>NC_136068.1:1434676685-1435295606 GCF_964261635.1 Lissotriton helveticus
GGTGCACAAAGCCCTGTTTGGTTCAAGCGCAGGATATCTGCAGAAGAGATTGGCTTTCTATCGCCCCGCTCGCTCACTGCGTTCGGAATCCCTTTTCACTGTTATGGTTCCACGCGTGAGGAAGGCCCGCATTGGGGGGCGCTCTTTTAGCCTCAAGGCCTCCCAGCTGTGGAACTCGCTCCCATTGGTTCTCCGCAGTACTCCCAATTTGCTTCAATTCAGGAAGAATTTGAAGACTTGGCTTTTTAAGCTCTCTATTTAGGTGGGTTTCTCTTTTTTCTTTTGGGGTTCTGTTTTTCTTGTTATGTTATTATACACTGTAGCTGCCTGTGGAAAGCGCCGGGACACTCTTTTTAACATAACATAACATAACATAACATAACAATAGTTTTCTGAAATTGTTAGTGGTTGCTATCCTTATCCAATGAATTCCAAAGATCTTCTCCTGCTCATAATTTGTTTTCTTTATATAGCGCTCTGCGTCTTACTTCTGTTTTGTAGCACTGTAAGTAATTAATTTGTGTTCCTGCTACTCAGTTAATGGAACTCGCTATCCCGACCTCAGGAAGATAAACTACTGAGTTTGCCTGTCTGGGATTCGCACTTGTGGCCTGCGGCACACTGCTGATATAAGCAGTGAGCGCTGACTCGCCTTGGTAACTTGAAGTAGAGGTGGTGTCCAGGGGGAGTAGACTCACTAACCTCTGCTCTAGTTCAGCGCTGGAAATCTATACGGCAATAGATCACATCCAATGCTTGTTTGAAAACCACCAGATACCTTTAAATGAGCAAAATAGCAGCGTCCACGCATTGCCATCAACAAGGTGTGTTTTATGCACAACTTGCAGTCTGAGCCATCATGTGAAATCAGGGATTGCCAGCCTCATTGCAGACTGGGAAATTGGCTTACTGGGACATGAAATGTGAGGTCACCATTAACACCGGGGTTCCTCCAGTATGCAAGTACAAAAATAACTACAGGAATGACTAACACATATACTCTTTGCTGGAGGAGCTCAGAAGTTACAAGAAGCATTTTTTAACTATCTTCAACATGCCCTCTGGACAGAGAGTCATGCCGCATCACTCTGAAGAAGTTTAACATTTTGAAGTTTTTTATTTAAAATATTATTTTTCATTTATCATTAACAGTTTTATTAAATAACTATTCATTTTATACATTGCTTGATAATTGTCACTTTAATTGCCTGATAATTTTAATTGTGAATTGATGAATTACTTTATCTACTAATTAAATTGTGTTGATTAATTTTATATGTATTAATTTTAATAGTTTTATTCATTAAAGAATGTAATTGTTTTCAATTTTTTAAATCTTTAACTGAAATTGTTTTGATATTTTTTTACTTTTTAATTTGTAATATACAGTGAGTATTTTTTAAATGTAATTTTATGTATTTTATATTTAATGATTGTATTGTATTGTAGCATTTGTATAGCACTTATGACCCCTGTGTGGGGCGCTGATGCGTTTATTGACACGTATAGCAAGCTACACAATGTAGGGTGTCTCGTTCTTATGTTGGTATTTTTGTTTTGAGCCTATATAAGAAGTGTTGTAATGTTGTGCCTGATGAAAGCCAATACACGATTATCGTGTTACTGACTCAGTGCCTGGAGGTTTGATGGGTGAGGGTATGTGAGCGACAGACCTGCAAGTATAAGGAATAACCATCTTAGCCACATGGGCAGTGGGATCTTCTGTGCCTACAGACTAGAACACGCATTGACATAGCCAAAAGGTCTCGCTTTTGGGAGCTTATAAGTTTTTAATTATGCAGCACAAAAGGTCCCAAAAGCGAGACCTATTGGCTATGCCAATGCTTGTTATAGAGTGTTACAGTTACAGTTAGATCTACTCTTAGGCCTTGTTAGGGAGAGATCTGTAACTTGGTGCCATGCTGAATGTTTCTAGTTTCTTGTGTGCTTAATAATTTTGTTATGGTTGAACGGCATATTGCTATGTTTGTAGTGATGAATATTAGGTTATTTAAAATGAAGCCTTTTTTTATGTTAAAGGACGGGTGAGAAATCAGTGTCTCTGAGTACTTTCTCAAAAGATTGTGTTTGAAGCTTTTAGTTGCAATCCTGGAGAGGTTAAGGTGGTATAGCATAATGTAGGAGTTTTTGTCTGCTCTTTTCAAACATGATCCAGCCATATTAGAGAATGCGCTTTCGTTTTTCATACATTTCTGTCCACTTCCCTTTCCAATCTGTGAATTCCCTGTCATCTCGAAAAGTGGGCTCAATGCAGAAGATGCAAGAAATTAGTAGGCTTTCTAAACATTGCTAAGGTTAATGCAACAGGCTCTGATCAATTCTCATCACTGTATTGACAGTTGTTTCAATATGGATTTAGCAGGGCTCAAAATGGAGCACTCATTGGACTTGGAGCATACCCTGATGAATCTCCAGGTCTCTGTGGCTCAGATTCCTCCGGCACTGCCAATTTTCGAAGTAACTCATGGCAAGGGAGGCTGGTCTTCAGGCTTAGCTGTGATGCTCCGATGAGTGAAAAGTCAATAATCTTGCATATGAGTAGAGTCGGGGACTCTACTTAAATGAGGTTCTAAGCCGGGGTGGTAGATGGCTGGAGTTACACAGGGATAACTACCGATCGGTAATCCAAACCTGGGAACTTCCTTGAGGCGCTCCTGTTAGGCCGTCATATTGGTTCCAGCACCAGTAAATTTGATACAAACTCATCATGATAGTACTGAGTTAATATTAACAGCTTAATTGAATTTAAATCGTTTTAAAAAATGGTCTGCAAACGGCTTGGCTTTCAGAACAAGAATCAGTTTGGAGCATCACAAAAGAAAATGTGCAGTATCTGAAGTTGTAAACATTGGACATCAACCGTGCAAGGCCTTAGTCTATAAGGTGAGCAGACAAAATATCAAGATTTTAATATCGACCTACAATAATATTGATGTCATAATATCAAAGGGACAGAATATAGAAGGTAAGTAATATCGATTTTGTTAATATCAACGTAAGTATTATCGATGTTACTAAAATCGATGTTAGTAATATTGATGTTACTAATATCGATTTTTATATGATTTTTATGTATATTATTATGTATGTAATATGTATGTGTTATTTTTTTTAATGTTATTTAAGTACATTTTGTATTTTAGTACTGTAGCGGGTTGTGGGTTTATAGTTATACTTTACCAAACTTTTGGTTGAACAAATTGCTTTACATGCCCTAGCAACCAGGAAGTTTCTCCTATTGGGAGATTTTAATTTCCATGGAGAAAATACCTCTAATCCAGAGGTCAGCAAACTTTTTTCCACCTTGGAAGCCATAGGACTCATTCAAAAAATGGTAGGTCCGACTCACCAAGCCGGACATCTGCTAGACCTAGTGTTCACCAACTAATCAACTAAGTTGCAGCGCCCCTGTCCCCCTTACAAGTACGGATCATTCTTTGATCACCTTCTCTATATACCAGACTCCTGTAGAGAAGACTGGGAAACTGGTCACAAATAAACCAGTTCAGCGTAGGCCATGGCGTACTCTCACTATGGAAGCATTCGACGAGGTCTTTACCAGTGAACCAGTAAACAATCAGATGGAAGCCCCCAATAAGTTAGAGGCTTTTAAGATTGCGTTAGTGTCTGCCTTTAACAAGATTATCCCAATAAAACAATGTCCTGTTCATCAGCACCCCTAAACCCTTGGCATACAGAAGACCTAAAGACAGAAAAAGCAAACTGTTGACGACTAGAAAGATCTTGGTGGGCCAGTAAGGCCCCCCCAAAATAAACTGCTATATAGACAGCCCCTGGACAGTTACCATCTGAATCTAAAAGCAGCAAAACAAAGTTTTTTATTAAACAAATTGAACAGTCGAGCAATTCCTCGAAGACTCTGTTCAGCATCGTCAAAGACTTTACTTCACCTAAGGCCTGTAGTCAGTCCCCTAATGAATCCCAAGATTTATGTAATTCCATAGCCACGTTTTTTCAGGATAAGATGTCCAGCATTTACGATAATTTCCCTTAGATAGCCCCCTCAGTCGTTGAAACTTTAGCAAAACTGGAGGAGAAACGAGAGACACCTAATTGCTCTTTGGAGAGCTTCAATCTAGTCACCAGTGAGGAGGTCCAAAAAGGCCTAGCCTTGGGAAAATCAGGGTCTCCCTATGATTCATGCCCCCCAAAAATTATGGCTCTCCTAGCCAAGATATGCGCACCAGCAATCTGCAATATTTTCAACTGCTCCCTATCTACAGGTATAATTCCATTCTCCTGGAAAGAAGCAGTGGTCTGTCCTATTCCTAAAAACCGCACAGCAGACCCAGCAATCCTTAGTAATTATCAGCCTTTTTCCCTTTTACCTCTTTTGGGGAAACTGCTGGAAAATATCATAAACCAACAACTCAGTTCCTACTTGGAACAGTACGAAATCCTGGATCCCTCACAGTCGGGCTTTCGCCCTGGCTTTAGTACAGAAACTGCCATCCTAGCAGTTACTGACTCATTAAGACAGACTATTAGACTCGGGCGGTTCCGCGATACTGATTCTCTTAGATCTCTCCGCAGCTTTTGATACTATCTCTCACATTAAGCTAGCGGAGAGACTATCTGATTGCGGTATCAAAGGGACAGCCTTAAAATGTCTACAACACTTTCTGTCGGAGAGAACACAAATGGTCACGTTAGGTCCCTATTCCTTGGCCAAAAAACCCTTGGCGAAGGGGGTCCCTCAGGGCTCTCGTCTGAGTCCTACCCTCTTTAATATATATATGGCCCCTCTGTCTCAGATTTTGGAACATCTGGGTTTTGAAATCATCTCATACGCAAATGATACTCAGCTTATGTTTACTATCGGGAAATGTCCAGAGCTAGAAAAAATACGCTTCGCAAATGGTGTGAAGTTGATCTCAGACTGGATGACTGTGAATTGCCTTCAATTGAATCGAGGGAAGACGGAGACTATGTTAATGGGAAACGTTCCAGACATCTGGTCAGAAGACTGGTGGCCTGACCAATTGGGCACTGTTCCCTCTCCTAAACTTTCCATAAAGAACCTAGGAATGAAAATGGACCGCTCCCTGTCTATGAAAGAACATATTGCGACTACAACCAGCAGATGCTTTTACGGTCTCCGACTTCTTTGGAAAATACTTCCGTTCATACCCACCTCCCACCATAGGACTTTAGTTCACGCAATGGTAACTAGCCGTTTAGATTATGGCAATGCCCTGCTGGCAGAAGTGGGGGAGACTCTCCTGGCCAAATTGCAAATTGTTCAGAATACAGCCGCAAGAATGATCTTAAATCACCCAGCTGGCTCTTCATTAATCCCGCTGCTTAGAGAACTGCATTGGCTTAATGTTAAAAAAAGATCCTTTTTCAAAATCTGCTACCTAAACCATAACGCTCTTAACAATAATGGACCTCGCTACCTACGACGTAAACTGATTAAATACTGCCCCAGTAGGAGGCTTAGATTCACCACACAGGACGTGTTACTAGTTCCTCGAATTTGTCTCACTGGGACAGGTGGGAAAGCTTTTTCCTATCGGGCCCCCAGGTATTGTAACCAGCTCCCACAGGCCCTTCGAGCCATCCCAGGCTATGGCAGTTTTAGGAAACATCTGAAAGCCTTCCCTTTTTTAACTTTCCGGATTCCCTCTAGCAGAAGTTCAATCTCTAGTCAGTGCCGAAATGCCCCAGGGTGAGTTGAGCGCTTAATAAATGCCTAATAATAATAATAGGGGAATAGGGTGGGAAGTAATTTAATTGTACTAAATTAATTATACATTTTTAGGACTTATTATTAATTATAATACATTTTTGTGTATAAGTTCTGTAGTGGGTTCTGGGTTTATAGGGGAATAGGGTGGGAAGTAATTTAAATGTAATTAAGTAGTAATTTATTTTCATTCATTGGTATTGGTAATTATGTTATTGTTAATTGATTTTTAATTGGTAATTAATTTTTATTAATTGGTACTTCATTTGGTACTTCATTTTTATTAATTGTTTAATTGATAATTATGTTAAGTGTAAAGTAATTGATATGTAAGTAATTATTAAATGTATAGTTGGGTATAAATGAATAATTTATTGGATATTAATTGTTAAATGGTAATTATTTAAAGGTATATTTTTTGGTTATGAAAATTAATTTATTGTTGTTTAATCATTATTTGGTAATGAAATATTATTGATATTTTTAATTACTATATTAATAAGCATTTATTAATTGGCAGTTATTGTTTGATAGTTATTATTTTGGTATAACAAATTATGTAATTGTTCAATATTAGTTAATTGGTTATTACTTTTTAATAATTAATATTTTTTTGTTATAACAAACATTTTATTGTTCAATGTTTATTAATTTGTATTTAATATGTATTAATTATTATTAATTGGTATTTAATATTAATTTATTTGTATTTAATTATCCATTGTTAATTATGTTTTTAATAAATATTTATTGGTATTTGTAAATAGTTTAGATTTATTTAATAATTAATTTATTAAATATTTTAAAAAAGTAATTTATTTATGAGTATGTTATGTTTAACTTCTAATCTATCCAACACTTTCCCTACTGTTGCACTCTCTGGAGTGGGAATAGTAATTTTTACCACTATGCTATCCAACACTTTCCCTACTGTTGCACTCTCTGGACTTGGAATAGTAATTTTTACCCATACGCTATCCAACACGTTCCCTACTGTTGCACTCTCTGGAGTGGGAATAGTAATTTGTACCCCTTCACTATCCAACACTTTCCCTACTGTTGCACTCTCTGGAATGGAAATAGTAATTTTTACCCCTACGCTATCCGATACATTCCCTACTGTTGCACTCTCTGGAGTTGGAATAGTAATTTATTCCCCTAAGCTATCCAACACTTGGACCGCTGGCCTGGTGGGGGTGATCCACCCGCCATCCTAATGGACCCCTTAATATTTTTTGTATTGTTTTAGTTCATGTAGTATATAATTAATTTTAAAAATATTAAAAGTAAATTTAATGTTTTTAATTTGTTTTGCATAATTATTTAATTGTTATTGATGTTATTATTTTATGTGTATAGATGAATTTTTAGTTTATAATATTTGCAATTATGTATACGTTATTAAAATAATTATTAAACCTGATTAATAAGTAAGTATATATATTATACATTATATGTATGTTTAATACATTTGTTATTACATTATGTATATTGCTTATTAATTTTAATAACTATAAGATATTTTCAACTATGTTTATTCTATTTTTAGGTATTATTTAATTAATTTTACATATTTTTTTAATTAAAAAAACTATATATTTTTTAAAACGATATTAATTTATTTTTCTCAATATTTTTCTACTTACCATGTTGTAGACAGGATGTCAGACATTCATCTATAAACCTTTAGTGGTTGCTTTCAATCTGATAATGCAGCAATATCAATACAAATTCCATTACAAACTATAATATTTCAGTTCTTGATTACTCATCAGTTGTTTTACCATTGTTTAAGCACAATATGGACTTTGAATTGTTGAAATAGTATAAAGCAAACAATTTTTGCAGGCAGTGGCATAGATGGACTAGATGCAGCCCGTGGCAGTCCTTACAGTGGCCACCCCACCACCGTTTGTAAGAGCGGGGTGTTGATACTGGCGATACCTGCAGCGGCTACCCCGTGTGTAAGAGCGGAGGTGGTGCTGGCAATGTCGCAGGTAAGAGCAGGGGGAGGCCGCCGCCCCAAAACTCATGCTGCTCAGTGTGGACTATGCCCCCCACCCCTCTTTTTATGCCACTGTGCTCAGGAATAATGATAGAAGCTGTTTTGGAAAGTCAATCGTCTTTTTGAGATGGGCATGTTATCTGATTACTCTGAAGAAACTAAAATGGAGTGTAGATTTGTCCAACCATTTAAATAACTGGAAAACATAATGTTTTGTTGAACTTATACAATAATCTCTTACGATTATGCCATGCTACATCCATTGCTCTTTTTGGAATGTAGTTATCCACTCCTTATACATTTACAAATCTGATAGATACAGATTTGTAAATATGAATAACACTTGGGACAATGGTAATTTAAGGATTGAAAAACAGAAACATTTTAAGAATGACCTTCCTGCAAAAATGTTATAAAAATAATGCAGATAGGTGTTATGTTATGTTATGTTATGTTATGTTATGTTATAATTGTGCTTCTATAGCGCACGGCCACTCCATTTGGAGCATCCCGGCGCTTTTTCGAAGGTACCCACCAAGTGAGGGAGAAACATAACACTGAAGGGATGTGCAACACACGCATAAAGAAAAAAAACAGCAGCAGTCTAAGGGAAAAGCCATGTTTTAAGAGCCTTTCGGAAGGACATCAGGCTAGAAGCCTGTCTTAGAGAAATCGGAAGGTCATTCCAGGCACGAGGAGCTAGATAACGGAAGGACCGACCTCCTGCTCTGGCGCGCTTAATGATGGGAACCTTCGCTTTGGATAGCGCGGCAGATCTGAGAGATCTGGAAGGCTGGTACCAAGACACACGATTGGAAATATATTTTGGACCGATGCCATGTAAGGCCTTGTAGGTCGTAGTCAAAGTTTTAAAAAGAATCCTTTTATCAATCGGGAGCCAATGTAAGGTCGAAAGAAGAGCAGTGGCTCTAGCTCTTCTTGGGAGACCAAAGACCGCTCGAGCTGCAGAATTCTGAGCGACTTGAAGACGCCTGACCAGGTATTTGGGAAGCCCCAAAAATAAGACATTGGCGTAATCCAGTCTGGATCCCACCAGTGCCTGGACAATAATTTTCCTGTGCTCAATGGATACTAAAGGTAGAAATTTACGTAGCATCCGAAGGATGCCAAAACATTTCCCAGTGAGAGAGGAAATATGTGGTCCAAAGGAAAGGTCGTTGTCAATGATCACTCCCAAATTTTTGGCCTTCTGGGATGAGCTAACTGGGGGAGACATCTCCTGCGGCCACCAGGGTTTCCAATCCGGCTCAGAGGTGCACCCGAAAAAGAGCAGCTCCGACTTGTCGGAGTTGCATTTCAGTCCATGGTGTCCTAACCACTCTAAAACCGCACTCAGACAACCTCTGATCTGATCGTCGTTAAACAGACCGTTCCTGTTGCTCACAAACAGGAGCTGGGTATCGTCAGCGTAAGTGACAATCCGGGCACCGAAAGACTCCGCGACCGCTGCCAGAGGAGCCATAAAGATGTTGAAAAGGAGGGGGCTCAAGATGGATCCTTGAGGAACCCCCACTTCTAGCAGCGGCATCTCAGCGGAGTACGGAGGAGCCCAGATTGTCTGCCGGCGGTCGGCTAAGAAGGATTGAAGCCACCTCCACACCGTTCCCCGCAAGCCGAAATCCCAGAGTCTGGCAAGGAGAAGCGCGTGGGGAACGGTGTCGAATGCCGCCGACAGGTCAAGCATGACCAATGCCGCCTTTCTTCCAGCGTCCAACTCCTCCCGGATAGCGTCTGTGACTTCGAGGAGCGCAGTTTCCGTGCTAAAATTCGCACGGAAACCGGATTGGGTGTTATGTAACAGATCGTTTTCCTCGATGAAATTGGATATCGATCTGTGAACAAACCTCTCAGTCACTTTCGCTAGGGCCGGGAGTAAGGAGATAGGTCTGTAGTTGGCATGGACTAGAGGGTCGAGTGCTGGTTTTTTCAGGAGTGGCAGGATCATGGCGCTCTTCCAGGCCTTAGGAACTACCCCGGATGAGAGTGACATATTTAAAATGGGGTTGACCAAGTCATTTAGCACAGGTGCCAGGTTCGCTAAACACTTGGCGGGGCACGGATCCTGTGGAGATCCAGATTTAAGGTTGGACAGAATGTCAAGGGAACTTGCATTGTCCAGTGGAGGGAACTCACACAACAAAGGACCAGGATCGGACATGGGACACCCCAGACTCACAGGTTGCTGCTGGAAAGAGGAGGAGAGGGAGTCTTGAATAGTAATAATTTTCTGTACAAAGTATACAGCCAGATCCCTCAACCAGGATTCAGAGTGCGTGTGAGTGGGGGTGTACGCAGAGGAAGAAGTAAAGTCTTTTACCACCCTAAAAAGTTCTTTACTGGAATGCTCCGCCTCATTTATTCTGGATTCTAAATAGGCTTTTTTTCTGCCCAGATTGACTTATGGTAAATTCTCGTCAGTGTCTTAAAATTCTGTTTTTCCGAAGGATCATAAGATCGTCTCCAAGCTCTTTCAGCTTTTTTTAGATCTTGTCTAGCTTTTTTTAGCTGCGGAGTAAACCAAGGGGCAGATGTCCTTTTATTGACAGAATTCTGTGACTTGGTCGAAATCGAACTCTCAAGACACTCTAAGAGCCATTGGTGGAAGGAAGCAATATAGTCCTCGACATTGTCAGATGTAGGACAAGGAAAGTTAGTTAGGGCATTTAATAGCATCTCTCTGGTAAACAGATGAAAAGGTTTAGACCGATGCTTTGACGGCCCCACAAATTTGGACCGTGTTGGTACCATGTTAGGGAGGGAAAAGGAAATAAGAAAGTGGTCGGACCACAAAACTGGCTCGGGAAGATCTATCCCGATAGGGAGAGTAGAGAAGATCTGGTCCAGCGTGTGGCCCTTATCATGGGACGGTCCTACCACGTAAGGAACTAATCCGAGCACATAAGTAATATCAAATAGTTTTTGGGTATCCGGGTCTGAACTGACATCCATGTGAATGTGTAGATCGCCTAACAGGAGGCAGTGATTGGATCTGAGACAAGGAGTCGAAAGGGCTGCCTGTAATTCTTCTAAAAACGACCCCGCCGGGCCTGGCGGTCTATAGACAAGAATCCCTGTACAAGCCTGGGAGGACGAGAGCTGGAGAGTGAAGCCAAGGGCTTCACTGCCCTGAATATTATCAACCGGAAAAGTGCGACATGTTATGCTCTTATTTACTATAATCGCCACTCCACCGCCTCTACCAGACGATCTGTCTTTTCTAAATATATTATAGGCGGGGGGTATGGCATTAGCCAAATCAGGGGCAGACAAATCAGACAGCCAAGTCTCTGTCAGGAATAAACAGGAAATCTTAGAATCCTGTAGTAGATTCCAGATATCCATAACATGGCAGGGTAGGGATCTGGTATTGAGTAATGAACATTGATAATTCAAGGGTGTACTAACCTTAGAAGATTGGTTGCAATCAGGGAGGCACCAGCCACAATCGCTGCAGCCTTTCCTTAGAGCCCTTCCTCCGGGGAATACATGATGGCAGAGACTATGCGGAGGACGGAAGGAACATAGCACGGCACTAGAGTAAACAAGCATAATAAGGCGCAATATGAAAGTAGGCCAGATAGCGGTCAGAATGCCAGCCGTCCTCCCCCGTCCGCCTACGTGCCGCTGACGGGCGCAGACGGGCAGGACTCTGGCGCGACTCAGGCGCAGAGAGGGCGCCACACCTGCGCGTCACCGCTGCGCGTTGAAAGAGGTGGAGCTTTAAATAGGCCGGCTGAATCTCGGAGAAAATAACTCTCCTATGTACCTGCACCAAGATGGCGGCGGCGCGCTTCCCAACCTACCCAGGATGGACACCACCTCCCCAGAACCGGACCCGCCAAAGTAGCGGTGCTCTAACCGATTAGAGTGTGGGAATGAGGGCCAGGCGCAGCGCGGTAATGTTAAGATCAAGGTAAGCTGCTAAATGCACAATAAAAGAAACAAAATTAGAAAACACGGGTAATTTTAAAATTCGTTTGCTGGCGGTGCGATTACGCGACCCAGCAGCAGCAGTTGCAGTCTCAAACAATGGACACCTTACCAGGCTGCCCCAGACGAAGTTCCGCCTTAAATAGGCCGGCTGAATCTCGGAGAAAATAACTCTCCTATGTACCTGCACCAAGATGGCGGCGGCACGCTTCCCAACCTACCCAGGATGGACACCACCTCCCCAGAACCGGACCCGCCAAAGTAGCGGTGCTCTAACCGATTAGAGTGTGGGAATGAGGGCCAGGCGCAGCGCGGTAATGTTAAGATCAAGGTAAGCTGCTAAATGCACAATAAAAGAAACAAAATTAGAAAACACGGGTAATTTTAAAATTCGTCTGCTGGCGCCGCGATTACGCGACCCAGCAGCAGCAGTTGCAGTCTCAAACAATGGACACCTTACCAGGTGTAACCTCTGTACCCTTAAAAGAATGCATAACTGCATATTTGGGAAGCTATAGAAGAACAAAATGAAAAACAATGGTAAAACATATGTACAATATGTTAAGGTAAGGATAAAAGAAAATACTGGCCCTATTTAAATGTCATTGATGGGAAAGTAAACAAACTGGGGTAGTAGTGTCTTTGCTGACCTTTGAAAGTGGCACAGAGTGGAGTAGCATAGAGTTGAATGGCATAGTGTGGCATTGTGAGGAGTAAAGTTGCATTGAGTGGTGTTAAGTGCAGTGGAGTAGCGTAGAGTTATGTGCAGTGGCATAAAGAGTAGTGCACAGTAGAGTGCTATAGAGTGGGTTGGAGTGGAGTGCAGTGGGGTGTGATGAGTGGAGGAGAGTGAAGTGGAGTGGGGAAGAATAGAATGGCATAGAGTGGCATAGGGTAAAGTGTCCTAGGGTGCGGTGGAGTAGAGGGGCATGGAGTATAGTGTCGTAGACTGTAGTAGTGTACAGTGGAATGGAAGAGAGTGCCATGAAACTGCATAAACAGCATCCCATATCTAAGCAGGAGATTTGGTACACTGAACAACTTAGGTTGGAGAAACAGGGATGTAGGAAATTGGAACAAGTTTGGCAGAAGAACCACACAGAGGAAAGTAGGAAAGAATATGCTGATGCCTTGTCCTCATACCACAAGAATATTAGGCTGGCTAGGAGGAGCTGTCTTACTTCACAGTTGGCAGAGGCGGGCAATTCCTCCAAAGAACTCTACAGGATTCTGCAGACTTTTGTGAAACCTATATCCTGCGAGAGTCCAGATGATTTCTCTTAATCCCTGTGTGATGATATTTCCTTATTCTTTGAAAACAAAATAGAGTTGGTCTATGAAAAAATCATAAAAGTAGCTAACTATAAGGGTAATGCCACTAGCACTCCTCCATCATCAAGCTCACATAATAGTGTCATACCTATACCCACATTCACTGTTTTTCCGGAGATTAGTCAAGATGACATCAACTCTTTGACAAGTCATATTAAAACAGGGTCTCCTCTGGATTTCCTGCATGCCAAAATGGTTGCTTCTCTAGGCAACCTACTTGGCCCTATGATTTAAACAGTAATAAACCTCTCTCTTAGGGAAGGTCGGGTACCCCAAGAATGGAAAAGAGCTGTAGGTAACCCTATTCGTAAGAACTCGGCCTCACCATGGACAGACTTATCCAACCTCCGCCCAATTTCCCTTCTGCCATACTTGAGCAAGTTGACTGAGAAATATGTGAATACCCAGTTGTATAAATTCATCGAGGCATCAGGAGGGCTTGACCACACACAATCAGGTGTCAGACCCAACTACAGCACCGAATCAGCGCTCCTCTCTGTGACAGATAACATCAGGATGGCACAGGACAGAGAGGGCTCCATGATTCTGGTGCTGTTGGATCAGTCCGCAGCCTTCGACACGGTTTCACATGATATTCTTCTCGGTCGCCTGCAGAAGGTGGGATAGGAGGTTTGGCTCTGTCCTGGTTTGAGAGTTTTCTCTCAGGCCGCTCACAAAGTGTCAGCTTGGGCTCCTATCACTCCACTTCTAGGGAGCTCACCAAGGGGGTCCCACAAGGCTCATGCCTAAGCTCTACACCATTTAATCTGTATATGGCCCCTTTAGCTGACATTGTGAGAGCACATGGATTCAATCCAGTGTCGTATGCTGATGACACTCCAGACCCTCACTCCTGCAATTAAACATTCTTTTGCTGAGGGAATGAGAGCGGTGTCTGACTGGATGGCCTCCAACTGCCTACAATGTAATGTGAGCAAGACAGAGGTCATGCTCTTTGGGAAGGCTCCTCTCCTATGGTCTCCGGACTGGTGGCCACTTAACTTGGGACCTGTCCCCTGCCCTAAACAGACAGTGAAGAACTTAGGCATGCGATTGGACCAGGGACTACTGTTAAAAGAACATGCGAATCAGGAGACAGGGTCCTGTTTTCGGGTGATTGGACTTCTGAGGCATGTATTCCTGTTTTTGTCAGACATTTTCAGAAAGACCCTTGTCCAGGCCCTGGTAGTCAGCCGGCTAGATTATTGTAATGGCCTCTTCCTATCTGCTAATGAAGAGGTGCTCAGCAGACTGCAAGTGGCCCACAATACCGCGGCAAGATTGGTCTTAAATGTCCCGCCTAGAACACCCTCTCGCCCCCTCTTAGAAAAACTCCATTGGTTGCCCATTCGTCAAAGGGTTAAGTTCAAGATCTGCTGTGTTATACATGAAAGCCTGTTTGGCTCAGGTCCTCAATATTTGGCTGAAAAATTTAACATCTACAACCCTGGACGTTCCCTTCTCTCCAGCGACCAACTATTGCTACAGATCCCTCCGGATAGAAAGGTAAGGCAGGGCGGTCGAGTGCTCTCGTACATGGGCCCTACCCTTTGGAACAAACTTCCCCCTGGTCTGAGACAAACTACCAATTATCTTATTTTTAGGAAAACACTTAAGACACATCTGTTTTTGACAGCATAACCTCATACGCCTTCCTAAAGCTCTGTTTCATGCACACTTGGTGAACCAAGCGCGGAGATACCCCTACGGGGGTCGAGTCCTGCGCTATATAAGCACCTAAATAAATAAACAAATTGTGTGGGATGAAGTGTAGTGGCATAGAGTAGAGTGGAGTGGCATAGAGTGGAGTACAGTGGCATAGACTGGAGTAAAGTGGCCTAGAGTGGGATAGAGTAGGGTGACATGGGGTGGAGTGGCCTGGAATTGCGTAGAGTGCCATAGACTTGAGTGCCATAGAGTAGGGTGGCATAGAGTGGACTGGCATAGAGTGGAGTGGCTTTGAGTGGCATTGTGTGAATGGAGTGGCGTATCATGGAGTGGTGTAGAGTGGAGGGGCGTAGAGTGAAGTGTTGAGTGGCGTAGAGTGACAATTTAGTGGGTAGAGTGGAGTGGCATAGATTGGATGGAGTAGAGAAAAGTGGAGTGTTGTAGAATGGCAGTTTGTGGAGTGGAGTGTAATGACATAGAGTAGCGTGGCATAGAGTAGAGTGGCCTGGAGTAGAATGGCTGAGATTAGCCTGGGGTAAAGTGAGGTGGAGTGGAGTGGTGTAGAGTGGCATCAAGTGGCATAGAATGGAGTAATGTAGAGTAGAGTGGAGTGGCGTAGATTTGCGTAGAGCAGAGTGGCTTAGAGTGGAGTGGCGTAGAGTTCAGTAGAGTAGCATTGTGTTGAGTGGTGTAGAGGGCATGAAGTGGCACAGAGTAAAGAAGTAGCAGAGTAGAGTGCATAAAGTAGTGTGGAGTAGACTATAGATGTGTAGATTGGGATGAAGTGGCATAGAGTATAGCAGCGTTGAGCGGTGTAGAGTGCAGTGGCATATAGTAGAGTGACATAGAGTGGTGTGAAGTGGCGTGAAGTATAGTACTTTCTTTCAATGGCAATGTAGGACTGGCAGTGCACAACTGCTTTAACAGTCTACAATAACAGGCTGGGGGGCCTGAGGGACTACCAGGGTGGCACAATCTGTGCTGCAATCCCTGGGATACCCTCTAACTTACATGCCCTGGGTACCAGGGTACCATTTCCTAGGGACTTACAGGTAAATTAGTCATTTCAATTTGGGGATAGCCAATTTGACAGACACTTTTAAAGTCAGGGCTCTAGCAGTGAGGTCTGATCAATAAGCTTCAGTTCAGTCTCAGAATAAAAAAAAACAGCATCTTCAGTAAAAAAAACTTGGCAGTGACCATACACAAAGAGGCATAACCTTACATCTAGTATCAAACAGGGATTAGAGAGAATATTTTCACTATACGCATTGTCCTTTCGTTGCTGGTAAATCACCATATTCAAGATTGGAGCTCAGAACTCTATGAGCCCATTAGGATGACGGGTGGACTTTGTCCGCCCGCCATCCCATCATGGAAAGGGACCGCCCGCCACAAGGGTGGGGGTCCCGTGGGGGAAATTAGGATGCCCATGCCACAGTGGCGGGCGCAACCTGTATTTTTAACATTGTGGCGGGTGGTGCTGAATGCACCGCCCTCCGCAATGCTAAGAATACATGTTGCGCATTTCAAAACACAACGTGACAGGCACCGGCCGGTGCCTGCCACGTTGTTCTTTGAAATGGCCCCCATGTGCACCCCCCACACCCCTGTAGTCCCTGGGGGCCCGCAACTGGCCCCCGCAGGTAGACTCCGCATACCTTTCCATGGCGGCAATGCCACCACGGAAAGGCATTGAAAAATTCCCATACTAATATGGCTATTAGTAAAGTGTTTAAGGTTGCCAGCAAGGGATTTTGTTTATAAGAATAATCACCAGATTCCAGACTTGGATCTTATTTTCCAGCAATAATCAGTCAATCAAATTGATATCTGATATAATTTCAGTATAACGGCCAATCAGGCAGAAATACCATTCTAATGAAATAGTCAAAGCGCACTATACAAAATATGAGAAATATGAAAAACACTGGAATTCTTGTTATGGAAAAATATTTCTTTTATATTTTTTGATCATAGATTTATAAGGTACGTATCAACATTTCACATTGAATACAATGCTTTCAAATGAAATAGAAAATGCCAATGTCTTCCTATCGTTCATCTGAAAAGAAGTCCAATCTAACAATAAAAACAGTAAGTGACACTTATTTTGTTTAAAGTAAAGGACACTTATAGAGTTGATTATAGATGGAGAAATGGACCCAATAGTCGACGTTTCGGTCTTCAATTGTATTAATCCGTAAGACCTTCTTCAGGACAATCTGGCGGGAGCAATCTGCCCGTTATCCTAATGGACCCCTATGTCTCTTTCATTGATTTCAGGATGACTTTTAATGAAATTAATAGAAACAGACACTGGAAAAAATTGGACCAATGGGGAATTGACCCAGCAATGTTCAGATTATTGAAAATAACGGTTCTCAAGGTATCATTTAGTGCCAACTTGTGGCAGCCACGTGTCATCGCCCATTGCGGCCTTGAGATCATGACAAATGCCTGGTTATTCTTCTGTTCAGATGAGACCCACACATCCATATGCAGGTTACAACGTCATTGACAATTAACACAACAAACAAACTAGGCAAAATTAATTGAAAATCAGAGATTGTTGTTTTTTTATAAATACACACAAGAATTTTTATTTTACTCTCAAATTGTTGGCATGCTTTTAGGATGCGATTTTCTTTGCACACTGCACTGGGATCACATATCACCATCAACTGATTTTTTTGTTAATATTGCTATGTTATAAATCGACGTTTTCAATATATTTTCTGATGTGATCAAAAGATGTTGGCTTTGTGTTGCATTTCCTGTGTATTGCATTCAGTGCCCTTCAGCGACCGAGCTGTCTATTCCAAAAGGTTTGCGCTAAATGATACCTTGAGAACGTTATTTTCAATGATCACACATTTCCCGTGTTCTCCTGGGGTTGAAGGGTAGCTCTTGTTTCCTTAAGTTATGTTAAGGGCGACCCAAGCATAATCATTGACAAATGTATGCAGGTTATACACCAATAGAGGTTAGAGACCGATATGCGTTCTCCCTTATTCAACCCATTTGCTTCTCACATTGGCAATGCTTGTCCGACACCAGGGACTGCCTACCAAAACTGAGAAACTTGGACATCTCTCTACTTTTATATGCTGACCCGAAAGTCATTCTGGGTAGAATACAGATAGGGTTAGAATAGGGGCTTGTAAAAATATTGCTGTGATACCCAATTTACAGAGAATACTGCCAAGTGGAGAGTCCTAGGTTTTAGCAGGGAAACATACGATAAGAGAAAAGGGTTTCAGCAGGGAGAAGTGATCATAAAAGCCTCATTATGTAAGTATTTGCGGTTTGGTTTCAGAATAGAGCAAACTGGTAATTACACATTGCTTCATTGGCACATAAAGCAAACTCCTGGGTATTTGCTCTCACCCACCTTTTAAGGAAACTAACCCACCTGTGTGTAATGCTGCTTTGGATGTCATCACAGTGAAACGTATGCCATTATTAAAGCACGTCAGCGATATCAGCCTGCATGTTTCTGCCTTAGCGCTGAGACACCTCTTTACATAGGCAGCTGTGCGCTCTACAAAACGGGTTGCCAATGCAATAAAGAGGTTGGACCTAGCACAGTGAAACGTGTTTCGCCAGCTGTTTAATATTCTATCTTCTACATCACAAGCCCAGATCCTGTTGGAATTTGCCTAATCAAACAGTCAGTGCTGCAGCCTCTTTTCATACTAAGCTTCCGATATCGTTGTAAAAACTCTAGATTGTACATTTTGGACTGAAATTTAGGATCTGAAGAATAATACAAAGAACAGTAATCTTAATGACCTCTTAAATGCTCTTTGTTTTTTCGATATACATATACTCGAATCCTGGGAGAGCTCAGTCATTGGTCCAACTTGAAACTATTTTAAAAACTGATTATGTGAAAAGCCTTTTGAATTCGATTTAAAGCATGTTCATTATTAAAACAAGTGTGTCTACTTTTTAACTCATTTGCTCATTCCAAACTCACTTATTTTTTTCAGTTTTTGTAATCATTTGTAAATGCCCAAACTTTCCACTGTGGATATCTAGGCTCTAAGGTCTAAGCTCCTATGTGACAGTAAAGGCTTATAAGTTCTAGAAAGGGAAAAGTAGGTTTACTAGGGGAAGAGCCGCCGGGTATTTAATCGTTTCCTACAATTAAGCTTAGATTGTCCAAGGTGAGGTTTGAGAGGAAGACGGTTTCAATAAGCACATTCTGCGTCACATCTTCTTGCTGTCGCCACTGAGAAAGATCTCTCACCCAAGGCAAGAAAATGCCTCTTTTTGCATGGTAACCCACTAATTGTTTGCCAGAGACCTGATGCTAACTTGACTCAGTGTGTGCTGAGTCCCTGCTTACCAGGCCCCAGCACCTGTGTTCTTTCCCTAAACTGGAGCAGGTAAGATTGGTGGGGCGGCAGGTGAGGAGGGAGTCAATAGATGACGATGAGGGAAAATACAATTTTAAAGAAAAGTCCAAACCTTGAGCTCGCTGCATCGCGGACTCGGCAGGGTAGGTGTTTTTATTTTTTATTTTATTTTCCCTCGTTGCCATCTGTCCACTCTCCTCCCCTCCCCCAAACCCCTCCTAACCACTCGTACTTGCACTGGCTGCCACTGCATTTACAGGCATTGTATGTGCAGTGAAGGCATATTCAGTACATGGGCTGGGAGTTTGTTACTAAGAACTACACAGCTCCATGATGGCTTTACTGAAAGCTGGGATGTTTGGTATCAAACTTCTCAGTATAATAAACCCACACTGATGACAGTGTTGGGTTTATTATAAAATGGACTCATGGGGCATCTTAGTTAAGCCCCCGGAAAACAACCAACTTCTTGTGTATTGGCTGATTGGTCCCCACCAGACATGTTTCTGATCTCATGGGGTGAGAGCCTTTTTACTCTCGGAGGTCAGTAACAAAGCCTGCTCTGGGTGGAGGGGTTTCACACCTGCCCCTGGCCGGTACAGCAAACACTTGGTGGTATGCCTCAAAGGCTCTCACCTTGTGATGTGTTGATTTGTGCTGCTCCAACTTGTGAAAATGCTCATTCACCTGTCCAAGCTCCACTTTTGGCAGCAGGACAGGCAGGAAAATTAGTAAGCAGAGTAGGAGTGTGCACCTTAGACTGGTACACCACTAGAGTCGCCAGGAGCTGAGGTAAACCTCTCTCTTAGATATTCTCAATCTTGAATTGGAGAATTAGGCCCAATAGGAATAGGGATATGCCTCTCTCCCCAAAGGGTGTAGTGTGCCCTAGGGGACACTAGACATTGGCTACTGCCCCTGACCTCACGAACGTCCTTAAATTTAGTATTTAATTACTCTCCTGGACCTTTTTCAGATTTGATGACCTACGAAGAAGAAGGACCGAAGAACTGTGCAGCAGTGGAGAAAAAGACAACTGATTTGCCCCTACCCCTACCGGCCTGTCTCCGCCTCCTGTAACCCTGATCCAAGAAACATGTGTGGCGTGGCGGACCTGTGCTGTCCGCAGCAAAGACCTTGTCACCTGTGGTTCTGAATGTGTCCAGCAAGAAACCAACACAAGGACTCCGGATTCAG
Organism: Lissotriton helveticus; assembly: GCF_964261635.1. Lineage (NCBI taxonomy): Eukaryota > Metazoa > Chordata > Amphibia > Caudata > Salamandridae > Lissotriton > Lissotriton helveticus. Next base: position 1,434,696,934 of record NC_136068.1, read on the forward strand.
GCACATCTACTACACCTGGGACATTCTGAATCCGACGCCCACTGCCTGAGTCCAGTTGGCCCACCAACCCAGTAAAGTCTCCCCAGTGATCCTGACCAGTGATCCAGTGTTGGATGACCTTCTGTACTTAGGGCTTCCCGAATATCTGCTTAACAGCTTACAGGTGGTCCAGAATGTGGCCGCATGTGCGGTCTTCCTGCTCTAACCCAGGACTCATATCCCTCCTCACCTGAAGGCCTTCCATTGGCTTCCTGTAAAAGAGAGACTTTGTTTTAAGGCCTTGGTTCTCTTTAAGGCCTTGCAGGGAATCAGAGTGCAGTACCTCAGAAGGAGATTCACACACTATGTGACTCCTAGAACCTTGAGGTTCTCCTCACTGAATTAGGCTTCCATTTCTAAGACTTACCGCGTCCGTACTGGCGGCTGTTCCTTTCAGGCACAGGGTGCACGTGCCAGGAACCTCTTACCTCAGGCAGTTGTCCAATGTAACTATGTTCAGGAAAATGCTCAAAACTTGGCTTTTTCAGAACTAACCTCTGGTCTCCCACCCAGGTCTGACTGAGTCTTTCAGTGCCTGGACACTCTTTCTGAGTAGCTGCGCACTTTATAAATACTCTTTCATTCATTCATTCATTCATGAAGTGCTCCTGTTCTCAGGGAAATGGAAGAGGCAATGTGACATCACCACTGTAGCGCTAAAAACATTCTGGTACAGACCACTTGTGATGTCACAAGGCGCTTGATGCTGTAGCCAGGAGGTGATAATTCCCCATCAGAGACCACACTGTGTTCGGGATCTGCTTAAACTCCAACTTAAATCCTCCACACTTTCTGACTCTTGCAGAAGTAGAGACAGGAAGGAATGGATGAGAAGGAAAAAAGAATGAGGTATGAAGAGGAAGGAAGGGACAAGTGAAGGAAGTAATACAGAAAGGAGGGAGAGGGAGCAAGAAAAGTAAGGATGGAATAAGGTCGGAAGGGAAGGCACATAAGAAGAAGGAGGGGTGGTAAAGAGAGATACAGGAAGAATGTAAAGCAGAGAGTAAAAGAGGTAAGGAATAGTGGTGGGTACTGGTAAACTCTGCTACGTGGCATAGGTGGAGGTTTTGCTAAACTCCACCCTGCAGGCAGAGTACCGAGTATCAAAAACTTCGTCAACTCTGCTGGTCGAGCGGAGTTTACCGCTCACCCTTAAAACCTATTGGCAGAAAATTGAAAGTATTCCATAATAGTCTTCTTACATGTAACTGAGTTTAATTTGTTTCCTGAGAATAAAAGTAACTGAAGCAATATTTTTCTACAACCATTGGCCTGGAGTCAGTGATTGAGTGGGTGTTCCTGCCCTGTAAGAGTATGTACACCAGATGCATTCACACTACCCTCTGATAAGGCTAACTGTTCAGCCCAGCGCCTATTAAATTTAGAGTAAAGAATGATCTACTTTAACCTCTGCCATACCTTTGAAGACTAACTGTAGTGAGGGATGGGGTGAAAGGTCCCAATTCCTGACTCGCCAAATAATGAGCATGAAGTGTTTTCTTTTAATCCTGCTCTAGACAGGGGGTACAACCCCTGACCCCTAAGATAAGTGTGAAGCAACAAGTTTTTGTCAGGGCAGGATATTTTTTCATCTATGATTTTTCCTGGAAAGAATTCCAATTATTCATGTGAAGTATTTGAGCATTTATTTGCACTCTGTTCACCAGAGTGGGTGAGAAGAGTGAACAGTCAACACGTGTTTCACCCCTTACATGGCCATCCGGCCCCGGGCTTCCTCAAAGCGGTTGAAGCGAATTGGAGTCCGTCAGCGTCGTTGAAAAATGAAGTATCTTATGCAATTCTCTAATATCTGCGTAATGCCAGGCGAGTCTCTCTTGTCCGGTGTCTGCTGTGTGACACCGGACAAGAGAGACTCCCCTGGCATTGGGTTGTTGTGGGCTACAGAACACAAGTGGGTAGGCCTATTGAAATATAAATAAAACATTTCGGGATGCGCACGTGAGCACCTGCTTCTTACCTGCATATGACTGTAAATGTACAATAAAGGTTGTATTTAACCTATCACCTATATTCAACGTACACTACACATATTACAACTCATTGCAACATAGTTACATAACACATAAACTCACAATACTAAATGCAATAAAATATACTCCATATAAAACCACTCAATAACATCATTAGACTGCAAATAATTATACTTTGTTCACAACTACACAAAATACCACAACCATATCATTACATAGCACATAATAACAAAAGAATAAATGTAACATACATCCCACATAATACCACTCACTGCAACATAATTACTTATAAATAAACACTAAGGGGTCCATTAGGATGGCGGGCGGATTGCCCCCGCCAGGCTGGCGGTAGCTACCGCCAGCCTGGCGGGGGCAATCCGCCCGCCATACTTCCCTGTATTCCCCCCCACCATATTACGATGGAGGAGGGGACCTCAGCGGTGGAAAACACCGCCCGCCTGTTTTCCACCCCGGTTGCCTTGCGGCCGGGGCGGAAAAGGGATAACATGGTGGCGGTGTCTATCAGACACCGCCAGCCATATTATAATGGTCATCTTTCAATGCCGCCACGGAAAGGCAGGCGGACTTTACTCTGGGGGCCCCCTGCGGGCCCCCAGAGTGAAGCACATTAGGGGGGTGCACACGGGGCGGTGCTCTCTGCACAGCCCACCACAATGCTGACAATACAGGATGTGCCTGCCACGGTGGCAGGCACATCCTAATGGCACCCCCGGGACCCCGCCCTTAAGGCAGGCGGTCCTGTTTTCCCAATGTGCCCCTTAAGGTCCCAAAAGCGAGACCTATTGGCTATACCAATACTTGTTAAACTTCTCGTCTGTCAAAATAACCGAGTCATACTCACGGCTCTGCCGTCTGCAGACGCTTGCCTCAGCTGCTGTAGAGTCGGTGGGCCTTTCTCTGAGCGCAAGCTCCGTTTTAGGATGAAAAAAGAGAATCTTTTGATCAGGTGGCAAGGTCTATTGTCATACAAAGTTTAGTGGACTAAACATAATACTTTAAGAGCGATTCTCTGCCAAACCTGGAGTCAATACATTTGGCTAAATGAGGGATGGTGGAGTCAATTTTTGTGAGGTTTAGAATCAGGCTGGCAGCGAACATACACCAATTTAAGTCTGTTTATCAGCATGGTTTGATGTCGACAGTAGTTTGGAATGTAATATTTCAGTCTGGCCCGCATTAAAGCATTCATTATCTGCGTGCATTATTGAAAAACATTTAGATAACACTAAATTTAAATATACGGGTCTTGGTTATGCACTTGTCATCCATGGTTAATCCTGAATCAATCTTTATCCCAAGATTTCTTTAACTTGACCCAAGTGTGGGCTGCTGGCCCAAGCAACAGGTTCAGAAAGCATACTTTACAGCAATGTTTGGGGAAAGCGCAGAAGAACTCTGTGGCTTTCCCAATTGAATTTTAGTTGACTTTATACCATCCACCTTTAAACCGTCCTCAAGCAATTTTGTAATAAGCAGCTCTATTATTCGGACCATCATTGACCACATATAATATGTGTGTATCGTCTGCCAATATTAGTGATGTACGTCTAAAGGTCTGCCGATGGGGTCATGTGTAAATCAAATAAGAAAGTGGATAATACAGATCCTGAGGAACAACCCTACTTAGGGGCCGATTCCGATTCGGGAAAAACCGTTCCAAATAGCCGTTCAGAGCATTTTTCCCGAATGAATCGTACCCTGCAACGTCCTCCGTACGTATGACGAAGTAAGATTTGTACCAGGAGCCGTACTCCGTACGAGTTGTACAGAGACCGTACGACTCTAATCTCCGTACGATTCCCCCTCAGAACCCACTGTACGCAACATCTGTACGGTTCGCGGCTGGTTTTTACGACCCAGCAAGTACGATACGTGTCGGGTACGCACCGTACGACCCTTTTTCTACGGGAGCTGAAAACAGCCGTAAAAGCAGAGTTCTCGCCGAAACAAGTACGGAACGGCCCCCCGGGTACTGTCCGTACCCCCATGATCGCAGGGGTACGGTGCGTACTCCTGCGATCATGGGGTGTACGAGCCGTACCCCATGTACGATGGGTGTACGAGCCGTACCCCATGTACGATGGGTAGACCCATAGTACATGGGGTACGGCTCGTACACCCCATGATCGCAGGGTACGCACCGTACCCCTGCAATCATCGGGGTTACCGACCGTACGGTGTGTATGTGTTTGTGTGCTTTTCCGTACGACTCGCATTTACCTGACGTGGACCGTACGAATCCTCATACTCCGGTCTGGATCGTACTCATCGGGTCGTACGGCATGCATACGGTTCACGGTTTCAGCCTTGCAATACGTACGGATCGCGACGATTCGGACGGAATCACGGAATACAGATCGTACTATGCGACTCGGACGGACGGGTACGATTTGCACGGAGAGAACCAGTAATGTCAATGTGTTCCTCGTAGCAATTACACTTCCTGTCTTACAGCTGGCATGAAAACCTGCTTGATTTTGATGGAGCAGATTTCCACTGTCTACAAAAGTTGCAAGTTGTTTGAATATTGCTCGCTTCATTAATTTTGCCAGGTAGGGGAGGTGGGACACTGGTCAAAAAAATGATCCAAGCAGTCACCATTAACTATTGGTTCCTTACATAGAGTGAGAATCCTGGTATTTTTTAAATCAACTAGAAACTTACCAGAGTGAAGGGATGACTTGATAATGCCTTTGACTGCCACTTGTGATGTTTATGAGGACCTCTTTATGCACTTCAGCAGGAAGCAGGTCACCCCCTGACTTAGATGGCTTACAACTTGTTTTAAGCTTTTGCTAAATAAATGGAGCAAATTGGTTGCATCTAATCGAAGACCTGTCTCCAGCTGTTTGGCTGGGGACTTCCTTCAATTTCTTAATACTCTGAAATACTGCTTTTATGGAATTGGGTGCCAATAAAGTCTGCTATGAAAAATATTTGGCTTCTGAGACTTTAATGGCCTTTTTGTGTTTCTTATTTAAGGAGTGCCAAATAGTTGCATTTGTTCAGGTGCACAGTCAAAATATTGATTCCTAATTATCGACTTACATTAATATCGAGTTTAAAATATCGAAGGGGAAGAATATCGAGGTCAAGAATATCGTTGGACAGAATCTCAACCCTAAGGTAAGTAATATAGATTTTTTTTATATCGATGTAAGTAATATCGAAGTTAGTAATATCGATATCAATTATATCGATGTTACTAATTTCGATGTTACTAATATCGATATTTGTTTGTTGTTATTTATGTTGTTATGTATTTTATTCTGTATTTTATATGTATGTTTTATATGGTTTTTTAAAGTATTTTATTTGTTTTAAATTATATGTGTACTATTTTTTGTATATTAAAAATGTTATTTTTAATTTAATTTTATGTTTTAGTATTGGAGCGGGTTGTGGGTTTATAGGGGAATAGGGAGGGAAGTAATTTAATTACATTAAATTAATTTTTAGTAATTGTAATTTAATTTTAATTAATTTTTGCGTTTAAGTTCTGTAGCGGATTATGGGTTTATAGGGGAATTGGGTGGGAACTAATTTAATTGTAATTAAGTAATTATTTATTTTTTATTGGTATTGATCATTTATTTATTTCTAATTAATTATTAATTGGTAAATAATTATTTTAATTGCTAATTATTTTATTTTTAATTGGTAATTAAGGTTTGTAATTGGTAATCATATTTTGTAATTGGCAATTAATATTTTTAATTGGTAATTAAGCTTTTTTTTAAATTACATTTTTTAATTTACAATTAATTTTTTTAATTGGTAATTAAATTTTTTAATTGCAAATTACATTTTCTAATTGGCAATTAATTTTTTTAATTGGTAATTAATTTTTTACAATTGGTAATTGATATTTTTAATTGTTAATTACTTTTTATTATTGGAAATTTATTTTATTAATTGGTAATTAATTTTTCATAAAAAATGTGTTTTATTTAAAAATACATTTATTGTTTACCATTTTTTATTTGTTAATCAATTTTTAATTATCAAGATGTTTTTTGTTTTGAAAAATATTTTAGTGTTCAATAATTATTATTTGGTCATTTATATTTATTAATTCATATTTATTGGTATTTAATGTTAATTTAGTGTTAATTAATTATTCAATTTTAAATATGTTTTTAGTAATTATAAATGGGTATTTGCAAATGATGTAGGTATTTAAAAATTACTTTTTTTAATATTTCATTTACAACAATTATTTATAAGTATGTTATATTTAACTTCTACGCTATCCAATGCTTTCCCTACTGTTGCAGTCTCTGGAGTGGGAATAGTATTTTTTACCCCTACGCTATCCAACGCTTTCCCTACTGTTGCACTCTCTGGAGTGGAAATAGTAATTTTTACCCCTACGCTATCCAACGCTTTCCCTACTGTTGCACTCTCTGGAGTTGGAATAGTAATTTTTACCCCTACGCTATCCAATGTTTTCCCTACTGTTGCACTCTCTGGAGTTGGAGTAGTAATTTTTACCCCTTCGCTATCCAAAGCTTTCCCTACTGTTGCACTCTCTGGAGTTGGAATAGTAATTTTTACCCCTACGCTATCCAATGTTTTCCCTACTGTTGCACTCTCTGGAGTGGGAATAGTAATTTTTACCCCTATGCTATCCAACGCTTTCCCTACTGTTGCACTCTTTGGAGTTGGAATAGTAATTTTTACCCCTACGCTATCTAACGCTTTCCCTACTGTTGCACTCTCTGGAGTTGGAATATTAATTTCTACCCCTACGCTATCCAATGTTTTCCCTACTGTTGCGCTCTCTGGAGTGGGAATGGTAATTTTAAGTTCTATTCTATCCAACATTTTTATTACTGTATTTTTTTTACTTATGGATTTTGAATAGAATTTTTATTTATTTAGTTATTTGTTTTGTATAAATTGAGATAATGTAGTATATAATTAATTTTAAAAATATTAAAGGTATATTTAAGTTTTTTAAATTTATTAAACGTAATTCTTTACTTTTTATTTATGTTTTTGTTTTATGTTTGTAAATGTATTTGTAATTTATATTTTTTATTAATTTATAAATAATTATTACAACTTATTAAGTATGTATATATGATATATTGTATGTATATGTTTAATTAATGTATCATTATTATACATGTATTATTTATTAATTTTAAACATTATTAAATATTTTTAATTATTGTTATTTTATTTATTAGTGTTATTTACTTTATTTTACATTTATATTATTACAGAAAAAAACCCATATTTTTAACATCGATATTTTTAACATCTATCTTTTTTTCCAATATTTTTGTACTCACCATGTTGTAGATAGGATGTTGATATTCTTGCCTTCGATATTTCTGCATCGATATTCCTGTAGGTCAATATTTTGACAGTGATTCACCTGTTCAGGCTGGTTAAGCTTATACCTCATACTTTTTAACTTATTTTGTGGTTTCCTTGCATGCATGTGGTTTTACTTGGGGCCCACATTCTTTAAGATAATGATTTGATATAACATCATCAGCGTTTGGTTGCATGACGGAACTCCATATGCATTTACCCAGCACGCCTATACAATGCAATTACTATCCGGACTGTGACGTTCCCACAGGTTACTTTACCACGCAAGTCATTATAATGACTTGCCGTAGGTGGGTGCTGGACTTTGGTATAATATAAATTACTGTTCCAACTCTAGTCTACGCAACAGTAGAGAAGGTGTTGGACTTAAAATCCAACACCAGTTCAACCATGCGGGCCCTAAGGCAAGTCTGGGTAGTGACTGCGTTGTAAAAGCGGGACATTTTTCTGATTGCAGGGTAAAGGTGTTTACGTAGAATTCCCTTAAATTTCAGAAGGTCATTTAATTTTCAACATCAGTTTTTTAAGAAATTGGGTTGTTGATTGACTGGGGTGTGAGCCCTTGTCAAGCGGCAACCACAATCATTGTCGTCATGATAAGGCATAAGCAATCCCCAAATTAATCTATGCTCAACGCCCTGGTAGCTTGGCACAGAGCGATCAAGCTTAACGTAGAGGCAATGTATAAAGTATCTGTGCAACACTTCAAACAGTAAAGCTAGTGAAATATCACACAAAGAGATCTCAACTAAGTTAGAAACATATTTATAAATTTATAAATAATTATTACAACTTATGTATATATGATATATTGTATGTATATGTTTAATTAATGTATCATTATTATACATGTATTATTTATTAATTTTAAACATTATTAGATATTTTTAATTATTGTTATTTTATTTATTAGTGTTATTTACTTTATTTTACATTTATATTATTACAGAAAAAAAACCATATTTTTAACATCGATATTTTTAACATCTATCTTTTTTTCCAATATTTTTGTACTCACCATGTTGTAGATAGGATGTTGATATTCTTGCCTTCGATATTTCTGCATCGATATTCCTGTAGGTCAATATTTTGACAGTGATTCACCTGTTCAGGCTGGTTAAGCTTATACCTCATACTTTTTAACTTATTTTGTGGTTTCCTTGTATGCATGTGGTTATACTTGGGGCCCACATTCTTTAAGATAATGATTTGATATAACATCATCAGCGTTTGGTTGCATGACGGAACTCCATATGCATTTACCCAGCACGCCTATACAATGCAATTACTATCCGGACTGTGACGTTCCCACAGGTTACTTTACCACGCAAGTCATTATAATGACTTGCCGTAGGTGGGTGCTGGACTTTGGAATAATATAAATTACTGTTCCAATTCTAGTCTACGCAACAGTAGAGAAGGTGTTGGACTTAAAATCCAACACCAGTTCAACCATGCGGGCCCTAAGGCAAGTCTGGGTAGTGACTGCGTTGTAAAAGCGGGACATTTTTCTGATTGCAGGGTAAAGGTGTTTACTTAGAATTCCCTTAAATTTCAGACGGTCATTTAATTTTCAACATCAGTTTTTTAAGAAATTGGGTTGTTGATTGACTGGGGTGTGAGCCCTTGTCAAGCGGCAACCACAATCATTGTCGTCATGATAAGGCATAAGCAATCCCCAAATTAATCTATGCTCAACGCCCTGGTAGCTTGGCACAGAGCGATCAAGCTTAACGTAGAGGCAATGTATAAAGTATCTGTGCAACACTTCAAACAGTAAAGCTAGTGAAATATCACACAAAGAGATCTCAACTAAGTTAGAAACATATAGCAAAATGTAATACATAAAACAACACCAAAGCAACAAAAACTCCAGTAGAATTGGAGATATTGAATTTTAAAAGTGTTACTGAAAATAGAGCTAAAAGGTGTAAAGCAACAACTGTGGATATCTGTTTACGCAGGACGGGGACAAAGTCACAAGTCCAGGTTGCGAGAAGCATGGGCCAGCTACAGGAACCCAGTAGGTCCCTCTGAACAAAGTACCTGAATTGCTAGTTTGCGGAGTATTGCATTGATCTGTATCGAAGATGCACCACACAACCCAAATGAGGTGCTGCTTCTGAGATGCCATCCACTGGGGCTTGCAATTAAGCCTGGGTGTAAAACTCCAATCTGCTTGCGGAGTGTCATAGTATTGGCAACTCTGCATTTCGCGTGGAACTCCACAACTCAGTTTCCTTTCCAAAGTGAGCTCCGCAACTTGCATTGAACTTCGCTGTGAATCACTGTCAGTGTCATGTGCTTTTTAATGTATGTTAGACACACAAACCACTATATCGATTTGATTCATATCCTTATCCAGTTCAGTCACTATTTTGTGTCCCTCAATGTTTCTCATATCCAATTTCAGTGATTCACCTACTAATTTTGAGCACCGTGTTATTTACCTCACTGTTATTTCTATCCATCTCAAGATTTGTTATGTTTACATCATTTTCCAATGTTCATTTTTAAAATTAGCTTTTATGTTATATTAGCTCAATACAGAACAGTACACTTTCCAGCACTAGATCACAGTACAGTGTATACATGTAACAACATATCACATAATCAGGGCTAATGGAATTATGTGATTCTGCCACATCTATACTACTATTATAAAGGAAGAACTTTGCACCTTTGAGGCGGGTAAACTCGGGAACCACAGCGCCAATCCACACACCCGATACATCACTGTAATCGTCAGGGTGTGCAGATGGACATAGGCTATATAAAGTATAAAAATATGCGTTATTTAAAAAATTAACATAAAAAAAAGTAGTCCCTTCGAAGTAGCGCCGGCTGCGACCTGCGTGCTGACGTCAGGAGCGCGGGGAGGTGCGGCGTCCAGGAACATGAGGAGGAGCGGCGGACAAGGCGCGGGGGAGGAGCGGTGGCAAACGGCGGAATGGCGGTGAGGACCGGCGGACAGGCGGGAGGAGCGGTAAGTGGCGAGGAGCGGCGGAGTGGTGAAATGAGGAGCGCGGGGGGAGGAGCGGCGGCTGAGGTAAGGCTCCAGGCAGGCGGGGGTCGGGGCAGGCAGGGGACAGAGCGGGCGGGGGCCCGGGCTGCTTGACAAGGTCGGGGCGGGCGGGGGGCCGGGCTGCTGCACAATGTGCGGTGAAATGAGGAGCGCCGGGAGGAGCGGCGTCTGAGGTAAGGCTCCAGGCAGGCGGGGGTCGGGGCAGGTGGGGGGCAGGCGGGGGACGGGGCGGGCGGGGGCCAGCGCTGCTTGACAATTTCGGGGCAGGCGGGGGGCCGGGCTGCTGCACAATGTCGGGGCGGGTGGGAGTCGGGGAAGCCTGATTGCTCCCGGACAAGGTTGGGACGGGCTGCTAGTTTTTCATATATTTGTAGATTTTCCCCATTTGCCATATAATCTAACATATGCAAAGTAATCTGCAGATTCTAACAAAATCAAATGTTTTTGGCGCAAATGGATCTGAATGTATCAAAACCATGGCAACACATAGTCCTACACACTGGAAGGCCCTTTGAAAATGTTGTTTTGTCATCTTTCATTTGCTTGTTGGTGTTCAGTGTGTACTAATAAGATGAAATCTTTTCACAGACAATCACTTAATCAATCAGTAGATTTGTACAGCGCTACTTGTCACCTTTGAGGGTATCCAGGTACTGGCACGGTCCAGTTGATTAGACGAATAGCCAGATCTTGAAGGACTTTCAGAACTCTTGAAGAGAATGGGAAGTCTGTAGATGAAAGGGTAGGCCATTCTATGATTTTGCTGCTAGGTAGGATAAGGTGTGACCTCTGTATTTGCTTCGTCTGATGTGGGGGTGAGGGTTAGAAAAAGGGCCGCAGAGCAGTGGTGTCAGGTTTGCTGATCGAAGTTCAGGCGGTGGTTCAAGTATTGTATTGTATTGTAATTGCATTTATATAGCGCTTACTTCCCCTGACGAGGCGTCAAAGCGCTTTTTCGGCGAGTAGCGCGCTACTCCGGGACCCATAGAGGATTAGTGTTGAATTAGTATAGTGAAACATGCAAGTACATTTTAAGTGGTGGATGGTTACTCAGTTATTTGGATTTGGAATGATAGCAGAAGGATTGAGGAGGACAAAGGTTTGTATTTATGTAGCGCTTGTTGACGCACGCTATTCAGCCTACAAGGGATTAGTGGTGAATTATTATGGTGAAATATGAAGTAATTTCAATGGTGGATATTAGTCAGTTACTTGGAGTGAGAATGATAGCGGCGGGATAAAAGGGGAAGAAAGATTTCCATTCATATAGCACTTGTTACCCCTAATGGGTGTTGAATCGCTTTTCTGGCGAGTAGCACGCCACTCCAGAACCCATAAAGGATTACTGTTGAAAATTAGTATAGTAAAAAAAATATGAAGTAATTTGAGTAGTGGATATGTTATTCAGTTACTTGGGTAGTATATTAGTATAGTTTAATATGGAATTTGAGAAGTGAATGTTAGTCTGTTAATTTCGATTGAAAAGGATAGTGGAGGGATAAAAGAGTGAAAGATGTGTTTATTTATCTATTTATTTAGGTCTTAGCAATAGGAGGAGGCTTTTGGATGAGTAAAAAGGAGTTTTGGGTATTGCTAAATGAGAAACAGGGCAGCATTTCTGGCCCTAGTCCAGACCAGTCTCAAACAGGCTCAAACAGGCAACTACCCTTGTCCTCTCTGCCCATAACAGGCTCAAACAGGCAACTACCCTTGTCCTTTATGCCCATAAAAGGCTCAAACGTGCAACTACCCTTGTCCTCTCCGCCCATAACAGGCTCAAACAGGCATCTACCATTGTCCTCTCCACCCTTAGCTGAGACGCCCTAAGCCTGGCCTTTTTTATAGCCCTATTAATCAGGTGACCCCTTCAGCCAATGGGAACCCTAGCCCTAACACTATCCAATCACAACACTAGCCCTAACATCTAGAACCAATAGGACACCAGGACCTTACTGCCAATCTTAGCCCTAGTCCAAGCACCCAATCAGTTCAAAAACCCTGATCTCTACGTCAAATAAAGGCCTTAGCTCTACCAGTAGTCCCAACCCAAGTACAAGCAGCCAATGGTACAGGTAGCCCTAGTCCCTACTTCCAATAGAAAGTCTAACCCTACTCTTAGTCCCACAAATAGTCCAGCAACCAATCACACTAGAAGCCCTAATCGCTACTTCCAATTAAAGGTCTAACCCTAGCTCTAGTCCCACCCTACTCCCAACAACCAATAACATAAGCAGCCCTAGCCCCTACTTCCAATAGAAATCCTAACCCTAGCCCTAGTCCCAACCCTACAATGATTAAATCACAGACTCAGAAACCAATCAGAACCCCCAAATACCCAACCAATGAGGACATTAACCCTAACCCAATAGAAACACCAGATACAAACACCAATCAGTGTACACATGTGCCAACCACTAGCAGACCATATAAGGTCCCAGCGACCTCAGACAAGGTTTGCTGGCCAGGGAGTTGGAAGCTGCTTCTCCTGTTCAGAATCTCCTAGGAGACAGACAGGCTCAATCCACACTTTGGACTTCTGCAGGTAAAGGCTCCCCTAACTCGAAATCTAACAATACTGTTTGAATAAAACTTTACTCCCCCTGCTGGCCGAAAAACGAAGTGCAGAGGCCCCAGTAAATACGGTTTAAACAGCTCACAGAAGCACCCTCTGATGTAGAATATCCCTGTTGCTGGGAGGGGAGGCAGGGGGGCTGGCCTCACTGGCTTGTGAACACAAAATGGTGGCTGGGGGTGCACTGTTTTAACACACAGGTCTTAGCACAGAGCAAAGGAGAAATTTGGAGGGAAAACAGATTTGTCACCAAGGAATTTGTCACACAATTCAACATGTTAAATGCAAGCAATCATGGGCAGGGAAAACCACAAGTTTAAAACACAAAACAGGTGATAAAACATGCAATCACAGGCAGGTCAAAACTGCAATTTTAAACTGTAACAACCACATGCAAAGACAGTAATCACAGAAAGGGAAAATCGTTTTTTAAACAAGTTTTGTTTTGGAAAGAGACAGCACTAGTCTGTATATTTTGCAGTCGGAGAAGAGATGCGATCCCTGCGTGGAGAGTATTGCCATAGTCCAGTCAGCTGGGTATGAGCGCCTGGGTGATGGTCAGTATTTAACTTTGGGTTAGCAATTTGAATAATTTGGGAAACGGCCATTACAACGAAGCCTTTACAACAAAATCGTTAACCACGCATGCAGTACAACGCATGCGTGGTTAACACGAAAGCCTTTACCACGCATACCTTTACTACGAGGTTTGTAGTAAAGGTATATGTGGTGAAGGTAAAAAGTAAAAAAAGGGGGGCTTGGGGGGGTCTCCCCCCCCAAAAAGAAACTCACCTGAAGTCACGTCGGGTATCAGCGTCGTTTAAGAGAAAACGGAAAATAAACTTCTGTTTTCTCTTAACGACGTATGACGTCACCACGCTAGTAATTGTGGTAAAAGTTATGCGTGGTAAACGAATTCCGTTGTAACGCATGCGTGGTAAAGGCATGCGTTGCAACGGAATTCGTTGTAACATCATATATTCGAATAATTTAGGTAGCATAGGGCGGATGTGAAAGCAGTAGGAGAAGGAGTTAACATGAGTCATCATGCTTAGCTTGTTGTACAGAATGATGCCTGTGTTTCTAGCATTGTCATTGAGGATAGGAGTAGGTCCGAGTTCTGAAAGCCACCATGATGCGTCTCATGGGGAGCTTTTGTTTACAAAAATTTGTACCTCTGATTTTTTTTGAGTTGAGCTTCAGGAAGTTGTCCTTAAATCAGTTGGAAACATCAGTCACGCAGTTGTGTAAGTTGGTCTTGGCGGTGTCTTCGGAGAGAGAGAGAATGAGTTGTGTGTCTTCGCATACAATATGATGTTGAGTCTGTGGGTTTTGGCAATGCTGGCCAGAGGTGTCATATAAGTGTTGAAGAGGGTGGGTCTGAGCGAGGATCCTTGGTTACTCCACAGATGATTTCCTTGGGTTTGAAGGTGAAGTGGGGAAGGCAGACATTTTGCATTCTTCCAGTGTGGAAAGTGGTGATCCATTTGAGAGAGTATCCTTGGATGCCTATGTTCTGCAGCCTTGTGATCAATGTGTTCCATTCCAGATGTGAGGAGAGTTGTTGGTTGATGGGGTTTTCTAATACCTTTGCCGGGAACAGGAGCTGGGATATCTGTCAGTAGTTGTCGAGTTTATAGGGGTTTGCTGATGTTTTCTTTAGTAGGGTGTTGACTTCTGTGTGTTTCCAGTCCTCTGAGAAAGTGGCTGTGGCTATTGAGGTGTTGAAAAAAGTGGTGAGTACATGGTTGAAGATGTAGTGAGGACATGTGTCGGTTGGTACCCCTGAGTGGACCAAGTTCATGATGGAGGTGGCATCCAGTGGGGCAAGCTGGCTCCATTCAGTTAGTCATATTTCTGTGGTGGTAGTGGGGTTGCTGGGTTGTTTGAAGAAATTGATGGCCTTGGACTTGGGTTTGAGGTTTCTGTTGATGTTGGTGATCTTGTCATGGGAGAAGTTTGAAAGGTTGTCGCTGAGTTCCTGTGAGGAGGTAATGTTGTTTGTTAAGGCTGAGAGGTTGGAGAACTGTTTGATTATGTTGAAGAGTTTTCTGCGGTCATTGGAGCTTGATTCGAAGCATGAGACAAAAGCCTTTTTTCTTTGGCTCTTCCAACTGTTGGTGGTAGAGGTTGAGGGCTGTCTTGAAGGTGGTCTTGTTGCTCTGCCCTTACTGATACGCCATCTCCTTTCCAGTTGTTTACAGTGTTAAACCTATATAGTGGTTCTGAGGTCTTCGGTGTACCAGCTAGCCTTCTTGGTAAATCTTCTATGGGTGTTGTTACCAATGGAAGAGATGCTGTTGGTGCTGTTGGTCATCCAATTGTTGAAGTTTCTGATGTTCTGTCTAGGCTGCTGGAGGATGGTGTTGAGTGTGTTGATCCATGTGTTCTTTGAGACTTTGCTTCAGTTGTGGTGGCGGGCATTAGACAGACTGGGGGTAGAGATCTGTGAACTGGTGAGGTTGAAGTGACCTATGGAGTACTTGCTCCATTTGAGTTCAGTGGTGAGTCTGTACCTGATGTGGAGGCTGGAGGTAAAGATAGGTTATAGTGTGTGGCCTGCAGTGTGGTTGGGTTCATGGACAAGTTGGGTGATTCCAATGTTGTTCATGTTGTTGAGGAGGATGGTAGTGTTGGTGTCATTGTGGTCATCGAGATGGAAGTTGAGGTTGCCAAGGAAAATTTAGTTGTTAGAGTCTATAGCGAGGGGAGTATTTAAGTCGGCAATGTAGTTGTAGAAGGCTGGATGTGGTCCTGGAGTGCAGTAATGTGGGTCAAAGTGACAAAATAATGCAGTAATACTATCACAAAATATGCCCCTCACTTCTTCTTCACTCTTCATTCTTTACTTCTCTTCGATTACGCTTAGGGCCGAGTTAAAATTTGTAGGTGGAGAGGGAACGGTGGTACCTGTCAATGCCTGGCATGTTTGTCGTGCCAAAGGATATTTCAAAATTTGGCGGTCTGCACCTCCATCTGGATGACATGGTAATTTACTCAGTTGCTCTGGTGGAGAATGGACTGAGCGACAAAATATAATGGTAGCCCTAAATGTCCTAATTCCTCCTCTACCCTCACTTCTCATCCCTCACCACCATTTGGCCATCCTCTATTCTCCATACATAAGTAACCTCTCACTTCTGATTTCTAATAATCCCTTCACATCTCTCTCTCTTCATCACTCAATCTACTTTTTATGTTTCATCCCTCACCCCTCAGTTGCCCCTCTACATCCCTCATCTCCTATTCCATCTCCTTATCTCCCCCTATTTTCTACTCACTTTCCTGCACTTATTTGTCATATTGCTTTCAATAAATGGCATTCCAATGGATGTCATATCCATCCTAACACCTGTCATAATAATTTTAACATGGTCATATGCATTTCAGCATAGGTCCTATTCATTTCTATACATGAAATATTCATTTTGATGTGTATCATATTATTTCAAAGTATAATATAATGTATGACAAGCTTAATTTTAATTTCAGCATTGGTCATATTCATTTTAAGGCATGTTGAGTTAATTTCAATGTGGCTCATATTCATTCTAATGCATCTCATAATTATCTTAGCATGTGTTTGCCATATTTCTTTTAATGAATGTATCATTCATAATAACACATCTTACAGTACTTTTAACATGAATCATATCCATTTCAACACATATCATAATCTTATCAATGTTTATCATATTACTTTCAATGCAAGCTGTATTCATTTTGATAATTGCCATGTACATTTTAATATTACACATATTCATTTTAAACATGTGTAATAATTTCAATGAAGTTCATACTCATTTCAACTCATGTCATATTTCTTTTATCATGCGCTACGTTCCTTTCAATCTATGTTATATTGCAATGGATTTTAAGATGCAACTTATCCATTTTAGCAACTATCATATTCATTTGAATATTAATCATATTAATTTCAATGCATGCCATATTCATTTTGACAAATGTCATAATTTCAGCTTCAGTCATACTCATTTTAAGACATGTCAAAATCAAGTCAACTGGACTTATATTAATTTCAACTCAAGCCATATTCATTTAAAATCACCTCCTATTCCTTTCTGCAAATTTCATATTCATTGCAATCTGGGTAATATTAATTTCATCGCAATTCATATGCAGTGTTGTGTTTTCTTCATTTGAGTGTAAGTTATATAATTTTCACTTTGCGTTATATTTGTTTTCAGAATACAATATATTAATTTCAGTAACCTTGGTTCATTTCAATCTGTCATATTCATTTCAATGTATATCATGTTCCTCTTGGCGTATGTCAGTCATTTCAAGAAATGTCCCATTCTTTTTGGTGCATATTGTATTTGTTTCAGTGATTGCTATATTATTTACAGTGAGGGCCATATTCATTTCAATGTGTTACATATATATATGGCAGAAGGGAGCAATAAAAACATTTTCCTACCTACTACAAAGAGGAGTTCCTGCAATCTTTCTCGCCGTGAGCTGGGAGTTTAAGAATGCTTTGTAGTTTATATATATTTTTTTCTCCATCAAAGCCACTTCTATGACGAACAACTTGCGGGCGGGTGTTGTTGTTGTGACAATGGCAGTCACGCATGAATTTTATACAACAACTTCCCAAACAGGATTTTCAATGCACTCCATGGACTCCACAACTTTCAATTTGTTTATTTAAGGCAGACCGGTTTCGGCATTCCGCCTTTTTCAATGCTTTCTGTACACATTGGTTATGCCACCCCCGTTTAAATATCCATTAGCACTTTCCCATTGGTCCCAGCAAGTGCAGTGAGCGATGACGGACTTCACATTGCCAAAGTATTTATGTCCACCATGTTGTCGTCGGTTGTCATTATCTCTAAGTGAGTTTACTTGCATCTTATATATTGTAATTTTCAGTAAATGCTTTTAAAACACAAATCTTTATACTCCACGATGACGCTCACCTCACGACAACAACACCTGCCCGCACGTTGTTCGGCAAAGAACTGGCTTTGAAGGAGAAAATTATGTGTTTTGCCTGAACCACTGCCACTGACCAGAACAGCAAAATCCATTGACACTAAGTCAGCGAAGGAGTACAGTTACTAAACCGTTACCTGTGGATTTACCTCTAGGTGCAGGGGAGAATGGCAGGGTTTTCAATTTAACCCCGGAGGTGAGCGTCATCGTGGAGTGTAAAGACTTGTGTTTTAAAAGCATTTACTGAAAATGACATTATATATAAGATGCAAGTAAACTCATTTAGAGATAATGACAACCCACGACAACATGGCGGACATAAAAACTTTAGCAATGTGAAGTCCGTCATCGCTCACTCCAATGGGAAAGTACTAATGGCTATTTAAACGGTGGTAACATAACCAATGTGTACAGAAAGCATTGAAAAAGGCGAAATGCCGAACCCGGTCTGCCTTAAATAAACAAATTGAAAGTTGTGGAGTCCTTGAAGTGCGTTTAAAATCCTGTTTGGAAAGTTGTTGTATAAAATATATATATATATTCACTGAAAAAACCATAGGTTTCACACCAGTTATAGTTAGCTGGAAATGTTACTGGCATAAAACCATTGAAATTCCCACGTTATAGTTAGTTGGACTCACTATAACTTGCGCGTGCAATGCACTGCTGATGACGTCACATATTACATCACTCATGACATGGTCAGTGACATCACTCATGACATCACTGGTGACACCATCCAGTGAATATGTGTCTTTCTGAAAAATAAATATTAGTGAGTAATGTTTAAATATTTAAATATATGTATTATTGTTTCACTTTCTGTATAAGTGGCTGCATGGGTTGGTGAGTAGGTACATGTGTATGCATATGGGTTATTAGATGTTTTTCTTGGTATCAGTATGAGTGTTTGTATGGTTTAGTGGGGGCATTACTTAGCACATAGATGCATGAATGACTGACTCTCTCTTTGTATGTGTTTTGAAGACAGCATATGTGCAGGACTGTATGGGTGGATGAGTGTGTATATGTGTGTGTTAGTGAGTGAATGACTGTCTCACTAGTGTCTTTATCATTTACTACATATGTTTTAATGTAGTATATGTGAATATTGATGTATATAAGTGAGTATATGTGAGAGTGAGGGATTGTAAGAGTTCCTGTTTAAATTAGTATGTGTTTCTATAAGTGATTGTTTAAGAGAGTAAGTATGTGTAAGTTTCCTTAAAAGTAAAGTGGTAGTGTGTGTATAACTGTATATACAAATAAATGGATGTTTAATAGTTTATTTGCATGTGTGAGTATGTGTGACAGTATCTTTTGGATGACTGTCGTTGTGTAACAGGATGTATAGGTGTATCACTACATATGATGAGTGAGTATATGTATGAGTGACTACATAGAACTGTTGGTGAATGAGTGGATGTGTATATAGATGGTGGAATTACTGAATTGGTTGTTGTAACTGGTATGGGTATCTCCATTTTTTTGACAATTTTAGTTTCTATTTTTGAATATGTGTTTCAAGGGTTACATTACAGTGAAAGGAGGTCTGTCACTCATCACTGTCTCATCCGAATCTGTTCTAAATTTGGGTGCATCTTTAATCCACAACAACATATGTATGTGAGGAGCACCTCTTGCTTGATACTCCTTTCTCCAAAAGAAATCCAAAACCTCTCCAAGAGGAGAATTTTTTTTGTTGGTAATAAAAGACATCATAGCTTCAAATCTATGATTGAAATATCTGCATACATTCACTGGATCCAAAGAACACAGTTCTCCAGCTGTTTTGAATTCTATATTTTGTATATTTGCATTTGCCTCGCGTAGAAATTCAAGTAAGTCGTCCCATGCATACTCGGCACAGCTAAGAGTGAGGAACCATGTAGGAGTTCCTAAGTTTCTTAGCATACATTTCAATTCCCCATGACGACAGTACCAATACTCGTTTGTACCACGCTGACATGCCATGAGATTGATTAAATGAGATTCCAAAATATTATCTTGCAGATTCACTTTCTCCATAAAGTCCCTCGCCGAAACATTTTGCAGATGTGCTCCACTTTTCAGTAGATGGTTTACTGCATAAGAAAGCCCAGACAAGTCACTTTCATACAGTAAATGAAACAAATAGGGAATGCATTGACGAAACCTTGGATCTTCAGCATATAATCTTACAGTTCGATATTCAGATGCAGAAATTTGAAGTGGTCGATCGTCATATCGTCCACCTCGACCTGTTGGAAATAGCTGTGGAAAACAATGAGCTTCCAAACTTTCCTCCCATACACTAATGGGACTTCCTTTTGCTGCTTTCATTTGAAACAATTCAATTGCATTCCCCATTACTTCTTTGGAATGCAAAGGATGAACAGTATAATGTTCATATATTTCTTCACTTCTAGACACATCAACTTTTTCAATTTGGCCACCTGAACAATCACTGTCTTCATCTGCAGCTGTTTCCTCTGCTGCAACACATACATCTTTATAATACTCATTGTTTTTGACTAAATACAACGTTGCCTTTTTGACTTTCCTTACATCCACTAAATCTTGCCAGATTTTCTTACTCTTTGTCGGAACCGCATTAACTAGAATAACTAAAGGTTCCTCTTCTACTTTTTCTATACCAATTGTATCAATATTTTTTTTCAAATCTAGAGGCAAATAAACAACTCTTCCCTTTAATCCTCTCTGCAAATCTGTAGGAGGCAATTTCCCTATCTTAGGCTCCATGCGAATAATTGCCTGAAAAGGATGGACACATTGAATCAAAATAGACTCATATGTATTTAAATCCATCAATTCACGGGGAATGTCTACCAACTCCAGATTATTATGAACAGCTCTGGCAGGCATTCTGTTTTGATTTAATTTATCATAACAATATTTACAAATACGCTGATCACAACTCAAATCAAAACAATTCTCCACCCACAAATAAGTTGCAAAATCCTTCCACTCATAATTATTCATCTTTTCACTTTTTACGTATAAATCAACTAATCTAGTTTGATGTTTATAATGACTTCGTCGACAACACACACAAGTAAAATTCGGCCTTTCACTTGATTTCACCATAAACCAGGTAATTTCCTGCTCAAACTTTTCTGTACTTGAAATCTGTACATTCTCTTCCACATTACCTTGAATTGCTGTGTCAATTTCTACACTGTCCTCTTTTTCACCAAAATAACAAATCTCAATTTCTTCACAAATCTTCTTCACATCTAATTCAGTTCCATGCAAAAGAGCACTGTTTAATTGTTTAAGCTTAAGTGCTGGACTTTTTGCATAATACAACATTCTCACTAATTTCCTCTTTTTGGTATGATGCACTGCTAACATCCTAAAATGATGAAAAACACTCTGACAGACTTTTCTAGAAAGACAAGCCAGTGAATGCCCTTGCAAACCTGTGTTTTCTCTCACTCTGCAAGGATCTAAGTCTTGCAACAACTTCACTTTCTGCTTTAGACTTTTCTTACTATATGTACGTAAGAAATTACAAAACAAATCAATTGATTCCTGTCGCACACTACAAATACGACTACACTTCCAAGTGTACACTGGACCCTTAGTTCGTCTCCCTAAAACTTCATCAGTTAACACCTCTTCTGGTTCTCTAGGCACAAGTTTCTCTTTTTCAATCGGACAACCGTCTTTCACTTCATACGCTTGACCACTGGTGTCAACTGCATGCACTAAATCATTCTCCTGAAAGTAACTCTCCTCATTAAAAAATGGCCCACAACTTGAACTGTGCATCCATTCTCCTGAAAAAACTTTACAAAAATTAGTCCGATTAATTACTCTTTTCCATCTACTGTTTGATTTAAAAACATCAATTGTCTTGTTAAGTGTCCTAATTCTATTGATTATTAAAATAAATAATGTTTTCTTAACTTCAAAAACCTGATCAACAATCTTCTCTACATTTTTATTTTTCTTATAAAAAGCAGCTCTCTGTTTGCCTTTCCTAATGTTTTTTAACAAATTTAAAACCACCCTATTGCGAAACATTCGTTTACGAATGTCTCTAAACTGATTCTGCCTTCTATTCCGATACATATTATTCTCTCCTGCTCCAGTGTTAACATTTTTTGAGGGCCTCTCCTTCCTTTTCAAAATTACTCTCTCCTTCTCTTTTTCTACATGCTGTCCAACATTTATTTTTGTTCTACATACGTTCCGTAAAATCTTACCAGGAACTTCTTTCCTGTTTTTTGAAGTCTTTGTTGTGGAGGACTGCTGTAATTCCGATGCTGTTTCTGTTTTAAACCGTATTTCAAATTTTCTTGATCTTTGCCTTGAGGGCATCTTTCCTTACTCTTGAAATCTTGTTTTCAATCTGTGTTAAACAAAAAAATAGCACATTATAGACCACTATTATCAAACAACAAAGCAATGACAAAAAGCAAACCATCTATTCAGGGTTACAGATCAACTGAGGATTCTCAAGGGGTGCAGAAGAGGTGAGACATGCATTGAAGAGTGTAGTGGAAGAGAGGTATGTCCACAGGTACAAAGAAAGTGAGACCTGTGTCTACGAGTGCAGTAAGAGATAAGCTTCATGAAGTCTAGTCCACTGCACTCTTACACACAGGCTTCACCACTTATGTTCTCCAGGAAAGGCCTCTCTCCCACTACAGTCTTGAACACAGGCCTCACCTTGTCTGTCCCTCTGGACATGCCTCACCTCATCTACACAATCTACTTCCTAATGTAAGGTAACACAGGTGACATTTTTATGAAAGGATGACATATATGTATTTAATCATGCAGACACTATGTAAAAGACATTAATTTGCCCCAAAAATGTTTCAGTAGTGTAATGAGAAGCTTATACATATAACCTTTTCTCTGTTTTTCAAATGTTATTCTAAAAAAAGATTATGAGGCCTAAGCATGAGTGCAGATGTAATGAAGCCTGTCCAGTGAAGCTAAAAGATGAGGCTTGTGTCCAAGAGTGCAGTGGACAGGACTAAACTGGAGTAGTGTGCAAAAAAAAGATGAACCTAATTTATAAAGCCCTGCATCAGTTTTCCACTGCTGATGCGTCACTTTTTCTGACACATCAGCGTCATAAAACATATGCCTTGTTGCGCCATATTTAAAAAGTGACGCTTGTAGGTAGATGCGTCACTTTTTCAACCTCTGCGCCACGTTAGGTGTAATGTACACAGAAGGGTTATTTTTCTGCAGAAAGCCTCGTAATAGTGACGCAGTGAAATCAATGAGATTTCACTGCGTCACTTTTAGGACACTGTTACGTCAAAATCTTGCGCCTGCCTCACAGCACACATAAGACTGAGGAAAACGCTTTCACATGGAGCTTTCCCCATGTGAAAGGATGCATTGCTGGAGTACAAGCATTCCATTTCAATACTGAAAACTCACTATTTTACAAAATACATTTCCTCTCTCTTGCAAACAATCCTACCGCATGTCCAAGGGTGTAAATAACATGAGGCTTGTCTAAACATGCCAATTAGTTGAAGTCTATTCAGGGTTGCAGATGAGGTAAGGATTGTCTAGGGGTGCACAAGAGGTATGGCCTCTATTAAAGAGTATAAAAAGAGAGAGATCTGTCCACGGCTGCAAAGACCTTGACACCTCTTTCTAAGAGTACAGTGGGGGATAGGCTTCATGAAGCCTAGTCCACTGCACTCTTAGACACAGGTCTCACCACCTAAGCTCTCCAAGAAAAACCTCTCTCCCACTACAGTCTTGAACACCGGCCTCACCTCCTCTGTCCCTCTGTACATGCCTTACCTCATCTGCACTATCTACTTCCTAATCTGAGGTAACACAGGTGACATGATTGTGAAAAGGTCACATTTTTTTATGTAATCATTCACACACTATTTATTCTTTCTCAAAAATGTAAAAGACATTAATTTGCCCCAAAAATGTTTCAGTAGTGTAATGAAAAGCTTATACATATAACCTTTTCTCTGTTTTTCAAATGTTATTCTAAAAAAAGATTATGAGGCCTAAGCAGCAGTGCAGATGTAATGAAGACTGTCCAGGGAAGCACAAAAGATGAGGCTTGTGTCCAAGAGTGCAGTGGACAGGACTAAACTGGAGTAGTGTGCAAAAAAAAGATGAACCTCTTTTATAAAGCCCTGCATCAGTTTTCCACTGCTGATGCGTCACTTTTTGTGACGCATCGGCGGCATCAAACATGTGCCTTGTTACGCCATATTTAAAAAGTGACGCATGTAGGTAGATGCGTCACTTTTTAAACCTCTGCGCCACATTATACCTCTGTCAGGTGTAATATACACAGAGGGGTCATTTCTCCGCAGAAAGCCTCGTAATAGTGACGCTGTGAAATCAATGAGATTTCACTGTGTCACTTTTAAGACACCGTTACGTCAAAAACTTGCGCCTGCCTCACAGCAGACATAAGACTGAGGCAAACGCTTTCACATGGAGATTTCCCCATGTGAAAGGATGAATTACTGGAGTACAAGCATTCCATTTCAATACTGAAAACTCACTATTTTACAAAATACATTTCCTCTCTCTTGCAAACAATCCTACCGCATGTCCAAGGGTGTAAATAACATGAGGCTTGTTTAAGCATACCAATTAGTTGAAATCTATTCAGGGTTACATATAAGGTAAGGATTGTCTAGGGGTGCACAAGAGGTATGGCCTCTATTGAAGAGTGTAGTAGAAGAGAGATCTGTCCACGGGTGCAAATATTTTGAGACCTGTGTCTAAGAGTGCAGTGGGGGATAGGCTTCATGAAGCCTACTCCACTGCACTCTTAGACACAGGTCTCACCACCTACACTCTCCAAGAAAAGCCTCTCTCCCACTACAGTATTGAACACAGGCCTCACCTGCTCTGTCCCTCTGGACATTCCTCACCTCATCTGCACAATCTACTTCCTAACCTGACGTAACACAGGTGACATGATTGTGAAAAGGTCACATTTTTTATGTAATCATTCACACACTATTTATTCTTTCTCAAAAATGTAAAAGACATTAATTTGCCCCCAAACATTTTCAGTAGTGTAATGAAAAGCTTATACATATAACCTTTTCCCTGTTTTTCAAATGTTATTCTAAAAAAATATTATGAGACCTAAGCAGGAGTGCAGATGTAATGAAGCCTGTCCAGGGGACCACAAAAGGTGAGGCTTGTGTCCAATAGTGCAGTGGACTGGACTAAACTGGAGTAGTGTGCAAAAAAAGATGAGCCTCATTTATGAGGCCCTGCGTCAGTTTTGCACTGCTGATGCGTCACTTTTTGTGACGCATCGGCGGCATAAAACATGTGCCTTGTTGCGCCATATTTAAAAAGTGACGCATGTAGGTAGATGTGTCACTTTTTAAACCTCTGCGCCACATTATACCTCTGTCAGGTGTAATGTACACAGAGGGGGCATTCCCCCGCAAAAAGCCTCGTAATAGTGAGGCAGTGAAATCTTTGAGATTTCACTGCGTCACTTTTAGGACACTGTTACGTCAAAATCTTGCACCTGCCTAACAGCAGCCATAAGACTGAGGCAAACACTTTCACATGGGGGTTTCCCCATGTGAAAGTATGCATTGCAGGAGTTGCGTCATTTTTGTGACACACTCCAACAATTCGTCACTTTTGCGCTTACAGATACATCACAAATACTGACTTTTCTGTAAGTCCTAGAAACATGATGCGTCATACATTAAATATAATGCATCATTGGTGTCACAAGCAGTGCACAGTGAAAAGTGATGCATCGCTGTTTTCATAACTAATGCTCTCAGTGTGCTTCCTAATGTGAGGTAACACAGGTGACATGATTATGAAACCTTCAAATTTTTTTAATTAATCATGCACTCATTTTTTATTTTTTCTCAAAAATGTAAAAGCTATTAATTTGCCCCAAAATCGATTTTTCAATAACATTTTAGAAACACAGTGCAAGTCCTATGTACAATCATTCCATTTCAGTACTGAAAAGTCACTATTTTACAAAATACATTTCCTATCTCTTGGAAACATTCCTACCAAGCATTATCCAAAAAATTAAACAAACGAACAGCAAAGAAACTCAATCTGCTTCCTTCCATTTTAGGAACATAACACAGGTCCTATGTACAAGCATTCATTTTCACTACTCAAACCCATTAATTTGCCCTAAAATCGTTTTTTATTTAATATTTTATGAACAGAAGACAGATCCTATTTATAAGCATTCATTTTCACTACTAAAACCCATTGCTTTGCACTAAAATCGTTTTAAAATTAACATTTTAGAAACACTGCACAGATCCTATATACAAGCATTCATTTTCACTACTCAAACCCATTGATTTGCACTAAAATCGTTTTTCAATTACCATTTTAGGAACACAACACAGGTCCTATGTACAAGCATTCATTTTCACTACTGAAACCCATTCATTTACCCTAAAATTGATTTTGAAAATAACATTTTGGATACAGAGTGCAAGTCCTATGTACAACCATTCAACTTCACTACTGAAACATCACTATTTCACAAAAAACAAATCCTCTATTTTACAAATATAGAAACCATGCATTTTCAAAAAGCATCACACAAACCAACAGCAAAGAAAATCAATGTGCCTCTTAATCTGAACTCTCTATCTAAATGAATCATAACTCACCTTTACAAATGCTTTGGGAGATTCAGAACAGTGTTAGATACACACACCAATATTTCTTTAGCAGAGCAAAAGGTATGTTCTCCAGGCACTGCAACCAATAATGGCACAGAAAACCTCTAATTGTACACACATATTCCTCATGGTAACCAATCAAAACTCTTCCCTCTCTATTTTCAAATCAACACCCTTCCCCCCTCAGCCCTTTCTACCTGTTACCATAGCAACTCCCTCCTCACTGAGCTCCCAGGGTTAAAAGTGTATTCTACAATGTTGCAAATCAAATGAGCAAGGATGTTTGACCTCTCAATACACCAGCTTATCCACTGCAATCTTTCTTTAAATTACTTTTTTTAACCATTCAAATTACTTCTTACACACAACAGAACCATGCACCCTAACTTTCAGTTTTCAACTATCTGAATCCACCAATCATTGCTTGTGATTCAAGAGCACTGAAAATCGACAGTTTTTTTTGCAAACTCCTACTGTTCCAACTGCCATTTCATTCCTAAACTTCATCTGACTGCACCAGAACCTCCTCTCACCATGTACTCTGTCTGGATTATTGGACATAGCTACATTCACTGGGCTCAAAGGTATGCAGCTATCAGACATTTTCACAACCTAGATTTACCAAATGTGCACATAAAATGTATTGGCCAAAGAGGATTGAGATGTCATCAATTGATACCATTGGTGAAAACCTTTTACCATCTGCCGCACCCTGACCTCATAATTTTGCACTGTGGTGGAAGTGACCTAGGCACTTTGACTGGGGTAGGTCTGGAGATGGTTTTAAAGGACACCTTTGGACAATTGATGACACTTTTTCCACAAACTGCCTTGGTATATTCCAATATATGCCAAAGGCAGAAATGGAACTGGTCCAACCAATTTTGTCCACAATTTGAGAAAGCACGGAAACATGTGAATAAATCTGTTTCTGCTTACATGAGAGACTATGGAATGGGTTCAATATACAACAACAACTTGCGTTACAACATGCAAGATATCTACAGAGGAGATGGTGTGCACTTTTCAGATGAGGGGAATAGAATATTCCTCCTGAATTTAAGACTGTGCATTGGTACCTACTTGTAGGTACCTAAATCAGCCACAGAACCCAAAAGCCCTTTTCAGGGCTACCCTATCTCTGATCACTCCAAAAGATTATCTTTTTCTAACTTTTTTCACTGTTTTTCACTAAAGTACGCTCCCCGGTACGCTCCCCGGTGCGCGTACCAGGCGCTCCCCCGCAAAAAATATATTGGTTTTTTTTTCGCCTATATGGGCCTCCTAAGACCCCCTCAGAAAACCTATAGGGTCAGGGAGTGCCTACGATGCCCCCTTATACCCATTCCCAAAGTTGTTTGTCCTCCATTTTCTTTCTCAAATCTACCGAAACACAAAATGGAGGACTCCCGTTGCGCTTACCGGTACGCATACCAGGGCACTCACCGGGAAGCGCTCCCAAAAAATGTTAAAAGTTAATTTACATAAAAACCACTGGAGACACTTTCACCAAATATAGAAAAGGCCATACTACATACCAGTCCCTACCATGTTCCCAAATTTGGTGGAATTCCATTGAACCATTTAGCCTGTAGCCCTCTCTAAATATCCTGAGGTGAATTACTTGACAAAAACACATCTGAAGTGTTAGAATTTACAACCAATTAAAATGTTACTTTCATTTTCTACTATTATTTCATGACATTTGATTGGTTATGTACATGAATATATATAAAGAAAGAGAGGGAAACACAGCCATTTTGTCTACTACTTCCTGAAGTACATTTCAAAAGCATTTCCACTGAGAACTTAAACTTCTTTTTGAAAAGTAAGATGTTATTTTGAAAACTGAAGTATGTTGTGCACTTTAAGTTAATTTGGAAAACATTTTCTGATAGTTATATACTATCCCTCTGTAATAGTTATAGATTGAGATACACTTCTCTGTTATAGTTATGGATGGAGTTAGGCTTGTCTTGTATAATTATAAATTTAATTAGGCTTCATGATAAACACTTTTTTATAATTCTACTTCCAGCCTGATACCATACACTGCCCAAAGATAACTACACTGTTAAAAAATAAAAACTACCTGACTGAACTTAAACCCAACACTGCCCTATCTCTACTGATATATTTATTTTTTATGCAAATTACAGCAAGAAAATGGAAGGACAGCAAAATATTTCCTTCAAAATTATTCTGGAGAGCAACAATGAACAAGTTATTGAACCCAATGATGACTTAGAATTCATGGATAAATCACGGGACTATGAATTAGTTAAATGTGTGGAAGCGGTAGATTTGCAAATTCAAAATGAGGACATTTCCGACAATCTGTTATTAGAAGTTCTATCAAATTTTGAAAAAGAATCTGAAAAATAAATTTATATTTAATAATTCTAAAATTGTTTGAGACATTATTCATTTTTATATGTAATTCATAAACTAGTACCAAATTGATTATAATGTAACATCAGATTTATAGTATACTGTGTAACTTTTTTATGTTACATAGTAATTTTGCTCATAGATACTTCCTTTCCCCCAATATATTATCTCCAATGTGTATTTCACATCTCTTTTTCATCTCCTGCCTCCATGTTGTTTCTGCTTTCCTGACAGACTATGAAATGGATTCCATATACCACAATAACTTCTGTAACAACATGCAAATTATCTACAGAGGAAACGGTGTACATTAAATTTAAGACTCAGCATTGGTACCTACATGTTGGTACTTAAAACACCCAAACAACACAACAACTCTATTCAGAGCTACCCTACCTCTAAGCACTTTAAATTATTATTTTAGTGTTTCACTGAGTTTTCCCCATGTGTGGGGGGGAGGTGTGTGTGTGGGGGATGTGTGGGGTGTGTCTGTGAGGTGTGTGTGTGTGTGTGTGTGTGTCTGAGGGGGATGAGGTGTATAGGTGTGTGTAGGTGTGTGGGGTATGTGGGTGTGGGTGGGGATGTGGGTGTGTAAGCTGTGTGTGTGGGTGTGGGTGTGTGGGGTGTTTGGGTGTAGGTGGGGGTGTGGGTGTGTGAGGTGTGTGTGGGGTGTGTGTGGGTGTGGGGGGTATGTGTGTAGGATGTGTGTGTATGTGTGGGATGTGTGGATGTGTCTGTGAGGTGTGCGTGTATGTGTGTAGGGGGGAGGTGTGTGTGTGGGATGTGTGAGGTGTGTCTGTGAGGTATATGTGTGTGTGTGTGTGTGTTGGGGGTGAGGTGTGTGTGTGAGTGTGTGTGTGTGGGATGTGTGGGTGAGGGTGTGGATGTGTAAGGTGTCGGTGTGGGGGTGTGGGGTGTTTGGGTGTGGGTGGAGGTGTGCGTGTGTGAGGTGTGTGTGGGGAGTGTGTGGGTGTGGGGGTGTGGGGTTGTGTGCATGTGGGTGTGTGTGGGACGTACTTGTAGGTACCTAAAACAGCCACAGAACCAAAAGCTCTTTTCAGAGCTACCCTACCTGTAATCACTCAAAATGATTATTTTACACAATTATTTTCACTATTTTTCACCAAAGTACGCTCCCTGGTACGCTTCCCGGTACGCGTACCGGGCGCTCCCCCCGCGAAAATTCGTAAAAAAATTAATATTTTTTTTTTGCCCTGCGGAGCCTTTTATGGCCCACACATCAAACCTAGGGGGTAAGGGGGGGTCTACCCTGCCCCCTTTTGGTCATTTGCCCCTTTGTTTTTTGCACCTCTTGTGTCTCGATCCTACCGAGACACAAGATGGCGGCTGCTCCGGACTGTTTGGAATGTTTACAGACACCCGAGAGCCAATCAGCTTTCCGTGGGCAAGTCGCGTGGCGCGCCCGGAGCGCTCCCCGGTGCGCGTACCGGGGCGCGCCTATAGATATATATATTTTTTTAAACCTAAATTACTTAAAATCCACTTGAGCACATATCTTGAGACATAGCAAAGGCACATCGGGCTAGCAGTCCCTACAATTTTGCCAAGTTTGGTGGAAATCCATTCAGCCGTTCGAGCTAAAAATGAGTTCGACCACCCTATGGAAATTAACATGGGGAAAACACGTTTTGGGACCCCCCCTTTATCTCGGCCCCCGATTGACGGATCCCCCCCAAACTTTCAGGGAAGGAGCGGAGATCCGCGAGGCAAAGTTGAGGAAAAATTCAGGCAGATTCCTCAACCGGCGCCAAAGTTATTCCCAATAGAATGTTGCGATTTCCCTATGGAAATAAAATAAATCCTAACTATAACTACCTACTGGCGACCGCCAGTAGGTAATATATATATATATATATATATATATATACACACATGTATATATATATATATATATATATATATATATATATATATATATATATATATATATATATATATATATATTTCAATATATCGTGCATTCAATTTGTAGTGTGCGATATTCATATTATTCTGTAAGTAGCATATTCTCTCTGCCAGGTTTCATATTTGTTTTGGTTCAAGTCAGAGTCACTCTGCCAGGTATCATATTTATTTTGGCACATATTGCATTCATTCCTGTCTGTGTGAATTTCATTTTGCAGCACGCTATGTATTTCTGGAGGTGTTCTATATAGAGAGCAGTAATTTTGACACGAACGGCTTCCTATAGTGCAACTTAAATCATGGTGATTAGGCCCACATGAGCATATATATTGTTTGATAGTTGTCTTCAAAGTAATATTCTGCACAGTGCAGTCCCTCATTTTTGATGAGATGCAGCCTTATTTATTTTGTGCCCCTATTGCTTCATCTGTGTCTACAAATCATAATGCTGGCTGGCTTGCAAAGGTGGGAATAGGATACATCTATCATTACTCTGGAAGGCCCTGCTTAGCCTGTCTTTAAATCAAGGGTTCATAATCAGGGTTTAATTGCAAGACCAATTTTGAGAAATGTGAAAAGGAGTTCTGTATTTATTTTACTATAGGACATAGCAGAATTGAGTATTTGATTGGGGTACCTCAGAACATAGTGCAAACATAGGGCCCCATTAGGATGGCGGGCGGATTGCCCCCGCCAGTCTGCCGGTAGTCACCACCAGCCTGGCGGGGGCAATCCGCCCGCCATCCTTGCTGCCTAGACCCCCTGCCATATTAAGATGGCTGGGGGGTCCGTCCGCCGCTTTTCCACCCCGGTTGCAAGGTGACTGGGGCGGAAAAGCATTTATATGGTGGCGGTGTCTATCAGACACTGCCAGCCATATTAGTATGGGCTTCTTCAGATGCCTTTCCGTGGCGGCAATGCCACCACGGAAAGGCATGCGGAGTCTGCTCTTGGGGCCCGATGCGGGCCCCCATGGACTCCGGGGGGGTGTGGGGGGTGCACATGGGGGTACCTATGGTACCTCCAGCAGTTCCATGCACAGCATGGCAGGCACCACACGGTGCCTGCCATGCTGTGTATGGAAGTGGACAGCATGCCTTCCTGCCATTGTGGCGGGCGGTGCTGAGTGCACCGTCCGCCACAATGGTAGGAATGCTGGATGCGCCTGCCACTGTGGCGGGCACATCCTAATGCTGGCCTCGGGACCCCGGCACTTATGGTGGCCGGTCTCTTTCACTGCTAGGAAGGAAAGCTGCAGGGCCTGATTCACAAAACAAATCTGAGATAAAATTCTAACTTTACGAAGTTTGGTATTCACAAAAGGCACTTATGAGTAGTAAAGTTAGGATTCCTGACTTTGCTACTCCTAAATGCCTTTTGTGAATACTGAAAGTCTTAAAGTTATGATTTTGTCTCACATTACTTTTGTGAATCATGCCCTGCAAACTTCCTTTCTGAGTAAGTAATTCTGCAGAAAGTGCAACACTTTAGTACTCTAACATTGATGTATTTTGTTATAAATATATTTTATATACAATTTAAAAGTAATCCACAGATTATTTCTTGAGAAAAAAAGAACAGAAAATCAGTTCTGCGTAGTAGCACCCTGAAACAATTGACATTGTAGTAAGTAATATTCATGTAAAGAATGTTTAAATTAAATCATTTAGAAGAAATTTTAAATTACTAGTCCTAAACCTCAGTGAAGGTGCTGGACACTGGATAGGGGCAGATTTACTCTTCTAATTCCATTCAAGGTTTACTTAAGGGAAAGTGCTGGACACTGGATGAGGGACAGATTTGCTATTCTGACTCCAGTCAGGACTCATCTCATGGAAAGTGCTGGACACTGAGGGCCTCATCTACAAACAATTGGCATAGGGCAACGCCACAAGTCTTTTTACTGCACTGCCCAATGCTAATTTGAAAGGGCAAAAATGCACCGCATTTATGAGATACGGTGCATTCCTGTACTTTCAGTCTGCACCGACACACAATTTAATGCCTACTGCCAACGTAGACACTCTTGCACCACATTGCAAAGATGTCTGCATTGTTGGCAGAATTCTTTTTGTGCAGGTAGGGGCACTTCCTGCATATAAATAACCCATTGAGGCGTTTTTCTCGTTCTATGTGTGTTGCAGAATGCATCCCACATGGAGAAAAGAAAAAAAACAAGGAGAAATTAAAAATGTCTCCTCGTTACGCCTTCTCTGGGGAGGCATAAGGTTTTGATGCTGCTCCAAGTTTACTTGATTATGTACATCTAATGTAAAATCAAAATCCAGGGGTGTAACATGGTAACACCCACTGCATTGCCAATGGCTCGCCTCCTTGAAGCAGATTTAGGCAACAGAGCTCTTTGCGCTGCCTTGCCTTACTCCCTATCTATGAGGTCATGCAGGATGGCTCTGTGTCACCTTTGGATATTATTGAGAGGCCCTGTGCCACTAGAGTGTCAAAAAAGTGAGAATCCAGCGGCACAGAACTCTTGTAAATTAGCCCCTGAATTTGGGTGCAGAAATTCTATTCTAACCACCGACAGTGCCTTCCCTAGAGAAAGTGCTGGACACTGAGGTGAATATTAACTTACAATTCACACAACACAGTGCAGCAAGGTAAGTTGCCAAGCAGCATTGTGTGAATGTGAGAGAGCTGAAAAGGGCCGTATTTATAAGGATCTGGCGCACTTGGGGCTACCATACATCAATGCTGGTCCCCTTGCATCATGATGCATGTGTGCTTGCAATAAAGACAGGATTGTTTGTGTGAAGGAAAAAAGACAAATACTATTTCTATGTGCGCATAATGCAGCAAGCATAGAAAGAAAAGTAACAAGAAGAAATAAAGATATTTCCCCTTCTTACGCCTGGTTCAGTGAGGTGTAGCATTTTGATGCATTCCCAGGTATAGAAGTCTTTTTAAATCTGGGAATGTGCCAAAATCGATGGAGGGATGCATGGGATGCTCATGCTCAACCCATGGAACATGTCTCCAATGCACAGTATTACATGACAGCACTTTGCACTTCCTTGCTTTACTTTGCATTTACGAAAGCAACACAAGCTGATTTTGCATGGCTTTGTACATGCCTAAAAGGGCTTTGCATCAGGGCTGCGCCATAAAAGTGGAACAACCTGATGCATAACCTTAGTAAATGTGCCCCTACATTTGGGTGCAGATTTACAATTCTAACTCCAGACAGGGCTTACCTCAGGGAAAGGAACAAGGTCTGGACACTGGGAGTGGCAGACTTAATATTATATCTCCAGTCAGGGCTTACCTAAGATAAGGATCTGAACAGTAAATGGACAACCAATAGGAAAAAAAGCTAAGTATTTTAAAAAATATAATTCTTTGAGAATCTCAAACTACGCAAACATATGAAGTCAACAGTAAATATTTCAGCATTTCTCTTAATTTCTTCATCTTCAAAGTTTTCAAATTGCTCAAAAGCATCAACGAGACCATCAGCCCAAACCACAAAATCATCTCTTCACTACATCACAGAGAGGAACCAAAATGTAAACATTACTTCCAAGTAATAATCTTGATCAAATAATGACTTTATTTTAAAAATAAAATGTAATGGAAGAAACTGGTCTCTGAGAGTGGGTGCAGATGTTGTATTATAACTCCATGAGGCACAGGGTCAGACTGATTTGCATATGGCCATGTCTGAACTGGGGTGGCAGAGTGGGCTAAAGAACGGTGATGGATCACACCCAAATCTGTTGACTGGGTGTGAGTGTTTGATTGGTTCAGATGCTCCGTCCATCACCACCCCCTTTTGTACCGCTTTGTATTATAACCCCAGTCAGGGTTTTCTTCATTGTAGGTGCTGGACACTGATTTCGGTACATATTTTTAAATGTAACTCCAGGCAGGGCTTACCTCAGGGAAAGTGTTGGATACTGGAAGGGGGCAAGTTTACTATTTAAGTCTAGTCAGGGCTTGCCAAAGAGAAGGTGCAGGACATTTTAAAGTTGGCAGATTTACCTCACGGAATATAGGTATGGGGTTTTATTGACATTGAGCATAAATATGTTTTTTCAGCACTTCTAATAATGCAGAATACAGGCAAGCAGAGTATGTGCCTTCAAAGAGAGGAAACAGACTTTCGAAATATGGTTAGGAAAATGTACTGCAAAGAGAGACTAACTGAGCTCAGGAATCATTGGAGGTGACTGAGCACAGTAATCATAGAAGTTATATCAAAGGGAGAATACGATTAAACCCAAGGATTCCATAGGTCAATCAATCATCAAATATATGACATGATAAGGTTCAGAGGTCATTCCCAAGGTTCAGCTGCAGCTTATTGTTTGATTGTGCTCCGTCTTTTTCACCTTTGTCGTGATGATGATTAATATGGATCGAAATGGAGTCAACAACCCTCTGTCTGAGAGAGACTTTCATTTAATGGCCTACATGTTCAGTAATCCATTTGTATAAAATGAGGACATTGATTATTTTATTAATTCAGAATCTGCACATCTTACTGGATACTTTCTGTCATTTTTTGGAAATTTATGTTTTTTGTGCTGTTTTGACAAACTATTTGAGCACTTAGGCCAGATGTAGGTAGCCTAATAGCGGTCAGTAACGGCCGAAATTACTGAATTTCGGCCGTTACCGACCGGTATTAGGCTAGTGAGATGTAGGAGGCCAAATTGAAGGATTCAGTAATTTACACAATCAGTAAATTAAGGAATCGTTAATTTACCGAATCCTGAATGTAGGGAGCACTCAAGTGACTGCATTCCTTATTTAAGGATTCGTTATTTACCACCAACTACAAGTTGGTGGTAAATATAGAAAACCTTGAAAAAAAGCAATTTTGTGCTTCTTTAACTGTGCCATGTGGCATGTATGTGTGCCACATGTGCACACATGCACGATTCAGGGATTCAACAGGGTGTCAAAGTGACACCCTGCCACGCTTGAATGTTTTCCCCCTTTTACCAAATCGGTATTTAACGATTCGGTAATTCCCATTCATTCCTTTGGGCCTCCTTCAGTATTTACCGAATCTTACCGATTCGGTAAAATTTACCGAAAAATTACCTACATCCCATTTACCGATTGTGAAATACCAAATCGGTAAAATTTGGTATTTTAGAATCGGTAAATCTGGATTACCTACATCTAGCCCTAGGTGTTCACAATACACTGGGCACTCAAATGGATGAATGAGTTTTGTTTCAATTAATATGAATTGTTAAAAAGTTGTGCTGATTATAGCCTTTCAAAAGCTTTATTTATTCTTTGTTAAAACATGGACATATCATTTAATCAGGTTGATTTCCAAGCACTGCGATCAAAGGGCAAAATTATCTATATATAAAAACTTTAAGATAAATATCTTATGAGTTCTTGCAGTTGTTGTGCAAATTTTGCTAGCCTTTCCAGTTCCAATGATGTTTTCAGATTTAAAAAAAAACGTTTGATTGCTTCTCCTCAAGTGCTGATGCCATATCTTAAAAACTGTGTTTTTTTGAAAGTGCAACGTGCATGCATCAGTTTTGGACAGATACAGACTAGGTGAGCAAAGGTTTCGATTTCCAGTGGGCTTTTATATCTTTTATTGGCAGAACCGTAAGTCTGACTGAAAAAATTTGTTTGAGGATTGGTTTGTTCAGTGCGGCATTTAAATATGGCTGGCTTTGTTTGTCTTTGTAGGAGCTAGCTAGGACCCGATTGCTGCTTCCAGATTTTTCTATAAGCCCCTATGGTAAAAGCCTTGCTTTTTCGTTAATATAGATTTTAAAATGCCCGGTTAATGAATAAA
This sequence comes from Lissotriton helveticus, assembly GCF_964261635.1. NCBI lineage: Eukaryota > Metazoa > Chordata > Amphibia > Caudata > Salamandridae > Lissotriton > Lissotriton helveticus. The sequence continues at coordinate 1,434,733,646 of NC_136068.1, forward strand.
ATTACCCCGGTTTGACATGTCAAGATTCAGTTTAATACAGGCGGTAGATATAAAGTCTGCCATGGATTTTTTCCCTTTTATAAAAAGTTCCTTCAGAATTGTTTTTATTGTGTTCATAAGTTATTTTGCTTAAGCTGAAGTCCAACCGTACAAGAGCGTTCCGTGCGTAGGCTGGAAATCGGAAGATCTGTTTAATTGCTTGACCGTGGACAGACTCCATGGTATTGACTAGTGCCCCGGGGAAAATTAATTGACCCATAGGGTTGATAGAGCGCGCAGGACCACTAGCTCAATTTTACCATCGTCACCTGGGCCCATTCACATTCCCACTTTGACTTAGTAGTCCTGCTTTTATTTCTACTGACAGCCTATCAGTACTTTGAGTCCTTTTAGGACTTTTACCTGTAAACCATGACATACCAATTCTTCTCACTTATGCTATAAGTCCTTGGGATCAAAAAGAGTGTTAGCATATTGAGTAGTTAGTTAACAATTTATCTCTCCTGTAATAACCACAGGCTTGGGAGAAGATTTAAACACTTTATTATGCAAGTTTTGGTGAGTCTCAGACCAAATTACAGTGACCATTAATTTCACAAGTAAGAAAATGATTATTGGAATATAAAGTTTGCTAGAAATCACAGTAACACCTTTAAACATTGGTACCTGGGAAGGGTGGGGTGAAAAAGGGAAATAGCACAAGGAAATACCACATGGATTATATTTACCTAGAATGGTGTAAGGACCAATCCTGGGCACGGGTTTGGGCAAAACAGGACTCCAGACTAATCAGGTGTCCACGGTACAGGTGCCGATCAGGACAAGTAACTTCAGCTAAGTGCAATGCCAGCGTTGCATCCCTTTCTGTTAAGCAAATTCAAATACCCCGATTTGGGTAATCGATAACTCTCCCTCAGCAAATCTCGATTCTTCTGACAGAGTGCTCCACCAGCACCTCTGCTCTCTTTCTCCTATAGCATGCGTTGGGTCAGTGACAGGTCAGCTACTCAGGCAAGTCGTACAATTTCTCTGTCTAAACCTACCTTAGATCTACCATTCTCAAGGCAATGTACCACCCCTAAATGTTGCAAATCTATGTGTTTCCCTTCAGTGATTGGCCAGAAAGACGAGGAGATGTCATCACACCATATTAAGATGAGATCATTTCTCATTGATATATATTGATCAAAGTTTCCGCCCACAATTTATTTTCCCATGACTTTATTCCACCCACCAATATTATTTCATTTTATTATACAAAATGAATACAGGTGCACCTCTTCTTCCCTTTCCCAGGTTGGGGTTGAAGTTTTCCCAGGCATACTGGCGGAAGGACTGCCTCTGGCATCAGTTCAATGCCAGTGTTCGAGGTCTCTCAGAGTTCGGTACACATGCACAGTTCAGTTTTCAATATGTTTGTTCATGTCACTTTCAGGCCCAAATACGAGCTTGTAAGAAAGTCAAAGAAAAACATATTAGAATACAAAAATAAATGAATGCACTGCATTCCACGTATTTCTATTCTATCCCCATTACTTTATTTATACTACAGCATTAATGGTTAAGCAGAACGAACAAAGTTTAGTCCAAGCAGCAGCATATGCGTTTGTATGAGTGAGCATGAAGCGGCCATCTTGGCACTAGTGCGCAGAAGCAAGAAGTTTCCACCAAAAGCGAAAGACGTCACACCACTTAGATGTGGCAGATGCATGCACAGAAGAGTTCCCGCGTTTTCGGTGGCCATTTTAGGACTCTTGGATTACTGTTAGTAAAAGCACATTGTCAAGCTTCTCCTAGATACTAAATATGTTGTGTAATGCAAATAGTATTAGACAAAACATGTTGATTAATTAATTATAGGTTATTGTGAGATGGCTGAGTACGAGCAAGTTTCTGTATACGTGAACCCTTGCTCCATCTATTCCCTCGTAGATGATATTTTATATCATCACTAATTATCGAACCAGATGCCAACTTTAGCATTCTCCCAGTTTAATTTCTTCAATTGCTTTGGGATTTCTTTTTTCACTTTTATTTTTATTTTATTTATTATTATTTTGGAGATTTATAAAGTGCACTATCACCTTACAGGCATCCTGGCGCTGAGGCTCCACAGAAGTGGCAAACAGAGGGAAGTGGTAGAAGTACCATCAGGTTAAACCTTGGGAAACAACCAGGTTTTAACACGTTTCCTAAAGGGGAGAAGTTCCGCAGTTTGATGAATCTCCAAAGGCAGACTGTTCCAGAGTTTAGCAGCAGCAACTCCAAAGGATCTACCCCCTGCCCTGGCTTTCTTAAATCAGGGTACTCTCACCAGACGCGCAGTTGCTGAGCGGGGTGCTCTGGTTGGGGTGTACCAGACAAATTTAGCTTGCAGTGAACTAGGACCAAGCCCATGAAGGGCTTTAAAAACAAGGCAGAGGGATTTGAAAAATACTCTCTGCCTAAGAGGGAGCCAATGCAGTTCAGCCAGTGCCGCTGAGGCAGAAGATCTTGTAGGCCAGCCAAAGGGCCAGCTTGGCAGCGGTGGACTGAATTCTTTGAAGTCTGTCTATCAGCAGACTTGGAGACTCAAGCTTTAGGACGTTACAGTAATCGAGTCTACTCAAGATAGTACACCTGACCACTAAAGCCCGGGCCTGCGAGGGAAGTAGCGGTAAGATCTTTCGAAGGGACCTGATAAGGGAAAAGCAGCAGGACACTGTTTTCGCTACCTGAGCTTCCATGCTCAACTTGCTGTCCAACATGACGCCCAAATTACGGACAGTAGTAACCGGTTGAACTTTTATAGATGTTTCTGGAGGCCAGAAGTTATCCGGAAAAGGGCGAGGAATCCGATTTCCAGCACAGAAAAGCACCTCAGTCTTCTTAACGTTAAACTGCAACAAGTTATTTTGTAACCAGCCGGCAGTGTCCCGCATACAGTCATGAAATGTCTCCAGCGGAATCGACTCTTCACCCTCCCAAGACAGAATAAGTTGGGTGTCATCTGCGCAGTTGATTGCATTGATATTATAAGACTTTAACAATGCAATCAGGGGTTTCAGGTAAAGGTTAAACAAGATCGGACTAACTGCTGAACCCTGAGGAACCCCTTGTGACACCGGAGAGAATGCAGATTGAAAAAAGGGGAGGGACACCGCCTGCTTTCTATCTTGCAAAAAGGAGCGGAACCATCGCAAGGCACCGCCACACACTCCGGCCTTACTCAGTCTTCTCAGGAGGATCTCATGATTTAGCGTAACAAATGTGGCAGACAGGTCAAGCAGAATCAAAGCTGCTGCTTGACCTCTGTCTGCACGCCTTCGAAGATCATCCATGGCAGTAAGCAGCGCCGTTTCGGTCCCGTGGGCCGGACGAAAACCAAATTGTATTTCTTCCAGAAATTAGTGCTGCTCCAGATGATTGGAAAGGAGTGAGCTCACCCAACGTTCAACAATTTTTGCAGGGAACGGTAGCAAGGAGATTGGTCTATAGTTCTTTAAACATTCCGGGTCCAGAGATGGTTTTTTCAAAAGCGGGGATACCAAGGCCTGTTTCCAGTATGTAGGAACTATACCACTAGCCAGAGATTGATTACAAATCCTGCAGAGGGTAGGAAATAGTTCTTCTCCGTAGTCTTTCCAGATCTTATGAGGGATTGGGTCCAAGGGTGATCCCGATGAAATACCCCGAGCCAGCCTGCCGAAGTCCTCCTCCGTAACAGGAGGAAAATCCGAGAGAAAATCAGCAGGCTGCCAACCAGGGCACTCATCCCAATCCTCTGCGCCCCCATCCCCTAGGCCAGAGGCGCTAGTCGAGTCAGAAGCTGTACTAAGATCGTTTCCTCGAAAACGAAGCCAAATTATCGCAGAGAGCCTGCGTGGGGGGAGTCGATTTCTTAGAGCAGTCGGGGCTAGTTAGACTGTTCAAAATCTTAAAGATGCTCCTAGAGCTGCTTGCGGCACTACAAATCGTAGAGCAGAAGTAGTCGGCTTTGGATTTCAGGGTTTTATATTCGGCAAGTTTAGCTTTCCAAAGCAGTCTGCTAGAGTCTTTAAAACCTTGCCTCCATTTCCTCTCGGCCTGTTTGCGGGCTAGTTTTAAAGCCCTTAATAATTCATTAACCGCTTCCGTGCGGCGCGTTAGCCGCGCCCTGTGCTGGACATTCAAGAACAGGGCGGGGTCGTGACGGAACCGTTCCGTCATCAGCACAGCTCAGCCGTAACTGATGACGGAACGGTTCCGTCACCAGCATCGAAGGGGTTAAACCAAGGAGCCGAGGCTCTGCCCTTATAACTACATTTTTTTAGTGGGGCGAGAGAATCTAACCTCGTGGTGATCCTAAGACACAATGAAGCGTAGTTCTCATCAACCTGATTATCTGGGGAAAAACTGTCTCCGACCTTCAATACCAAGTTAGTGGTTCCCTGCCGCCCAAGGGCTTTCCAGTCCCTACACATAAATTCAGTAGTAGCACCTGGTGTCTGGGTTCGGGCCCCACTGCTATTAACATAGAATTTGAGTAGGAAATGATCAGTCCAATCCATGGGCAAAATTTCTCCCAAATACACTAATTGGGGGACCGAAAAAATAAGGTCAAGTCGGTGTCCAACCTTGTGAGTGGCTTCCATGACATGCTGGTGGAGGCCAATACTTTCACAAGAGTGGAGAAGGTTGAGCAGCCCCGCATCCGAGGAGCCATTCAACCACAAATTGAAATCCCCTAGGACTATCAATTTGTTGTGGGAGGCAGCCATATTGGTAAGGGTGGTTAGCAGCGAATGTTGTTGCTGAGCATTAAAGGTCCCAGGTGGTCTATAGCAAATGACTCCAGTGAAGATAACCCCAGAGTTACTATTAATGGATAGGCCAAGCAGCTCTACTCCAATAACCGGGTCCATATCGATGGTCTCAATATGCCAAGAAGCCCTATAGATGACCCTCACCCCACCACCACGAGGGAGGTGAAGAATTTTGTAGTCCTGCGGGCAGGCCCAGCCCAGATCGATCTCATAGTCGAGGTGAGTCCAGGTCCCAGTAATAAATAGGGCGTCTAACTGATGCGATTCCACCAATAATTGAATTTCCACATTATGTTTGGGCAGAGACCTCACATTAGGAAGCCCACAAGATAAAATGCCCCCAGTCACAAAGTCACTCAATGGAAGAGCAGACTACGCGAATGAAAGATGTCCCTTGTTTGCATGCTCACCTATGTTAAGCAAGGCCTCCCGGGAATAGTCTAGGTGGACTTCACCCAGAGGGGGGGGTACTCCAGCTGGTGAAAAGAGCAGCATAATCGGCGCTGAGTGCGGCCTTGGCGCGGACGGGTGCAGACGGGCTTGCCTTTGGCGCACCTTTGGTGCGCCGTCGGCACGCCCGCTGCGCATTCGCTCCAGTGTCGTTTTATGTAGCCTGATCACGAACCACTAGAGCGCGAGTGAGGGCTACCCTCAAGATGGCGGATCCGCTCGCACGGACGGACCTGGCCAGAGTGAGTAGAACGCAAGGAGCAGGGTCGCTCTGGTTCCAACATTGCTTTAAAACACAGTAAGACACAGTAAAAGTTTTTAATCACTTTTTAAAAAATTACCTTAAAAAATATCGCCGCTAATTAAGGTAGGCAACGTGCTGGCAGAGCCCTACTACACACACGTCACCACCTCATGAGCCAATACAATGAATTGCGCGCTCGCTCCAGTGTCGTTTTATGGAGCCTGATCACGAACCACTAGAGTGCGAGTGAGTGCTACCCTCAAGATGGCGGGTCCGCTCGCACGGACGGATCTGGCCAGAGTGAATAGAATGAAAGGAGCAGGGTCGCTCTGGTTCCAATGGTGCTTAAAAACACAGTAAGACACAGTAAAAGTTGTTAATCACTTTTTAAAAAATTACCTTTAAAAAATATCGCCGCTAATTAAGGTAGGTAACCGTGCTGGCAGAGCCCTACCTCTGCGGTTCCTTTTTTAGAATCAGGTCCAACCCAAGCCGAAGACTCAGGAGGAGCAAGACTAAAAGAAAGAGATGCAATGCCTCCCAACACGAGAAGCACAGTGACCAAGAAAGACACCAAAGGCAAAAAGAACGTCTCGTAATCAACATCTCCAGCACCCATATACCCAAACATCAAATTGATCTCCTTGAGAAGGGCACATCCTTCGTTCCAGTAACCGCCACCAACTTATTGGAACTTGAAGTGAGCACATTTAAGTTCACCAGAAAATTAAGACTACGCAACTTCTTTGAAAACGTCCTGCCACCGACCAACACATCCCGAACTGACGAATTACGAGGATTAAGACCTATCAGCACTTTTCAGGCCCCATGTAGTCACAAAAGCATAGATTTGTTTGAAAACCTTGTTCGCAATGATCTGTCGAAAATGAACTTCAAGAAAAAGTTCAAATATCAAAATCTTACCATTAAAGACCGTGATTCTTTACAATCCTTGGCTAACAACACCTCCATCAAGTGTACCAAAGCAGACAAGGGCGGTGCCCTTGTTATAATGGACTCTACAATGTATAACCAACGACTTCAAGAACATATCTTAGATACCACCATTTACATGCGACTTGACACCAATCCCACAAGGGAATTTTATAACATCCTTCAAGAAATCGTAATTAGAGCACAACGCAATGGTATCATTGAAGAGCGCACAAAAAACTTTCTCCTAACAGAATTTCCTAGAAGTCCGTCCATCCAAATGAGTCCCAAAATTCATAAGGATCTACAGAATCCGCCATTCAGGCCCATCGTTTCGACTAGAGGATCATTACACGAACCCACAGGCAAATTCATAGATAAATATCTTCAGCCACTTGTCACTAAATCCATCAGCTATATCAAGGACACAACAGACTTTTTGCTCAAACTACCCAAAATTCGCACACAAGACCAACAGTCTTATGTTTTATGTACGGCTGACGTCAGTTCACTCTATACTTCCATACCACACCAAGGAGGCATTGAAGCAATAGAAGCTGCCCTTCTCAACAGCGATATTGACCCCGAGATGCAAACATTCATTTTGGAACTCATGGGCTTCACCCTATACCACAGCTACTTCCAAAACAACAACCAATGGTACTTGCAGTTATCCGGAATGGCGATGGGAAACTGCGCAGCTCCCACATACGCTAATATATTCATGGAACATTTCGAAAAACGTTACATTTATGGGAATTCCATCTTCCAAGACAATACCGTCATGTACGTCAGGTACATCGACGACCTCTTTTTCATTTGGACTAACACTGAACAATCTCTCAATGCAGCACTACTCGATTTGAATTCCAAGGATGAACGCATACAACTATCCTGGCAGATCAGTAATAACACCATTCCATTCCTTGATGTGAATGTCACTACAACACCGGAAGGCTTCAGCACTGATCTTTACAGAAAACCAACTGACCGCAATAACACTCTCCATTTTTCTAGCTTCCATCAGGGAGCTCTCAAAAAACACATGCCATATTCACAAATGTTACGCGTTAAACGCATAGTGTCTAATGAACTGATTGCATCTGAGCGCATAAAAGAAACCCAAGAACGTTTTGCAAGTCGAGGATATCCGCAATCTATCCTCACTGAGGCACAAACCAGAGTGGCGAACATCACCAGAGAACAAGCTCTATCTAAAGCACCTAAACCAGTCAGCGAAAGAAATGTACTTGTTTCCAAATTTTCCACATCAAGTACGATCTACAAGAAAATAATCCTCAAGCACTGGCCTATTTTACAAGTGGACCCAGACTTTCGGGACATTTTTCAACAACCTCCTCTATTTGCATACTCTAGGAGTAAGAATATACAAGAAATACTCAACAAACCGACTCCCAAACTCACTGTAAACAAAGGCACATTACCATGCTTGAATTGCAGTCACTGCAATTCTATTATAAGAGGAAACATCATCAGACATCCCATGCAAGGCAATCCAATAAAACTACAAGTCAACGCCACATGTGACAGCTCGAACCTAATTTATGCCCTCAAATGCCCCTGCGGCAAGTTATATATAGGCAAGACTGAACGGAAAATCAAAATACGCCTTAACGAGCACAAATCGAACATCAGACTGAAATACGAGAAATCTAACGTTGCTATGCACTTTGCAGAAGCCAGACATTCCATCGCTCAAATGCGATTCATCGTTTTGGAAACTGTGTCAAAGAAAGAAGGAACAGACACACGGAAATTCCTGCTCCAGAGAGAATTATACTGGATTTATCGTTTACATACCCTTAAGCCTCAAGGTCTTAATGACCGTATTGAATTTAGTTGTCATCTGTAATTTACCATGTACATATATTTTCTTGTATTATTGCACCGTTTTTTCAGTCACCTGTCATTGCATTGTTCGCGCTTGCGCTTTACCCCTAACTGAAACTCTAACACTGCTCCAAGATGGCGCCCACACAGCACTCTAATCCCAACCTTAGTCCCTCTTCTAATCTCGTCACCTCGCGTCTCTTTAAGCTTCCTCGCGTCCTCACTCGAACTAGACACCTTCTCAGAAACCCACACTGGAAGCGTTAGAGGTTCTCCGAACCCACCCGAGAAGTAAGTACCGCTGAGACCGGCTACCCATCACAACCCCACCCTTCACTACCTACCGGATCGGTCACGCGCTGACGCTAGACGCTACACTCCCTTCACCGTCCTTCCCATTATTTAAATATCACACTCCATTGATCGGCACCAGTTAATTAATTAATTTTTAAATCACTAGCTGCCATATACCCCAGCACTCACAGCGCTTTCTCGTCTTCCCCACAGCGCTCCTTGATAAAGGGCCACCCAGCCCGAAATGCATCGGAGGCGTTCCCCGCTTTCTACCAAGCTTGATTAAGCTGATACTAGATATGAACTAAATATCTATGGAGAAAATGAAAAACATTTAAAATAAACCTTTGAAATATTCAATCGAAACTTTTGAATCATTGTTTTGAACTATTCCGTTGTGCCTCCACTGGGGATGTAGCTGCATAACCATGCCTACACGACAATATACAGAGCCCTACCACACACACGTCACCACCTCAGGAGCCTAAATTCTGGAAACGTTCATTCTTTTATATATATCCTCCTTTAACTCTTCCATTAGAATTTAATCTATCTTCCGTTTCTTCTTGTTCTCCTTCACTGTATATCTTTTTCTGTTTCTGCAGCATTTAAACCAAATCATTATCACTAATACTATTAGTGATATTCCCATTATTGGCATCAGTACTTTACCTACAATACTTCTACCTACATTAGAAATCCAGTTACCAACAGATGAGAGACCATCAGTCTCTTCCATGCACTATCAACCTCCAGGGCTTTCAATACATCTTCCAAATGAGTAATGTTTCTTACATACCTTCCAATTTAAACACTTTTATCAGGTATGTAAGTGCAACAATGTTGCGCCTTTAACATTCTACAGACTCCGACCTCTTTTGCCAATAATATATCAAGAACAAGTCGATTTTGTAAAACCATTGATCTGATCACAACCAATTCGGTATTGATCAATAAGAATCCCCCAGCAGTGTCAGTCGATAAGCGATCCACCACTGTAGACAATTTACAAATCCTTTGAGAATTCAGAACTACTCCCACTGAAGGTATCAATGCACTAAATATATCACCTACAATTTCTGCAAAACTAGCTCTTTTATATTGTGTTAGTTCATTCTTGTGTTCATTGCTTCCAGTGATTCTCTTTACATGGTATACCTTTGGGATACTATTCAGAAATAGCAACTCTCATACCAATGATCAGGCAGCTTAAAGTAAGCTTTGTTCACACCAATATAATAGACTCCAGGAAATACTGGATCAGTTCCCCCTTTTAGTCCGCAACCCCCAATTATGAGGAAATTGTGTTCACATTCACTGGAACCGATTAATACATTGTTACATTCTGTTTTCAACCTATGGAGACAGATGTGTCCCTTCTTTTCAAAATCCAGAGATATAGCAGCAAGAGTCATGCCAGTTGCCATAAATTCCTCCCTTTCAGCCCATTTGGGTATCTGGGGTTTTGGTTCAGTAGCCTTTCTATGAAAATCCTGTCTCCTTTTCTCCACTAAATTCAAAAATATATTTTCTTCTTCGTGTAAATTACATGTTGAATTGTCTTTGTGTGAATCAACTATATCTATTGTTTTCTTCGTTAGAAAATATTCACCCATGAATTGTGAGTCTCTACTGCTAAGAACAGGATTCAGTTTTCTACATATAGGAATTTCAAAAAAAATGACATATGAGTTAGAATAGAAATACTGTAATATTCCGGTTCTATAAAACAAACTAGTAAATATACTACAGGAAATACCATAGGTCAATTGTAAAAGGTAAGTGATGCCTTCAGCTACTGATGTCGGTAATTTCATACATACATAACAATCACTAATTTGCATTGTCTCTACATAGTGTACTAATAGGTTAGCAAATACATTCATATCTGTTTCATTTTTATTTCTAAAGTGATGTCATTCTATCTCATCTGGTGCTTCTGAGTCTACTCTATCTTGTTTGTGGTGCACTATCTTTCTGTGTATACTAGTGTCATTCTGTTTTGCAGCCATCAAGTAAGGTATTGCTATTGTCAGTCCTAGCCATACCATAAGTACTATCAATACACTACATATGCATATTCTACAGCATGTAATTATACAATTTCTTTTCGAGTTTCCAGTAACTCTTGCTTCAGCCATTTTTAGCTAAGGAGAATTATCCCCTCTTTGTAAACTTTACACAGAATATGTCTGTGAATTTTCTCAAGTTGGTCTCACTTCTTCGAAAGACTGATCGACAATCAATTAATCACTTTCATCACTGATTTACAGATTCTCGAAATCTTCAAGAATGGCATAAGTCCATTCAGGACCTTCGAATTTATTATTCAGTCTTTTCAGACGTGGATTTCTCCTTCTTTGAGTGCTTGTTGACTGTTCAATTGGATTTGTCACTTTGTCTACTTGTTCAGGTTCTACATTTATTGTGACTAGGCGATATTTCAGTCTTTTAATAAAATCAGGCTACTTATCACCTTTTCTGAGTCTTTTAGCTGGCACTGTGCTTTCAGTTTCTTCAAATGTTCTTTTATTCTCTTTGAGTTGTGGCACAATTTGATTTTCGTCAACTTCAGGTATCCTCTCTATCTGACCTTGTCCAGGGCTTCTTAACATTAACATTTCTGCCTGGATGGATTCTTCTAGACTAATCTGACCTGGTTCAGGATATGGGTTTGCTGGGCCTGGCATTTGTTCTTCTTCCTGAACCCATTTTGCTAATCTTGTCTGGTCCTGCACAGGTCTTGCAGATTCTTGATTGTCTTCTGCCTGTGCATTTTGTCTAGTACCTATCTGTCCCTCCTCAGCGAGAGATGCTCTGGTTGGCATTTCGTTGCTCTGGGTATATTGCTCTTTCCTTAACTGTTCCTCCTCATGATTACCATTGGCTTTGATTTTTGTAATCTGAGTACATTCTACTATTCCTGTCTCATCCTCACTATCAGTCCGACTATCTAGATACATTTGACTTCTTGCTCTTATTCTTATTTCAGGAATGTCGACTACTGGAATCCATTCATCCTGACTGGTGCTCAGTTGTTCTTCATCAACTTTTTCAGGATCAACTTCTTGAGACCCTTCAGCTGCGTAACCTTCAGCCTCAACTTCGTTAGGTTCTTTTACCTTTTTGGTATGGCTGGCGTGAATCCAGTTTGGAATTCCCTTGCACTTTACAGCTGTGGTGGTGATGTGACTCTCCTCACCTTGGAACTAGGCAAGATTCCCGGGTGTGAGTTTGTTATCACTACCCAATCTCCGGGGTTCAAGTCATGTGCTGGAGTTGGATGTCTGGCTTCGGCGTCTTCCCCAACCTGGTGAGAGATAGAACGCACTTGGTCAGCCAACTCTTTGCAGTACTCCCACACATAGGGGTCGATTATGATAGAGGATTTTCCGCCTCCTCCGGGCCGGCGGAAGCCACCGCCGGCCCGGAGGAGGCGGAAAATCCTCTGCGGAGTCACCAAAGACCCACCGCCGCATTACGATGGCTGGTGGGTCTTGGATTCTGCCCGCTGCTTTTCCGCCGCGGTCAGATTACAACCGCGGCGGAAAAGCTCTCCTTTGGCTGGCAGTGTCTATCAGACACCGCCAGCCAAATTAGGAAGCATTAGTAAACATGCTTTTCCGCGGCGGTTTTTCCGCCGTGGAAAAGCATGCGTACTTTTGCTTTTGGGGGCCCGTTGCGGGCCCCCAGGGCGTAGGCGGGTGGGGGGTGCACATGGGGGGTACCTATGGTACCCCCCAGCATTTACATGCACAAAGCGGCAGGCACCGCACGGTGCCTGCCGCTTTGTGCATGTAAATGTTACACATGCACTTTTAACATTGCGGCGGGTGCTGCTTGAAGCAGCACCGACCGCAATGTTAAATATCCAGGATGTGACCGCCAGGGTGGCGGTCACATCCTGATTTGCATGGAGGGACCTCCGCAGTCCATGCGGACGGTCCCTCCACCTCTGGGATGGCGGACGGACGCAAGTCCGTCCGCCATCCTAATCGGCCCCTAAATCATCAGATATAGTTAACAGCTGGTGTCCTGGCACACATGCTTGCCTCATTGCCCTTCCCATGAGTATTTCATGGGAACTCAAGCCTGTTTTCTTGTCTGGAATGCTTCTGAGTCCAATCAGGACAATAGGTAAAGCATCAGGCCATTCCAATTCGGTAGATTCACACATCTTTCCCAGTATTGCTTTTATGGTGTCATTCAATTGTTCTACCACTCCAGAAGCCTCTTGGCGGTATGCACAGTGCAACTTTTGCTCAATTTTGAATGCTTCACAAATTAGTCCAATAATTTCATTATTAAAATGTTTTCCTCGGTCTGATTCAATCGTCACTGGAAACCCGAACCAAGAAATGAGCTCTCTTAAGAAGACGTTGGCCAGAGATAAGATGTTATTCCTCCGGGTAGGGTATGCTTCTACTCATTTGGAAATTAAACAAACTATAACTAAAACATATTTTAATCCTTGACATGCAGGTAATTAAATGAAGTCAATTTGTAGTCTGATAAATGGGCCTTCTGCCTTCCCAATTTTCCCGGGACAAACCACAGTTTTCTTACCAGGGTTCATTCGCTGACAGGCTGAGCATCTCTGGCAAAGACTCTCTGCTATGTTGCTGAATTTTGCATTAAACCAGTCCTGTCCGAACAACCTAATCATGGCTTCTCTACCTACGTGTGTGTCCCCATGGTACATTCTGGCCATTGGTGCAAGCTTATAGTCAGGTAACACTGGTCTTCCATCCAGGTAAACTATCACCCCATCTTCAGGTCTCATCTGACACTCTATTTTCTTCCAATCTTCCTTTTCTTTTGGCTCTGCTTCACTTTGCAAATCTTTCACTTCCTCCAATGTATTCACTCCTCAACAGTATAAGTTGGCATCTGATTCCGCATGCTTTGATTTTCTTGTTTACTGCCATTTTATATCTGGCACAATGTTGGGCCACTTGGTCAGCATATCGATACCAGCTGTCACTTTGTCATTTCCAGATTGGTGAGCAGCACACTTGACCACGGACAATTATTTTGGCAATTGAATTGCTTCAAGTAATTCTTTTACAGAATCTCCATTTTTAATAGGAGTTCCTGAAGAAGTCATGAACTTCCTTTGCATTCATAGCTGGCCAAAGTCATGCACAACCCTGTAACCATAGTACTGACTATCAGTGTAAATGGTTACTCTCCAATTTTTCCCAATTTGCACGCTTTTATTAATGCAATCAATTTGGCTACTTGTGCAGACTTGACTCCTGCTAAATAGGATGCTTCGACTATACCAGATAATGTGCACACAGCATAAGCAGCGCTTAGTCCTCCTTCCTCATGGCGCATACACAAGCCATCTACAAATAGCTCATGTTCTGGACAGTTTAAAGGTTCTTCTTTTAAGTCTGCGCCAGGTTTAGTATTGAATTCCGTGAGGTCAAAACAATCATGTTCGACTTCTTCCCTTACTTCCAGCACCCCCTTCCAACCCCACCCCTCAGCGCCTTGAAACCCTTGCGGGTATGTAGTGCGCTTTACAAATTATATGATTGATTGATTGAGAACAGTGCAAATTCTTTTGAATAATCAGGCATCCCTAATTCTGGAGCTTCACACAGACTGTTAAATAATTTTAAGAAAGCAGTCATGCTTTCATCATCCCACTTGACTGGATCTTTTGCTTGTTTCTTTGTTAGCTGAATTAATGGTTTAGCTAGTACTTCAAATCCCACAATCCACTGCCTGCAGTATCCTACAACTCTAAGAAACATTCTGATTTCTTTCTCTCTCCTGACCCCTCTTTGTATCTGGTGTCCCAGATATTTAACTGAGGTTGTACAGTATTGTAATTTCTCTGGGAACACTTTGGGGCCATTCCGATTCTGGAAAAAACGCTCCGAATAGCCGTTCGGAGCGTTTTTCCCATATGAATCAGACCCTGCAACGTCCCCCGTACGTATGACGAAGTACGATTCGTACCAGGAGCCATACTCCGTACGAGTCGTACAGAGACCGTACAAATCAAATCCCCGTCCAAATCTCCCTCGGAACTCGCTGTACGTGACATCTGTATGGTTCGCGGCTGGTTTTTACGACCCAGCAGGTACGATACGTGTCAGTATGCACCGTACGACCCTTTTTCTACGGGAGATGAAAACAGTCGTAAAAGCAGAGTTTGCGCCGATACAGGTACAGAACGCCCCCCCGGGTACGGTGCGTACGCCCCATGATCACAGGGGTACGCACCGTACCCCATGATCGCAGGGGTACGCACCGTACCCCATGATCACAGGGGTACGCACCGTACCCCATGATTGCAGGGGTACACACCGTACCCCATGATCGCAGGGATACGCACCGTTCCCCATGCACGCTGAGTGTACGCACCGTACCCCATGTATGCTGGGTGTACGCACCGTACCCCATGTACACTGGGTGTACGTACCGTACACCCAGCGTACATGGGGTACGGTGTGTACACCCCATGATCACAGGGGTACGCACCGTACACCTGCGATCATGGGGTGTACGGACTGTGCAGTGTGTATGTGTTTGTGTACTTTCCTTACAACTCGCCCTTACCTGACGTGGACCGTACGAATCGCGTCCTCATACCCCGGTCCGGATCGTACTCGTCGGTTCGTACGGCATGTGTATGAGTCGTACGGCATGTATACGATTCGTACGGTTCACAGTTTCAGCCTTGCAATACGTACGGATCACGACGATTCGGACGGATTCACGGAATACAGATCATACTTCGCGACTCGGACGGACAGGTATGATTCGTACGGAGAGGGCTCCGGATACAAATCGTACGGACGTTTTTTTTCCCGAATCGGAATCGACCCCTTTATGTCCACCCTTTGCTAAATGGTTCAATAATGCAATGGAATCAATCATACAGTCATTTCTGGTTCTCAATGCTAGTAATATGTCATCAATATACTGCACCAGGACAGATTGTCCGGGCAGCATCAGTGATCGAAGGCATGGCATAAATCAATTACAGTGAACTATCCTGCTCCCCATGGTATTTGATACAACATGGGACGACAATTTAATTACATTTCCGGGCTCTTGGACCACCCTGTACTTTCTGTTTGGTTTCTTTATGCCAATCATAGGTAAATTGCAAGGACTGCTCATTATTTCTTCCAGAATGCCTTGTTTAACCAAACGCTCTACTTCTTTCATGACACCTGCTTTTATTTCTGGACTCATTTTGTACTATCGAATATTTGGGTAAACTGCACCTTCTTTTACTGTCACTGTTATGGGATCAACTTCTGCCATTAGACCTACTTCTTTTCCAGAAAAATCCCACACATTAGGATTTACAAAGGTTTTTGGTTCTCCTGGTAAATCTTATAAGCACATCTTTTGACCCCTGTTTCTTGTCTGGCTAGCAAAATTGTATAAACTCCATCTCCATCTGGAGTCTGAATTTTAACACCATTTGGTGTGCAAAAGATTGCGCAATTCATTGTGCACAATAGATCCCTTCCTAGCAAGTTTACTGGGCTAGAATCGCACACTACGAATTTTTGCATCTCTCTAAAATTACTGATACAGACTTACTGGATTTGGACAGGGGTCCTAATTTGTTTATTAGAAACACCCACTACTTGTATTGTTTCTCCTGAGAGGGGTAGGTTTGGGATGTCTACTGTTCTCACAGTAGAACGGGTAGCACCAGTGTCCAACAAAAGGGTAACATCATTTCCCTCCACTTTTCCCCCAATGTAAGGACCTGATTGATCTACCAGTAAGGATGTGCCAAGTATGCATTCCTCTCTCCCCCTCTCAGGCACCGTCAGTAGTCTTCTGATTCGAAAAATGTCAAAGAAACTGTGATGTTACTGTATTTTTCTTACCACTTCCCTCCCGAAATACGGTGCCCACACTGTATTTGGTTTGACTCACAAAATCTGGCACAGGAGCTTGAGGTAACTGATTCTGTATTACCCGTTGCGGCTGTCTCATTGACACCTCATTCTGCGTATAATGTCCAAAATTTTGATTTTGGACATTATTATTCTGTATTAACTTACATTTGTTTCTCCAATGCCCCAAATGTACGCACCCATGACAGGGAAACTTTTTCTGTGCCTCCTCTTTACTCATTTTCCCTCTTGGTTCACCTCCACTTCTTTCACCTTGGTCTTCCTCTCTTTTCTGATTATTTGCTTGCTGACTTAACTGAAGTTCTTGTTCTGCCATTTTTACTTGAGCCCACATTTCTTCTAATTTCATTCACTCTTTATCAATTTCATCCTCACGGTATTTTGCATACTTGAGAATTTCGTCGACATGATTTGCTTGCCAACACAGTTTATGCTCTTTAATCGTTTGGGAGATTTCTAGTTTTAGTCCTGGCTTCAGGACTTGTGTTTAATTGGGTGATTTTCTGAAATAACTCACTACACTGTCCGTTTAATGCTTCTTTCTCTCTTTCTTGTAATACTTTTCACAATGAGGTTTCATGCATAATCTGCGGAACCAAGAGTGGTTGTAAAAATAAAGCACTAGGAATAGCTCTACTGATTTCTTCTTGGTAAAGTGGCGGTTTTTTAATCAATAAATCATCTAAATATTCATCATCCGAATCACCACCACTAGTCATTAAACGTTTTGTTTTGTCAGTACATTTACTTCCAGTCGGTTCTTCTGTGGTAAAAACAGGATATAATCCTTCCACTAGCATAGACTGTCTCCATTGTTTCATTTGTTTATCTCAAGTTTTTTGGGAAATCTGTGATAAAACCTGCTAAAACATCTGTCACCTCGAGATCTATCTCTTTCAAATGCCTCTGTCTCCCACTCTTCTAGTGCTTCATATTGTGTTAATCTTGGTCTGAGGTCTAACTAATTGATGTGAGTTCGCAAATTGTGCAATATTCTACCATTAAATGAACCATGTTCTGGAAAAGCTAATATGCCATCATCTTTGGTATATTCTATCCAATTCTCTAACCACACAGTGTGGTAGAAATGCCTGACAGAATATCGACGGACAGAAAATTGACCCACAGATGTATTGACACAAGAATATTGAAGGCAAGAATATCGACATCCTATCTACAACATGATAAGTACAAAAATATCCAAAATAAAATTTCAATGTTAAAAATATCGGATGGTTTTGTTAAAAAAATATGTAAAATAAACTAAATAATACTAATGAATAAAATAAACATACTTAAAAATATTTAATAATGTTTAAAATTAATAAATAATGCATATATAATAATAAAACATTAATTAAAAATATACATAAAATATATAATATATATACGTACTTAATAATCAGTGTAAATACTTATTTTAATAACTTATAAATTATTTAAAAATATTATAAATTACAAATCCATCTATACACATAAAACAATAACATAAATACAAACTAAATAATTATATTTAATAAATTGAAAAATTAAATTTACTTTCAATAATTTTTTATTTAATTATATACTACATCATCTGAAATAAGACAAAAAATATTAAATAGCTAAAAAAATAAAACTACTATTCAAACGCCCAAAAAACTACAGTAAGTAAAATGTTGGATAGTGTAGGGATTAAAATTACTATTCTAACTCCAGAGACTGCAACATTAGGGAAAGTGTTGGAAAGCGTAGTGGTAAAAATTACTATTCCAACTCCAGAGAGTGCAACAGTAGGGAAAGTGTTGGATAGCATGGGGTAAAAATGACTATTCCAACTCTATCAGTTGCAGTAAAAACCAAAGATATAGCTAAGATTAAGACTGCCCGAGTCATGTATAAAAAAACACAACTTAAGGCAAAAAGTGACTGGGACAATGAGTATTGGAAGGAGCTCCTGAGTGCTAGCAGAGAAAGGTCTATGTGCTCCTTTTGGGATATGGTCAAATGGGGAAGGGGGATTAAAAGGGGTGAACCTACCAATTATGTTCCACCAAATGCTTGGGTCTCTCACTATGCGTCCCAGTTAACCGCTGTGGAAGATGAGGGTGAAGAGCGTGAGGCTCTCCTAAAAGCAATTGAGGGCGCAAACCACCTTTCCTTCACCAAAGCTGACATCATTAAAACTTTGAACAATATCCCAAAAGCAAGGGCACCAGGCCTGGACTCCGTTCCACCAGACCTTTTTATGCATGATAAGGATCTTTGGGCCTCTTACATCCACTTGTTAGCTAATGGCATTGCGATGGGGTCACCAATACCAGAGTCCTGGAAAGGTGCCGAGATCATCCCAATTTTTAAAAAGGTGGAGTGCTCGGACCCAGAAAACTATAGGCCCATAAGCCTTATAGCTTGTATACAAAAGGTGGTGGCAAGGCTCCTACTGCAGCGTATCCAGGGTTGGATAGAAGAAAATGATATCTTGTCGCCCTTACAGGCAGGGTTTCGTAGCCATACCAGTACGACCAACCAAGTTTTTAGATTTGTTTTATTATATTGGCGTGTAGTGTCACTGGGGGGGGTATGCTCTTTGCAGCTTTCGTTGATCTTAAATCAGCGTTCGATTTGGTGCCTCGTACTAAGCTGTGGGCAGCATTACAAGAACAGGGTATCCCATTGGATATCCTGTCACTCCTAATCAGACTGCATGAAGATAATTTTGCTCGAGTCCGTTGGAACCAACAGGGAAGCGTAACCGACAAATTGCCCATTGCATGGGGGTTCGCCAAGGGTGTGTACTTGCCCCTACACTCTTCTCATTATACATCAACAGGGTGATCAGCTATTTCAAAAAGCAGCCAACAGATGCCCCCAAGTTGGATGGCAGGCTGATCCCCCTGTTGATGTTAGCCGACGACACGCTATTAATCTCTAAGACACAGCAGAGCCTCCAAAAGGCAGTTGGAGTCTTCGAAGCTTTTTGTAATGACCATGGTCTTGTCATTAATACATCTAAGACAAAGTTCATGGTCCTACACAAGAGCAAACATGCCAGAGGGAAGGTGGGTATGGGTGGGGTCCAACTGGAGCAGACCCTAGTATTTAATTATCTGGGCATAACCTTATCATTCAAACTAGACTGGAAACAGCACACCAACCAGTTGGTTACGAAGCACGCACAACTGACAGGAGCACTCACAAAGGAATTTTATCTATCTCACACTAGGCCAATTACCCCGGTTTTAAAGATTTATGACGCCAAAGTTGGAGCAGCAGTTCTTTATGGGGCGGAACTGTGGGGGCTCAGTAACTTAAAAAGACTGACGGGTGCGCAAAATAAATTTCTGCGCAACATCACAGGTTTACCGGCTTCCACTCCATTGATCCCTCTCCACTATGATCTAGGGTCACATGGCCTCAAGGATATGGCCAGATATAGATCGGTTGCCTACTGGAGGAAATTATGGGTTACCCCCGAACTCTCCCAGTATGTTATGTTATGTTATTTATCTTTTGTATAGCGCACGGCTACTCAAAAAGAGTGTCCCGGCGCTTTTAGTAAGGAGGGCTGCATCATAATAACATAACACGGTTAAAATAAATAAAAGAAAGAGGGCCGAGCAAACACACAAAAGCGGACTACTGGGTGAACAGCCAGGTTTTAAGGCCTTTTCTAAAGGCAAGAAGGCTGGTCGCTCCCCGCAGAGTGAGCGGCAGAGAGTTCCACAACTGTGGCGCTATTAGTCCGAAAGAGCGGCCACCCAGGCGAGCTCTCTTCACTCGCGGGACAACCGCCAAGAGCAAAGATTCCGACCTCAAAGAGCGAGTTGGGTGATAAAAGGCCAGTCTCTTTTGGAGATACTTTGCTCCCACCGCGTGGAGGGCCTTATAGGCCAGAGTCAAAGCCTTAAAGGCAATCCGTTTCCGGATTGGAAGCCAGTGCAAAGTCTTCAACAGACCCACTGCACTGGTCCGTCTATTTAAACCAAAAATAGCTCTCGCGGCAGCGTTTTGCACCACTTGGAGCCGCTGCAGCAGATACTCTGGCAGGCCCAGGTAAAGAATGTTGGCATAATCTAACCTGGACCCGATTAGAGCCTGCACCGTCAGCTTCCTATGTTCCTCAGATAACAGGGGAAGGAACCTCCGCAGCATCCTCAGGAGGCCAAAGCAAGTGCCCGACACCCCGAGGATCTGGGATTTCAGCGTTAGCTCCTTGTCCATCTTGACCCCCAAGTTCTTGGCAATTTTGGAAGAACAAGACGGAGGGAACATATTGAGAGGCCACCAAGCCTGCCAGTCTGGCTCTGTATCACACCCAAAGAAGAGTACCTCAGACTTATCGGAATTGCACTTGAGGCTGTTCAGTTGGAACCATTGGAAAACAGCCCCAAGGCAATCCCGGATACTCTCCCCGTCAAAGTCTCCTCCCCTCTTGCACGAGAAGAGGAGCTGGGTGTCGTCAGCGTAGGATACGATCTGGGCCCCATGCGACTCCGCCAACGCCGCCAAAGGAGTCATGAAGATGTTAAAAAGGGTCGGGCTCAGAATAGAGCCCTGTGGGACCCCGACTCCCAGAGGCGGCATCGCGGCGGAATCTGGCGAGGCTCAGACCGTTTGCCGGCGGGCAGCTAGAAAGGAGGAAAACCAGCCGAGCACCGTCCCCCGCAGACCTATCTCATAGAGTCTAGCGAGAAGGCCATCATGGGGGACGGTGTCGAAAGCCGCCGACAAGTCCAACATCACCAGCATGGCTTTGCCCCCCGAGTCCAGAACTCCTTTAATGGTTTCTGAGACCTCAAGGAGCGCAGTCTCTGTGCTGAGATGGGGACGAAAGCCCGACTGGGTGGCGTGCAGGATCTCATTGGTCTCAAGAAAATTGGAGAGCACCACCTGAACGTGCTTTTCCACAATCTTCGTGAGAGCCGGCAGCAGCGAAATAGGCCTATAGCTGGCAGGGGCCTTCGGGTCCAGGCCTGGCTTCTTGAGCAGCGGAATCACCATCGCCTG
This sequence comes from Lissotriton helveticus, assembly GCF_964261635.1. Classification (NCBI taxonomy): domain Eukaryota; kingdom Metazoa; phylum Chordata; class Amphibia; order Caudata; family Salamandridae; genus Lissotriton; species Lissotriton helveticus. The sequence continues at coordinate 1,434,755,092 of NC_136068.1, forward strand.
CTTCCAGGCCTGCAGGACCACTCCCTGGCTCAGCGAAAGATTCAGCAGCGGATTTGCCAGCGGATTGATCACCTCTGCAACTTTCGCCAGAAATTTAGCAGGGCATGGGTCCAAAGGCGAGCCCGATTTAAGATTGCCCATAAGAGCTAAAGAGGCAGGGGCAGAGATCGGAGGAAACACATCCAGCGTCAGACCTGGCAAAGCCCGAGGGAACAGGATAGCCTCAGAATTAATCTGACCCGTAGAAACAGCCGCTGGAAAGGAATCCTGTATAAGTTGGATCTTGCTCGTAAAAAAATCAGCAAGATCCGAAGCCCACGAATCAGATGGCCTTTCATCCGAGGTATTAGACCGTGGGGAAATAAATTCTCTCACAATGGAGAAAATCTCCTTACAGGAATTGGAGGCGGCTTCTATTCTCCCTGCCAAGTAGGCTTTTTTTCCCAGGCGAATGTCCCGGTGATAGGCCTTAACCACCGTCTTATAGGTCAGCTTGGCTGCAATATCGTATTGTGCCCGCCACGCTCTTTTGGCCACCTTACACTGTGTTGTAATGTACATATGCTTGTTTCCTTTCTCTCTTCTAATGACATCGTAACATTCTATACTTGTACATTCTATTTTACTCCTTATAGTTCCATACTCATTGGAGTCTTGGGACTTGAAGGAGTTGGCTGTGAATAGAGAGCGGTTGGTGATGTTTTACCATTAAACCTACTTCTTCAATTTATCCAGTGTCATTGAATCCTTTATAACACTGGCGACGATGGACAGCTTGGAAGGGACAAGCCACATCACCACATAACCCTGAACCCACTTCTTGGAATTTATCTGGATTTTTCTTCTTGGAGTTACCCTCATTTGGATTATTTGGATGTTTTTAATTGGACTTCTGCAATGGAATTATTCATTGGATTTTAAGACTGCCTGACTTTCAAGACTAATGGACAAATTGCTTCAACTGGAGTCCACCGTTAAATCTAATTGACTTATTGACTAACGTTTGGAAGTGGATTTATCAACTACTCGACCACCAATTTGTTTCCGATTCAAGAATCCACTTCAGGTAACAAAAATTTAACTGTTTCCCCCGTGGTTTTGACTTCCTCGCCTTGTAACTGGGATCTGTATATTTTCGCTTCCCAACGGTCTCACTTACCGTTAGGCGCGCTCCAGCCATCTCTCGAGCTTCTCCTCGTTCGGCTCTGTGACAAGCGCTGCAGCCGCACTGACATTCCTTCTGAGAGCGCTGCAGTCGCGTTAGAGCCTGGAACCTCGCCATTGCCTTTGCCCTTGCGTTCTGTTCCTGCACTTCCCAGCTACCTTTGCGTGACGTCCAACGTTATCACGTCATACGCATACGTGCCGCCATCTTGCTGATTGCTTAGCAACGCTGCTTAGTAACGCGGTTTATCGACCGAAAGCATTTTTCATTGAGTTTTCACCACAGCAAGATTAATCCGATAACGCTGTCGTTTGGGGAATAAAAAGATTTATCACAGCGTTTCCTCCAGACTGGATTTAAGCCACATATTGACTTTGAATTTTAAACTGCATCTTGACTTTGGATTTCCTACGACCAGCCTGCTGCATATTGACTTTGGATTTTAAACTACATCTTGACTTTGGATTTCCCACGGCCAGTCTAATTACTCTTATCTCTGTGATACACACACATTTTGTTGTATTTTTTCTTGTGTTCACTTAATTATTTTCTTACTTACCTTACTACTGCACCATGTCTACCTCCTCTTCCATGACACAGCCTCCTGCTTTTCTCTGCGAAAAAGGTGAACCTATTCTCCCTTGAAAAAGATGGAAAAATCTTTTCGACTCTTATCTCTTGGCCATTGGTGGGGAGAAATTTTCAGCTGTAAGAAAACAAGCAATTCTACTTCACAATTTAGGTGTGGAGGGTCGTAACATTTATGATAGCATTGATGAAATACCCATCAATGATGGTTCTGGTGATTCTCCTGCAGATGTTTTTCATATGTCTTTAAAAATGTTAGAAGACTATTTTGGCCCTAGAATTAATGTGGTTTTAGAACGTCATAAGTTCTTTGCGAGGGTACAAGAACCTAAAGAAAAGGTTGGACTGTATGTTGCTTCCTTAAAGACATTAGCACGTACTTGTGAGTTTGGTGAACTCACGGATTCTCTGATCCGTGACCAGTTGGTCAGATGTACTAATAACCCCAGAGTACAAGAAAAACTCTTATCTAAAAATCCTTCTCTCAGGGAAGCCTTAGCCATTGTTGAGGGTATTGAGAATACTTCTGGTTGGGCCAGAGAGATGAAAGAACACAAAGTCTCTCCTGATGGATCTTCTGTCTCCAGTGGTATTCATCAAGTTACTCAACCTCTTAATGCCATCCCAGAAGACACTATCTGTAAAGTAATGCAAAACACCAAACCTAAAGCAATTTTTGATCGTACCAAGATCAAGTGTTATAGATGTGGCAGCCCTAATCATTCTTCTTCCTTTCCTAACTGTTATGCCAAATCTTCCACTTGCATCAAATGTGGCATTAAAGGTCATTATGCCAGAGTATGCAAATCTTCCACCAAAGTACACTCTGTTGATTGTTCAATACCTCCATCAGATTCTCCCAAAATTGTTGTTTCCAGTGTTACTAGTGACGGAAGCATTGACACTGATCCCATCGTCATGCCTGAGTGTAATGTGATTATTGGTGGTAAAGATTTTATTGTTTTAGCTGACTCTGGTTCCCCCTTTACTCTAATAGGAAATGAAAATTGGAACAAAACATTTCCTAATTTTAACTTGTTCAAACCTGACATCAATGCTGTTAGCTACAATGGATCTCGTATTGAAGTATCAGGTTATACTGTTATGAGAATTCATTTCAAGGGTCGTGAAACAGTAGGAAAAATTTATATTGCTTTTAGAGGAGACAATCTTTTAGGCTGGAGACACCAGAGGGATCTGGGAATTATTCTTAATCCTAATGCTCTTAAACCCTCTGACCAGGTCATGCTTATTGATCAAATTTCTATTTCCAACATTTTCTTTGATGATTTTCCCCATGTTTTCTCTGACAAATTGGGTTTATTGAAAGACTTTCAACATCGCATTATCTTAAAAAAAAAATGCTGTTCCTTGTGTCTTCAAAGTTAGAAAAGTTCCTAACATGATGCTTGCTCCTCTTAAACAGGAACTTTCCAGACTTATAGAGTTGAATGTTATTGAAGAAATTGAATCTTCAGAATGGTTGGCGCCAGTAGTTTTAGCCCCTAAGGATGGTGGTAAGAACATTCGCATGTGTGTGGACCTTAGGGGTTTAAATAAAAGTATTTGGGTAGACCGCCAACCCTTGCCTAATATCCCTGAGTCCATCACTATGCTTACAGGGGCTAAGATATTCTCTGTTCTGGATTTGTCCTCAGCTTACCACCAGGTTCCACTTCATCATGACTCCAAACATCTCACTTCCTTCGTGACTCCTCTGGGAGCCTACCGTTTTGTTAGGATGCCCTTTGGTTTGGCATCCGCTGCGGCTTGCTTCCAGAGAATTATGAAGTTAGTGGTTGGAGACGTGCCTAATGTCATATTTTTCCAAGATGACATTCTAGTTTTTGGCAAGGACAATATAGAACATGAAAAGATTTTGAGAGCAGTTCTCTCCAGATTGGCTGATAAAGGTTTGACAGTCAACAAAGCTAAGTGCAAGATTGGGGTGACTTCTGTCACTTATCTTGGCCATGTGATCTCGAGTGAGGGTATACAACCCAAATTAGAATTAGCCAAAAGTATTGCTGAAGCTCCCACACCAACTGATAAGGATCAGGTCAGGTCGTTTCTTGGCCTTGCAGAATTTTATTCCAAGTTCATAAAGAATTTTGCCTCTATTGTGGAACCTATTAGGAACTTGCTGAAAAAGGGTGTCCATTTTGTTTGGAGTGATGATTGTAATGGCGCCTTTTTCGTTGTTAAGAAAACCATCAGTCAGTTACCAAGTTTAGGTCACTTTGATTCTAAGAAAAAGACTATTCTTTCAACTGATGCGTGTCTTTCAGGTTTGGGCGCTGTTCTGTCTCAGATAGACAATGGTGGAGAAAGAGTTGTGGCATTTGCATCCAGAGCTCTAAAAAAGGCTGAACAACATTACTCTTGTATTGAAAGAGAAGCTCTTGCCGTGGTTTGGGCTATCAAACACTTTAAGTTTTATTTATGGGGTATTCCATTTATTGTAAAATCTGATCACAAGCCTTTAATTCAGATATTCTCTTGCATGGAGAGTGAAAGATTAACTCCTAGACTCAAACGTTGGAGTGAAGGGTTAGAAGAATTTAATTTCATTGTACAATATGTTCCAGGATCTTTGAATATGATTGCGGATTGTCTTTCACGTTTACCCTTACAGGATTTGGATGAGCATCTAGATTTGGGTACTGTCAAAGTGTCTTGGGTTTGTGAGAGTGCTGTTTCTCTGGATGATTGGGTACTTGCTCAGTCTAATGATTCTGTCCTACCTTTAGTTAAGGATTTAGTGGTGAAAGGTTGGCCCTGTAACAGCAGAGACATCAGTGGTGATCTTCTACCTTTTTGGTCAATAAGGGATGAACTTACTATTGTTGATGACATTGTTATGCGTGGTGAGAGATTGATTCCTCCTTCAGTGATGCGTTCAAAGCTCATCAATCTTGCTCATGAAGGACATATGGGCAGGAGTTTCACCAAATCCCGTCTTAGAGAAAGGTATTGGTGGCCTAATATGGACAGTGAAGCCGAAGTGGTGGTTAAAGATTGTTATCAGTGTGCCACTAATGATAAATCCAAAGTTGTAAGTAAGGCCCCTTTATCACCTGTATCAGTTCCCGACCAACCTTGGTCCAAGCTGGGTTTGGACATTATGGGACCCTTTGACCTACTAACACCTTCAGAGAGATTTGTTATTCTTCTTGTTGACTACACTTCTAAATGGGTTTCTACCAAATGCGTAGCCACGGTCACTTCTAGAGTGGTTATTGATTTCCTATGTGATGAATTTGTTTCTGAAGGCATTCCTAAATGTATCATTACAGATAATGGTGTGCAGTTTATCTCCTCTGACATGGAGTTCTTTTTGAATAACCATGGTGTATCTCATCTTAGAACTGCACTCTATGCGCCTCAGGCAAATGGTCTTGCCGAGCGAATGAATCGTGTTGTCAAAGGGTGTGTACAAAGAGCTATTGAGATGAAATGTTCTCTCAAGGATGTTTTGCGTGATACATGGTGGGCACATCGCACTACCATCAATTATATTTCCAAGTTTTCTCCTTTTTTTTTGTTAAGGGGTAGACAAGCTTGTTCGAAATTGAATCCTCCTTGGCTTCCTCTTCAATCTCCTCTCCCTTTGGATAAGGGGAATGTGGAGGATAGAATTCTTTCTCACCAACAAAAGTACAAAGAGCGTTATGACCTGAAACATTCCACCAAACCGGTGTTGTGGAGTGTGGGTGAATTGGTTCTGGTCAAAAAACCAAGATTTTCAAAAAAAGGTTCTTCCGAGTTCATGGGTCCTTTTAAGATAGCCAAGATTTACAGGAATGTAGTTATTTTGGATAATGGTTGTAAATGGAGCACGTCCAGGCTTGTTAAGTTCTCTTCTGGGTTCCCTTCTACCTCTTCCAATTTGGATGGTTCCTTATCCTCCTCCTTTTCTGATAATAAAAGTACTTTTCCCTCCAGAAGGTTTCCTCAGAGAACTCATCAAGCTCCTGCACGCTACAGAGATTATGTTTAGTTTTCTTTATTTTTATATCTCTGCGTAGATTACCATAAAGTATAACTAGTTGTTGAATTTGTTTTATTCCTTTCACATCTATTGTTTTTCTTTTCCTTTAGTATAGGGGATGTGTTGTAATGTACATATGCTTGTTTCCTTTCTCTCTTCTAATGACATCGTAACATTCTATACTTGTACATTCTATTTTACTCCTTATAGTTCCATACTCATTGGAGTCTTGGGACTTGAAGGAGTTGGCTGTGAATAGAGAGCGGTTGGTGATGTTTTACCATTAAACCTACTTCTTCAATTTATCCAGTGTCATTGAATCCTTTATAACACACTGCTGCCGCATAGCCAACAGAGCTGCGGTGAACCAAGGCGCGGAGACCCGTTTCGGTGTCAGGCGAGGTGTCAATTCCGGGATAAGATCATTTAGCCTGTCTAAAAGCCACGCTTGCAAGGCCTCCAGATCCCTCTCCAGATCGCCTGAGAGGGAGCAGGGGTGATCCACAGCAGCCTGGGCCAGCATCGCTGGGGTCACTCGATGGTATGCCCTATGGACGCGACCCTGCTGCTGTGAGAGAGCAGCAGCCGGTTTAACTATGCCTTTGATCGAGAATTTGGCAAGCAAGTGGTCTGACCATAGTACCGGGATGATCTCAATCACCTCTAGAGGGGATGATGAGAATACCTGGTCGAGAGTGTGCCCCTTGTCATGCGTAGGCCCCTGCAAATGAGGGAACAGTCCCAGCGGGGCCATAACCTCAGAGAGTTTAATAGCGGCAGGGTCCGACGGGTCATCCATCCGGAAGTTGAAATCCCCCGCCACGATGCAGTGTTCCGCTTTCAGGGCGAGCCCCAACAACACGGAGTCAAGATCTTCAAAGAACGTTCCTGGTGGACCAGGCGGTCTATATAACAACAATCCCTTAACTGATTGATGCGGAGACAGAGTGATGGAAAAAGCAAGGGTCTCCGAACCACGGATATCCTCCACTGACAAAATAGCACAGGACATGCCCTTCTTCACCACCAATGCCACTCCACCACCCCTTCCATTAGCTCTATCTTTCCTGAAGATGTTATAATCAGGCGGGATAGCCGTAGCGACATCTGGGTTGGAAAATTCACCCCACCACGTCTCAGTAAGCATAAGACAAAGTGGCTTCGCCGTGTCTAGAAGCTCAAATATGTCTTGTGCATGCCTACACGCCGATCTGGTGTTTAATAGCATGCAGGGATATCCAACACTGACGATGTTATTGTTGGAAGACCAAAACTGAGCGCGGTTGGGGCGCCAGCCCCAGCCAGGGCAGTTGGACCTACCTCGGTGACGTCCGGGAAAGACCGTGCAACAGCCAATGGCTAGGTTATCGAGAGAACGGAGCTCCCCAGGGGTATATCGCAACACTGGTGACCCTGGAGGACACATACCTAGTATCAGAGCCCCACCCGCCGCTCCGAACGCCTCCGGGACGCTGACGGGCACAGACGGGCAGGACTCTGGCTTGACTCAGGTGCGAGTCAGGCGCCACCGCTGCGCGTCTCCGCTGCGCGAAGGGAAGCGAGCGTTAAATGCAGCCTCACCTGGTCTCCAAATGAAGCACTAGAGCGCTGGATCCGGTGGAGCGCTGGAAGGACAGCAGCCCCAATATGGCGGCCAGGCGCCACGAGTAAGCAGCCAAAATGCGATTAACTCCGCTCTAAAAGCGGTGGGGGGCCCAATTATGATGCAAGTGTGTGGGCGCGGCGGCGGCAATAAAAACAGGGGCAAAATGAAATAAAGTAACAAAGATAAAAAAAGCGGTAATTTAAAATTCAAAGCGCAGCGCGCCTGCAGTAATATTAAGCACAGAATGCAGCACGATGAAAAATGCCAAGTCTCCTTACTAGAGGACGAGCTGCACTGCCAGCTCACCTTAAATTCAGCCTCACCTGGTCTCCAAATGGAGCACTAGAGCGCTGGATCCGGTGGAGCGCTGGAAGGACAGCAGCCCCAATATGGCGGCCAGGCGCCACGAGTAAGCAGCCAAAATGCGATTAACTCCGCTCTAAAAGCGGTGGGGGGCCCAATTATGATGCAAGTGTGTGGGCGCAGCGGCGGCAATAAAAACAGGGGCAAAATGAAATAAAGTAACAAAGATAGAAAAAGCGGTAATTTAAAATTCAAAGCGCAGCGCGCCTGCAGTAATATTAAGCACAGAATGCAGCACGATGAAAAATGCCAAGTCTCCTTACTAGAGTATGCACGGGCCTTCCTCGATGTGAGAGATTTGGATAGGGCCCATAAAATATCATGGATGAGGGAGGTAAAACAATATATAAGGCCATGGGATTATCTCCATTGTGGGACGATCCGGAAGGGAATCTTTTTCCATCTAGGAAAATATTTCGAGACTTGTACTGGAACATGCTTGAGACAAATAGATTTGGCCAATGTATAGAACCATCCTTTACGGCAGACTTCCTACAACTCAAGCATTCTCCGGCCCTTGAGGCTTATTGGGACTGGATTACCATCCCAGGGGACAGGAAGAAATATCACCAGATTAGGGTGGGGACGCTACCACTAAACACTCTCACTGCAAAATGGCGTGGGGGACAAGGATCGGCCTGTCCCTTTTGTCCCGATCAGCGGGAAGGCATTGGGCATGTTCTCTTTGCCTGCCCAGAATACAAGGAGCCTAGGAGATCCTGGTTAAAACCTATTTGTCTACAGTTAGGTCTCAAAACGGGTTGTGAGGCTGTCAGGATCTTACGAACTGACAACTCCCAAGCCGTAGTTATAGCCATAGCTAAATTTCTCTATTGGATGTGGATAATTCGGGCCCGCAAAATGAGCCTACAGTAATTTTGGCCTATGTTATATGAGATTGTAAAAAGTACCTAGTGAGTAATGTATCTAGTGATGAATTTTTAAAATATACTTTTCTCGTATTGAATGAAATGAACAATATATTTATGTTTCCTTTCTTCTTTTTTAACATAGTTTATTTAATGACTGTGATTTAAGGGCCCAATGTTTGGCAATAGGCCAATAATAATTGTAATTCGAGGGTTGAAGTAATGAATTGTGGATCTTACTAGCTGTCAACGTAGGGCAATTTTTAAATTTAAACTGTAAAAGTTTTCTTGAAAATGGCTAAGGTTGTAACTGTCTTTTATGATTGAAAAAATCGAAATAAAGACTTTTTTGATTTGATTTGACTATTCCAACTCCAGAGAATGCAACAGTAGGGAAAGTGTTGGATAGCTTAGGGATAAAAATTACTATTCCAACTCCAGAGAGTGCAACAGGAGGGAAAGTGTTGGATAGCGTAGGGGTAAAATTTACTATTCTAACTCCAGAGAGTGCAACAGTAGGGAAAGTGATGGATAGCGTAGAAGTTAAATATAACATACTTATAAATAACTACAGTAAGTAAAATGTTGGATAGCGTAGGGCTTAAAAATACTATTTCAACTCCAGAGAGTACAACATTAGGGAAACTGTTGGAAAGCGTAGTGGTAAAAATTACTATTCCAACTCCAGAGAGTGCAACAGTAGGGAAAGTGTTGGATAGCTTAGGGGTAAAAATTACTATTCCAACTCCAGAGAATGCAACAGGAGGAAAAGTGTTGGACAGCGTAGAAGTTAAATATAACATACTTATAAATAATTTAATTTTTAAATCACTCTAAATGATTTACAAATACCAATTAATAATTACTTTTTAATATACTAATTAAAAATATCAATAAATAGTATTTAATAAAATGTATTTTCCAAATAATGATTAATCAACAATAATATTTTACATAAATCAAAAATTAGAATAAGAATATTTGTCAATTAATAATTAATGTCCAATACATTAATTATCAATACCCAACAATAAACTTAATAATTACTTAATTAGATTTCAATTACTTCCAACACTATTACCCTATAAATGAATAACACAATCCAATATTAAAATAATACACTTAACACAATTATCAATTAATCAATTAATAAAAGTTAATTTCCAATTAATAAAAATTAGTGACCAATTAAAAATGAATTACCAATTAAAAAAATGAATTACCAATTTAAAAAAGTAATTACCAATTAATAATTCATTAAAAATAAAACAATTATCAATACCAATAAATAAAAGTAAATCATTACTTAATTACAATTAAATTACTTCCCACCCAATTCCCCTATAAACCCACAACCCACTACAGAACTTAAATGCAAAAATGTATTACAATTAATTTATAATTTCTAAAAATGTATTATTAATTGATTATAATTAAATTACTTCTCATCCGATTCCCCTATCAACCCACAACCCGCTCCGGTACTAAAACACCAAATTGACTTAAAAAAACATTATAAACATATAAAAATAGTAACATATTATTTAAAACCAGTAGAATACTTAACAAAAAACATATTACACATACATATTAAATATATAATAAAATACATAACAATAATATAAATATCGATATTAATAACATCGAGATTAGTAACATTGATATATTTTATATCGATATTACTAACTTCGATATTACTTACATCGATATTAAAAAATTCTATATTACTTACCTTAGGGTTGATATTCTTTCCAACGATATTGTTGACCTTGATATTCTACACCTTTGATATTACCAACTCGATATTTCTGTAGGTCGATATTTCGGATTCAATATTTAGGCTGTGCACCGTATGATAGCCCCTTTCTACCATCATGTATGACGCAGGCATTTTTAATGGTGGAATAATAATTCCTTTTCCCGTTTTTACTGGTTTATCATTCTTAAAATAATTTGTGATTTTCTGCATTAAAGACATTTTTTGTTTTTCTCCGTACATTTTGTATGTTCTACTCTATTCTCGGGCAAAACCTAAATATTTCCTATCTGGACGATTTCCTATAATTGCTGGATCTAAATGCCTACTACGAATAAAACAACCTTCCGTTTACTCTTCACTTAAGCAAAAAAGAGCCTGTTACTCCTTCAGACTTCCCCTTTCTAGGTGATATAAGACCAAAGTTTCACCAGCGATCTCCTTTGCTACCAATCACTCTTACTTTTATACTAGAAAATAATCCCTAACTAAGGCTACAAGTTTTACCTAACTTTACGCACCTATTCCATCAAGGCAAGTAACCTCACAGCAGTATGGCTTCTATTTACCAACCCCTTTCAGTATCCCGGGATAATCCAAACAACATTTAACAATCCAAGCAGGTTTCGGTTAGTACATAAAATAAATAAAAAAATCAATAATCAATACGCTACTAACTACCTATCATTAACTAAACCCAGAAAAGTATACTGATAGAGCGCCCATACACATTCACCCCTTGAACTAGTAGTCCTACTTTTATTTCTACCAACAGCCTATCAGTACTTTGAGTCCTTTTAGGATTTATACCTGTAATCCATGACTTACCAATCTTTGTCACATATGTTATAAGTGCTAGGGATCGAAAAGAGTAGTTAGTTAACAATTTATCTTTCCTGTAATAACCACAGACTCGGGAGAAGATTTAAACACTTTGGGGTCGATTTCGATCCGCTAAAAAGAGCTCCGATTAGCTGTACGGAGCGTTTTTCCTGTACGAATCGCACACAAACAACGTCCCCGTACGAACTAGCAAGTATGATCCCAACCCAAAGCTCCACTCCGTACGACTCGTACAAAACACCGTACAACTACAAACTACTTACGGATTCACTGCGTCCGACGCTGTACGCCACGTCCGTATGTAAATCGGCAGCCATTTCCGAACCAGGAAGTACGATCCGTGTTGACGACACCCCGTACGGCACTTTTTCTACGAGAGCTGTAAACTGCCGTAAATCCTGAGTCCGCCACGAACTGAACCCCGGTACGCGACATACACGACATGAAGCCCATCGACCGTGTCATACGAGCCCTGTACGCCTACGACCTCGTACATAGAAACCGACGACGGCGCAGACGGTGAGTACAACCCACCGCAACAACGGAAATATACCTGTACGGTGCGCCACACGCCAGCGCATATCACCATCCCAATAGGAATATGCACCGCACACAAGTCATTAATCTCGGGGTACGGTGCGTCACATGCTAGCGCATATCACCATTGCAATTGTGATAAGCGCCGCACACACGTCACCAATCTCGGGTTACGGTGCATCACACGCTAGCGCATATCACCATTGCAATTGTGATACACGCCACACACACCTCAGAAAGCCCAGGGTACGGTGCATCACATCTCAGGTGTGGTTGGAAAAGACCACTAGCAGTGCCCACCAGCATAGGGTGTGTGTGGCTAAGACCCCCAGCAGTGCCCAGCATTACAGTGTGTGTGTCTAAGACCCCCAGCAGTGCCCAGCATTACAGTGTGTGTGTCTAAGACCCCCAGCAGTGCTCAGCATTACAGTGTGTGTGTCTAAGACCCCCAGCAGTGCCCACCAGCTTAGGGTGTGTGTGGCTAAGACCCCCAGTAGTGCCCAGCATTACAGTGTGTGTGTCTAAGACCCTCAGCAGTGCCCAGCAGCATAGGGTGTGTGTGGCTAAGACCCCCAGCAGTGCCCAGCATTACAGTGTGTGTGGCTAAGACCCCCAGTAGTGCCCACCAGCATATGGTGTGTGTGGCTAAGACCCCCAGCAGTGCCCAGCATTAGAGGGTGTGTGGCTAAGGCCCCCAGCAGTGCCCACCAGCATAGGGTGTGTGTGGCTAAGACCCCCAGCAGTGCCCAGCATTACAGTGTGTGTGGCTAAGACCCCCAGCAGTGCCCAGCATTAGAGGGTGTGTGGCTAAGACCCCCAGCAGTGCCCACCAGCATAGGGTGTGTGTGGCTAAGACCTCCAGCAGTGCCCAGCATTAGAGGGTGTGTGGCTAAGACCCCCAGCAGTGCCCACCAGCATAGGGTGTGTGTGGCTAAGACCCCCAGCAGTGCCCAGCATTAGAGGGTGTGTGGCTAAGACCCCCAGCACTGCCCAGCAGTGAAAGTAGAAACATACCATGCTTGACCTTATTACCATCAGGAAATAGACCCATGTAACAATACCCAAATGTGAGCATGACACCAGCTCCCAGGCACACAGCAGTCAAAGCAATTATCAGAAACCAAAACTGATGAACAAAAAATAAAAAGCTTTATTCAGCCGCATCCAAAGAGAAAAACTAAATTGAAGTCCATTTTCATAGTAGGCCAATTGCCAGTCCAAATAAAGTCCAAACAAGGTTGTGGCATCCTGGATGTTATCACACCCACACTTGCCTGCACATACAGTTCAATTGTCTTTGGAAGCAGTGGGGGCATCATCTGTGGAATCCACTGGCACCACAGGGACAGGAGAGGGAAGGACAGGTGTAGTGGGTGCAGGTGGTGTGGATCCCTCCACACTGGCCGGTGCCTCGCCGAATGTGGCTACATAGACTTCGCGGCACACTGCAGCCAGTTCACATAAACTACCACCTGAACCCGGGGACACATTGGGGGTGGAGGTAGAGGGCTGTGAGTCTGTTCTCGTGGGTTTGTGGATGCGTGTGTGACGTGTGTCCCCTCTCCCTGTGGGTGTGCCTACATCCCCTTGAGATTGGGTGTGTGGAGATTTGCGCTTCTTCTAGCGTGTGGGTGTGTCTGTTGTTGGGCCTGATCTGTAGCGTCTGCGTGTATGTTGGGTAGGTATGGGAGAGGCGGAGGTGGATGGGTCTGAAAGAGGGTGGGGGGGAGATGCTGCTGGGTGGACATTGCTGCCGTCAGTGATGACTCTATGGTGGCCACACTCCGACGTAGATCAGACATTGCAGATGACATGCCCTCCATGAACGACAACAACTGGGTCATTATTCGTGTATGTTCATGGAGGACAGTCAACATGGATGTCTGACCTACTAGAATCTGCCGGAGTAGGTCCACAGACTCAGCATTGAGGGCAGCCGGAGAGACAGGGGCAGGGGCTGCGGTGCCGGGAACAAAGGAGACACGGGAGCTAGCACGGACCCTAGGGACCCTAACAACTGGGAGGGTGGAGATGGTAATGGAGGAGCAGGGGACAGCCAAAGATGTTGAAGATGGCATTGCTGCATATTCCCCCTCCTCCCGAGAGTCTGAGTCGGAGCCGTCCGCATTGTAGGAGGTGTCGTGCACATGATGGACGGCTGTCTGACTCTCCTCACCCTCCGTGCCACTGTCTCCGTCTGACTCCTCAAAGCAGGTGGCACTGTCACTGGGTCCCTCTGCCTGGTCCGCGCCTGTGTCTCCTTCAGAATGTGATGATGATGCTGTTGGCAAGGAGAAGAAGAAAAACATATCAGTCACCTGTACACATCAGACATACCACATACAAATCATTTGGGGACATTTCTAAACATAGCATGCATAATGAGTCACATTGCACAGAACTATGCACAATGCTAAGTCTAGTCTTCGGCAATTGTAAGAGACACAACGCAAAATCTATAGTAGGATACAAGTAACAGGCAAGGCAAAAACTTGTATGAGAGACACAATCATGAGCCACTGCCTGACAACAGGCTAGCTGATAATGAATCACAGTTCATTAGCCCACCCTGCCACCCAAATCCAGACCTGGTCATGTTTGTTTTGCTATCGCCCTGTGCCACATAGGAAAAGTCCAGGCCAAAGTGCCATGTGATGCCATCCTGAGACCTGAAACTATTGTTCCATCACCTCACACTGCCATCACAGCTGGCTGCAGCCAAACTCACATTGTGTGGCTCACCATCAATAATATTTACAAAGAACATGCCACATAATTTGAAGATATGCACACACGCACTGGCCAGTGTGAGTATGCACAAGCCCAAATGAGTGCACATGTACAGTGTGCACCTGTAGCGAACACATGACAATTAGAAAGTGTACCATGGACAAAGGCCACTGAGTCAGAATCGTGCAATAAACACATGTTGAGACTCAAGATCAGTGCCAAAATATGAAGAAGGCCAGACACAGTTCACATGTGGTGACACATGGAAGGTACCAACAGGTGCCACAGACCCCCCCTCCAACATGATGATCTTTAAAGGAATATGCATACTAAGACATTGCACCATGGGAGTACATGTGAAAAAAGATCAATAGTCAAAGCGCTGCTCAAATGTGGAGTAGGGCAAGGGATGTAAACAAGCATCTGCTTAAACTGGGCCATACTTATGTCAATGCATCAAGTGCCTGTCTGACCACACCACTCCAACTGTGGGAGTGTTAGCATGCCTCGGAGCACTGTAGGTAGCATGTGACACACATGACAACAAACAGACATGTACCTACCCCCTTCTTGCTGCTGTCCCTCCTGCAGCTGCCTATGGAGGTCTGGGAACACCACTTCCAGGACCCGGAGCATGTGGAGGGGGAAAGGTGGCGGCTGTCGCCATGCTGGCGTGGAGCTTCCAGCTTGAGCTGCACCCTGGCGATGCGGCGGGTCCAGCACCGGATGTCCTGCCACCTCTTCCTGATGTTACTCAGCTTCCAGTGAGGCCCCCCCCTCACTCCGGACAGCCCTGGCGATGTCCAGCCAGATTTCACCCTTCTCATAGGCGGATACCTGTCAGGAATCAAAAGTGAAAGTACATCAGTACACCTGCTCCATGTCCCAAAGACCCACACTTGCCTCACATTGATGATAGCAACAGGGCAGAGGATGCATACAGGAATAGTATCATTGTTCATGTGAATGTGGCCTGTGAGCAAACACCAATGCACTACATGCCTGTGAAAGCCAACTGATGCCCTAGGGCTTTCTAAACACTCACTGAGCATGGCTAACACTGAACAAGCTATGCTTTATCATGGTGGTGTCCAGCACGTGACATGCTGGCACATATCCCACAACACCTAAGAACTCTAAGCAGGCCACACCCTCTCAAGTGAATGTACCTAGCACAATGGTGGTAAGCAGTACACAAGATTTAGATACATCATTCACTGCATGGTAGATATTTAGATGTACACACCAGGCACTCAATCTAAAGCACATTGCATCTCTCTCTGTCCCATCAATACACAATGGCTGTAGTCACACTCACACATTAAGCACTCACCTGATCCCCTGCTTTCCCATACAGCTTGCTGTAGCTGGGTAGGAGGGCATCCAGCAGTGCCTGGTTCTCTCCCTCACTGAATGCAGGTGCCCTCTCCATGTCCAGCAAATTCAGGGTCCAGGGAATGCAGAGACAGCAGCAGTGTTGTCCACTCAAATATTGTGCAGGCAAGTGTCATCCCACAGCCACATGCAGCCTTAAATCTCTGCTGCTGAGGGGCTGTCATTCTCAGATAGACAGTGTGATAGGGCACATCACTTAGCGTCCTATGTTTCATCCAATCCCATTACACATAAGGCCCTGACACACATTTGCATGGTTTGAAATTTTAGCTCCAGCTACACAACAAATATAGCAGCATTGTATACTTTTGGCCAACTGAAATTTGCAGGACACCTGTAGCACTTTTAAATATCAGTTTCCTTGACAACCAGCCTGCATTCAGTGCATCCAACTCGTCCCCTAGGTGTTCCCTATGTATTTTCAGGCATCCACACACAAGTATGGTGCATGAATCTTTGCAAACGCCATGTTCCGATAGTGATACGACTCGTACACCCGCACGCACCAGTGGGGTACGCTGCACACGCGTATAGGCACAATGCATTGGTAAGACGACCCGTACACCCGCACGCACCAGTGGGGTATGCTGCACACTCGTAGAGGCACAATGCATTGGTGGGACGACCCGTACACCCGCACGCACCAGTGGGGTACGCTGCACACGCGTATAGGCACAATGCATTGGTGGGACGACCCGTACACCGGCACGGACCAGTGGGGTATGCTGCACACGCGTATAGGTTCAATGCATTGGTGGGACGGCCCGTACATCCGCACGCACCAGTGGGGTACGCTCCTAACTTGTATCGCGTATAGGCACAATGCATTGGTGGGGTGACCCGTACACCCGCACACACCAGTGGGGTACGCTGCACACACGTATAGGCACAATGCATTGGTGGGACGACCCGTATACCCGCACGCACCAGTGGGGTACGCTCCTGACTTGTATCGCGTATAGGCACAATGCATAGGTGGGATGACCCGTACACCCGCACGCACCAGTGGGGTACGCTCCTGACTTGTATCGCGTATAGGCACAATGCATTGATGAGACGACCCATACGCCAGCACGCACCAGTGGGCTAGTGTGCGTATCACATGCTCCAGTCATTGCATGTGTGCAGTGCGTTCCACAGGCTCACGCATGGCACCATTACTACAGTGACAACAGGAAAACACATGGCAGGGATGTGGGTGTGAGTTCATCATGAGGATGTCCATGTATGTAGTTACATGGCTGACCTACATTAGCAGTCCCCCGGTGTGGCACACACTGAAATAGCAGAGGGCATGTGAACTAGTGGCATTTATGAAGACTGATGGGCTGTGGAGACATGACATATGTGACGGGCCACTATGTGGTTTACATTACCTTCATACTTGCCACATGAGTAACATAATGGACATGTAGTCATTCACATGAACACTGTGATGGCACACTTTTCATTACGGACATCTGTCACATGATGCCAGGGACAGGGGCACTGTCTCACAGTACCAATTTCGGCTATGCATGACCCTGTGTGACAATGTAATGTGTGTGCCATGTAATCCATTGTACATGCTGTTTGTATTGGGTAGACGTCATCCTCTATAGGTGCATCTATGATGGGTCTGTGTCGTGATAGCAAGTCTCACACATGTACGCACACCATGCCACAGGGGCATTTCTAGAGCTCATGTGTGTGATCGCATCATAGAGCATTCGCCCACAGACATACACATCTGCATTCAGAGGATGTCTGTGGTGTAGTATTGTAAAATGCTAAACTCATGCACAATATAACTAAAAAGCAATATATGGAGCACATGTGACGTGTGTGTGTGTTCCGTGCAGTCAGCTGTCTGGATGTGTCGACCACCTTCTCATGCAGGTCACGTGACGTGTGTCACAGACGCTATACATTGCTCTGCCAACTCTGACATGCCCAGATTATCTTTTGTGTGCATGTCATGTACATTTCACAGACAACAGGGCAGTCAGTTATGTGTCAAGAGAGCCAAGTAGCTTGCTTAACTGTCCATGACGTATAGCCCATCGCATGTTCATAAGTGTTTTCATGTGTGTAATCACTGTTGATTGTGATATGTACATTGTAAAATGTCTTGCCTGAGAGTGGTACACTTTTTTCTCCACACATGTCGTGCAGGGCACCCCCTCTGCCAAGGCCGTTGCCTGACTTGGATGCCATGAGGGAACGGGATTGCATCCGGCGCTACCGATTGACACAGAAAATGATAGAGGATTTGACTGACAGACTGGAACCACACCTACAACTGCGGCACAGGTATCCAACTGCGCTGACACCCAAGGTAAAAGTGATGGCAGCCCTACATTTCTTTGCCACAGGTACGTTCCAATTCATCATAGGTGATATGGGGGGGATGTCCCAGACCATGTTTAGTCGGGTCCTCCGTGATGTCTTAGCGGCTATGTTGCTGCACATTGATGATTTCATTAAGTTCCCCACTCCACAGGAGTTGAACAATGTCAAGTGTGCATTCTATGCCCTGGGATGCCTGCCACATGTAATTGGGTCCATTGATGGGACACATGTTGGACTGGTGCCACCACAGGCTCAGGAGCAGGCCTTCCGCAACCGGAAACATTATCACTCCATAAACGCCCTGGTGGTGTGTCTTGCTAACATGATGATTTCCCATGTTTGTGAACGTTTTCCAGGATCATGCCATGATGCATTCATCAAGAGGCGGAGCAGGGTACCACAGATGATGCTGTAGCTGCGCAACCATCGGGCATGTCTAGTTGGTGGGTATACACTGTTACTCATGTATGTCTCTATGTCAAGCATCTCTCTCATGGCTACTCATTGCACAGTCATTGACATGATGTATTGTTGTAGGAGATGCCGGATACCCAAACATGCTGTGGCTCATGACTCCACTACGCAACCCCCGAACTGCCGCAGACCAGCGTTATAATAATGCACATGGCCAGACACGGCGTGTGATAGAGCGTACGTTTGGACTCCTGAAGAGCCGGTTCAGGTGTCTTGACAAGACAGGCGGATCACTACCATACTCCCCGCTCAAGGTGTGTGACATCTTCACCGTGTGCTGCATGCTGCACAACATGGCAGTGGAAGGGGAGGTGCCACTCATGTTGGATCCTGATGAAGAGGACCATCCGCCCGTTGAGGACGATGGCCTTGGCCAGGATGCTAGCGATGAGGAGGAGGACGGGGATATCCGGAGTCAACTCATACGCAACTTCTTCTCATAACAGTGAGTACCTGCATGATAGTGTGCAATCTTCCACCGTAGAGTGACATTTGTAGCATAATATGTGTCCAGCAGATTGTACACAATATACTTTGTGGTTGGTGGTGCTGTGTCACACAAGTGAAGATTTAATGCCACCACATGAGCACAATGATTACAGTTCGAATGTACAAGTGTACTATGTTGTCAGTGTATTGTACGTGACCATGTCTAAATGAATCTATACAGTACGTGACCACTTGTGTGCCTGTCCTTTCCAGGTTGCCCGGCCTGTTGTCCGTTTGTGTCATCTTGGTCCTCCTGCAATTCCACTTGATGATAGCAACGTTGGCTGAATCAGCGTACCCTGCACAGACATGTCGAAATCTCATTTTGGGTAAGGATTCCAAACCGGCATTTCATTGTTGTAATGGTTTTGTTTTGGTTAGCAACTGTTTCTTCGCATGTTGTAGGCCGAAACATAGATGTCACGTTGCCATGTATCAAATTGCATGTAGCACCAATCCAATGACAAGACAGTCACCTAACCTGACAGTCATCTGTAGTAGAGTTTTTAATTTGGTGAAAGCATCAATGTGTGTTTACATTGACCCTGACACATTGCGGATGCCACGGCTTGCTATTGTGTGTGACATCACAAACACAGGCACTGTGGAGAATTGCTGCCTCACTGTGTGCAGCAGGATGTGTCCAAATCATCCACTCAACCTTGTGGGCCAGTACAGTTTGCTTTCCTGTGAACCATGTAGTGCCAGTGTGGGCCAGTGTATGTCCCACATTTTCTGTTAATTCTCTTGTGAGTCTGTTTGCATGGATGCATTGCCCCTTGTGGCAGTATGTCATGTCATTGTCACATCGTTACCTCAGTTCCGATGGACAACACTGCTTCGCTAGCCTTCTCAGTAGGTTGATGTAAACTTTCCTTTCTTATGATGCCAGGTATGTTGCGCAGATTACATCACAACGTTGGCCTGGGGCTAATGTTCACACTTACATGGCAACAGTCCGTTGAGGTAAATGTCTTAATTCTCTTCTGCCATGCAGCATATCCTGGTCACGGTAGGGTTGTATCTTTTAGAATTCTGCCTATGTACTCACAGTTGAGTTTGTTTACACATGCTTTTCCTGTCTAGCATAGTAAGGCACAGTTGCAAGAGGTAATGAGTGGGCCCGATGGGCCTTAATGTTGTTTTGTTTATTATGGTCGCACTACACAGGTGTGAGAGGTACAGTGTAGATGCCAAGATACTCTGAGATTCTGTAACTGAAAGTATGGAATACTCATGCATGTTTTGCTCTTTTTCAGATCTCCCTCCCTGCAGTTCCCATCCTCACCTTCCCTCGCCTGATCGCTCTAATGTGTCTGTCATTAGTAGTCAGACCAAGGGGATATTGGGAGATGGAAACCTTCCAGCATCACACTACTCTGATGGTCACAGGTGCGGACAGTCCCTGGCAGTTGTGTGGAGTGTGTATCAGCAGCATTACAGGTAACATCATTGCATGAGTGTTATAGTCGTCTGAGCAATGCCACTGGACATGTAATTAGGCAGATGCAGCATGTCCTTGCAAGTGAGTTCAAACTAATGTGTAGGAACTGTGTATCAAAATGTACATTGTGCCTCATTGCTGTCACCGCCAGTATCTTTCCAGACTGCATGCATTGAATATGTCATTCTTTACAGTGAGTGATCATATGTGGGTATGTGTACACTCACAACAAGCATGCTGTTCTTAATGGCTGATGGACCATATTGTGCATGATGAACATGGTTGCGTATGTGTTCAGTTGCTTGATACACACAACGTGCAGGCTACTGATGCTGACGCAGTGTGTCATGTGCCCTGATTGGCATTGTTGTGCCTGGTCCTGTGGCCGTGATGTGTATTCAATGTTCCCACATTCGCTGGGACTGACCCATGGGTAACCAGCCACTCCAGGCTCACATACAATATTCAATTATTGCCTAGCAGGAATACTTGGGTTGTGTGGCTGTTTGGCATGTTCAAATGCCCCTTCTGCCCTCATGTGTTCACTCCTCCTGGCTGCAGCATCCACAGCCACAATGCTGCACCGCATGCCCCAATCAAGCCACACACACCTATGAGATACTCATCCATACATCCATCAAGCCATCATTGGAGCATGCTGCATCTTGTCTGTGCCACTGTTGCACAACCGCCATGACAAAGGCCCGTCCCTCAGCACCTGCAACATGCACACTGCTAGGGGTATCAGGTGCAGATACACATGATTTTAACCATAATTAACATGAGGGGACATAGTGGTTGATTATGTTATCACACTATTATTATTAGTTAGTGATTCACTGTTTGTATTTGCCTCTTTGTACCTTGTCCAGACGAAGACAGAGAGGCCGATGATGAGAAGTGGGTAAACTGGCAATTGTCTGTCAGGAACCCCCTCGGGTGTTGCTACCGTGAGGCACTCTCTCTTAGCTCTCTTCATTTTTACTTTAGTGAGTGGTATCAGACCTTTGTGTCAATGTTGTGTAAACGTAAAACACAACACGACCCTATGGATTAGTGTAAAGGTATACCTCTGAGGCAGTATTTTTGATTGGCCATGTAACTCAGACATTGGTTGTTAGGGATTTCTTGAGAGTTGGGTTTGGCCTTTTTGTGGTTGAACAGTGTCTGAATGGGGTGCTACATTTTCCCTTTGTATCCACTTAGGCTCCTTTTGATTGAATGACACATGTCACACAACAGACTCATTCCCAAGCCAACCTCCACACAGTGAACAGCAGACAATCATCCACCTGGTAACACCCTAACACAAACACACCCATGACAGCCCCTCAGACTGTGTGTGCAACTCATACTGACAACTCGACGCAGACACACTTAACAGTGCTTGTCCGTACAACCAGGTCATGTGCCTCGTACTGCACACACACTACTTCCAGCAGCACCACATTGTGGTGTATTGCCTTGTTGGCACAACACCACCACACAACGACTAAAATGCTGTAACGTGGTAGTACGCAACCTGATAGCGCCACTCATGCCGGGAGATCACAGATGGTTTTTCTACACCCCACAGGGATCACACACCTAATCCTGGATTATGATTGGTCAGACTTAACGGCCTACACCCTCTGAGACACATCCAACACCATGGACACACTCTGCATTGTCAAACATCTGCACAGCCTATTTCACACCAGCATCCTGAGCGGCATAATTGTAACTATCATCTCTAGATCTCCCACACTACACACAGATTTTGCCTCAGCCATCTACAATCAGTAGATTGGTTAGTTTGATGCACTACCTACCCGAGACGGTCGCAATGCGCTGGGGGGTGCTGGCACTGATCTAAAGACACTGGCCTGGAGAATTGTTGTTAAGGGCAGCAGGTCAAGGTTCTGTAGTTGACTTTTAGGGAGGCTGTAACACGTCTTGGAGTCGAGGTAGGAGATTGATCTGTCACTGTCTGTGTTATTCGGGATGTGAGGCAAGAGCATGGTTGGTAGAGCAGAGGCTGCAGGTGGGTGTGTAGAAGGTGAGTGTGTGGTAGTGCTATCGTGGTCCTGCGTGGTGTAGAGATTTGTGTGCGTGGATGTGGATTTAGAAGCATATTTGGTTGTTGTCAGGGAGTCTGTGCAGGCCTCTGGGGTGTTGTGTGATGTGGCCGAGTTGTGATAAATGAGGATCAGACGTGCCGATGTGTTACAGATGCGTTGCAGCAGGCTCCGGAGTGTGGTTGTTGTGTTAGGTTGCGGAAGACTTCATTGGGATGAAGGTGTATGCGCAGTCGGTGATCCACTGTTTGAGGAAGATGGCAGCGGTGTGGGGGTTGGTGGTGTTGGCTTGTGGGCCCAGGGTAAGGGTGGCTGTCACTTAGTCCTTGTTGGGCTCCCACCTGCAGCTGCGTGGCATGGTCTGTGTGCAGGGGGATTGTGTTTGCTTTCCTGAAGGTGAAGTGTAGGCTTCTGTGGTCCTTCAAGTGTTGTGAGGTGTTGTTGTTGGATTAGATGTGTGGAGTTTCTGCTAAGATGGGGTCCTGTGTGTGTCTAGCGTTGTGGGTGTGGGTTGTCACTTGTTGTTGTAATACAAGGTTGGCAAGGTTGTCCATCAGGGCGGTGGAGTTTACGTCATAGTTGTCATTACGGTGATAGTAAATTTCTACAAGGAGGATGTAGTCCGTGTATGCGAGGGCATGCGTGCTGATGAGGTGAGCGATGGAGTTGGTGAATAGTGTTGGGACTCCAGGTGTTCTTTAGATGAGTGTTCCTCAGAGGGTATTGTTTGTGTGGATCAGTAAAAGCATGTTTTATGCGATGTGGAGGGTGTCGTTGTTATTGGTTGTGAGTCTGGGATTATTAATGTTGAGGATGGGAAGTCCTACTACCACTCTGTCGGTGTGGTGATAGCGGGATTTTTAATTTCCTTCAGGTATGTCTATGGTGATGTATGTTGGCAAGGTGGTGTCTCCTGGTTACCGTCCACAACACCAGCCAGCCCTACTACAGCAACTACCTCTACATAGGACCAAGAACGTGACTTACAGAGTACTTGTGAAAATGCAGGGTGCATGCACACACCTCATCTCCAACATCCCCAGCTGCTGCCACATGACCATCCGCCTGAGATACCTACAATGGTCCCACAGTCAAATGCACTTTCACCTTCATACCCATCAGCCACACTCAGTCGGGACTCCACAGATCCATGCAAAATAAATGATATGGACGTCTGACATCTAACACCCTATTGAACAGAGTCCCTGTTGGCACCCTCGGCCAGGCCATCAATCATCACATCCACAGTACAACAGCATGTGGCTGCTAGTTCTCATTCCTCATTAGACAGATCCTGGTGCCCCCTCTGTGGAGACCTAGCATATTTGCCATGCTCTTGACACCTCACTCACTCTTGTATGACTGTCTGTCATTGCAGTATTTCAAGCAAACCCCATCTTCTGCAGTTAGTAACCATCACGGGTGAGCCTTGTAATCCATGTATGCAGTTTTGGCTATCTTGTGACCTATGTATTTCCACTGCCTAACTAAAATCCATGAGTGTTGATGGCAATAGTTTGCAGGAGAGGGTGGCATTTGAAGACATTTCACCTCACAAATGTATTAGTATCAGAGTACATACAAAGACATCAATGCTTTTAGTGCAAGTGAGATTTATTTTTTAGTGCGTGTAGCGTGAGTAGGTGCTGTACAAGAAGGGGGGAATCCAAAGTTCACAGCGGGAGATGTGATGCCTTACAGTATGGGTCAACAGAGTCCAGGCCACAGTGCTTGGCATCATTGGCCACACTGCGACCAGCAAGTCCATGTGGAAGAGAGTTAAAGTCAATCGGGTGATGCTGTTGCACACAAAGACTAGATGCCAGACCAGGTGACCTGGGAGTTGTTCACGGCCCTATGCGTCTCAATGTCTTGACCGTGGACGACCAACCTTCTTTGGGGGACCCTCAAGTGCAGGCCTTGGCGAAGCATGGGAATCTCCGTCTGACAATTCCACCTCCTCCTCCCTCCCTGTGCCTGTTGTAGGTCTTTGCCTAGATGTGTCTGGTCTCATGACACAGGGAGGGTGCTGCATGTTGCCAGCGATCAGATGGAGCGATTGGTTTATTTCTCGATGCGCCGTCTTGCCTCCATCCGTCCCTGGTGTTGTTCTTGACTGGCATGTAGCAGGCCTGCTGCTCTGTCATTTTGTTGAGGGCCTCCACTACCAGACTGAACTCCCTGGTGTCCCGCCGGTATTCATCCATGATGTCTCGTAGTTCGGACATACCGGGCCCTGCAGCTGGCTGGTCAGGTTCTCGCCTCTGCCTAGCGCCACTCCCACCACCCCTGCCCACACGAGCCGGTCCGACTCTTGTGGGCACATCATGTCGACGGGACCCATGAGTGCTGGCAGTGGAGGTGTCGTCTGCCACCTCATAGGTGCCCGGCGAACGATGTTCCTCATTGTCAGACAGGCTCTGCTGTGTATCATGGGCAGGCCTCCGAGCTGTCTGCTGGGATGTGGCGGGAATGGATGTGGTGGTTGGCACAGGTGTATCTGTTCCAGTTGCTGCAGGGGTTTGGGATCTAGAGGGGCCTGGTTGGTTGGGGTCATCCACGGTGTGTTGAGAGGCTTCTGTTCCGGTGGGGTCACTGCCATGCTGAGCCTGGGACTGGGATCCTTCTCCCCCGTGGTTGGGGGTATTATCCACACGTTCCCCTGTGGGTGTGAGAGAGGAACAGTGTTAATGCACTATCATGCAACATCCAAATGTAATATACATAGTCGTTATCAATGTTCCCCCTGCTTTGTATTATCGAAATTGTTCACTTGTGTATGTGTATGTTGTGGGCTGAGATTGACATGTGATCAGGGGTACTTGACATGTTGGGTACTGTCTTTTGATGAATGTCACAGCCATTGCTGTGGCTTGTGTTCCCAGCACCACACAGTTCAAGATGTGCTCAAAGTGGCCCAATCTGCACAATGCAGTCTGAAAATATTTTGCTGGTGCAAGCATGCACAGTGTTTTTATTCTGCATGTTTATGATGGCGACTGATTTGATTTTAGCTCATGTCATCATGCTACTTTAGAGAGGGTTTGCAGGGCCAAGACAAACACCCACTGCCAACCCCCTAGGAGCAGTACACCCTCTTCAGGCACAGGGCTTTAGGACGGGCCACTTCTCTATGACGCATTACCTTGTCAATACCCATGTCCAAGGAGCTACTTGGGTGCATCCACAGCATCGCCAAGCTGTGGCAACAGCACTGTGTGAGAGGCACAATGGACTTGTGAGTCTGCACTGTGCTATTTTTGTTTGCATACGTCATCAGATCGTATTTTTGGGGGTTAGTCACATGACAATTTTGACAGTGGTGCACTCCATTGTCTGTCCCCAGGGACTCAGTTTCTGTAAGGGGTGTGTGTGACAGGCCATGGTAGTAGTTTGAGTGTGATTGACAAGTGGGCCTCCCTCGTGGTGTGTCTGTCCCCCCATGTAGCATGCTGCCATTATGGTGTTTGTGAGTTCCTGTGCAAGATATATTCACTTGCCCTTGTGTTAGTGTTTGCACTGGTCACAGGAGGGCCATGTGCTGCCTACAACAGAGCCCAGGGTCAGCTATCTTGTCAGTACTTTCACACTCCCTGTGCATTGAACATGGTGCATGGGTGTGTACCTGGCCCATATGGGTTGAGTGCTACCTCCTACCATACTTCTTGCACTCTCTCACCCTCCACCTTGCAGCCTTCTGCAACTCCCCTTACACCCCCCCTACTCTTGGCCACTGCTGGGAGTCATGGCCCCACCCCCCAACACCCCCCACACCCCCCTACTGTTGGGCACTGCTGGGAGTCATGGCACCACCCCCCAAGCCCCCACCACACCCCCCTACTGTTGGGCACTGTTGGGAGTCATGGCCCCACCCCCCCAAACAACCAACACCCCCCCTACTGTTGGGCACTGCTGTGAGTAATGGCCCCACACCCCCTACTGTTGGGCACTGCTGGTAGTCATGGCCCCACACCCCAACACCCCCCCACAACCCCCTACTGTTGGGCACTGCTGGGAGTCATGGCCCCACCCCCCAACACACACCCCCACACCCCCCTAATGTTGGGCACTGCTGGGAGTCATGGCCCCACCCCCCAAACCCCCCCCACAGTTGGGCACTGCTGGGAGTCATGCCCCCGCCACACCCCCCCATACCCCCTACTGTTGGGCACTGCTGGCAGTCATGGCCCCACCCCCAAAACTCCCCCATACCCCCCTACTGTTGGGCACTGCTGGGAGTCATGGCCTCACCCCCCAAAACCCTCCCCACACTCCCCCACACCACCCCACACCCCCACACCCCCCTACTGTTGGGCACTGCTGGGAGTCATGGCCCAACCCCAACACACACCACCACACCCCCCACAACCCCATACCCCCCTACTGTTGGGCACTGCTGGGAGTCATGGCCCCACCCCCAACCCCCCCCACACCCCCACACCCCCCTACTGTTGGGCACTGCTGGGAGCCATGGCCACCACCCCCAACCCCCCCCGCACTGCTGGGAGTCCACACATGTTACATGAGTTGTTTGTATACTCACCAGGCTCAACTACTCCTTCAATTCCGTGAACTCCCACCGGTGGTAGCATGGCCACGACTTTCTCCTCCCAGGGCTGGTATTGTGCAGGTCTGCGGGGAGGTCCACCTCCAGTGTGATGAGCGTTGGGATAGTTCTCATCCATCTTGCGCTTGACCATCCTCCGCAGATCGTACCACCTGTTCTAGCAGACCGGCCTGGTGCGCCTGATGGGTGCAACAGCATTCACCTTCTCGACTATCCTCTCCCACAAGCGTGTCTTTTCAGCTATGCTGGTCTGTCTGACCAATGCACCAAACAGCTGTGGATAGACTCGGATGACCTCATCTGTAAGGATCTCCATCTCCGGGTAAGTGAACTTTGGACCCTTTGGTGTGGTCATGGTGTGTGGTGTATGTGATTGGGGGTGATGGTGTGTATGGATGAGGATGTGTGGGTCTGATTGTGAAGGGGGTGGTGTGTGTGAATAAGATAGGGTGTATGTGTGAAGGTGTGTGGCTGCAGTTGTTAGTGTGATGGTTGTGTCTTAGCAAGAATAGGTATGTTGCAAAGGTTGATGGGTTGTATGTGTGGGCCCTTTTATTGGTCCATTTTTGGGTGTGGCTTTTTTTGAATTTCTGGTGGGTGAGTCATAAAGGGTGTTTGTGACTTGGGCCCTCTGTTTGTTTGTTTGTTTGTATGTTCCAAGGACATTGTTTCCCTATGCTGTGGAGACTGTTGCTTTCTTTATTGGGCTGTGCGCCTCGTATTTGTCAGTGCGGCTGGCAGTTAGGCTCGTGTTTCGTCACCGGGGGTACGTGTATGCTTGATAGTGGGGTGTGCGCCTCGTATTTGTTAGTGCGTCTGTCAGTTAGGCTCGTGTTTCGTCACCGGGGGTACGTGTACGCTTGATCGTGGGGTATGCGCCTCGTATTTGTTAGTGCATCTGGCAGTTAGGCTCGTGTTTCGTCACCGGGGGTACGTGTCCGCTTGATCGTGGGGTGTGCGCCTCGTATTTGTTAGTGCGTCTAGCAGTTAGGCTCGTGTTTTGTCACCGGGGGTACGTGTACGCTTGATAGTGGGGTGTGCGCCTCGTATTTGTTAGTGCGTCTGGCAGTTAGGCTCGTGTATCGGGGTCGGGAGTATGTCTATGCTTGATCGTGGGGTATGCGCCTCGTATTTGTTAGTGCGTCTGGCAGTTAGGCTCGTGCATCGGGGTCGGTGGTACATGTACGCTTGATCGTGGGGTGTGCGCCTCGTATTTGTTAGTGCGTCTGGCAGTTAGGCTCGTGTATCGGGGTCGAGGGTACGTGTATGCTTGATCGTGGGATGTGCGCCTCGTATTTGTTGGTGCGGCTCGCTCATACGTGATGTTTTCCGTATGAATCGTGCTTCATGCGGGACAACGTTTGCCCGTACAAATCGCGTACTGGGTTCCGGGTCCGGATCGTACTTGTTAGTTCGTACGGCATGTTTACAAATCGTAAGGTTGACGTTACGACGACTTTTCGTACGGGTTTTCGAATGTGGTTCGTACGGGTCACAGATATTCGTACGTATTTGCGGTTTTCGAATCGTACTACGCAATTCGGACGGGTTTTTTCAATTCGTACGTAAACAGGTATGAATACGAATCGTAACAGGGATTTTAATCCCGAATCGGAATCGACCCCTATATCTATGCAAGTTTTGCTGAGTCGGGAGCCAAATTATACATTCACAAGTAAGAAAATTATTATTAGAATATAAAGTTTGCAAGAAATCACAGTAACACCTTTAAACATTGGTACCTGGGAAGAGTGAAAAAGGGAAATAGCACAAGGTCATACCACATGGTCAATATTTACCTAGAATGGTGTAAGGACCAATCCTGGCCACGGGCTGCAGCAAAACAGGACTCCAAAACTAATCAGGTGCCCATGGGATGGGACAGGTGCAGATCAGGACAGGTAACCTCAGCTAAGTGCAATGCCAGCGTCGCACCCCTTTCTCTTAAGCCAATTCAAATACCCCGATTTGGGCAATTGATAACTCTCCCTCAGCAAATCTAGATTCTTCTGACAGAGTGCTCCGCCAGCACCTCTGCTCTCGATCTCATATAGAATGCATTGGGTCAGCGACTGGTCAGCCTCTTGGACAAGTCAGACAATTTCTCTATCTAAGCCTACCTTAGTTATACCATTCTCAGGGGAATGTACCACCCTTAAATGTTGCGAATCTATGTGTTCTCCTTCAGTGATTGATCAGAAAGACGAGGATATGTCATCACATCATACTAAGTTGAGATCATTTCTCATTGAAATATATTGATCAAAGTTTCCGCCCACAATTTATTTTCCCCTAACTTTATTCCGCCCACCAATATTATTTCATTTTATTATACAAAATTCATACAGTTGCAACTCTTCTTCCTTTTCCCAGGTTGGGGTATAAGTTTTCCCAGGTGCACCAGGCGAAAGACTGCCTCTGGCATCAGTTCAATGCCACTGTTCCAGGTCTCTCAGAGTTCGGTACACATGTGCAGTTCAGTTTTCAATATTGTTATTCATGTCACTTTCAGGCCCAAATACAAGCTGATAATGAAGTCAAAGAAAAAACATATTAAAATACAAAAATAAATGAATGCACTCTATACCACTTATTTCTATTCTATCCCCATTACTTTATTCATAATACAGCATTAATGGTTAAGCAGAAAGAACAGAGTTTAGTACAAGCAGCAGCATATGTGTTAGTATGAATAAGCATGAAGCAGCCATCTTGGCACTAGTGCGCAGAAGCAAGAAGTTCCCACCAAAAGCGGAAGACGTCACACCATGTATATGTGGCAGGCGCATGCGCAGAAGAGTTCTGGCGTTTTCTGCGGCCATTTTAGAACAAACCCGATTACTGTTAGTAAAAGCACATTGTCAAGCTTCCCCTAGATACTAAATATGTTGTGTAATGAAAATAGTATTAGACAAAACATGTTGATTAAATAGGTATAGGTTATTTTGAGAGGGCTGAGTACGAGCTAGTTTCTGTATGCCTGAAACCTTGCTTCATCAGCGGCGTAGCTTGGCTTTCATGACCTTTTGGATTGGCTCCGTGGAAGGACTGTGCAACTTAGAGTTCAGATTGCACAAGGCATACATCACCGCATTGGCTGTTGCTTCTCCAGATGTAATGTATGAAGTGGGCTTGCCATTACTCATGAGCCAAACCCCCAAGTAATTGCATTTAGATGTAGTGGGTATTTTCAGAGTGCCCAATCTCCAATGTTGTTTAAGTTTGTTTGCATATTTCCCAAAGACCACGACTTTTGTTTTCTTTGCTTTAGCTATTAGATCATTGGTGTTGATACATGTGCTTAGTGCGTCCATTGGTCTTTGGAACCCCGACTTTGTGTGATCCAGTAATACCATGTTGTCTGTGTATTGCATCGAAAACAATCTGGTTTGCCCGGGGCTCCATTGCTTCTGATATTCTTTAATATTGTTAGCACACAATTGTCTACAACAGAGAGTTTGCTTGCTTCTTCACTGACTATTTACCTTGCCAAAATGTTTGTTCTGTTGACGTTCTGCTGACTTAGACTCAATGAGAGTGGTTGACTGTCTGAAAGGGTTCGAGTAATCAGCTTACAGTAGAGTGTTTTCACATATTTGATCCATGTGTGGCTTGAAACTTCGTTTCACCGGTTGTGGCTTTGCCCTGCTAATACAATGATTTATTGCCAGAATTGTGCATGTCTGCTTAGAGCTAGAAGGCTGTGGACATGTAACCATTGGGATTCTTCAAGTAGTTTTTTAGAATTCCATGTCTTTCTCCTATGCGTGTTCCTGGTTGACATCCACTTGTAATATGAATCTTCGTTTCCCATCTGTTAATGATTACATTTGGCAGGTCTCAGAGCTCTCTTACTTTGTAGGTTCTTAGTGGAGTATAGCTGGTGTTTGCATCTCGCACGTTTGTTGGACCATGACCTGGAGTTTGCTGCCTTGTCCTACAGTGAACAGTACAACTCTGACACCATGTTAGGCCATTTTGAAAATATGTTTCCCTCTATGTGCTGTTAGTTGTCAGCCAATTTTGGTTCCAAGATGCTAAACCAGATGTGTCTATTTTATCCCACTTCAATCGTTTCAATAACGTGTATCTCTTCCCTGTCCGACGAACCCAGTATGTACATGCGCTTGGTATTGCGTGCTTGCAGAGAGATTGATGTAAACAGAGGAAGATGGTCACTAGTCGGCCGCTGCTCTGCCTTTGAGAACTCGGTTACATGTTCGTAGAGGTAAGTACTCATAAAAACATAATTAATAGTTGATTTACGATTCTGCAGGGAGTGATCTATTCTGGTATCATTGGCGTCTTGTATGTATTGTACAGACTTTAGACAGTGGTTATTTAAAACTGAGCACTTATTTCACTTGTTCTTTAAAAAAATACTTAAACTGTAGTAAGTAACAAATTATATGAATATTACCGCTGTATAAGTTGATTTATTTTGGTCATATACTTTTTCTTTCGACCTGTGGTATTATGCAATACATTATTTGACATTGTATAAATTATGAATGATGATCTCTAATGATACCTAATAGGGCATTGTTGCATTTGAAGACTTCATAACCAGGCCCTATTTAGTCTATGGATGGCTCCTGTGGTTTATCGTGCTGTGTAATTTTAGCGCTGCGAGGTCCTAGCCTGTGCCAGAAAGTACTGTGAATATTTAAGTATTTTTAAAAAATGTGAAGTACACTCAGTATAGAATATGCTGCCTCTAAATGTGAAAAAAGAATTAGTTTTAACATGCAAAAACTTTTCAAAATATAGATTTTTGGTAATATGCAATCAGACTGTACCTTTTACTGTACCTTTTGTATTAGTGTCCAATAAAAGTTTGCACTTCAGTACTCATCTGGTAAAACCCTAGCAACATCTCTCCAACAGAAGAAATCTTTGCCATCACAAAGCTTCAGTTGACTCCATAAATTAAAGGCAATGCTGACTAACAAGCATCCTTTACATTTGCAGATTGACCAATCGAAAACATTGTTCTGCCTGTTTAATATATTGTACCCTGGTTTTAGGGCTCATTAGGCTTGCCAGTGGGGTGACTTGCACACATGTCCAGGGGACGTGTGGCTTTTGCCATTGCTTTCAATGGCAAAATCAGGATAGCAGTGCACCAATGAGCTACCAGTGTCAGACTGTGGTACTTGTTTTCCTTGGGGGACCCTCAGGGTGGCACAATGAGGGACACCCTACTGAACCCTTGTGCCACTTGATTTTTACCTTTCTGATCTGCACGGGACCGGCCCGCCTTCAGTGCCACCATTAACACATCCTTTTGATCTCCTACCGCGGAGCGCAAGACTACCGGGACCAACAGGACTACAGTCCCCGGAAGGCAGCGCGCTCTCGCGGGACTACCGGTGAGGCTTCCGAGGAGGATAAAGCAACACGTGGGCTCCCGCGGTGCGGAACGCCCTTCTGAACCCTTGTGCCACTTGATTGTCACCTTTCTGATCTGCATGGGACCTGCCCGCCTTCACTGCCACCATTAACGCATCCTTTCGATCTCCTACCGCGGAGTGCGAGACGGCCGGGACCAACAGGACTACAGTCCCCAGAAGGCAGCGCGGTCTCGCGGGACTATCGGTGAGGCTTCCGAGGAGGATAAAGCAACACCTGGGCTCCCGCGGCACGGGACGCGGGCGGGCTCGTCCTTGCCTGTCATAGCCTGACATAGACTGCCCTTTGACATCTGGACATTTGCAGCTTCAGGGGTAAACTGGATCACTATACTGCCTGCTCTTAAAGTGAGCATAGCATTGTTTATTTTCGCGAGACTTAAGAGGCACTGCCAAATCATAAGAAAACGGAAGGGCCCAGCTGCCACTTTAGACGCTTTTATTATTAGGGCAGAATCTTTATTAAATCACGAGAT
Source organism: Lissotriton helveticus (assembly GCF_964261635.1). Lineage (NCBI taxonomy): Eukaryota > Metazoa > Chordata > Amphibia > Caudata > Salamandridae > Lissotriton > Lissotriton helveticus. Next base: position 1,434,788,184 of record NC_136068.1, read on the forward strand.
TCAAATTGCAGAAAGGTGATTATTGCTTGAACCAATTCATACCCAATTGAATTCACCTAGGCTTTCATGCACCCCACACCTTTCTCCATTGGTGGGTGGAGAGGAGGGGGAGATGGCAAATTGCTCAGTTGCTTTTTCACCATCGTCAGGGCTAAACTATACAACCAATCCTCCACGCCCGACACTAGAAACTTGAACAAGGAAGCAAAACACAAGATCAAGGAAAAAGGGAGACGACAAATGTGTTTAAAAAAAAGATCATCCCCGCGACAAGAAAAACAAGGGCTAAGGCGCCGGGGGGATCATTACAAGTAACTAAGCCTAAAGTCAACAATGTGCTGTCCAAGGTACTTGTGAAGAGTGTAAATACCCAGACGGAATATAATGACGATCCTAAGCATTTTGACCTAAGTACTCATTATGGGGACCTTGAGTGTATTATATAAAGATCTCTAAATTCCATCAAGAGCAGAATCGACAGAACGCCAGAAACGCCATTGCCTCGAGGAGAGTGCGGTGCTGCTGCCACAGAGGGAAGCGGAATAGCCACCGTAACGAGAAAGGAGAAGGAAAGCAGGCTGCCGGTCGGCCGCTGGCTCTCCGCTCTCCGCTCATCTCCATCTGCCGATTTAAATACTACGAGGCAACAAGGCAACAAACCGGTACTATCAGGACAGCATTACCGGCATTACCGGCAACTCGGCACCTCGGAGGCGCCTTTAGCCTCACGGAACTTTCGGCTTCATCAAGGTTAGTAACAACGCTGCGCCTGCTTTACACGACGCGCTGCCTCACGCTGCCTCGTTGTGCAAACTGCGCTAGTATGCGCTTTTAAAATCGTCGTTTAGCTATTTTTTAAATAAAAACGAAATTGCTGTACTAAATCTTTTATAGCACACATTGCGCTTACCTGCACATAAACGGTAAAACTCACCGCTGTTTGGCGGATCACTTAGCTCCCTGCACCCACGCACCCAGCCATCTTGGTGGTAGGCAGGGACAAAACGCGGCGCCATTTTGGTGAGCGTCCTAGTCTTTTGCCTGGCTGAACTTGGACCTACTTAAGACGCCGGTTCCGCCTGCTCGGTCCTAGACAAGGTTAGTAACAACGCTGCGCCTGCTATACACGACGCGCTGCCTCACGCTGCCTCGTTGTGCAAACTGCGCTAGTATGCGCTTTTAAAATCGTCGTTTAGCTATTTTTTAAATAAAAACGAAATTGCTGTACTAAATCTTTTATAGCACACATAGCGCTTACCTGCACATAAACGGTAAAACTCACCGCTGTTTGGCGGATCACTTAGCTCCCTACACCCACGCACCCAGCCATCTTGGTGGTAGGCAGGGACAAAAACGCGGCGCCATTTTGGTGAGCGTCCTAGTCTTTTGCCTGGCTGAACTTGGACCTACTTAAACCTGCCAGATGCCGCGCAGCGGGAAAGCCGGACTCACGCCGGAGTCCGGCCAGAGTCCGGCCCGTCTGCGCTCGTCCGCGTCGAGGCTGCGGCGAGGGTAAGGGAGGTCACCCCCACATTTACACCTGTAGTGAATTCCAGGGATTGGTTGGATTCTTTTAATACTCATTCTCCCTTTTGTCACAATCTTTTGAACCCAGATAAATGGAAGGATACAGTGGTATGTTTGCATTGTAGAACTGAGCTCAATCCAATATCAGGCTCTCATGCTTATTTGCATCCTACTATCCTTCGAGGGGGGCTTATTAACGCCAGATCGCTATGTAAAAACGCTCAGCATGTCCATGATTTGATCATCGAAATGGACCTGGATTGCCTATTTGTCACCGAGACATGGCTTCGGCCGTGGTGCAATCCGGACTTAGCTGTTGCCTTGCCCCATGACTTCTCAATTCAAAGATGGGATAGACCAGTGCAGCGGGGAGGCGGCCTGGCCATTATCCATCGTACCACCTTCAAATGTTCTACATTTCAACTGCCTGACATCAAAGAAGCTGAGGCCATGGCTTTCTGTCTTACTATTAATGACACCCTCTCTTTTTCTGGTGCTCTAATCTATCGTCCACCTGGCCCGCGGACAGCTTTTCTGGACAGTGTGGGAGACACTCTGAGCGAGCTCACTCTTAGGTTCGCACATTGTACAGTATTGGGAGACCGTAACCTTCACCTGGACTCCATTAAAGAGCCAGGAACTAGTGATTTTATGGATATCATAAACACACTCGGCCTTACTCTGCTGACATCGGAACCTACACATGCAGCGGGCCATGTCCTGGACTGCATCTGTACTAACATGGAGAGCTTGTCTGTTAAGGCCCCATACACCTTGACATGGTCAGATCACAAACTCATTCCATTCAACCTTTCTGCAAAACAGAAGGTTCCGATTCCTAAGGCAGACTCAAGTACGGCCGACCACAAGCCAAATTGGATTAATGCCCTGGCGCGTCCATTGCTCATTGAGAAGCTGAGGGCTAGCAAACCCGGTTTAACGGGTTGCACTTTAACAGATAACCAGCAATACTGTGATTGGTTATCAACTTTTGGCTCATCCCTAGATGCAAGGAAAAAGTGTGGTTCCATAAATAAAAAGAGCGCCCCTTGGTTTACATTAGCTCTGAGAATGGAATTAAGTGCAGTAAGATCCCTGGAGCGCAGATGGCGAAGGAAATATGAGCCAGCTGCACGTCATATCTATACAGTTGCACGTAACAACTATCACGTGGCAATTAAGCTGGCAAAAAAAACCTACTATCTGGAGGCTATTTCTTCCTCTGAAGGGGGACAGAAGGAAATCTTCAAGATAGTTAAGAGTTTTACTAATCCCATTGCGCTTTCCCAGGAGATCCCCTCCTCGCAATCATTGTGTAATGATATAGCTGATTATTTCAAAAAGAAGGTCGTGGATATTGTCAGGGATTTTCCAGCGAGCTCCCCCATTCCGCCTAGTCCGGACAAAATGAGGACAGACGCCTTGACATCCAGGACCTCTTGCTTGGAATCATTTGCACAGGTCTCTTTGGAGGACTCATACCAAGCCATTTCGGCCATAAAATCTGGTTCCCCATTTGATCCATGCCCGCCCATAGTTCTTCGAACTCTGGTTGCGGATTTAAATCCAATAATCAACAGTATCATTAACTCCTCGCTGGCTACTGCTGTAATCCCAGAGGATTGGAAATGCGCAGCGGTTATGCTGCTGCAAAAGAAAGCCCTGTCAGACCCAACCACCCTGTCTAACCTGCGACCAATTTCCCTATTACCGGCAGTATTTAAACTGACGGAGAAGTTTGTCAATCATCAACTGTCAAATTTCCTAGAGGAGAATAACATCCTTCACTCCAATCAATCGGGGTTTCGGTCCAAGCACTCGACTGAGTCCGCTCTTTTGTTCTCGGCCGAGACATTACGCATGGCATTGGACCAGGGGAAGAAGGCCGTCTTGATTTTACTCGATCTATCGGCGGCCTTCGATACGGTCGCCCATCCAATCTTGATCGACCGCTTGAAGAATGCAGGTGTGGGTGGAACTGTGCTGGCATGGCTTGCTAACTTCCTGTCTCTGCGTCGTCAGGTAATAGTACTAGGTGACTACAAATCGGAGGAAAAGACTATCAACTCAGGGGTCCCACAGGGCGCTAGTTTGAGTCCTGTCTTATTTAATCTTTATATGGTCCCCTTGTTAGAGCTGATTGTGTCTTATCGGATTGAAGTCATAGCGTACGCTGACGACACTCAGTTGATCCTGGTGCTGGACAGGGAGCTGCCAGGGGCAGAAGAAAACTTGAGGAACTGTCTCCGGGCTACCTTTGAGTGGATGACCAACAATCACCTCAAGTGTAACTCGGGGAAGACAGAAATAATATCTTTTGGTCCTCTAAACATGTTTTCCCTCTCACAATGGTGGCCTGAGGGCGCTGAAGCTCCCCCTAACACTATTGCCTCTGCACGAAATTTGGGAGTCAAATTTGATGCCCAACTTTCTTTTAAACCGCAGGCAGTAGCCGTGGCGGGCTCGTGTTTCCAGATCATCAGATCACTGAAGAAGTTTTTTGATTTGCTGCCTTTAGAGGCCAGGAAGACTGTTGCAGTGGCCCTTATAACATCCAGACTGGACTACTGCAACAGTCTTTATGCAGGCACCAATAAAACGGTGCTGCATAGGCTGCAGATGGTTCAGCATGCTGCAGCTCGCCTGGTTTTACGCTGGCCAAAAAGATCATCGGCCACGGCAGCACTAAAAACTTTACATTGGTTGCCAATTCATAAGCGAGTTCTTTTTAAAATTCTCGTGATTGCTTTCAGAGCCTTTCAGTCCCAAGGCCCTAAATATCTTCGGAGGGGATTTCAACACTACACGCCAACGCGATGTTTGAGGTCTGCCAATCAAAACCTTTTAGTTGTCCCTAGATTTAGATTAGCCACTAAGGGAGGGAAGTCCCTCTTCGTGCTGGGTTCAAAAGCCTGGAATAAACTGCCAGCTCAGCTCCGTTGTATAGTCAAGGAGGTTGACTTCAGAAGATCATTGAAAACATGGATCTTTTCGCTCTCTGACGCAGCCTGCAGAGCTTTGGTGTAATAATTGTACAGTGTGTCACTGCCTTCTGTCTACCAACTCATCTCCATCAGGGTTGGGTGTGGAGCGCCAAGATGCTCCTCGGAGCGATAGCCGCGCTATAAAAATGTGTGCTTACATTACATTACATTACATTACATCAAGGAGGCTATGTTATTATAGCTCGGGGTACTTATTGGTGCGTCCTTAAAACCTGTGGTAGAGCAGTTAGGCCAATTGCAAAATTCCATAGAAACTAGGGGAAATGGCAGTAAGCCATATAGTGATAGTTCCCAAAAGCCAGGGACATACAGAGCACATGGAGACCCACTTGTGTCTATAGCTAAGGATGATAACAGGCAGAAAATGGCTGGGACAGTACATAGCTCAAGGAGTAGTGCACCTAGAATCAGTACTAGACTAAATCCCAACCAAATAGGTGACGACATGATGATAACAACTGAGGACGAGACAAGAGTGAGTAGTGAACCACAACGAAATGAGGAGGGCCTCCTATATCGAGACTCATCCCATGTTAGACTAGGAAATCGTTTTCATAATCCAGTACTGCACAGTCCAAAAGGTACAGACCTAATCCCAAAAAATGATACACTAGACTTACCTCCTGACTCGTGTCCTTATGTAACAGTCTTAGCAGGGGTTCCGGCACTTAAGAGGGACCAGAATGAGAACTGGGTGAACTTGAGAAACAAGACGGTAGATTGGCTAGTAAAATACAAGCAATTCAACCCTGCTAGAGCAGCTGACATTCTAATGGTACGGAGGGTGGGTTGGGTGGGAGGCATTAGGAAGAACATCAGGGGCGATTGCGTGGTGGTAAACTTTAGACGGCCACGGGTGGTCAGGGCAATTTTAATAAACAAGGAAGTAATTGCTGCTGGGGACACTAATGTTAGTGTCCTGCCACAGGGGTACTTTTATCGCCCAATGGCAAGAGGAAATGTTACTGGGGCAGACCCTACAGCCCAACTGTTTAATGGTTTCGAGGTATTGTCTTCTTTAGACGATCAGGATTGACATCCAAAGTCTCCATATTGTGGGCTACACATTCTTACACTGGCTAGCAAAAAGGATCTCTTAGTTAGGGAAAATATCTCTATAGGGACACCGATAGGGGAGGCCCGCCAGGTTGAGTTATCAAGGGAGCTGATGAACGAAGAAGCCTTTGTAGAATTGCAGGAGGTGGACGGAGGGGGGCATATAAACACTGTAGTAGGTCATAACACCATACGTTCACCTATGGGGACCTTAGGAGGTACATCTGTGCAGCCTAGGGATTTGAATATGCCCCCTAACTTATGCCTCACGTCATGGAACATTGCAGGTCTAAAGAGGAATATAGCTGAGTTCGCTTGGAACGAATATATAGAGGCTAGCGATATTACGCTTTTCCAGGAAACCTGGCTATTAGAAACACCCCATAGAGTAGGTTTTAAAACATATAGGCCCCCATTAGGATGGCGGGCGGACTTTGCCCGCCCGCCACCCTTGCGGAAAACGGGACCACACCCCTTAAGGTCGGGGGTCCCGATGTTAGCATTAAGATGCGCCCGCCAAAGTGGCGGGCGCATCCCTCATTTCTATCATTGTGGCGGGCGGTGCAGTGAGCAATGTCAGAAACGGATGCATGCATTTGCATACACGAAGCGGCAGGCACCGCGCGGTGCCTGCTGCTTCGTGTATGCAAATGGTGGGGGGTACCACAGGTACCCCCCATGTGCACCCCCACCCCTCCTTCACTCTGGGGCCCCCTGTGAAGACCGCATGCCTTTCCGTGGCGGCATCGCTGCCATGGAAAGGCATCTGAATTGGCCCATTATAATATGGCTGGCGGTGTCTATTAGACACCGCCACCATATTAGTCCGCCGTGGTCCCCCCGCCATACTAATATGGCGGGGGAATTCACTTGCGGATGTCGGGCGGATTTCCCCCACCAGGCCGGCGGTGACTACCGCCAGCCTGGCGGGAGCAATCCGCCCGACATGTTAATGGGCCCCCTAGTGTGGAGGCCAGCCCGTCAGTGAGAGGTAGGCCCTCGGAGGGGTTAGTGATATGGATACGGGTCTCTCTGGAAATTAACATCTTTCCAATAAAAGTAATGTTCTTGACATATTGGGACTAAAATTAGTTGCAAAAAACAGGGAGGTCATATTTTTATTTAATATCTATAATAGACCTGGCCAGCTCATTGCGAATCAGAGGTAATAAGTCAGCTGGAGTCCCTTATGGATACATTGGGCCACAGACCAAAACATTGAAATTGGAGGTGACTTCAATTGCAATTTTTTTGAGCCTATATCAGTATTTGGTAACTTGACTGAGGATGAAGATATGGCATATAATATTCCTGCGATAGATAGTGAGAAGGTGGTAAAGTGTACAGTTGCTGTGAGCCAATTATTAAGAATCACAATGGGCTACAGTCTGAGAACATGCAACGGGCGCTTGCCGTCTGATACATCAAATGTATACACTTTTGGGAGAGGCAAATCCTGTTCAAACATAGATTATACACTGGCAACGCTTAGACTTTGGAGCCATTTAGTTGACCTAGTAATTGACCCTAGGACAGAGAGCGATCATCGACCTTTGAGGCTGATGATATCTTTGGATGCCTTCCTTCCTGCCCAAACTGGCGCTAAGGAAATTGGTACATTGGAAGATGGCATCATTTTAAAGAATAACAATCGAGCTGTCAAATGGCCCTATATATTAGGGAACACTAAAGCAATCATTAGTATTTCTTCCACCTTTGTAGATATTACGACTCCATTTGTAGAGTAACTGGCCCAATTAGGATGACAGACCTACATGGTAGGCTGGTAAATGCCCTAGGTCCAGTGTTAAGTAAAATACCTAAAGGGAGAAAAGGTGGAATATCTGAGGGGATTAATGGTGGTAACTCCTGGTACAATAAGAATTGTCGAGACGCCAAGACTGACTTAGTGCAGGCAATTAAAAGTGGAGATATAGCTACAATAAGGACAGAGACACAACTATAAACAGTCCTTAGCAGATGCAAAGAAATCGTGGGATGGAGAGATCTGGTCGGGCTTAGTTAGCGCGGCCAAACCCAAGGACCCGGCCGGGTTTTGGAATTTGTTAGCCAAAGGGAATAGGTCGGGAAGAACCCAAAGAGACCTATTTCTCGATGAAGATACATGGGTGAAACATTTCTCTGATCTCTACTCCAAAACTGATGGCGCTGCCTTTGTGGTAAAAGAAGAGATGATGAATAACGCCAAGGCAGCTAAATTATGTTTCAGTATTAAGGAAACATTATTAGTTTTGGAGTCAGTTAAATCTGGCAAGGCTCCAGGGCCGGATAAAATACCAGGCGACCTTTTAAAACACAATATGAGTATATGGGGACCTTACATTAATTGTCTCTGTAATGCGATAGCTGACTTCAAGTCAATACCTAACACATGGAAGGGTGCGGAAAAAGTGACAACTTTTAGAAAGGGTGACCGGCATGATCCGGCAAATTACCGCCCCCTTAGCTTAATCGATATACCACAGAAGATATTTGCAAGACATATTTTATGCAGGTTAACAGCATGGATCGAGGAGGCTGACCTACTCTCAAAGTATCAAGCTGTGTTCAGGAAAAAGACTAGTACTATAGACCAAATTTTCAGGTTTATGTGCATCTCCTGGAAATATATAAATCTAAGGAAAGGCAGTCTATATATAGCATTTGTAGACCTAAAAGCCGCGTTCGATTTGGAACCCAGGAACTTACTATGGGGATGTTTGAAGGACCTGGGGGTGCCAATCAAACAGCTTGTACAAATAATTAGGCTTCATGATGGAAACTATGCTAAGGTGAGATGGGGACCGGGGGGCGAGCTCACCAAAGAAATATCAGTGAGTTGGGGGGTATTGTACTGACAAAGGCATCCAGATAAATTCCAGTAAGACCAAATATATGTCTATTAATCCACATAGATCATTCAAGAAAACCCTAGAGTTAAACCACCAAAAGCTAGAGTCTGTAAATCATTTTATCTATCTTGGTATCACATTGGACACGAAATTGTCTTGGAAGCACCATCTTAATAAAAACAAAGTAATCTTGCTCCAAAACTGCACCCCTATTATCAAACCACATGGGTGGAGTACCTCTAAGGCTGTATCGCCTGCTATTGAGATTTTTAAATTTAAGGCACAGGCAGCTGCTTTGTACAGAGCAGAGATATGTGGCCCTCAATGTAAAAAAAAATTGAAATTGGAGAAAACAAGTTTTATTCGGAAACTGCTTGCTCTCCCAATTAGGACCCCGTTGATCCCAGTAATAATTGATTTAAATCTAAAACGTACCGACAATTATGCTGCACTACGCCCCCTTCTATTTTGGGTAAGAATTTGGTCTACATCGGAGCTTCTACACTTCAAAAAGGGCCTACAAGAGATAATGACCATTGCACCCTTTAAATCCATAACTTGGTTTCAACATTTGTCATCTTGGTTTGAGAAAATAGGGTTATCACATTATTGGGATGAGCCCATGGAATGAACCATGGCATGTAGCAACATACTAAAGACAGCTTTTTGTGCTTATGTTAATGACAAACTGCTACATGATTCTAATCAAGGCTCGTTAACAGCTTCATTTCTAAAACAACTACATTGGCTGCCTGTTGAGCAACGGGTGGTTTTTAAGACTGGTTGTATTTTATTTAAGTCCTTACAACAAACAGGCCCTCTATTCATCAGAGATCTGTTTAAAAAATATGACCCCCCTAGGAATCTTCGCTCCATGCACAAACATCTTCTGACTGTCCCCACTTATAAAAGGAAGCGTCTTGGAGGCAGCTGCTTTGACCACCTTGCAGCTGCCTTCTGGAATTCCCTTCCTCTTCACCTTAAAATGTGCGGAAACATCCTTAGTTTCAGACACTCCCTCAAAACATGGCTCTTTTCTCAAGCGTTTTGATGAGTACCTTTTTGCTTCCTGTGACTGATGCGTTGTGTCCCTGTCTATAGCGCCATGAAGCCCCCGGGCGAACGAGCGCTTTATAAATACATCTCAATATCAATATCAATATCTTATGTTCAAAGATATAACCCGCTTTGAACCATTTTTAGATGAGGTGTGCCCACTTTCTGTGAAATCCCTATACCTGAAATATAGATACGGGTTATTACAGACGAATAAAAATAAATCCAAACGGGGCAATAACAGTGCTGAAAAAGATTATGACAAGTGCGCGTTTTGTATAGATGTGACCAAGGCTAAAGAAGATGATGCTCATATTTTATTCTTTTGTCCTTTATACTATACCCCAAGGAAAAAATGGATCAAACCCCTCTGCAATAACTTGAATATTAGGCACTGCTGAGAGGCGGAGCGTATACTGAGGACGCATACAACACCACTCGTGGTTTTTTGTGTAGCTAAATTTTAGTTCAATGTGATGATTATAAGAGATAAAATAGGGTTGAAATTGTGACAGTGGATTAATAGCTTTGCACATTATGAATATACTCCTGCACCAGTACTTTAAAACCGAAAGTATCGTCTAATGAACCCTCTCCGATGCTGTAATCAAATAATGGTGGCGATGTTGGATAATTAGTTTTTTTTTTTTTAGATTGTAAATAGGTTGAGGGCTATTGAGACCCTTTTTTAATAATTATGAACTTGTTTAACTGTTTTAAATATATTCAATATATTTTAACAACATCTATTTATTGTATAATTTTCCTTTTTTTAAATTTTAAATTTATACTAGGATAGGACTATAAAATTGTTACTAGAAACACCCGATTCATGTGTTAAAGCCGACTGTCGACTATGTGTAATTGGTATGTTTTTATTTATGTGCTTTTTGGGTCTAAAAGAACGAAATAAAGTAACTGATGATGATGAGTGATGCAAGCCCTGGGGTACCCCTCTAACATATGTTCCCTAGGTAATAGGGTATCATTTACTAGGGACTGAAAGGTAACTTTTACAATTGGGTATAGTGAATTCGACATACACTTTTGGAGTCAGGGCACTGGCAATGAGTTCTGGTTAGCAGCCCTCAGTACACTCTGAGTCAAAGAACTAGCATCATCAGTCAAAAAACATGGGTGTGACCATACAGACAGGGGCATTTCCTTACATCTAGTATCAAACAGGGATTAGAGAAACTATTTTCACTGCAGAGATTGCCTTTTCCGTTGCTGGTAAATCACCATTTTCTAGATTGTAGAACAGAACTTGTTGTGTAGCATTTTAGGATCCAGGCGTAATTTACCGATTTCATGCCCTTTTATAGGTATAATTCACATTGCCCTTATATAGAAATAGAAATCATACCCATATTTAGACATAACCCATCCAGTCCAAATACAGGCATAGCTACTTCCAATAGTTCCAAAAAGCCACAACGATTTCTTGTAAAACCCGGCTTCAGCAGTCAGGGATATCCCCTTGCTTGAATATTGATTTATCATAGAAATCAGGGAGTTTTCAAAGAACTACCATTCCCTTGGGGTTCTTTGGTGACATTATCATGTATGACCTTACATCAAACTAGGCACCTTCAAAGTATAAATATGCCTACACTTGCCCTAGCGAACACACGGTGGTTCAGGAACAGCTCAACTATCTACTTGCCTGACGCAGATCGCTACAGCAAGTGCCAAAGGAAGCAGACCCTCCAACTGATGCACTGACAGAGAAGCTGTCCTTTCTCTCGCTGAGAATCCAGCTCCAGTGTTTCCAAGCTCCCCTCATGGAATGTTGGGCAATCGAGTCCGAGACAGAGATACCAGACCTCATTCATTCGAAAAAGGTACAGAGCTGATTAGACCCTAAGAGAAATATTGGATAGATTCTTGGCAAAGAAAAATTAAACCTATGCTACACTTCACTTACTTCTTCCCTCATACTAGACTTAGGTTAGGTACATCGGGGTAGGCGTATTTTAGAAGCACCAGTTGAGTACTTTTAGCTTTGCTATTTATGTATGTATTTATATATGGCTTAGAAACCATACAATGCTTTTACAGTATTATTTTATAATACTCTTTTTACTGTACGCATTATACTTTTCAACCAGTATTACGATTGTAGCAGTTCATTTTACTTGTCTGAGAAAGAAGACTGTTCAATAAACCTTTTCATTGAAAACGTCCGTCTCTCTATTTCTCTGCAACTCTGATGAAATGAAGCATGCACGATTGACTGAGTAAAATATCTATCTATTGTTTCCACGACTCTGAAGATCAGTTTTATTCTTGGGGAAACAAAGTTGTTATGTTTATGCGTTTGTCAGAAACTAATCCCTTCTTGTTTATTCCAGAAAGTTTCTAGTGACCTCTGAGCTAGCTGGCGCTCACAATTAAGTCTAATATAGTCGATAGAGACCTAGTCGACATAAGTCCTATGTCAAATCTATAGGATATGTTATTCCAATGCGCAGAGCCTATTGGGAATACAGGATCTACACTACAAACTGTATTTCTCTTTCATTGATTTCAGGATGACTTTTGATGGAATTGATAGAAGTAGACACTGGCCAAAATTGGTCCAATGAAGAATTGATCCAGTTCTGTCAAGATTATTGAAAACAACCGTTCTCAATGTTTCATTTAGTGCAAACTTGTGGCAGACCAGTGCTGTTGCCCATTACAGCCTTGAGATAATGACAGATACCTGGTTATTCTTGTATCCTGACGAGACCCACACATCCATATTAATTCGAAACGACATCAAGAACAACAGAACAAACAAATTATACAACATTAATTGAAAATCAGAGATTGTTATTTGTTGATAAACACTGCACTGGGGTCATTTATCACAGAATACTGAGGATTTTTTTATAATTTGCATGAACTAAATCTAAGTTTTCAATATATTTGAATGTGAAATAAAAAATATGTTGGCTTTGTTTTGCATTTCCTGTTTATTGCATTCAGTCCCTGCAGCGACCGGCAAACTGTCTATTCCAAAAGGTTTGCACTAAATCATGGGTACTCATTGTACGGCCCGCGGGCCACCAGCGGCCCAGCAAGCCTTCCGTGGTGGCCCGCTGACCTTGCAAACATCGTACCCATGTTTAAAAAATATATATATATCAAGAGTGTCTGCAAACACTGCCGGTTGCAGCAGCCCGACTCTGAGAGACTCTGCTGCTCTGTGGGGGCGGGCCGATTCCAGCGATAGTCAGAGTGGAGCTGCAGGGGCCCTAAGAAGAGGTGAAATACAACAAAAGCCTCATTAACATGCAAATGGTCTTTTAAAGACCTGTGAAGTGCTCCGGTGCGGCTGTGTGTGTGTGTGTGCCCGAGAAGCTGTCTCAGCCCGGGCAAACACAGGCAGGGTGAGATGACAGAGGGTGACAGAGGGAGGGAGACAGAGGGAGGGAGGGAAAGGGAGGGAGACTGAGGGAGAGGAAGGGAGGGAAAGGGAGGGAGACAGAGGGAGGGAGGGAAAATGGAGGGAGGGAGAGGGAGGGTAGGAAAGGGAGGGAGAGGGAGACAGAGAGAGGGAGATAGAAAGAGGGAGGAGAGAGACAGAGGGAGGAGGGAGACATAGAGGGAGACAGAGGGAGGGACAGGATGACAGAGCGAGACAGAGGGAGGGAGACAGACAGATGGACACCGAGGGAGGGAGGCAGAGGAAGAGGGAGGGAGAATGAGGGAGAGGGAGGAAGTGAGAGAGAGACAGAGGGAGGAGAGAGACAGAGAGCGGGAGACAGACAGAGGGAGACAGACAGACAGAGGGAGGGAGACAGACAGAGGGAGACAGACAGAGGGAGGAGGAAGACAGAGGGAGGAGGGAGACAGAGGGAGGGAGACAGAGCAAGAGAGAGGGAGACTGACAGAGGGAGACAGAGAGGGAGACAGACGGAGACAAAGAGAGGGAGACAGACATAGGGAGATAGACATAGGGAGAAAGACAGAGGGAGGGAGACAGAAAGTGAGAGGGAGGGAGGCGGAGATAGGGAGAGGGAGGGATACGGAGCATCGGAGAGGGATTGAGACAGAGGGTAACAGACAGAGGGTGACAGACAGAAGGAGACAGACGGAGGAAGACAGAGGGAGGGAGGAGACAGATAGATGGAGGGTGACAGAGGCAGTGTGACAGAGGGGGGGAGACAGAGGGAGGGAGACCAAGGGAGGGAGACAGAGGGTGACAGACAGAGGGAGGGAGACAGAGGGAGGGAGACACAGGGACAGAGACAGAGGGAGGATGTGACAGAGGGAGGAGTACGACAGAGGGAAGAGGGCGACAGATAGAGGGAGACAGATAGAGGGAGATAGATAGAGGGAGACTGAGGGAGGGAGACAGACAGAGAGAGACAAAGTGAGGGAGACAGAGTGAAGGAGAGAGAGGGAGACAGAGTGAGGGAGAGGGAAGGAGAGAGAGGGAGGCAGAGAGAGAGAGAGGGAGATTGAGGGAGAGAGGGAGACAGAGAGAGGGAGTGAGACAGTCAGAGTGAGTGAGACAGAGGGAGACAGGGAGAGAGAGAAAGAGAGAGAGAGAAAGAGAGAGAGTGTTGTGCGTATGCTGGGTCTGTTGGCTCAGTGGACGAAGGCGTCTGCTGCAGGGACCTGTGTTCAACCTCATGGGCAGTTTTTTTTTCTAGTCCCGCCCACTCCCCCACTGACCCCGCCCCCAACGGTGCGGCCTTCAGACACAAACCATACTGTAAATTTGTCCCCAGAGAGAAAGTTTGTGAGTACCCATGCACTAAATAATACCTTGAGAACGTTGTTTTCAATGATCATACATTTCACGTGTTCTCCTGGGGTTTAAGGGTAGCTCTTGTTTACTTAAGTTATGTTAAGGGTGACCCAAGCATTATCATTGATACATTTATGCAGGTTATACACCAATAGGGGTTAGAGATGGTATGGGTTCTCCCCTTATTCAACCTTTTTGCTTCTCACATTTGGCAATGCTTGTCCGACTCCAGGGATTGCCTACCAAAACTGAAGATCTTTGACATCTCTGTACTTTTATATATTGACCCGAAAGTCATTCTGGGTAGAAAACGTACATGGTTACAGTAGGGACCTGTAAAAATATTGCTGTGATACCGAATTAGCAGAGAATACTGCTTAGTGGAGAGTCCTAGGTTTTAGCAAGGAAACATGACTGCTTAGTGGAGAGTCCTAGGTTTTAGCAGGGAAACATGTAAGAAGATTAAAGGATTTTTGGAGGTAGAAGTGATCATAAAATCCCCATGACATAAGTATTTTCGGTTGTGGTTTCAGAATAGAGCATGCTGAGAAATGCACATAGCTTCATTGGCACCTAAAGCAAACTCCTGGGTATTTGCTCTGAGCCACCTTGTAAGGAAACTAACCCACCTGTGTGTAAAGCTGATGTCCTCAGAGTGAAACGTATGCCATTATTAATGCACGTCACCGATGTCTTTCCTGCCAATGCAATAAAGAGGTTGGACCGGGTCCAGTGCACCGTGTTTCGCCAGCTGTTTAATCTTCCATTTACACCTCACAAGCCCAGATCCGGTTGGAATTTGCCTAATCAAACGTCAGTACTGCAGTCTCTTTTCATACTAAATTGCTGATATCGTTGTAAAAACACTAAATTGTACATTTTGGGCTGAAATGTAGGATGTGTAGAATAATACAAAGAACCGTAAACTCAGTCATTGGCTCAACTTCAAACTATTTTGAAAACGGATTATATGAAAAAGGCTTTGGAATTTGATTGTGTTCATTATTAAAACATGTGCGTATGCTTTTTAACTTATATGCTCTGAGGGCACATTCCAAACTCACTTAATATACTTTTTACATTTTTTTTATTATTTATCATTTATGAAGCGCAGTCGTATCCCCCTGGATATCTGGCACTACGTTCCACGCTCCTAAATGACAGTGAAGGCATCTACGATATAGAAAGGGAAATGTAGGTTCACTAGGGGAAGAGCCAGGTCTTTCATATTTTGCTAAATTTTAGCATAACATTTCCAAGGCGAGCCTCGATAGGAAAACGGTTCCAATATGCATCACATCTTCTTGCTGCCAACACTGAAAAAGATCTTTGCGTTTTCAGTTGCTTTGCGAAACCTTGGTACATTAATTGGTGGGCCTTTCTCTGTGCGCAAGTTCCATTTTTGAATGCGAAAATAGAGGGGCCTGATTTACAAGCCCCTTGCACCACGGATGCATCACTTTGTGACACACCGGAAGTGCAACCTGCTGCCCCATATTTACATGGACAATAAAGCCATCCTTCGTGGCTTTTCGTGTCCTTGTAAACATGGCCACTTCTCACGCAACACTTTGCATGAAAGGGGCGTGACAAAGGTGTTGCTGTGGGTGTTCCCACACAACACCGGTGTATTCTGCCACATTTTCAGATTTACGAGAATTTGTAAACCTGGAAATGCGTCTCAGTGCATGACCCAGCAACCCCTCACTTTTTGAGTCAGGCTGTGGAACTAGTCCTTCCATTTATACTCGAGGTGATTAATTTATCTATCTGTACTGGCATGGTACCACAACCTTGGATACATGCTATGGTGAAGGCATTGCTTAAGAAGCCTAAATTTAAGTAAGATCTCTCTACGTTTTTAGAGTCCCACAAACTTTTGCATTCCTCCCAAACTGCATTCCGACCCCAACTTATGACAGAAACTGCTCTTCTTGCTGTGGTCAAAGAGTCAAAGAAAATTCTTGACCAAGGAGGTACAGCGCAATTATCCTCCTGGAACTTAATTCCACATTTGATACTGTTAATTATGACATCCTTATTAACAGACAAAGGAATTTCTTGGTTTCAGGTGGTGTTATCACCTGGCTGCAGTCCTTGGAGGGTAGGACTTTTCAGGTCTTTGAAGGAGTTAATACCTCCATGAGTATGTCGCTCAGCTGCTTAGGACTCGTTCCTGAGTCCCTGAGTCCCTGAGTCCTACATTGTTTAATGTATATATGAGACCCCTTGCCGATATTGTTCTTCCATATGGTATTAATATAGTCACGTACGCCAATGACACTCAACTAGTTGTGGCTTTAAATCACTTTGAGAACTCGTCATCCTGTTCAGGATCCTACAAAGTGGCTAATTGGATGGAACTCTCCTTTCTTAAACTCAATAGAGAGAAGACGGCGCTTATGCTCTTGGGTAACCCTCCCATCTCTGACCTTGGATCAGCATGGCAAATTGTCTTTGCCTTGCCCCTGTCCCTAAAACCCATAATAAAAGTCTGGGTATGTGGCTGGACAAGTCCCTCAAATTTGACTACCAGGCAATGAAACTGGCTGCCACCTGTTATGGCATTCTCACGATGCTCCGCAAAGTTCTTCCTCTCCTTCCCTTTTTGGCAAGGAGACTCATGGTCCTGGCTCTAATTCTTTCTCGCCGGGCCTATAGAAATGCCTGGTACTTACGGGCTCCTTTGTCAACCACAAAGAAGTTGCAAGTCATTCAGAATTGCACAGCAGGAATGCTGCTTAAGACCCCCAACAACCAATCTGCCAAGCCCGCACTGAATGCCTTACATTGGCTGCCAGTAATGAAGGAGAATAAAATTCATATCTGTAATGTACAAAGCTTTATTTCGATATAATGATATCTTAAAAGCACATGAAAATTAAAATACAATTCATATTATTAAAAAACATTCAATACATAGTTAAAAAGACAGTTTAAAACAGTATTAAACAACTTACAGCTTTGAGTTTAAGAGAAATAGGGAACCAAGAATTGCCTAGAAGAGGATTCGTCACATAGCTTTGCATCTGATCACCCACGCCCAACTAAGGAATTTGGCTACCCCGCACGCCAGTACTGTGTTAGGGTCAGATTGTAAAATTCTTAATGCTGGGGCATAGCCTCTGGTCTCAAGAAGGCGACAGACAGGTTTTAGCCATTTGGATCTAGGCTTAATATAGGCACTGCAGACAAAGAAGACATGTGGGATGGTTTCCAATTCGGTGCCGCAGTGCGGACAGGTGGCAGGCGTCTGGTGGGGGGGTTTCCATTTAGAGGTGCGTTCACTGTACATATAATGCCCTATCTTTGGGTTTTCTAATAAAATCCATGTAGGGTTCAAGTGAGGGTACAGTTTTGTACAGTCGAAACTCATCGGTGAGTCTGCCCAAGTTGTCCGCTTTAGATTCCTGGGCGTCCACCCACCTCCAGTAATCCCGCTTGACTTCTAGTTTGGACAATGAAGCACCGGACTCCCATGCCACCCAAAGACCAATGGCCAACAGAAGTTCCTTTATTTTAGAAAGCCAGGCTATTTTGTGTGACCCCTGCAAGCTCATGATTTCTTTGAGGCCATCTGCGTAGCTCTCTAGCTCTGGTGTACGCCACAGGTGGGCCCAATAAAGAAGCGGACGCAGAATTATAAGATCTTTGATAGATCTGCGTCCAAGATCGTATTGAATGGGCTTGCTGGGGGAACTCCTGGGGATGGACAACAGCTCCTTGTAGAATTGATTTTCAGCCATTACTAGCAGATCAACATTACTAAAGCCCCAGAGCTCTGCCCCATACAGTGCACTGCCTACTGCTTTTGTTGAATAGATCTCTAAGGCAGGGGCTATAGGTCTTGAGACTGAGGATCTATGCTCCCTCCTTATGGTGCCCACGGGTAACTGGACATAATATCGACTACATAATATCGAATGGACAAAATATCGACGGAAAAATATCGACATTAACAAAATATCGACTATAGGAATATCGTTGAAAAAAATATCGACTGCAAAAATGACCCAAAAATATCGAATACAAAAATATCGACTTAAAAATATCGACTAGACAAAATATCGAAATATAGTGAAAGTAAAAAATATCGAGAAAATGTTAGAAAATATTGATTTTATAAAATAATATATATATAATATATAAATAAATAGTACCAAATGTTTAGGAGCGGGTTGTGGGTTTATAGGGGAATAGGGTGGGAAGTAATTTAATAATAATTAATTAGTTAATATATGTGTGGTAATTGTTTTTATTAGATTTTAATTGGTAATTAATTAATATTAATTAGTTAATTGTTTAATTGATTAATTAGCATATAATTTAATTGATTAATTGATTAATTGATTATTAATAATTAATATTTTTTAAAAAAAATTGTATATGATTTTCATTGATACATTGGTTATTAATTAAGAATAATTAGTTATTTATTAGATTAAGAATTAGTATATTATTTACATTTATTAATTGCTAACACATTAATTATAATTAGTTAATGATGTAATTAATATATTGCATATCATTTAAATAAATTAATTGGTAATTAATTTATAATAATGACTTTATTACATTAATTATATACATTTAAATGTAATGTGTTAATTAATGTTGATGTTAATTAATTAATTGGAATTAAACAATATTAATTAATCTAAATTATTATTATAGCTAATGTGATAATATATTTTATAATAGTTTTTTGAAAAATATTTGTTTTTTGTATATATTTATGTTTAATGTTGTGTTCATTATTATTTATAGTGTTCTGGCTTAGTTTCATAGTTTTTGTTATAGGTTAATTGTTTAGGGTTCAGGGTAATTTTGGTAGTCGTGAGTGAAGGTGTATTTAGTGGGATTTGGGAAGTTTTTAAGTTTGTGGGTAAATGGGTATTTTTGAGGTTGAGGGTCAGTTTTCTGTACTTGTGTAAAGGGCTATTTGTAGAGTTCAGGGTCAGTTTTAAGTTTGTAGGTAAAGGGGTATTTGTAGGGGTCAGGGTCAGTTTTCAGTTTGTGGGTAAAGGAGTTTTTTGGAAGTTCAGGGTTAGTTTTCAGGTTGTGGGTGTAGGGGTATTTGTAGGGTTCAGGGTCAGTTTTCAGTTTGTTGGGAAAGGAGTATTTGTAGGGTTCAGGGTCAGTTTGTAGTTTGTGGGTAAAGGGGTATTTGTAGGGTTCAGGGTCAGTTTTCAGTTTGTTGGGAAAGGAGTATTTGTAGGGTTCAGGGTCAGTTTGTAGTTTGTGGGTAAAGGGGTATTTGTAGGGTTCAGGGTCAGTTTTCAGTTTGTTGGGAAAGGAGTATTTGTAGGGTTCAGGGTCAGTTTTCAGTTTGTGGGTGTAGGGGTATTTGTAGGGTTCAGGGTCAGTTTTCAGTTTGTTGGGAAAGGAGTATTTGTAGGGTTCAGGGTCAGTTTTCAGTTTGTTGGGAAAGGAGTATTTGTAGGGTTCAGGGTCAGTTTGTAGTTTGTGGGTAAAGGGGTATTTGTAGGGTTCAGAGTCAGTTTTCAGTTTGTTGGGAAAGGAGTATTTGTAGGGTTCAGGGTCAGTTTTCAGTTTGTTGGGAAAGGAGTATTTGTAGGGTTCAGGGTCAGTTTTCAGTTTGTGGGTAAAGGGGTATTTGTAGGGTTCAGGGTCAGTTTTGAGTTTGTTGGGAAAGGAGTATTTGTAGGGTTCAGGGTCAGTTTTCAGTTTGTGGGTGTAGGGGTATTTGTAGGGTTCAGGGTCAGTTTTCAGTTTGTTGGGAAAGGAGTATTTGTAGGGTTCATGGTCAGTTTTCAGTTTGTGGTTGTAGGGGTATTTGTAGGGTTCAGGGTCAGTTTTCAGTTTGTGGGTAAAGGGGTATTTGTAGAGTTCAGGGTCAGTTTTCAGTTTGTTGGGAAAGGAGTATTTGTAGGGTTCAGGGTCAGTTTTCAGTTTGTTGGGAAAGGAGTATTTGTAGGGTTCAGGGTCAGTTTTTGGTTTGTGGGTAAAGGGGTATTTGTAGGGTTCAGGGTCAGTTTTCAGTTTGTGGGTAAAGGAGTATTTGTAGGGTTCTGGGTCAGTTTTTAGTTTGTGGGTAAAGGGGTATTTGTAGGGTTCAGGGTCAGTTTTCAGTTTGTTGATAAAGGGGTATTTGTAGTGTTCTGGGTCAGTTTTGGCCTTTAGGGTCAAGGGGTCTTTTTAGTGTTTTGGGACAATTTTGGGTATTTTAGAGTGCTGATGTATAGTTTAACTTAACAGTGATACATTAAATTTATTACACGAAAATAGATATTATTATAACTTTACATTAGTATACTTTATTTACATAAAAACAATTTATGTATTAGCATGTTTCCAGACAGTAGCTAGAGTGGAGTTGGAATTCTAATTATTAATTGGTTGGTGTCCAGCAACATCAGTAATATTACCAACACTGGAGTTGGATTAATAAAAATACATTGGTTAGTCTACACCACATTTTATGGTATTACCTTGAGTGTAGTAGGAATAGTAAAATATTTTTTGCTAGTGTCCTGCAGCTTCTATGATTTTAGATTGACTGGAGTAGTAACAATACATATAAAATTGGTCAGTGTGCAGCACATTTGTATAAATTTGTTCATTACTGTATTTTAATAATAAATAATTATGCAACATAGATGTTTTCAAATTAGTTTATTAAACAATTTTTAATTTTTTTATTGTGTACTACAATAAAATCAAAAACAAATATAACATCACATTTTTTTTTACTTTTATTATTCACACAATAACATATTTACATTTATATACATGTGGTAAATGTAAACAATAATTTGGATTACTAGATTCTTTCTGTAAATTTTACATATTCCCATCAGTCATTTACAATTTAAAGTATTTATATAGAAATAAATTAAACAATGATTTGTTATATATTTCTTACATTAATATTTAATAATGTTAATATTAAATATTAATATAATAAAATATATCATACATATTTCTTTTTAACAAGTAACATGACTATTATTACATTTCTTAGGATAAATTGAAAAACCAAAATAAATTTTCTTGGTGTATATTTTACACAATGTTGTTTTTACATAAAACATATAAATTGCTTTGGTTATAAAGTTTATAATTGTATAGGGAAACAATATGTTTAATTATAATATCTGGTATTTATCAAATATTAGTAAAGCTATTATATAATTTTGTTAGAATTAGAAATAATTATATAATATTTTTTTAATAATTAATAAAAATAATAATTATTTTAATAATTATTATTATTATTAATTAATAAACATAAACATTCATTGATTATTAACAAAAATATATATATTCACAGATAAAATAGAGACTTTTTTCAGGGCATTCTTTATGTACTAAATGGTTCTACTTGTTATATTAATAATAATAAATAAGTTATATTATTTATCATTATTAATTATTCCCATAAACATTTATTATGTTTTATAAAAATTATACACAAAATTATTCATATAAATATACAGAATAACTAAATATTTACATCTTTTGTTCAAAGTTTTACATAATTATTTTATATTATTAATATATAATACATATTATATATTAATTTATATTAAATATAGTATTTTTTGTTAATAAAGGAAAATTGTCATGAGTATAGTGTATTCATTTGTTACATTATACATGTGTATGTATTATATATTTTTTATTTCACATTGTTTATTCTATTATCCTTTTACACAAATGGGTTAAGGGGACTACTTTTTTACCGCGTAAGGTTATTGCGCTCCATTCAGGACTGGAGAAGCTCGCGGTTGGGAGTTGCTTCGCGTGGAGAGAGGTAAGGTTATTTTTTATTACAAATTATAAGTAAGTGGTTATGTTTGAGGGTGTAATCAAAGTCTGTAGTGTTTTTTGGTGTATGTATTATTAGTTTAAGTAGCGTTTGGGTGAAAAGTCTGCGTTATAGATGTGTCGTGCTTTTTTTCCTTCAAGTGTAATTTTAAGTGTTCGGAAATGTCTTCTTACATAGTTAATGTTAATTGTTAGTATATTTACAAATGTGAAGGGGGTATTTGTGGGTGGCTTTCGTTATGTATGTTATTTTACAGGTTTCGGTTCCTCGCATGAAAACTACATGGAAGGAAGCGTGTTTTTTAACGGAGAAACAAATGTTTAAGTTATTATGCTTATATTTTGACTTTTATCTCCTATTTTTCGGGTTTGCCTGGAGCGTTTTTTTCACTTTTAAAATCTTTTTCGGGTTTTTTGGAGGGTTTCGAATCGGATTGATACTTTGATATGCGTGACCGTTTTTTTAAAATTGTGTGTATATAACTTTAAATCCTAACGTGTACACACTACTGTTTTCGGGATTTCCTGGAGCGTTTTTTTACGTTTTATAATTTATTTTCGGGTTTTTGAGGGTTTCCCATATTGGAATAGTAAGATATTGGATTGGATTGTATGGATTGATTTTTCCTTGATTGCGTCTCTCAATTCCAAAAATTGTAAGTATTTATTTTACAATTTTGATTGGGTGGGAAATGTCTATTTCTAATGTTATGTGTATGTTATAAAAAATTATAAACATTGCATATTTGTTACGAATTTTTTAACATATTTTTAAAAATTTTGTCAAACAAATATGTTTTATTTATAATTCTTTATATATGTTTATGACATGTTATTTTTATTAGTATTGTAAGAAGACATTCGTATATTTACTTGACATTTTTATAGAAGACTTTTTGCTATTATTGCCAGGTATTCTAAACCTCTAGTTGTAGGGTATAATGTGACTTGACTTTGAAGCAGTCGGAACATTTGTTGGGTTTGTTTAGTGAGTTTGGGCCCTATTTGTGACACTGATTGTTCCATTCTTAGTTCCTGATAGCTTTGTTCTTTTTTCAAAGCTTCAAGAAGGTTGTGGAATGTGGGTTTGCCTTTCTTTGTAGTTGCTTGGAAAGCATTATGCCACCCTTCAACACTGTTGTTTGTTTTCGCCTCCTGGTTTAAAGTACTGAGATAGACATTCCACCAAGGGATTTGGAATTTGGGCTGGCGTCGATGTCCTGATCTGTGCAACCTTCCCACCCAAGTGTCTTCAAAATAGTCTAGCAATGGTGTTAGCTTATCCTCATTCCTCTTATAATATGCGCTGTCAATTAATAAATTGTAATGTTCAGCAACATCTGTAACAGGGACGTAGGCCAGGGCTATTAACTTTTTAACTTGATAGGCAAAGGTGCTATCTGTAGAGTATAGTACACTTAAAGTAGATTTTTGGAGATGCCTCCATATACTCTGATTAAAATGATAATAGCAACCCTGGATTGCTGTGTGGGGAAATGTTCTCAAAATGCTATTTATCATAGCTAATTCGAAATCAATAATTATTTTTTCGGGAAAATAATTATTGATTTCCGTTTTGAGAACATTTAAAATTTCGGTGTATGTTGTTTGCTGTTTGTTGGGTAGCAAACAGTAAATGAAAGGTATGTTAGAATGATGGTATAAACCGTGGATGGAATACAGTTGGTAAAAAGGTTTTGGGCAGGGTTTAAATGTTCCGTCCATCATCCATTGGGGACACTGTTGGATTTTTCGTAAATTACTTGCAGTTGCAAACATAATTATTCTGTTTGTACTGCTTTCATTATCAAAAAGAATAAATTTATCTTTATTGTGTGTGATGGACATTTCGGGTGAAATAATAATTTCTTCAAAACAAGTTGGGTTGGGTTGGGTTGTGCTAGTGAGTCGTTTGGTGCGTGCAATTGTGCGTTTCAGGGAATCAATAGAGGGTAGTTGACCTGAAGCATGGTGAGGTATTTTTACCAGTTCTTCTTTAAGTATTTGGGTGGTGGGTTTGTCACTTTGTGTGCTAGCACTTTTAATACTTTCTAAGGCATCTCTAATTTCAATTTCGGTGACATTTGGGGGATGATTATGTTCTCTAGTAAATAGCACATTAGTTTCCTTGGTAGTGGCCCTCCCATAACATTTGTTGGAGTAATATTGTGTACACTTCCAAAAAACCTTTCTACCACTTTGTCTCTCCTGATTATACACATAACCCATGTAGCATAATAGCAATTTATTTTTCTGAGACATGACAAATTCTGCACCTTCAGTCATTTTGATTTACTTGTTCTAGGAAAGAGTAGAAAGAAACAAAATCAGTACACATTTTTTTACTTATGTGGTGCTAACATCATTAGTGATGCATTTATACTTACAGTTAATCAAAGTAGTAGTCACAGAAGCAGAAATGTCTTTTGAATGATGTTCTTGTATGTATGTCTTTATTTGCTGTTGGTATGAAAATATAGAAAAACAACGTTAATGTTTATATATAACAAATGTATTTCCTACTCAAAAGCAGTTGTCATTTTTGTCTACTAGTGCATTTGATGTAAACATTACATATACTTACTTGTTTAAATAGTAGAATAGTAGTAATTGCTGGAGTTCATCAATTTAGTACAGGTATGATCTGTAGAGTAGATAGAAGAAATAAAAGCAAAATATTATAATTTTAATACTGAACCGTTTGGAAATGTAACAGATTTAAACGTATACTAACTTCTAAATATGTCGTTTTCTTTGTTGTAGGTAGAATAGCTGTATGATGTATTCAGAATATCTGTAGAGGAAATATAAAATAGATAAGATGTTGTTAAGAACATAGACTGTGTTATTTTAGGCAGTTTTAGAGAAATGATAAATATACTTACATTTTTTAAAAGGCGATTCTTCTATATTGGTATATTTTGTGTACGATGTTTTCATATGATATGTAGAATAGATGTATGATGTTTTCTGAATATCTGTAGAGGCAATTTAAAATAAATAACATGGTGTTAAGAATATAGTTAGCGTTTTTTGTGCCAACATTTTAGCAAATAACAATTATACTTACATTTTTCTGAAGGGTATTTTTGTGTTTTGTTATAGTTGATTTTGGATTTTTCAAATGATCTATAGGGAAGATGTAAAAAGCAAGATATGTTGTTTAAAAATGTGCATTAATGAAATTGGCCGTTTTATAACAAACACATCTATACTTACATGTGTAATTAGGTTAATTTTATCGTTTTTGCTGTAGAAATAGCACCATTTCTGTATATCTGTAAATATAATGTCAATTAAAAATAAATACTCTTGTAAATTAGTGTTTAAACAAAGCAGTTGGTGTGTAACAGAGAATTATTATATACTTACTATCTGATTTTGCACATGAAGAAATATGACCATGTAATAGGAATTGTGTTGGAGCAGTTTCTATCAGAAAAGTAGGAAGACATGAAAATAAAATAAGTCTAAGAGTTAGGATATGTAAGGAAAATAGTGCACTTCTAATGTAGTTTTCTACTAAAATGCTGTGTTACTTACTTTATTAATTAGCTAGTAAGCTGGATCTTTAAAGATGTTTATTCTGCAGCAAAATCTTCAAAGTGTTGGCATCTACTTTCCAGATAGGTAGCAGCAACAAATGGTAGAATGCATGTAGCCCTTTTATAGTATATGTGTTATGTGTGCTTTGATTTGATTGGTTTTAGGATGTAAGGAAGCATAGTATAGGCTAGTTTAAATTTTTTTAAGTTAATTGGAGTGTTTGTTGATGTGAGAATGGTGGTATGTGGTTGTTCCCGCATTAAAGCAGGTTCGTGTTTAAATGAAATATATTTATATGTGAAAATAAGTAATGAAAATGTTAGTTAAATGCAAATAATAATAGAAAATGATAAAATGCATGTAATAGAATGTATAGTAAATGTGGATTAATAGTAATTTTATGTAAGAAACAGGTATTATATGTGAAATTTTTTTTTACTGAGAAATGACTTTTATTGATGATAAAGATGGTATTTTAGAAAGAAAAGTGTGCAAACATGAACTCGATATTATTTTTTTAACGATATTGTGGTAGTCTATATTTTTGTAGTCGATATTTTTGTAGTGTTAGGGCTAATTTCATGTCCAACGATATAATTGTAGTCGATATTTTTTTAAGCGATATTTATGTATTCGATATAGTTAGTACTCGATATTTTTTACTCGATATTTTTGTAGTTTGTGTAATAAGTATAGTAAGTCGATATTTTTGTTGTCGATAATTTGTCAACGATATTTTGGTAAGTCGATAATGTGTCCGTCGATAATATTTCAGTGATCCGTGCCCACGACCCGTTTGTGGTTTAGGGCCATTTTTTTGATGTGGGGTTTCCACTTGAGTTGGTCAGATATCCTAATCCCAAGATAATCGAACGTTTTGACCCGCTCTAGCGGCTCTTCATTGAGAGTAAGCGTGCGATTAGCTTTTCTACTGCGATTAAAATAAAGGAGCTTTGTTTTGGAGGTATTGATAACCAAGCCCCTTAAGTTACAAAAGACACAAAACCGGTCCAGCAGTTTTTGGAGCCCTATGGGCGTTTTGGAGACTAGTAGCGTGTCGTCGGCAAATAGCATGGCGGGGACCTTCACGCCAGCCAGACTAGGGGCGTCAGCATCAATGTCAGTTTAAAAGGAAACCACCCCATTAACAAATAGGGAAAAGAGGGTCGGCGCCAGGACACATCCTTGGCGGACACCTCTGTTCACCGGGATTTTTTCTGTTAACTGCTGCTTTGTGCCCCACCGAATGCGTGTGTAGGTTCCATCGTGCATGCGGGCCAGCAGGTGCAGGATGGGCAGAGGGAACCCCATCTCGTGAAGGACCGCCCACAGCTGCCCTCGGGGGACCAGATCGAACGCGGTCTTTAGATCGATGAAGGCACAGACCACCCTTGCTAATCAAAACTGTCTTCCAATGCAGTAATAACAGCCTGAAAGCCTGGTCTACAATACTTGTACAGGCCCTAAACCCCACCTGGAAGGGGGAGATAATGTTGTTCTCCTCTGTCCAGGAGAGGATCCTTTTTAGGAGGACCCTGCCAACCACCTTCTGACCAGCGTCAATCAGGCTGATCGGACGATAGTTGGCGGGGTCACCCCTTGACCCCTTCTTATATATAGGGATCACTTCTGCTCCCTTCCATGAGTTTGGGACTGGAGACCCTAGGAGGAGAGCATTAATCAAAAAGGAGAAGAATTTGGACCATTGCTTGGGGCTGGCACAGGAACAGATCGGCATCCTGGCCCGGTGCCTTGCCTTGGATGATTTTACTGATTGCAGATTCTACCTCCCTCTGCCCTATTCGATCCGTGAATGGGGATATATCATGGTGGGGTAGTGTGCATTCAGCTGTCGCTTCGGTGTTCTCGGGGGCCCCTACCCCAGCATATAGTTTCCTGAAATGGTCAAACCATTCCCCATCCGTGATGTGGTTAGGTGATTGGTCTGTCCCATCATCATTATTATTTCTCACTAGAGCCCAAAATCGATCCCCATTCCTATTCTGGCTAGCCAATTTTAACTCTTCCCAGTGGGAATCATCCCAAGCCCTCTTTGCCACTATAAGTGCGTGCCTGTACACCGCACGGGCTAGGCGAACCTCAGTTGGATCTCGGGATTTAATAGCACAGATCAAATTAGACTTGGCCTCCCTGCAGTCGTGGGTATACCACCTGGCGGCAGGCTTCCTACGTTGCAGCCGGCTTGTCCCACGTCCGTCGTGGAAGAGGGCGGCCATCCTATCAATCAATCAATCAAAGCATTTGTATAGCGCACTACTCACCCGGGGGGTCTCAAGTCGCTAGGGGAGGGGGGGTCCGCTACTGCTCGAATAGCCAGGTCTTGAGCTGCTTCCTGAAGGCGAGGTGGTCCTGGGTCAGGCGGATGTGGGTCGGGAGGGAGTTCCAGGTCTTGGCGCCGAGGTAGGAGAAGGACCTTCCCCCTGTGGTGGCTCTTCGGATGCGTGGGACGGCGGCGAGGGCGTGGCTGGTCGATCGAAGCTGGCGTTTGGGAGCGTAGAAGTTGAGGCGGCTGTTGAGGTATCCTGGGCCTTGGTTGCGTAGGGCTTTGTGTGCGTGGGTGAGGAGACGGAAGGTGATTCGCTTGTTGACCGGGAGCCAGTGCAGGTCTCTCAGGTGTCCGGAGATGTGGCTGCGGCGGGGGATGTCCAGGATGAGTCGTGCTGAGGCGTTCTGGATCCGTTGGAGTCTCTTCTGGAGTTTGGCGGTGGTTCCGGCGTAGAGGGAGTTGCCGTAGTCCAGTCGGCTGGTGGCGAGTGCCTGGGTGACCGTCTTCCTGGTCTCGGTGGGAATCCATCGGAAGATCTTGCGTAGCATGCGTAGGGTATTGAAGCATGATGAGGAGACGGCGTTGATTTGTCTGGTCATGGAGAGGGAGGAGTCCAGGATGAAGCCCAGGTTGCGTGCGTGGTCCGTTGGTTTGGGTGCGCTGCCTAGGGCGGGGGGCCACCAGGAGTCATCCCAGGCGGAGGGTGAGGATCCCAAGATGAGGACTTCCGTCTTATCAGAGTTCAGTTTCAGGCGGCTGTTCTTCATCCATTCGGCTACCTCTTTCATCCCTTCGTGTAGGTTAGCTCTGGCGGTGGCGGGGTCGTTGGTGAGGGAGCGGATCAGCTGGGTGTCGTCGGCGTAGGAGATGATGTTGAGGTTGTGCTGGCGTGCGATGGCTGCGAGGGGACTCATGTAGACGTTGAAGAGGGTTGGGCTGAGCGAGGAGCCTTGAGGAACGCCGCAGATGACTTCGGTGGCTCCTGATCTGAACGGGGGAGGCGGACTCTCTGTGTCCTACCGGCGAGGAAGGAGATGATCCACTCCAGTGCCTTCTCCTGGATTCCGACGTTGCTGAGGCGCTGTATTAGGGTGCGGTGGCAGACTGTGTCGAAGGCCGCTGAGAGGTCTAGGAGGATGAGGGCCGCCGTTTCTCCGTTGTCGAGCAGGGCTCGGATGTCATCGGTTGCTGCGATCAGGGCGGTCTCGGTGCTGTGGTTGGCTCGGAAGCCAGACTGCGAGAGGTCGAGGGATCCGTTCGTCTCGAGGAAGGCGGCCAGCTGCTTGTTGACGGTCTTCTCGATGACTTTTGCGGGAAACGGGAGCAGCGAGATGGGTCGGTAGTTCTTGAGGTCGGTGGGGTCGGCTGATGGCTTCTTCAATAGGGCGCTGAGTTCTGCGTGCTTCCAGCTCTCCGGGAAGGTATCGGTGTTGAAGGAGGTGTTGATGATGTCCCGTAGGTGGGGTGCGATGATAACGTCAGCTTTGTTGAAGACGTGGTGGGGGCAGGGGTCGGTCGGAGATCCGGAGTGGATGGAGTTCATCGTGCGGATGGTGTCTTCGGTGCTGATCGTGTTCCAGGCGCGGAGGGTGGTGGTGGGGGGCAGCGGTTCGGTTGTGGCGTGCGTCGGTTGCGTGCTGAAGCTGTTGTGTATGTCCGCGATCTTGTTGTGGAAGTAGGAGGCGAGGGAGTTGCAGAGGTCTTGCGAAGGGGTGATGTCGTTGTTTCCGGCGTTGGGGTTGGAGAGCTCCTTAACGATGTTGAAGAGTTCCTTGCTGTTGTGTGCGTTGTTGTCCAGTCGTTCCTTGAATGCCGTCTTCTTGGTGGTGCGAATCAGTTGGTGGTGTTTTCGTGTGGCGAGTTTGAGGGCACTCATGTTGTCCGGGGTGGGGTCTCTGCGCCAGGTGTTCTCCAGGGCTCTGCAGTTCTTCTTGGAGCACTTGAGTTCGTCGGTGAACCAAGGGGTTTTCTTGCTGCCGGGTCTGCTAGGCGGGGTCCTCAGAGGGGCGAGGTCGTCTGCGCAGTCGCTGATCCACTTCGTGAGGTTGGTGGCCGCTTGGCTGGGGTTTGTTGCGTTGGTGGGTGGGCTCTTGTTCAGGGAAGTTGTGAGCTGTTCGGCTGTGATCTTGTTCCAGCTTCTGCGGGCCACCTGTTGCTGGTGGTGGTGGATCGTGGTCCTTCTGAAGCTGAAGTGGATGCCGCTGTGGTCCGTCCAGTGGAGTTCGGTGGCGTGGCTGAAGGCGATGTCCTTGCTGGATGAGAAGACGGGGTAGAGTGTGTGTCCGGCGTAGTGGGTGGGGGTGGTCACCAGTTGCTTGAGACCGAGGTTGGCGAGGTTGTCCAGCAGGGTGGTGGTGTTGCGGTCGTTGTTGTTCTCCAGGTGGAAGTTGAGATCCCCGAGGAGGATGTAGTCAGCGGAGGGAAGGGCGTGCGGGGTGATGAAGTCGGCGATGTCCTTGCTGAATTGTGTTCGTGGTCCCGGGGGTCTGTAGACGAGGGTGCCTCTGAGGGTGGTCTTGGGGTCGATGTGGATCTGGAAGTGCAGGTGCTCAGCGACAGCGAAGGTGTCGCCGGTGTTGGTTGTGATGCGGATGGAGTTCCTGTGGATGATGGCGATGCCTCCTCCTGTCTGGTTGACGCGGTCCCTCCGGATGATCTTGAAGCCGTCCGGGATGGCGATGGCGATATCGGGCGCTGAGGAGGCGTTCATCCAGGTTTCCGTGAGGAAGGCGATGTCTGGGGCTGTGGTGTCGATCAGGTTCCAGAGCTCGACGGCGTGTCTGTGAATGGAGCGGGTGTTGAGCAGGATGCACTTCAGGTGGCTGCTGTTGTTGCTTGTCGGGGTCTTGGGCACTGCTGGAGTGGTGCGGGTCCGGATGCAGGTGAACTTGCATGAGTTGCAGCAGAAAGGTCCGTGGGTGCGTCTCGGGGTGGCATGGTAGCAACCCGGGAGTCTGCCGGCGTTGAGTGCAAAGAGTTCGGTGGCGTTGTAGGTCCGGCGGGTGGTCTGGTGTTGGCGGGAGCCAGGGGTCCTGGCGCTGGGCGCGGTCCGGTCGCGGACGGGCACAGACGGGCTTGCCTTTGGCGCGCCTTCGGCACACAATTGGCGCGCACGCTGCGCGTTACCGCTGCGCGTGCGCACGGTCGCCATTTATGGCGAAGTGCAGGGAGGGAGGGGCAGCTGGGAGGCGGGAGCGGGGAGGAAGGGGACGTGGCTACACTCCCCGGCGGCGGGAATCGGCAGCGGGGAGCGGGTGCAGGGGTCAGCAGCACAGGGGGGGGAAACCAGGTACAGAGGGCAGCACGGGGACAAAAATAAACAAAGTATCAGGGCACAGACAGTAAAAATACAATACAGCAGAAACAGGCAGACAGTGGTACACAACGCGGAAGAAACAACAGGCGGGGGGGCGTGGCCTGAGGGCGGACCCGAGGGCGGGAAGGCTCTGCGAGGCAGGCAGAATCGGCAGGCGGGGGCACACGCAGCAGCTGGTGGCCGTCCGGCGCGGGGGTGTCCTACAAGTAGTAGAAACCACCGCAATGGAGCGCACACCGCTAGCCCCTCCTCCGGATCGCCCCACGGGATTCTGGTACTTGTAGTTCAATAGTGGATCACCCAGGTGGGTGCAAGTCGGTACTTGTTGGACTGATGAATCTCTAGACCCGATACATGTCCCGGGTTTTTGGGTATCGCCCGAGACATGGCTCGGGTTTTCGGGATAACTTCCCTCATCAGTAGAGAAATGGTTAGGGGTGGAGGAGAAGGCCGCCAAACAACCGTCAATGGCCTCGATGCCCGAACCGGAACGCAGGGCAGCATCCAGGAGCCCGTCGACAAGTAGGTCATCCTATCTATTGTCTCCTCATAGACCATATTGACCTGGGCGTAGCCGGGGTCGTCGGCACAAAGTGTAGAAAGCTTCTCCGTCTGATCTTTAGCGATTTCCCCCAGGGCATTGATCTTTTGCTCATTAATGGCAAATTTGTGCCATTTGATGAACCTTTTGTAGTTCGAAGGTACTATTTCTCTTGTCGCCATTGTTAGTCTATTGCTAGACGGGGGGTACCCCACGATTACCAGATTGCACAGGCTAAGAGATAGGGGGTTGTGGTCACTATGGACAGAAGGGATAACCACCATATCCAACACATGTTTCCACAATCTCCTATCTACCAGAATGTAGTCAATTCTACTGGGGCAACTAACTCTATTGTAGGTTAACGCTCCGGAGAAATCAGACGGAGTGCGTCCGTTCACTGCTACCAAAGCATGTTCCAACACCAAGGCATTTATTTGGATAGTGATAGGTGTCCACTTTTTAATCGGCGCAGTCGGCAGTTGCGGGATTCCCCATCCCGCATCCTCCTCCAGTAGACCTGCCGCGCCGTTGACAGCCAACGGCTCAAATGTGCAGTTGAAGTCACCAGCTATTAACGGCAGTGTATCCGGGGAACAGTTACAGAGTAAGTCTGCAAGTAGAGCTATGGTTGGAGATTTCCCCCCCCCCTGGTATACCTCTAGTATAGATGTTAAAGACTTCCAAAGTTTCTGGGGCTTGAGGAATCAGAATTGTTAGCCTCATCATGTCATGGGAGATGTTAGGGGAGTGGGAGATCTTACAGTTTAATGAGATTTTAACCCAAACAAGCAGACCTCCAGATGGGCGACCCCTTCTAGAGGGAGTTGCAGGGACATGGAAAGTGGAATAGCCAGGCTTGTATACTGGTTCCAAGCACCATGTCTCTTGGAAGATACACAGATCATACCTTTCTATCAGTTCGTTCCAATCGGGAAGGGTTGTTTTATTCCCGAGACCTGCGACATTCCAAGAAACAACGCTCAAATCTCTACTTTTACCATTGATGAGTATGGTGACCGGTTCAATCCCATGACCAACTGTGGAAATTGGAGTGTTGGGACTGGCGGGAACTATGAGCTCCTCGGTCCCAGCATTACCTGTATCCTGCGATGTAATGCAATCTACCTCAATTCTTCTCTCACATAAGAAACAATCATTGCCCTGTACTTTGTAGTTATCATCCCTGGTTACCAAAGAGGTGGGCATTGAGTTTCCATAGGCTAGGTTTAAACTCTATAAGTTACTAGTTTGGTTTTTTGCAGTTTCGGTTAAGGGGATATGAGGGCAAGAAATTTCCGGGGCTTCCGTAAGTCAATCAACAGCCTCCAGTGCACTGTACCTATTATAACAGGGAATGGGAGGTTGGGTAAACTGGGCGCCATACCATTCCTCGCTACACAGACTACCTCCATGGGTAGGCCAACCACCTCTGCGCTGTGACAAATTCCATCCTTTTACTACCCCACCACCTGGGATGAACCTGTCCCTACGCCCCCTTCATATCTCTATGCATAGCCCACAAGTCCTTTTGGGGTAGAGTATCTTGAATCAGCCATACCTTCAATTCCCCTTTAAGTCCGAATAGATGCCTACGATCAACAAACCTCTGTCTAGCCTCAATCCCACGAACTAAAAGGGTGAGAGGTGGCGGTCGCTCTTTTTCTTATAATGTTGCTAAAGCGTGGAATGCTCTTCTTCATTCAGAGTCCAATCGTTAGGTGGAGCCTGGAGTCAGCACACAAGCGCTGCTCTCTGGAAGATCTATGGTAGTTCACAATGTGAGAGAAGCTCCTCCCACTTTGCCACCCATTTTCCACTGGCTTGTGTCTTTTTCTTTTGTAAATTCTGTGTTCTGATTGATTATGAGACTTGTTAGTCTCTCCTTATTTTGGCCATGTAGTCATTTGTACCCACCCAATGCTACTGGCCCCTATACTTTGAGTGTTACATGGTTCAGTATGTGTTATTTAGACTGTGAGCACTCTTTTTTCCATGTTGTCTCACCCCTGCCTGCACTCCTGTTGTCCGTGCCTTCTCGGACCCTCTCCCCAGCCAGCACTCCTGTTGTCTGTGCCTTCTCCCCCCACCCCCACTCCCGTTGTCCGTGCCTTCTCCCCACCTTCTCCACCCTCTCCCCACCCGCATTCCCTTTGTCCCGTGCCTTCTCCGTGATGCAATACTATGCAATAGGTCTCACGTAAATGCGAATACTATTGCATTCCAAATGTTTGTTCCAACATCTGGTCACCCTACATATAAGCCAGTGTCTTTGGTGGGCCTGAAGCAGAACTGAGGATGAGGAAGGAACGAGAAGAGTTGGAGGCGTTTGTCACAGCTGTGTTGGCCTGGCTTGTGAGAATGGTACATTCAGGCTTATTTACTGGAAGTTTTCACACATAACGGACCTGACAAATGAATAACGATTTCACATTTTAATAAACTGTGCTTCGAGAATCTGTAACCAAAACAATATATGCCTAGCATAGGCCTGCTGTGATTTGTTCGCAGTTGCCAGTGTAGCTAGAATTTTAGCTCGTAATGGCATGTTGTATAAAAGGCTGCGACTGCCAAGCACGGTGGCTTGCGCCATTTGAGGGAACTGTACCTGGCCACCAGCGGAGCTGTACTGTTCTCGCGGATCCACCCTACCTTCACATTAAACACCCCAAACCAAAGCACACCCCCAAATATCCCAGCTCCTTGGGCACTTGCAGCCCTGTTCCTTTTATACCTTCCCAGGCACCAGCTTCACCATGGCGGCCCATTTGTCGATGCATTTGGTGGATGCAGAATAAGTTAACTTCACAATATGCATCCTTTGTGGGTAGGAATGTCTTCACCTCAAGCGCAGCGGCCACAGGATAGCAGGCTTCCCATTAGGGATGAAAGGTGGACATGAAGGGGGGGCTAAGGGAGTGTGCGACTGTTGATTGGTGGAGAATGACTGAATCTGAATTCACTTAAAAAAATACTTCTCAATGAACTGATTTAATCTGATGTACTAGGGTGAAACAGTTGTGCATGTTAATGAAATACACTATTTCACATTTACATATAAAATATGTCTATATTCAAATCTTCATAGAATTTTAATTCTATGAAGATTTGAATAAAGAAGTTTTCTAAAGAAACAAGGAGTTTGAGGATGACTTTTTGTCCAACCCACATTGTAATACGTTTTATACTATATGGACATGGAAGAAAAATTGTGTGTGTCGGTCACTCTTGTTTAATTCTATAAATGAGAATAAGCCTGTAAGGAATATTAAGAGACTTTTCTTCCTGATCAGAGCACACATCAGTGTAACTAAATTCACTATATGTGATCGGTGCGAGCTCTCTCCATTTGTAAATCACTCTTATTCTTCAGATCACTTAATGATAAGGCAAATCTGAACAATCCAAATGGTGATAATTCTTGAAATCTTGTGGACATTCGTGGCACCTTGGTGATCATTTGTGCATAAAGATTGGGCTTGCATAATGATGTTCATATTATAGGCACTCCTGGCAGAATGGCACCCACCCTTGATGTAACACTTGCTCTTTAAAACATTGGCATCAAGCAGAGTTTCTCATATAGAAGAGTCCGAAGAACCTTCGGGTCCTGAGCCCTTAGGGTCTTCTGCCTTGGACATCATATCTTGAATAACCCATAGGGGAGTGAGACAGGGGTGTGTGATGGCCCCAACCTTGTTCTCCCTCTTTATTAATGGGGTGGTAGACCATTTGAGGGAGGACCAGGCTGATGCCCCCACCCTTGCGGGTGAGAAAACACCTACTCTCCTCTTTGCCGACGATACTCTTCTCATGTCTAAATCCCCTATGGGTCTGCAGAAACTGCTTGATCGGTTTTGCAGTTTTTGTAAAGAAAGAGGTTTGACAATAAATACCTCTAAAACAAAGTTGATGGTGTTAACATCGAAAAGGCAACATAGGAAAGTTAACCTCTTGTTGAATGGCACCGCGCTGGAGGTGGTACAAGAATTTGACTACTTAGGAGTAAGACTTTGTAACAATCTGAGTTGGTCCGCCCATATTACTAAAATGGTTTTAAACCTTAAAAGGGTGGCAGGAGTGATTCTTAAAAACCAGCGACGTTCTATTAGTAGACCCATAGCCCCTACCCTGGCAGTGTATGAAGGGAAAGCACTGGCGGCGGCAGTTTATGGTTCAGAACTTTGGGGTGCGGAAAATACAAAAGTTTTATTAGTGGCGGAAAATAAGTTTATTAGAGATATGGTTTCGCTACCTTTATCGTCCCCCTTGAAACCTTTATTTTTAGACCTGGGCAAAAAATCAATAGTAGATCTGGTGCAAATTCGCCCCTTGTTATTCTGGGTTCGTCTCAGAAGGACCCCAGAACTCTCTAATTATGCCAAGGTTTTGGATGAGCTTATTGGCCTGAATGTAGCCAACAAAATTAAATGGTTGAATAACCTAAAGAGGCTCGTGAAATCCATAGGTCTGGAGGAGAGCTGGTCTTCTCAAATGCCACCCCCAAAAACAATTGTAAAAAAACTATATTGGGATTGGGTTGCTGCAAAAGATCTTAGGAACCAAAATTGGGGTAAATTAACCAGCAACTTTCTTGACCATAAGCCCCTTGGAAAATTGGAGCCCTTTTTGGACTTTATCCAGGTCCCTCGAGATAGAACACTGTTTCTGGAATTCAGATACGGTATTTTACCTCTCAACACATTCAAAGAAGGTTGGAAGGGATATAGTGGAACAGGGGTTAAATGTCCAGGTTGTCCCTGTCCGAAAGAATCATTAGGACACTTCCTTTTTGCTTGTGTAGCCTACAAAAAACCAAGAGATAGGTGGTTGAAACCGGTTTGTAGGAATTTAGGGGTGAGGGAACATAGATTGGCCATGCGCATTTTACAAACAAATGTCATTTCAATGAATATGATTTGTGGGGTGGCTAAATATGTGGCGAATGCTTGGTTCATCAGGTCGAAACTTTTGCCCACTGTCTGAATTATTTTTATGTTAAAATTGTTTATTGCTGGAACATTTTATTTTTGTGTATAGCTTATTTTTGTTAATGTGTGTTGTACTTTTATGAAACTTGTTTCGAATAAAGTATTTTCAAAATAAAAGAATAACCCACTAACCCTGAGCGTAGTTCGCGAAGTAGCACTTCGCACTATGCGAGCTACGAGTAGCACTACACGAACTGCGTAGTACCCTGTTCGCACTGTGCAAGATGCTGTTTTCAATGATTGCACAGTGCGGACAAGCATCTGGCACTGTGCAATAATTGAAAACAGCATCTTACACAGTGCGAGCTGTAGTTTTTTGCCGCTCTAGTAGATTTTTACTCGAGCGGCAGCTTTCTCAACATGGACTGATAGTTTCTTATCGCGGGAGGTTTCTTTTTCACGCTCGCGATTGGCAAATTGAAGTTGCTGATTGTGATCGAGGAAAAAGTCTCACCGGGATGCCATTTTGCTTGTTCGGGGTCGCCAACTTGACGTTGAGGACTACGAGCTAGCAAAAAATTACTGCTGCAACACGCTACGCTATGCGTGTTTGCACTGTGCTATGTGCAGTTCGCTTTGAGTGAAGTAGCGCAACTTCGCAAACTACGCGAGCATAGCGTAGTGCTTTGCCCAGGGTTATAACCCACATTTCTCGGGGGTGGGGCACACAGGGTAAATTTCCCTAGTCCCCATAGGAAAATGCACCCTATGCAGAGAGGAGGAAAACCCGTTGCTGTTTGCTCACCACTACCTCTACTTAGAGAGAAAAAGTGCTTAGAATCTGCAAGCTGTTTGATAATATTTTGCTCCTACAGAGGAATGGTAGAGGTATCTGAAATTAACTGCCCCAACTAACAGCGGGCCAACCGGTTTGTCTCTGCCCAAAATTGAGGTCCGTTTCAAGGTAGAACCTTCAATCAGTGAAATCTGTTTTAGGCTAACAAGCGTTGCCTGCCAACTAAGAAGAATGACTGTGCCAGTCCGTTGGTTCACATTGCACAGGCGCTCAACCAACCTGCCTTAGCAGACAAACTCTTCAGAAAGCACCTAGGATTTGCTTCCAGTTTGGCTCATGTTTCACAGAGAGCTGTGCATCAGGCGCTCAACCCACTATTCTGCTGTAGCAGACACTCGCTAATTGTTCACCAAGTGATGAGCGCTGGGACGCCCACGGGCAGCCATGCGCTCTACAAATCAGTAAAATAAATAATAAATAAATAAAATAATGATGTGTGCGCAGTTATGCGTGTTTTTATGTTTATTCGTTTTTTTAAGAAACAATTTGGTTGTTTAATTTCTTTGTTGTTTTAATTATTAGAACGATGAATGAAGGAGGTAGTGCTGGATCATCATTCTGTGCTTTAACAATTGCACGCGGACTTGCGCAGCAGTCATTCAATGCGCTGAGCCAGTGTAGTGCACATGCTTTTCGTAAAACATCTTTTACTTGCTCGTACTATAGTTCATGTTACAAACATAGCTGCGCAGCAGGGGCCTTATTTATGAAGGCCTTGAGCCGCCGGTGCGTCACTTTTAAAATGGGAAAAAGTGACGCACCGGCGGCGCAAGGCCTTCATAAATAAGGCCCCAGGTGCTTAAGCCACCGAGTAGCTATAGCAGGCACACTCTTTGTACAGCATCTCTAGGATGGTAGGATAAAGGCAACGTGTAAGCTCTATAAATGTTTTTTCCCCTGCTGCTGTAATACTAGCATTGTTGTGTTGCACTATCCGTTTAAAAGTGTTTATTTCTTTGGTAATGGGGGAGCGAGCGTGTCTGCTGCTCAATAAATAAAACAATAAAACTAAATATAGCTTCGATAATTGATTCATGGACTGGGGCTTGTATTGAACTACACTACATGCTATAAAAGCTCAAAAGGGGCATCACACCAGTTTAGAAAAACAAAGTATCTTTATCTAAACTTAACAGGACCAAAAACGACAAAAATTCAACATACAAGTGTTAAGAAAAATGACTTTCAAAAGATTTTAGCACTTGAGTCTATAGAAAACGTTGGATGCCTGATTTCTTGCAAATTACCTCTTGTTGCGACAAGCAAAACAGCCGCAGCGATGAGAAGCATTGAAAAACAAAGAGATTTGTCGATTCCTGACACCTTCGTGGATGCGACAGACAGTTCCGCTGGACACAGGGGAGCTGTGCATCGGGGCCAGTCTGTAAGGGAAAGTGATGTGTCAATTCTGAGACGACTCTGATCCGCAGGTGATTTCTTGGGGAGAACTTGCCGCACAGGGACGATGCATGGAAATCCGGGATGCACCGGCGAACAAAGCGGCTGCGTCGCGTGGCTGCGTCAGTTTCTTCAGCCGAGATGTGTTGATTCTTGCAGCGCCAACAGGTAGCAGTGTCGGTTTCTGCAGCGGCGGTGAAGTGTATGGAAATTCCTCTCGCACCACTGCGATACGTCAATTTTCTTGTTGTTGCGTTGCTTTCCAGCTCGGCACTCCTGGCAGGTCAGAACTCCCATCAAGGAAGTTCAGAGGAGCTGAGGGTAAAGTCTTTGTGTTCCTGAGACTTCAAAACAGGAGGCAAGCTCTACTCAAGTCCTTGGAGACTTTAATCAAGCACGGGACACAGCACACAGCAAATTCCTTCTCCTTTCCTTGGCAGAAGCAGCGACTGCAGGCCAACTCAAAACACACAGCAAGGGGAGTACTTCTCCTCAGTTTCTCCAGCTACTCTCCTTGGCAAAGGTTCCTCTTGATTCCAAAAGTAGTCTAAAGTTCAGGGGTTTTAGGTCTAATATTTATACTCACAAACTGTCTTTGTTCTCTTTGGGCAGAGAAGCCCTGTACCCAGTCAAAACCAGTTCTGTCCTCTCTGGTGCAGCTTCCTGGCAGGAGGTGGAGACAGCATTGTGGAAAGTAGACCAAGCCCATTCAGGTGACAGGGAATCTCTTACCCTACTCTAAATGCAACCCAGCCTTGATTCATCAGGCTCTCTAGAGCCACAGCTCCGCCCCAGCCCCTGAAACTCCAAACCCAGTCAGTCACCCCACATTCTAGCAGAGGCTCTATGGATGACTAAACATGAAAATACCTACTTTCCAAAAGTGGTATTTTCAAACACAGAATGGAAAAATCACACTCACTAAAAGATGCATTTTAAAATTCCAGGCGTACTAAACTTTATATTCCTATCTTGTTCCCAGGGGCAGTTATGGTCATAAGATGTTATATTATAAACAAACTCCCCATTCTGTCCCATGGGAACTGGTAGCCTTGCAATATTCAAAAACGAAATTGGTAGTATTTCACTATCAGAACATGCGACACACATCGAGGTATGTCCTACCTTTCACATACACTGTACCCTGCCGACAGGGGTACCTTGGGTCTACCTTAGGTGTGACTAATATGTAAGAAAAGGGAAGGTTGGGCCTGGCAACTGGGTGCACTTGCCAAATTGACATGGCAATTAACAGCTGCACACAGTGGGTGGCACATTCAGTGCTGCTAGCCCACTAGTAGTATTTGATTTACCAGCCCCGGCACACTCAGGGAACTTGACTAGAGATGGACAAGTAAATCAAATATGCTAATCAGGGAGAACCAATCATAATAACAACTTACACACAGGGAGCAGTTGCACTTTGACACTAATAAGCAGTGGTAAAGTACCCAAAGCATGTAAGCCAGAAAAAAATAAATGCAGCACAGCATTAGACATACAGGAGATAGAGGCACAAGGGCAGGGGAAACAAATCCAAAGATGCCAAGTCTTACAGCCATAAAGTTAGTATGTCCTCTGATAGATTATTTTGTTTTGTTTAGAGGGTGCTAAAAACTCCTTTAAGTATGTACAAGATATGCTGACACAGTTATTATGCACAATATTTTAGTGGCTCATTTTTAACTGCTACAGCAGTACTAATGCTGTGCATTGAATGGGAAGAG
The DNA here is from genome assembly GCF_964261635.1 of Lissotriton helveticus. Taxonomy (NCBI): domain Eukaryota; kingdom Metazoa; phylum Chordata; class Amphibia; order Caudata; family Salamandridae; genus Lissotriton; species Lissotriton helveticus. Next base: position 1,434,828,817 of record NC_136068.1, read on the forward strand.
TGTTTACTTTAAAGTGATTTGTTTTATAATCAGCAGTGAAACCAGGTTCCCTTCAATTTGAAGATTTTGATTTTAAAAGCAATGTTTACACTTCTGGAATACTCTACTCCACTACCACACATATTTCCCTTTTTAGGCCGAGTCTGAGCCAGCGCGAAGCACTGCTCGGGCGATCTGTTGTAGGTAGAGTACGGAGGAGAAGCCCAACCCCTATTTTTCATTGACTTGTGTCTTTGTCCTTCGTAAATGCTGGCATCTGATTTCATAATAGGCTTGTTAGTCCCTCCTTAGAACGGCCATGTCGTCATTTGTAACATGATAGGCGTTGTTTATACTGTAAGCATTACTTTTATTAATGAGTTTCGTATTAGTAAAGCACCTATGGTGTGCATGTGTGGAGTCAAACTATCCTGGCTGATGAGGCCTGAAAGTCCGAAACAGGTCTTAGGATGCTGTTTCCAGTCCAGGAAGGACCTAGCCTGGCAGTTCGGGCTGGACTGTTCCCATTGGGCACAGGGTCAACACTGATTTGCATATGGTTGCGTCCAAACTGGAATGGCATGGCGAGCAAAATAACGATGGATTTAAGGCCCAGATCTCTGTACTGGGGTGAATGTATGACATTGTTATGCATTCTGTCCATTAATTGTTCTCTGTGCATGTGTGGCGACACTTCACCCATGAGGTATGTGCCAAGCACTTTTTGACACCATGCACACTTTGCATCTTTCAATATATTTATTACGAAGTGCAGGATCTTGCCAAGGGATTTTGCACACTACATACATTCACTCCAAAAATAAAAAGTAGAGGTAAAAAAACATTGTCATTTACAATGTCAATAGCTCTAACTCACAAATGCAAGACTTGTCTGCATTGCAAATGCTTGTTTTTCTTTTCGGAAGCTTCTTGAAACCTGGCTTTTCCAAAACCCCACCCATTGACTATAAGCTTGCCAGTCTGTTGCTGTTGCTAGCACTGGGATGCGTTCGGGTATCTTTGTACTCTATCAATATTTCTAATAATGCTGCGCCACCCCAGGGGTTTTTTCCTTTTTCTATACGTGCATCCTGCAGCACACGTAGAACGAGGAAATCACCTTTTGTGATTGTTTATGTGCATGAAGTTGTCCCTTCCTGAACATAAACAATCATTGAAAAACAAAATTTCTATTTTTTTATGTGCAGGAAGGTATCCTGCAGAAAAATAATCTCCCCACAACGCAGGTACTCTTGCACCATGGCACTAAAGGTGCCTGCATGGCGCATGGTAACTGATTGTGCGCCATTGCAGGGGTACGCACAGGGATGCACTACATAGTTGTAAATATGATGCTTCCCTGTAATTTGAAAGTGCTGCAGTGTGGCACAGCCAAAGGGCTTGCGGTACTGCACTGCAGCACTTTCTTGTAATTAAGGCCCAGAATCTTTTGATCAAGTGGCAAGGTCCATTGTCACACAAAGCTTTGTGAACTAAACATAAGGATGTAAGTCTGATTCTCTGCTGACCCGGGAATAAATATGGGATAATGGAGTCAATTTGTATGAGGTTTAGGATAAGGCTGGCAGTGCACATGCACCATTGGAAGTCTATCAGCTTGACTCGAAGGCCACATTAGGTTGGAATGCAATCGTTCAAGCAAGCACATTTCAAAGCATTCATTACCTGCGTGCTTTACTGAAACAAATGTATATAATCTGTCTAAGGACCAGTAATTGAAATAAATAGGTCTTGGCTACACATCTATTATCCATGTCTAGGATGCTATCCAGGCATGGAGCTTGTAACCATCTGTGTACAACATTCAACTGAACCTCTTAGTATCTCATAACCCTTAATAACCACACCTTAACACCTCCCAAATGGTTATGCAGGTCTTTCATTGAGCCTGCCCAGAACAGCGGTGTCCCAGTGGTCATAGTCTCCAGACACTACATCACGGCCTTGTTAAAGAACCATTGGCAAAGCCAATAGGACTCACCTATAAAATAGCTATTGGCTTTAGCAATGTGCATTTGCCATATTGAACACCAGGGGCTGTCTTATTGGAGTGCCCCAGGGGTGCTATGGGTATTCGTACCTGTTTTTTTTTAGCCCTCAGGCAACTTTGTATTACAGAAGGGGCCACAGATGCTTGTGCATCCCCTACTGTTATACTGATAGCGCGGGTGCACATCAAGCGCCAAAGCTATAATCAGGGGGCGTTTCCTCATTTGCATGGGGGCATAGCTAAGAAGCTGTCAGGAGGCATACTAACAGTACGCCTAAAAGGGGTGGGGTGCCCCTTGATGGCAGCCCTCTAGAGCAAAAAAAGTGGGTGCCATGGATCCTCCAGACATCCCCTTTGCAGGCCGGTGCAGTCACTCACTGCACCCACCTGAGGGTTTGCTAACCCCCCTTCAAAGTGCAGGCGGGTTTCTGGCAGCACTGTGAAACATGGAGCGACTTCAAAGCAGCCAGTCAATTTTTCACCTGAATGCATTTCCCTCAGGGCAGCGTGAGTTCACGTCTGCCCTGGAGCAGCACATTCACTATGCAGCCCATTTTCCTTGTTAGTGCTGGGTGCACGTTTGGAAAGGTTTGGCTAGCTGTAACCAGTGACAGAGAGTGTCATAGAGTGCAGTGTCATAGAGTACAGTTTTGTAGAATGAAGTGCCGTAGAGTGGAGTGCCATAGAGTAGAGTGGGGTGGAATAGGGTGGAGTGGATTTGAGTGGATTGAAGTAGTGGGATGTATTCGATTGGAGTAGATTGGGGTGGATTGGATTGGGGTAGAATGCATTGAATTAAGTGGAGTGGGATGGACTGTAGTGCATAGAATGGTTTGGGTGGATTGTATTAGAATGGGGTGGATTGAAATAGTAATAATTTAGGGGAGAGTAGTTGGCCTAATGGCTAGGGCCGTCGAACTAAAATCTGGGGAACTGGGTTCGAGTCTCGGCAATGAAACTAAACATACTGTGATTTTGGGCAAATCAATTAATCTCCCTGTGCCTAACAAAAAATGAATGTGTCCTCATGTAATGCAACTGGTGCTATGTAAAGCGCACTGATACCCAATTTGGGTCAAGTTCGTGCTACATAAAAATCTGTAGTAAAAGGAAATAATAATAATAATTCTACATTTGTAAAGTTCAAACTTATCACACCTAAGGGTATTCAGGAGCTAGGGGGCCGTCTGGGAGATTATCAGCCTGATTCATGTAGGCAATAGCGCTCGCAAAAGGGCCAGATTCTGAGAATCTGGCCCTTTGCGAGTGCGATTTTTGCATTTGGTATTCACAATCCCAAATGCAAAAATCGCTATTTAAGAATTCGCATATTTGCGAGGAATGGCATTTAAGGAATCTCTAATAGAGATTCCTCAAATGCTATTCATGACACATCATGAAATTGCGATTTTGCACTTTTGGGGCCGCTATTTACCGAGAGGTCAGACCTGTCGGTAAATAGCAAAAACTCAGAAAAATGCTTTTAAAAGCATTTTTCTAAGTTGCATGTTGCACACACACATGTCCTTTGGACATGTGTGTGCGCAACACCTGTCCAAATGTGCATTTTAGGGGTGCTACAGGGCGTCCTTTGGACACCCCTGGCACCCTTAAAATCGCTATCTTATTTGCGAGTAGCAAATTGCTACTCGCAAATAAGGGATACTCCCCATTCATTCCTATGGGCCTCTTGGCCCATAGGAATGAATGGGGAGTTTTTCCGAGTAGCAAATTGCTACTCGAAAAATAAAGAACATGTAGGAATCGCTATTTTATTAGCAATTCCTACATGAATGCCGTTTTGCGTGTCCTCAATAGCGAGTCGCTATGATTCGCTATTAGGGCCACGCAAAACGGCATGTACATGAATCAGGCTGTAAGTGAGCTATTGCCCAGAGTCACATGATGCTGAGCAGAGCTACTGCCGGGGATCAAACCGTAAGCCTCGCGTTCCAGAGTCAGCCACTCTGGCTGCTGCTTAAGGAGGATTGGAGAAGGTGGTTTAGATTGGTTTGGGTTTTTATACGGTGGATTGGATTGGTATGCATTGGATTAGAGTAAGGTGGTTTGGATTGGGATGCATTAGAGTGGAGCGGAGGGTGTGGATTGGACTGGACTGAAGGAGGTGTAATGAAGTGGAGTGGATTGGAGTTGGGAGGAAATGAGAGCGGTGGATTGGATTGAATTGAGTGGATTGGACTGGAGTGGGGTGGATTTATTTTTTTTATTTTGATTTGGATGATGCCAGTCGTTGGGACTCGGATGCCGCAGCTGCATCGCAGCTGACCCGCACCCGCGATTTCGCTCCAAAGGACTTGATTTGGCCAGTGGACTTGCCGGAGTCGACCCACAATCACCTGGTTCCTGGATGACTGCCTCAGCTGATTTCTCAGACAGCCGCCATGATGGGGGACTGAATCCTGCTCGCAGCACCGAGACAACACGCCAGGAACCACGCTGGAGAAGCGCCCGACTCACATGGGGGGGACACCTGAACTATCAACAGGTGGTGATTTGGCCACAAACCCCCGCCCACGAACCCCAGGCCGTCAGCACCTTTGAGTGGATGAAAATGAAGAGGAACCCTCCCAAGAAAAACATGGCGGCCGAGTACGGGCTCTTCAGCCCCGCCGGCACCATGCGCACAAACGTCAGCACCAAGCAGCTGACCGAGCTAGAGAAGGAGTTCCACTTCAAAAAGTACCTGACCCGGGCAAGGCGCATCGAGAGCGCCTACTCCCTGCCGCTGAACAACACTCAGGTCAAGATCTGGTTCCCTACCTATGCCGACTTCATGGGCCCACACGAATATCCCAGAGAGGATCCACAGCGCCATCACCGTCCTGCTCACACCACATAGGAGGCACTTTGACAACTAAGGCAAATTTCTTTTTTCTTCCGCATTGCATTTTGATAACTCGAACTTCAGTCGGTGACTTTTATTTTTATTTTATTTTTTACTTTCACTTTATTTATTTTACTGGCCCTGTATGTATTTAAATGCTATGGACTCCTCAACATAATTGTTTAATTTAAAATGGCCGCTTGCTGGTGTATTCCCACTACCCTATGACAACTGAAAGAGGACCATAGTCCCTACAATCACTAAACAGAGTAATAGGACTCACCAATGCTAGACACTAACAAAGGACTATATATCCGGGCAACAAGTCATACTAAGGATTCGGCCATCTTGGAATGTCCTCATTACATTGCTTTAGACTGATCTCTCAAATAGGTACCCCAAAGACTAGAGTTTTTGACCACCTCCTGATCCTCACTCTATTCTGGCGGAGTCCGAAACGCATACATGACCGACTCCCGGTGGAGCTGCTCCGACAGCTATAGAGGAGACTGGCTCTGGCACACCGCTATGGCCGTCACCTACCCAGCTGGACTTTGGACATTTGTCTCGTTTTCTTCCCCGCTGCTGTCTCCTCCTGTGGTTTACCAGCTTTCCCGTTCTTTCTGATCTTGATTTTCATGTTCATCTGTATTTTTTGGAACCTTATGTAAAGCCGTTGAGACGACATGGCCATTGCCCGGTGGAGCCGCTTGGTTCGGCTATAGAGGAGTCTGGCACCCGCGGCCGTCACCTACCCAGCCGGACATTGGTGCATGGCACTCCTAGCATTCACTGCTGTCTCTTTATATCTTCCTCCGAGGACCTCCTCTCCCTCTATCAGAATCCCTTTTCTTGTCCCCATCTTCCTTCTCACCTTCTCCTCTGATCCTTGCCACATTTCCCTTCTCTTCTCCCCCTTTTCCCTGACCCCTATTTTCCCTCACTCCCATTGCACCTTAATATCTTTTGTTTTTGTAATGATCTAATCATTAGATGTATCTGTATAACCTTGTTTTTCCTCTTCCTCGCAACGATCTTTCATGTAAATTTTGTAACGTTTGTAATATGCTAAATGCTAAATTCCTCATGTAACTTGTAACTGGTGTAATTCTATAATTTTGTGGAAACTTATGTAAAGACGTTGAGGCGACATGGCCGATGCCCGGTGGAGCTACTTGGTTCGGCTATAGAGGAGTCTGGCGCCCGCAGCCGTCACCTACCCAGCCGGACATTGGTGCATGGCACTCCTCGTCCTTTCACTGCTGTCTATTTATATCTTCCTCCGATGACCTCCTCTCCCTCTCTCAGAACCCCTTTTCTTGTCCCCATCTTCCTTCTCACCCTCTCCTCTGATCCTGACCTGCCGTCTTGTTCCGTCCTTTGTCAGTTCCTTTCTCCCTGCTCCCACTCATTCCCACGTTTCCCTTCTCCCTCTTTTCCCTTACCCCTATTTTCCCTCGCTCCCATTGCTCCTTAATATCTTCTGTTTTTGTAATGATCTAATCATTAGATGTATTTGTATAACCTTGTTTTTCTTCTTCCTCGCAACGATCTTTCATGTAAATTTTGTAACGTTTGTAATATGCTAAATTCCTCATGTAAAGCCCTCTGATACCTCCGGGTCTAGCAGCGCTATATAAAACTCTTAAAATAAATAAAATAAATACATAAGTGGTGGGCTGGATGGATTGGATTGAGTGCCATTGGTTGAACTAGAGTGGGTGTTTTGGATTGGGGTAGAGTGGGGTAGATTGGAGCAGAGTAAGGTGGACTGGACTGCAGTGGATTGGGGTGGACTGGGCGGAGTGGATTATCTTGGAGTGGAGTGGATTGAAATTGAGTGGGGTGGATTGGATTGGGACGGGTGGATTGGAGTGGGGTGATTTGGACTGGAGTTGGTTGAACTGGATTAGGGTGGATTGGATTGGGGTGAATTGGGGTGGAGCAGGATGAATTGGAGTGGGGTGGAATGGAGTTGGGTGAAATGGGGTGAAGAGGAGTGCGCCGGAATTGAGTAAAGTGAATTGAATTAGCATAGGGTGGGGTGAGGAGGATTGGAGCAGAGTAGATTGGTTTGAAGTGGGCTGGACTGGATTGGAGTCAGGTGAACTGGATTGGGTGGGGTGATCTGGTTTGGTTGGGGTGAACTGGATTGGGGTGGAATGGAATGGATTGAGGTGGATTTGATTGGGGTGGGGCGGTGGATTTTAATGGGGTTCGTGTAGATTGAAGTGGCGTAGACTGGATTTTCCTGGATTGAGGTGGATTGGATTGGAGTTGGGCAAATTGGAGTGGGGCGGATTGTTTAGGATTGGAGTAGGGCAGATTGTTCTGATTGTAGTTGGGCAGACTAGAGTGGTGCAGATTAGAGTGGGCCAATTATTTTGGATTGGAGTGGGGCAGATTGAAGTGAGGCAGATTATTTTAGATTGGAGTAGGGCAGATTGTTTTGGATTAGAGTGGGGTAGATGATTTTGGATTGGAGTGGGGCTGATTAAAGTACAGAAGACTGACGTGGGCCAGATTGTTTTGAATTGGAGTGAGGCAAATTGGAGTGTGGTGGTTGGGAGGATTGGAATGTGGTAAATTGGTGTGGATTGGATTGGGGTAAAATCGATTGGATTGGTCTGGGGTGCATTGGATGGATGGGGTGGATTAATGTGGGGTGAGTTGGGGTGGGTTGGTATGGATTGGAGTGGGGTGGAATGGGGCGTACTGCACAATTGTGTGTTAAAGCTTCATTTCGAAAGCTCTATGTAAGAGAGAAACATTGTCGCTTGGCAAATAAAATAATCCTCATCTTTTGAGAACAGCATACTTGAGCAAAATGAAAAGAAACATGAGTGCAAGGTGAGAAAACAAGACTTGACAAAATATAAGAAACTTGACCATAGAAAATAAATCTTTGCTATTCTCCTTTTCCTGCTGGGCACATTTTTGCCAGTCACACACTTTCTGTTTGCAAAGCACTAAATGTTAAGTAAATGTAAATGTAAATGTACAGGAATTTATATAGCGCAAATCACCAAGCGGTTTCTAAGCGCTTGCTTAGGGAACCCGTCCTGGTATTCCCCTGTGAGATAACCCCGGCAGGGTATCCGCAAGGTGAAAGCCAGGCATCCCGCCGCGAGGGGCCGTTGTGGAGATTAAGCAAGCTATTGCCCAGAGTATGAACCCGTGAATCGAGTAGGCACTGGAGCGAGAATTGTCGAGTCCATGGACATTTTAGGACTCAAGACCCCACCGAGCCGGGAATTGAACCCTGGTCCCGGGCTGACCTCTGCTTCCAGGTCTGCCTCCTCTAACCAGTGAGCCACACTTCTCCACTAGAAGGAGCTGAAAATAGCACCCCAATGACATAGAGAGCAGAGGAATGGCACTGTTTAAGCTGAATTAATCAGTTCTTGGCCCCTACTCCACAGAGAGGATCAAAAATGATGTTAGGCATGCCTTGACAAATTAGGACGCCACAAAAATAGAGTGCCATGCAAGCCAACAAATGGTAAGCACCTGGCACGTTCCAAGCCATTTTATGTGAACAACAGTGTTGGGCAAGCGAGACGTATATGCTAGTGCATGCTCTCTGAGAAACGACCCTCATAAAAATGTGCAAACAACAGCAGCATTATATTTCTTCGATAAGTTGTCTAGCTGCTGGCACTGTTCAACCAGATCACGTGGTAGGAGTGGTAGGAGATAGATGAGATGCAACCTGAGTGGACACAGGCAGGCCCGGACTGGCCGTTGCGGGCACCAGGCAATCCCCCGGTGCGACACAAGGGTGGGGGCCGGTTTTGGGCCCTGAGGGCCGTTTTTGTTACAGGGCCGTTTTTTCAGCATAGCTGCAAAATCGGCTCTGTAACAAAATCGGCCGAACACCGACCCTGGTAAAGAGCTCGGTCGCACCCCCGGGGGGCCGGCCGAGCACTTTGCCAGGGCCGGTTTTGGTTCTCAGTCCGGCCCTGGACACAGGAGCTGATGTTTAATCTAGGTGAAGGAAGTGACCCACTTAGGGCCATCAGGGTCACCACTGACTACCTCTCAGCCTTCTGTACCAAATGAAGTGTCAAAGAGACAGTGTAGAATATATGCCAATAACTTTTTATTCATATACGCTCAGAGCGGGCCCCAGTCTGCACAGTCTCAAGAAAGTGCTACACGGGGGACTAAGGAACAGTAAGCATAGTGATACATTGTGTACATTTCACGGTTAGACAAGAACACACCCACAGTGGAATTTTTCGGGAAGATGTAACTGGACAGTGAAAGACAAAAAAAATGTTTTCTGTCTCGTATCTTGCACAACCCAGCACAGTCCAAGGCCGTTTCACCATGGGCTCCGACCAAACTGCCAGAGAGGTGGGAGAGGACCTTTATCGAGTGATTAAGCTATGCGCTGACACTAATAGTCTTAATTGCAGAAAGAAGCTTAGCGAGGGCATTTTCCAGAACTAAGATTAGTTTTGATCAGCATGCAAAATGGAGTATAAAAATAAAATGGTGCAGCGAATGCTAACTAAAATATGGCATTGCGTGAGCGTAATGGGCCTAATCTAACATAGGCGCCAGATGAGGTGGCCCAATCAGTGATTTTAGGGGCTGATGAAGGTCGAGATAGATGTTTGAAATATGACGAGTCCCTTTTCCAGGACATTGCGCTGTTTTCATGTTTAACTTGCGCGTCACAATTCTAAGCATCTCAGCAGCAAATGGAAGATCTGTTTTCCGCTTCCGTTTTTGTTTGACAAGAACCCAGTCACTTTCAGCGAAGATGGTCTCCTGAGTTCGCGGACCTCGATCAGCATATATCTCTGTGAGAAGATCTCCCTTTTTGCCCTGATCACCCCTATTTTTGGTCTGATACTTGTGGTTACTGACTCTGATTGTGCCCTGGGCCCTGCTAATCAGGCCGTAGGCCAGTCGCCTGTTTAAAACGTATATGGTAACTAGGTGCAATTACAATTGAAATGATAACCTACATTTAAGCCCCTAGTATATGGTGGGCATGTACATTTAGAGTACGGGTGGGCAGTAAATTCTGCTTCACCGGCAGAGTTTACAGAGTTTTGTATGCGCTCTTTCAGTATTGCTGTTTGAAATGGAGTGCAATGTTCTACACTTTGTTATGGTAACTGACTGAGCCACGCATTTCCCTTTGCTCCAGTGGAAGCATCAACATTGGAGCAAAGAGCCTGCCCTCCCTTCCTGCTCTCCGGGGTACAGGTGCATAATCCAGGCCAGCAGCCATGGCAGAGCACTGCCCCTTCGCACGGAAGATCAACAGGTAAAGTTAGAGCTACGGAGCCTGCCTATCACCTCCTTTATCCTCCTTTGAGCTCCTTATGATGTGTTTAATGGAACGGAAAGTCCCAACGTGAAACCAATCCACAAATATTTGCACTTCTGTTAATCATGTTCATAAAACAGTATCCAAGCTGTTCATTATTAATATGCAAGTTATTTTTAATATCCATACACTTAAAATATACTTTTGAAATGATAGCACTAATTGCAGCAGACGCAAAAATGTGCATGACTAATTCTTAATAGCTCTGGTGCATAGCCGACTTTCACGTTCTGCATTACGGAATGTACTCTGGGAGAGTGAATGCACTGGGACAGCCAGGAGGCAGGAGGGGGGAGTGTGGGCTGATATTAAATTATCTACACAGGCAGCAGACTGACTCCTCAAATAAAGGCTTGGTGTCCCTTGGTGGCAATGTGATTTATTTGCTCATAAAGACAAAGCCTGTCACTTCAGCGTGAGAAGGCAAGCCACAACCGTGACATTAAACCTAAGCCTAAAATCTCAAGCTTTTATGTTAGCCAGGACTTGGCTTGAGGCTAGCAGACATGAGTCACCTAGTCCTTGGGCTAGCTAGCATCAAAGGCAGACCAGACAAACAGTAGAGAGTGAGGAGTGGGCCTGTGTCTTTCAAAGCAACATCTAAATACAGTGTATTGAAATGGAAGATATACAATAAGATTAACTAGCAGCGTTGTTATTTACATGCAAACTCTTTGGGAAAATTACTGAGTTTTTTATTGTAACTACAAGCTGCTTATGTTCACGAGCCATCCAGATTTACAATGTGATTGCTATGAAAACCAGATATTGAATCCTGTAACCGTCTGGAAGGTTTGATGGCTTTTGCTGCATAGTTAAATTCTTTTTGTTTATGGCCACTAAAATGCTGAATGGAATATTTGAAAGTAAAAGTGGAGATTAGTTGAAGCTATAAAAATACAGCAGAGTGCCACCAGTTCTGCGTTGTTTACCGCATACGCCACGGTTAATTAAAGGTGGGAAACAATCCCTCAGGAAGTCATCGATTCGAGTATTGAGATGATTTGAGGCAGATGTGGCACCTAGCAGATTCGATTCATATTTGAGATTACAATTTTTGCAGCATGAATGCATGAGGTGAGGCCATTTAAAAGCCACTGCTGTATTCACATAATGTGTTACTCGCCATGACGAATGGGAAGAGTTATAATGCTGTGATCGTGTCCATCGCAGGCGCTGCTTTGGTGCTTTCTATTGCAAATGGTTTGTCGTGTGGCAATTTACAGGCCGGCAGTCATAATTGCTCCCCTTACGCCATTGGAGAATCCTCCCTGTGTAAATAATTCCAACCGAGGGAGTCGTACAATTAATGTTGAAATTCCGTGACCTCCCGAGCGTCATTCGCCACTGCCCGCCAGTAAATTGTGTTTATTTGGGACTAGCGAAGGAGCTCTGCCCTGTGTGACAATAAAACAGCCCATTCCTAGCAGTGTTGTGTCCTCGAACCGTAGAACATTTCCATATCTGTACAACACCATAAGTGATTTGTGGAGGTTTCCTTTCTGCCCCAAGTCCTGATGAGGCCCGGAAGAAAAGGGCTGAAACGCGTCGACCTGATATAAAAGAGAAGCCCTCACAATGCGACAGTAAAGCAAATACACAGCACCTCTTAACAGTGTATATGGTGTCAGACCAACCTTGCGCCATTTGGTGCTGTATTTAGGGTTATGTCTTTATTATGGGTTGCAAACCATACTCAAGGAAAAGAAAGTGTTTCTTCGCAATTCCTTAAAAAAATTAGGACATCGAGGATTCTTTTTGTTTGTTTATTTGTGTATTTATGTATGTCAAATGGAAAATGTATAACAAAAAGTATTGATGTGTATCATGTTATTGTCTGAATATTTAGACAATTGGTTCTTGACAAATCTATATATTATGACCTGAACCTAGTGTAGAGACTGGCGTGTATCCGTACATACCACAAACTCTCAGTTGAGAGACTAATTAAGGTTTCCTTCATTGTTCAAAACAATTTTCCTTGATTTATTCTGCAGCATCTTATTTGTTTTCTTGCTGTGCATATTGTTCAGGTGCTTGTGGAGTATTAGGACAACCCCCTTTGTTTTATAACTGAATCCATGTCTGCAACATCCTCTCCGACAGTCCAACCTTTGACAGGCTGAGCCAAACTTCTCTGATGCGGTGTGAAGTGGCCTACAAGGAAACAAAGAGACATCTGGTGAGAGGAGATCAGCGAAAAACCAAAGGAAATGATGGACGGAGCACTGACAATACAAGCACTCACCCCCAGTCAACTGATCTGGGTTTAATCCATCACCGTTCTTTAGCCCACTCTGCCACCCCAGTTCAGACATGGCGGAATGCAAATCAGTCTGACCCTGTGCCTGAGAGGAGATCAGCAGCTGCAGAGCAAAAGTCAGGAAGGGGACTGGGTAGCCAAACTGGCCTTCAAAGACAGTAAGGACAGGAACTAGGCCCACCCCCACTTCCTGCCCCCCCACCCAGATGGGAGCCCCTGTAATTAAAGTAGCAAAAGGGCTGGAAGGGGACTGTTAGGGAAAGATAGCCAAATCTGTAGACTGGGTTAGCCAGACCTGAAGCTTCAGGAGATGGTTTCTGGGGAATCAGGTGAAGTGGTCATCACAGAGAGTGGCACCCTCCACCCCATTGGTCAGGAGTACCCCCTTATTGCCAGCTCAGAACCCTGGATAAATATGGGAGAGTTTCCCAGCAACTGATATCCATGCCTGGAAACATCAGGAGAAGAAGGACTGCCCTGTGATCCCCTGGTTTTCAAAACAGAGGACTGCACTCAAGAGGACTGCACCTGCTGCACATTTTGGGCTTAACAAAAGAGGACTTTGCCTGGCTTCAAAAGGATTAAGAAGGTTACTCCATAAAAGCAATAGGCACAAAAGTGCTTTATTAAGTCACCTACATAACTTTCAATACAGCCCAGCTGACCAGTTTCACCTGGACTTTAAAGGATTTGACCAGGTGCATTGTGGGAATTGTAGCCCTCAAACTCCAAGAGGCTAATCAGAGCTTCTGCAGCCTTGGCAGGTATTGTGGACTTTCAAGACCCAAGAGAAACATGTGGAGAAGAAGAACAGCCCTTTTGGACCCTCAGACTGCACTCATAAGGACTGCACCTGCTACACTCACAAGGCTTTACAACCAAAGGGCTTCGTCTGTCTTAAAAGATAAGGCATGGACTCACTGACCAGCAAAATGTAGTAAAGTGCTGGAAGCACTACCTGCAACATCAGCACAAGAACAACTTAAGCTGACAAAGTTCCTCTAGATTTTACTTGGATTGACTAAATACACTGTGGTAGATGAAGTCTCAGACCTCAAGAGGCAAACAAGAGATTTTGAGCATTTGGCTGGTGCTGTGGGTCACTTTCATGCATCAAGAAACACTTCTGGAAATAAGTGTGAAAGTGTTACATCAAGAGTGGCATGAACTCTTGACTTTGTCCCAGTCCAGAGCAACTGTTTTTAACCGTTTTAGCTCAATTTGCTTCTAAGAGCTAGTTTTACTTTTAATTTATAAAAAATCATATCTCTGGTTCCATACATTGGATTTTTGTCATTTCCATGTCATCCTAGTCATAAACATATTTCCTATTTTTATTAATTGGTGTTGGACTTTTAATTGTGTGTTGTGTCTTTCTTATTTACTGCATTGTTGTTTTAATTTCCTATGGGTGTGTTCCTTTTCAGAACCTGCATCTAGGTTATATTCCTCACTCACCTGACTCGGAACAATTCTGTAACTCTTTTCACTAACTCTTGGGGCAAATTCGAGGACTTTTTTGAGAGAATGAGGCACTGGGGATGATTGATACACCTATACAAAGTGGTTGGCTCTGCCACAAGCTGAGCATATCTTTCCTTTAGCTGGGCAACTCAAATCATGAGGAGAGGGCCTGCGTCAGCATATGCACTGTTTTAAAGTTGTCTTCAAAGTAATTACTGCATGTGCCTTCTTAGTATTACTAAAATGCAGCCTTGTATATTTTGAGCTCTTATTTCTTCTGTGTCTGCAAGTTCATACATGCTGGATAGCTTGCAAAGGTTGTCGTAGGATGCAACTGTTATTGCTCTGGGGGGCCCGGCTTAGCTTGACTTTAAATGAAGGGTTCACAAACAGGGTTTGCAAGACCAATTTTGGGAAAGTAAAGATGAAGTTTTGCATTTATTCTCCTGCAAGGCATAACAGAATTGACTATTTGGTCGTTTGTTTGCTTCTTTTGTGTTTACAAAATAACGTGTCATACACATCTTCCATCGGGATACCACAGAAAATACTGCTGACAACTTACTGCGTCTGCATTTTGCACAATACTGACTTTGTTTTATATCAATCTATGTCAATGAAAACACTTCTGGACAACTACAAACCTTCGTCACACATATCTTTTCCACAAAATATTTAACATGCACGCCTTTTTACCACTGATTTGCATAGGCTATTATTTGCATTCCTTTTAACAACAACAATGTTAGTTTGCAGTCTTTAGCATCCATACCTTTACCACACGCGTTTTTTAATTATAAACAAAATACTAATAACATGGAAAAATCATAATAAAATAGCTGCTTTCAAAATCACTATATACTTGCTTACTTCTTACCACTAAAAAGGGACCTGTTGCAAATATTTTTTGGAATGCCTCCAACAGCATGATGGATGTCAGGTAGAGAGATAGTCACAATTACATCTCTAAAATTCACATTGCACTAAAATTATTCGTTCAGTCATGTTAGAAAAACAAGGAATCTGAAGCATATTTTGTTAGTAAATATAATTCAATAAAATCGGCCATCCATCATCTTGTGTACAGTGGTACACTGCCCTTTGAAGTTATCAGATATGTTTGATAGAAGAGGAGTTTCTGTTCCCCTGGTAAACACTACCACCTTGCTTTAAAGTAAGTACTGCTACAGAACTTGTGATACATTATCAATGGAACTATCAGTGGTACATTTATTTCTAAATATTTAGATTTCACATCAAATTTCTTAGCAATTCACAGATTACTTTTTCAAAAACTGGAAAAAAGAAAATTAGTTCTACGTAGTGGCATATTAAAGAAAATTGCTATTGGAGTTTGTATTATTCATGTAAAGAATTTATAATTTAAATCATTTAGAAAAAATATTAAATTACTAAACATAAGTTTACTTTGTCTCTATAGTAAGAAATTATTATTTGCAAATTCATTTTCAAAGTTCATTAAAAATACACACAGGAAGAGGGGCAGATTTACTACTCTCAATCCAGTCACGGTTTTCCTCCGGGATGTGCTGGACACTGGATAGGTAGGTATGTATATATTGGTCAGTGTCTATTAGTTAGGATCAAGAATTCATCATAGAAAACCTTTAACATAAAAAACTTAATTAGGGATTACTTTTGTGTAGTACAGGAAATTTATTCCAACATTTTCAAAAGTTGATATGCATCACGATATATTCAAAAGAATGCCACAAGTTATGCCTCATGCAAGTAAACAATTACTTCATTGAATCAAGCAGAGTCTACCGGACAAAAGTCTCAACATAGTTGCTTCAAAACAATCCTTGTGGGTTCATTCGCCAAGGATAAAAAATTCACACGTAATAATACAATAAGAAATGCGCTCAAAGTGAAGGAGAAAGGAGACAGTTTGAGAGGGATAGGTGTGGTTGGGTGATGGTGGGGACTGGGTAAAGGATGTTGTGACCATACTACAATCACAGTGATAATGCAACCTTTACAGACTAATTTTGTTCATTAGTTCCAAGAAAAACTTTAACATAGGGTTTGTATGTATCAACGGGTTGCTTCCTATGTTAAGTAAGTAAAAAGAATCCGGTCTACGTTTCGACCCCTATGGATTAAGGGTTGATTGAAGCCTCATGCTGGGGTCTTCTTCAGGACGTGAATACAGGAGCGCTTAAAAACAGGCAGTCCAGTGGCCTCTTATGCGTGGACCTTAATCGGTTCCTCAGTGGTAGCCATTAATTAGGGCATCCGGGGCTTTCCAGTCTGTAAATACGTTTGTGTTTGGTTTCCGCTCCTCCAGATGAGAGGTTTCCTCAGTGCAGCATCAGCGCGGGTATGATCAGCAACACAGCCTGACCCTTCGAAGTAATCCCTAATTAAGTTTTTTATGTTAAAGGTTTTCTATGATGAATTCTTGATCCTAACTAATAGACACTGACCAATATATACATACCTACCTTTACTGACCCAGGTCAGGATGTCCTTAGGGTACACCCCGTTGTGAATTTACTATTGGACACTGGATAGGGGCAGATTTACTACTAACACCAGTCAGTATTTGCTTCAGGGACGATCCTGGACCCTGGGAGGCATGCAGATTTACTCTTCTAACTCCAGTCAGGGTTTATCTCATGGAAGGTGCTGGACCCTGACTAGGGGACAGATTTGCTATTCTAACTCCAGTCACGGCTCAATTCACAGAAAGTGCTGTAGATTGAGTTTGGGTGCAGATTTTCTATTCTAACTAGTCAGTGCTTACCTCAAGGAAAGTGCAGGACTTAGGGGGAAGGAGGGTATTTACATGTAAATCAAGCAACACAGCGCAGCAAGGAAAGTTGCTGTGCTGTGTTGCGTAAATGGGAGAGAGCTGAAAAGTGCTGCATCTACTAAGATATGGCACTATTCACCTCTCTTACTGCGCTAGAGCACTTCTGACTGCCAAGCGCCAATGCAGGCCTCCTTTCACCATGGTGCTAGTTTGCCTGCAATAATGGCAGGATTGCTTTTGCGCAAGAAAATAACACAAAACACAAAAACAATCCTTAAAGGCATTGTCCTCTTTGTATGTGCTCAGAATGCAGCATGCATTGAAAGAAAAAGTAAGAAGGAGAAATAGAGATATTTCTCCTTGTTACGCCTGGTTCAGCTAGACGTAGTCTTTTGATGCATTCCCAGGTTTAGAAGTCTTTTAAAATTGGGAATGTGCCAAAATCCATGAGTGGATACATTGGATGCCCAGGCTCCACCCACAGAACACATCTCAGATGCGAACTAACGCAAGACGGCACTTTGGACTGCCTTGCGCTACTTTGTGTTTATTAAATCATGCAAAGCCACACACTCTGGCTTTGAATGGCTTAGTTAATAGCAAAACGGATTTTGCATCGAGGCTGTGCTATAAAAGTGATGTAAACCTGACGCAAAAACCTAAGTAATTGTGCTACTACATTGGGTTGCAGATTTACTATTCTATATTCAGACAGGGCTTATCTACAGGAAATGAAGGAGGGCAGATTTACTATTCTAACTCCAGTCAGGGCTTATCTCATTTAGACAGTAAATGGGCAACCAAAAGTAAAAGTGAAGATGCCTTTTAAAAAATATCATTCTACAAGGATTGCAAGCAAAGCAAACATATGAAATAAACAGTTACCATGTCAACGTTTCTCCTATTTTCTTCATCTTCAAACTTTTCAAATTGTTCAAACGCATCAGCCAAAACCACAAAAGCATCTCTTCAAACCATCACACAGCGGAACCAAAAGGTAAACATTACTTTCAAAGTAAGACTTTTAGCCATCTTGATCAAATCATACGTTTTTTTAAAATAAGCTTAATGGAAGATGCTGGTCTCTGAGAGTGGGTGTGGATGTTCTATTCTAACTCCAATCAGGGTTTACTTCAGGAAAGGTGCAAGATACTGAGTTTGGGTACAGATTTTCTATTCTAACTCCAGACAGGACTTACCTCAGGGAAAGTGCTGGACACTCAGAGGGAGCATATTCACTATTCTATGTCCAGTCAGGGCTTGCCAAAGGGATGATCCTGGACACTGGGAGTGGGCATATTTACCTCATGGAATACAGCCAGCAATTTTTGTTGACATTGAAAAAAAAAATATATATATATATATATATTCCAACCAAACTACAGAGACCCATTTAGCTGCAGCCACACAAGAACTCCGTTTCGAACTCCTTTAATAAACAGCCTGCCAGCAGGTTACCAAAGGTGACGCTCTTCCAATATTAAAACGCCAAATGCATTGCGAGAGTCTCTGCTCTCTTCCTCAGTGGCAAAGTCATCATTGCTGGTTCACTCCCTCTGTCTTAATTAATAGTCCCCGCCTCTAGGGCGTGAGCAGTCAGAGGCGTTTCTGGGATCAGTAGTTTGAATGTTAAATGGAGTGATCCCCAGCGAAATGGATGCAAATGTTAAACCCAAGTGGGATGAAGGCACATCTCGTTTGCTGCCTGCCTCGCTTTGTTGCTGTAAATAGGAGCGTTTTCAGGGGATACCTCTGCAATACTCCTCAAAACGTTCTTGTCCATTAGTCCTCCGTGGTGTAGAGGACCGGCTCTGTTGTAACTGGGTGCTGCAAACCACGACCGGGCGGCCGTTATTCATTCCAACCAAACTACAGAGACCCATTTAGCTGCAGCCACACAAGAACTCCGTTTCGAACTCCTTTAATAAACAGCCTGCCAGCAGGTTACCAAAGGTGACGCTCTTCCAATATTAAAACGCCAAATGCATTTCGAGAGTCTCTGCTCTCTTCCTCAGTGGCAAAGTCATCATTGCTGGTTCACTCCCTCTGTCTTAATTAATAGTCCCCGCCTCTAGGGCGTGAGCAGTCAGAGGCGTTTCTGGGATCAGTAGTTTGAATGTTAAATGGAGTGATCCCCAGCGAAATGGATGCAAATGTTAAACCCAAGTGGGATGAAGGCACATCTCGTTTGCTGCCTGCCTCGCTTTGTTGCTGTAAATAGGAGGGTTTTCAGGGGATACCTCTGCAATACTCCTCAAAACGTTCTTGTCCATTAGTCCTCCGTGGTGTAGAGGACCGGCTCTGTTGTAACTGGGTGCTGCAAACCACGACCGGGCGGCCGTTATTCATTCCAACCAAACTACAGAGACCCATTTAGCTGCAGCCACACAAGAACTCCGTTTCGAACTCCTTTAATAAACAGCCTGCCAGCAGGTTACCAAAGGTGACGCTCTTCCAATATTAAAACGCCAAATGCATTTCGATAGTCTCTGCTCTCTTCCTCAGTGGCAAAGTCATCATTGCTGGTTCACTCCCTCTGTCTTAATTAATCATCCAACTCCTTTATGAAAAGGAAATGAGTCCGCACTCTCGGAAATACTTTTCCCAGTTTCTTTTATTTTCCAATCATCATACTCCAAAAATATACCAGCACTGAAAGAAACTGGGAAAAGTATTTCCGAGAGTGCGGACTCATTTCCTTTTCATAAAGGAGTTGGATGATATATTACAAAAGCGGGGCTCTGCTTAGGAGTCCGCACCGATGGAAAGAGCGCCAGAGGGTTGCGAAACGGAGCCGATTTGGTGGATATATATATATATATTTTTTTTTTAAGCAATTCTAATAATGCAGAATTCTAGGCAAGCAGTGTATGTCATTTCAAAGAGCGGAAACAGACTTTGGAAATATGGTGGGTATATGTACTGAAAAATGAGAATAACTGAGCGCACAAATTATTGGAGGTGTGTTAAAAATCGGGTTTCTAGTTGGCTAGGGTATGCACCTAAGCTAGGCAGAACCCACCACTCTAGTCAGGATAAGAACTGAGATTCAGTGGCCACCAGGTGTCATTCCAGAGGAAGGTGTGGCTGCTGAAGATCATCACTTCAGTTTTGTCAGTGTTGAGCTTTAGGCAGTTGGTCTTCAAAGGTGTGAGGTTGGTTGAGAGCAATTGGACAAATTGGGTGTCATCAGCATAGATGATGATGTGGATGTTGTGGGTTCTGACGATGTCTGCTAGTGGCGATATGCAGATGTTGTAGAGGTTTGGACTGAGGGATGCTGATGGTGTGCTTGGGATGTGAGAGGAAGGGAGGGAGGTGGATTCTCTGGGTGTGCCCGAGAGGAATGATGCCATCCATCTGAAACCTTTGTCTTTGATTCTGATCCGGTGTAGTCGTCTGACAAGTGTGTGGTGGGAGATGGTATTGAAAGCAGCGGAGAGATTAAGAAGGATCAGGGTGGCAGATTCTTCTTTGTTGAGTAGGGTGCAGATGTTTTTGGTTGCGGTGATCAGGGTCTTCTCGGTGCCGTGGTTGACTCTGAATTCTGTTTGGGACGGGTTTAGCAGGTTGTTTCTTTTCAGGTGATCAGTGAGTTGGAGGTTGATGACCTTTTCGAGGACTCTGGTGGGGAATTGGAGTAGCATGATGGGGCTCTAGTTCTGGGGACCGCTGGGGTCTGCGGAGGGTTTCTTACGAGGGGTCTGACCTCCGTGTGTTTCCAGGTGTCGGAATAGGTGGCTGAGGAGATGGAGTCATTGAGGACGGTAGTGGGTTGGTGGCTGATCTCATGGCTTTTGAGATTAAAGAGTTGGTGGGGTAATGGGTCGGTGTTCCTGAGTGGATGGAGTTCATTGAGGCGGTGATGTTTGGTGTGCTGGGCTGTTCCCATGTGGTGAGCGGGTGGCAGTCTTCCTGGGAGTGGGGAGGCTGAGTAGGTTAGTGGGTTGGGGACTGAATTTTCTGTATAAGATGGCTATCTGTCAAGGCCTCTTTTTTCATGACTTTGAGTGGTGGTTGTAAATGTTGAGGGTAGACTTTAAGGTGGCTTAATCAGTGTTGTTTCCACTGTTGCACCACTTCCTTTCTAGTTGTTTTCATCTGCCTTTCATTGTGCTGATTTCTGGGGTGTACCAGCTGGCTTATTTGGTGGATCTCAGTGGTTTGATTGGGACAACTCGTTCAGCAGTGCTGTTGATCAAGGTGTTGAAATTCTCGACTGCATAAGTCAGGTTGGTAGAGACATTGGTCAGGGTTCTGCTGAGGGCATCGTCCACTGCACTGAGTGACTTTAGTCTTGCTGTGGAAGGGAGCACTGTGGCAGTTGAGGTGGTGTGAAGTGGATGGTGAAGTGGACAATGAAATGGTCAGACCAGCTGATGTCCGTGGTGTGGCTATATCTGATTTTGTTGCTGGAGGTGAAGATGGGGTCCAGCATGTGTCCTGCTCTGTGTGTGGGCTCTAAGGCCAGATGTGTGAGGCCGATGCCGTCTAGTCATTCTAGGAGGGCGGTGGAGTTGGTGTCTAATCAGATGTCCAGATGGAAGTTGAGCTCTCCCAGGAAGATGTAGTGTTCAGATTCTATTGCAAGCTGGGTGATAAATTCTGTTAACGTGTCGCTGAGGCTTGAAAATGAGCCTGGGGGTATTTATGTGAGGTTGCCGTTGATGGTGGTTTTCTTGTTGGTGTGTAGTGGAAGTACATGTGTTCCATGAGCGGTGTGGTTTCATCTTCACTGGTGGTGCAGTTGATTGATTCTTTGTGTATGATCATAATGCCACCTCTGCGTCTGTTGGCGCATTCCTGGTGTTCCATCTTGTAGCCATTGGGTGTTGCTGTGGCGATGTCAGAGGCCAATTTATTATTATTTATTTGTTGAGCTTTTAAAGCGCGACAGCTACCCAAAAAGGGTTTCCCGGCACTGAAAATAGAAAGCTGTTGAGTAGGTCATAATACTCTGATGCAAGGCAGCGACAAGTTATTGATTAAACAGCCAGGTCTTTATGGCTTTGCGAAACTGGGCATAGCTTGTTTCTGTGCGTAAGTTTAGGGGGAGGGAATTCCACAGCTTTGGTCCCAAGAGTGAAAAGGACCTTCCACCCATCCTGGCTAGGCGGACTTTAGGCACGCTGAAAAGGCCCTGCGAAGAGGATCTTAGACAACGGGCAGGAAGGTAGGCGTGCACCAGAGTTTTTAGATATCTCGGGGCAGAGACAAATTTAATTCTGTGCATGAAACTGAGGGTCTTGAACTTGACCCTGTTATCGATTCTGAGCCAGTGCAAAGCCCTGAGATGCCCTGACATACGTTCTCTCCTGTGGCACTTGCACAGCAGTCTAGCTGTGGGATTTTGCACGAGTTGGAGACGTCGCATGACAGCTTATGAGGACCCTAAAAAGAGGATATTTCCGTAGTCAAGCCGCGAGGTGATGAGAGCATTGACTACAGAGTTTTGCATTTCTCCAGGCAACATCCATATGATTTTTCTGAACCATCTCAAGATGGTGAAACACGTGGCTGTTAATTTCCTAACTTGAGGCTGCATGGTGAGGCCTTTGTCAATGATAATGCCCAAATTTCGCACATGGTCCGACGGCATGGGAAGAGATCCCATTTCTGGAGGCCAGTGACTGGTACTCCAAAGATCCGGATTTGGGTCAAGGATTAAAACCTTTTGTCACCATTGAGCTTCAGTAGGTTTTACCTCATCCATGTAGCAATTTTACTTCAACCTGCCTGCAAAGGAGAAGAGGAATTCCCATCTGTGTTTGAGAGTGAGAAGATAATTTGCGAATCATCCGCATATGTAAACATGGTCAGGCCTTCTGATTCGGCGATCTGCGCAAGTGGGGCTACATACAGATTAAAAAGCAAGAGACTAAGCACCGAGCCCTGGGGAACTCCATAAGGGGACAAATGGATGTTAGATGACCAAGTGTTTGAGGTTATTTGAAATGTTCTTTGGGTCAAAAATGAAGCAATCCAATCTAAAGCCTTGCCCCTCACACCAGAGGCAGAGAGGGATTTTAACAAGATACTATGGGAGATAGTATCGAACGCTGCGCTGAGGTCGAGTAGAATCAGCGCAGCTGAGTCTCCTTTATCCACTAGATGGCGCAAATATTCCGACACCCCCAGTAGTGTAGTCTCAGTTGAAAAGCCAGGACAGAAGCCTGACTGTGTAGGATGGAATATGTCATTGGCTTCTGTATAATGGGCGAGGTGGCTATGAACATGCTTCTCCAAGATTTTGGAGAAAGCAGGCAAGAGGGAGATGGTACGAAAGTTGGCCAAAATTTTTGGATCGGCCGTTGGTTTCTTCAACAAAGGTGAAACCATGGCATGTTTCCACATAGTGGGAACGGTGACCGTGGATAGGGATAGGTTGAGTGCCTTGCAGATTACAGAGAGTTGCTGGGTGTCAAGGAGTTTGAGAACAGAGGTTGGGAGGGGATCGACTGGAGATCCAGATTTCAGTTTCCCAATTATCTCTTGAAGGCCTTGAACATTCATCTCAGGCCAGGAAGTGAGTGGCTCATACGACAGATCTGACTAGGGGGAAGAGTACACATCCATAAAGTCAGACTCAGAATTCCTTACCACAAGCCCCGGCTGTTGTTTGGAGATGTCCGAATAGATGGTGTCAATCTTGCTTGTAAAAAAGCAAGCCAGTTCTTCACATTGGACATTACTCAGGGGGAGGGGTTCAGCAATGGTTTGAGAGCCCACTAGTTCTTTAACTAAGTTGAATAATGTTCTGGATTTATTTGTGGCTGCCGAAATGGTCTTCGCCACATAATCGGCTCTAGCTGCAATACAGTCTTTGTGATATAGCCGGAGTTCCCTCCTGTAATTTTGACCCGCCGCTGGAGAATAATCCTTCCTCCAAAGGCGCTCGAAACGTTTACATTTGGACTTTGTAGCTTTCAATGAGTCATTAAACCATAGTGCAGGGGTATTATGGGCTTTGACTTTCTTGTGTGCAAGTGGCAGACAAGCATCAATGGCCTCCGTATGCCACCTGTCGGTCTTTATGGCCACTGTTTCCATATCGTCCGAGTCTAATACGATTTAAGAAGATTCATATCAAGTTTCCTCCAGTTCCTATTACCATACAGGACTGTTGAATTAAGAGGAACAGGAATCACAGGGGCCGACAGGCTAAAATTGGTAAGAAAATGGTCTGACCAATGTAGGGGCAGGGCGGGGGAACATTGAAGCCGAGGAAGGCTGGAAAAGATAGGGGCCAGTAGATGGCCACCTCTATGAGTGGCCCCCGTATTGCATAATGTGAGGTGCATGGCTGCCAGGTCTCAATCAGATTTATGCCTATATTATTCTGTAGGTCATCAAGATGGATATTTAAATCCCCTACTATCGAAAGGTTGCTAGAGTTTACCAGACGAGAAGCAACCAGATCCAGAAACTGCGTCGCCCAGGTTTGTAGTGAGCCGGGCGGTCGATAGACTAACAAACCCGTAAACGTAAAATTAGGAAGCAGTGAGAGTTTAAAAAGAGCTATTTCACAGGCATTCAACGAAACTGGTTCAAGAGTGCATTGCAATGATTTTTTGAATATGACTGCTATGCCACCCCGATTCTTTTCGGTCTGTCCTTTCTAACTATGGCATAATTTGGCGGCAAGGCTTCCGCAACATCGGGGGCTGAACTATCATTTAACCAGGTCTCCGTAAGAAACAGGGCATCCAGTGGTTCATCAGACAAAAGGTCATAAATGTTTCTTTTATGTTTACTTAGAGACCGGCAGTTAAGACTGCCAAACCGCCAGGTCTGAGGCGACTTACAGCCTGCAGCCAGCTGTCTACAGAGCTGGGGAGAATCAAGCTGTAAGCTGCAATTTGGGCATGAGCTGGAACTTTGCCTGTCATTCTGAAAGATCATACATTCCTCATTAACTGGTCCTCTAAGCGAATGCAGCATGTCAGGGGAGTAGACCCTTAATATCGGTACCTTTTGTCCAGAGGTTTGGGGCCCTGGGCCCGGCCTGGCCGGACCGGCGCAGACGGGCTTGCCTTTGGCGCGCCTTCGGCGTGCCGCCGGCGCTCCTGCTGCGCCCGCCCGCTGCGCCCACCCCCTGCGCCGTCGGGGAGTGATGATCATTTTATAGGAAAGATGGCAGGAGGCAGCCAGCAACTAGAGCGCTACCCCTGCCGTCCCCCCAAGATGGCGTCCACCACTCTCTCGCACCAGCACCTAATCGGCTGTGCGAGGAGTAGGGTTTCAGGAGCGGCGTGGGCAAAGTGAGGACAAGAACTAAAGTGCAGAAATTGTTAAAACAAGTCAACATGTACACACAATGTTTTAAAAATTCTCAGTCAAGTGACTGTGCACAAAGTTTGAAAAAAGCAGCGTTTAAAAACAAGATTTACAAGCTAGCCTAGCAGCCCCCGGCTTTTCACCTCAGGGGTAAAACAGCACACTAGATCCAATGCGAGGATGAGCCAGGTCTCTGTGATCAAAGTCACATTGGCGGAGGGTGGAGATACTGTCACAAATCTCATTGGCGTGTTTGTAGAGTGATATGGCATTGATCAAGAGGCATATGAGTGGTTCTGGGGTGGTAGCAGCTGGAGTGGTACAGGCTTCTGCAAGGGCAGTCGGTCCTGGGAGGGAGCTGAAATGGCAGTGGAGGAAGGTGAACGGTCCCGCAGTGAAGCAGGGAGATGTGCTGGCAGCACTTTTTTGTTGTGTTCGGGGTCCAGAGAGTAGAGATCTATGGTGGAGTACCTGATGGAGTCTGGGGGGCCAGTGTTCCTGGAACTGGGATTGGTTCAGGCATGGACAGTCACAGACAGGCTTGCCTTTGGTGCACCTTCGTAGCGCTGGCTTCATTACTGCACTGCGGCTTCCATTAGTAGGCCAGGAGAGGGAAGAGATGCTGGGGAGGTGGGAGGCGGAAGAAGTGGCAAATGGCAATCGGGGCAAAGGGGAGGTGGGAAAGGTGGCACCTGGGGCACTGGAACCTGGGCCTGGAGTGTAGAGGAGCAAAGAGCAGAGGAGAGGGCAAAGGTGCTGGTGCTCACCGGATATATGACGTTAAAACGCATGTTTTTACAACGCATACCGTTACAACGGGACTTTTACAACGCCAATACTATTACCACGCATGTATTTACAACGCATTTTTTTACAACGCAGGTACTTTTACAACGCATACCATTACAACGTAAGTATTGGTAAGTATATATATTTTTTTTAATTGTATATTATTTAAAATTAATATAATGTATTGTAATTGTATTTAATTTAATTTAATTTAATTTAATTTCATTTAATTAATTTAATTTAAATTTAATTTTATTTTATTTTTACCCTGTACCCCTTTACCCAAAAACCCAAAACTGACCCTGAACCCTAAAAATACCCCTTTACCCAAAAACCCAAAACTGACCCTGAACCCTAAAAATACCCCTTTACCCAAAAACCCAAAACTGACCCTAAACCCTAAAAATACCCCTTTACCCAAAAACCCAAAACTGACCCTAAACCCTAAAAATACCCCTTTACCCAAAAACTGAAAACTGACCCTGAACCCTAAAAATACCCCTTTACCCAAAAACTGAAAACTGACCCTGAACCCTAAAAATACCCCTTTACCAAAATACTGAAAACTGACCCTGAACCCTAAAAATACCCCTTTACCCAAAAACTGAAAACTGACCCTGAACCCTAAAAATACCCCTTTACCCAAAAACTGAAAACTGACCCTGAACCCTAAAAATACCCCTTTACCCAAAAACTGAAAACTGACCCTGAACCCTAAAAATACCCCTTTACCCAAAAACCCAAAACTGACCCTGAACCCTAAAAATACCCCATTACCCAAAAACCCATAACTGACCCTGAACCCTAAAAATACCCCTTTACCCAAAAACCCAAAACTGACCCTGAACCCTAAAAATACCCCATTACCCAAAAACCCATAACTGACCCTGAACCCTAAAAATACCCCTTTACCCAAAAACCTAAAACTGACCCTGAACCCTAAAAATACCCCTTTACCCAAAAACCCAAAACTGACCCTAAACCCTAAAAATACCCCTTTACCCAAAAACCCAAAACTGACCCTAAACCCTAAAAATACCCCTTTAAAAAAAACCTAACATATAACATTTTAAATATAATTATATACTTACCAATACTTACGTTGTAATGGTATGCGTTGTAAAAGTACCTGCGTTGTAAAAACATGCGTTGTAAATAAATGCGTGGTAATGGTATTTGCGTTGTAAAAGTTCCGTTGTAATGGTAGTGCGTTGTAAAAAATGCGTTGTAATGTGTGTTTACCGAGGTGAGGTGGTAGGCGGTATGCGGGAAAAGTTGGAAAATTGCACAGGGGAGCAACAGCAAGGCGGGAAAGGTAGCTTCCGGGGCACTGGAACCTGGGCCCAGTGTGCAGAGGAGAATAGAGCTGAGGTGGGATTGACTCTTGAGCTAGGAGCAGTCTGGTGGTCTTGCAGATGGAGGCTGGCAGCAAGCAGAACTGGCACTGACCTGCTCATTGGAGCTGCGCTGTGGCTTTTACTAAATCGGTCAGGAGAAGGAAGGGGCAAAGGGGAGGCAGGAAACATGGAAAAAACAGCGCAGGTGAGCAACACAGAGGAGGGAAAGGTGGTGCCTGGGGCACTGGAACGTGGGCCTGGAGTGCAGGGGCTCAAGGAGTTGAGGCAGGCAGAGTCTGCCTGCTGGTGAGGCTAGCTCTTAAGATAGGAGCTGCCTGGTGGTCCTGCAAAGGGAGGCTGGCAGCAAAGAAAGATGGCACTGACCTGATCCTTTCAATAAAAACTTGTACTTCAGCACTTGTCTGGTAAAATCCTCACAATACCTCTCCAAAAGAAGACATTTTTGTCTTATTAAAGCTTCAGTTCACTCCATAAATTAGAGCGAATGCTGGCTTTCAAGCAGCTTTTACATTTACGGATTAATTCATTGGAAACATTTACTTTTCTTTGAGGCAGCAAACACCCTGGCAGGAAGGCTTGTATGTGGTTTAGCTGTCGGTCTTTCCCTCGGTTTCACAGACCAGGAAAATCCCTGTCTTCCATTTCAGCCGAGGCATTTCAGCTACCACAATTAGCAACTGCAGGATGGTTGGCTTTTAATAAAAAGTAGGGTAACTGTTTTTGTTACGTAAAAAAAATGATGGGCATGTTTTTGCCCACATGTCCTGCCTAAATTGACCTCTGACGTCGATCTCTATTTTATTCAGTTTGTACACAGACTAGGATTGTGTATTGTGATAGTGGGGTAACAAAGGCCCCCCGCTGCCCCCGTTGTCCTTGCAGTGCAGAGGGGCCCGATCTCCAGGGGCGCCCTCAGCAGAGTACCCTGACCTTAGAGCTCCAGCCTGAGTCTGAAAGGGACCCCCTTTATGTAGTCTGCAGTGGGGGGGGGGGTAAAGTTTTGTTCCTCTAGCGTATTGTGCGTCCTGTTTTATCCAAGACTGACTAGCATCACTGAAATACAAATCACCCTTCAACAAAATGAACCTTGCTGATTTGTTCAGTGATTCACTTTGAACCCTGTTAGTATTCTTTTGTGGGATGTACCTGTTTTTGTTTCTTTTCCATGCAATTAGGCTTGTTCTTCAAAAGCTGCTGGTTTATAAATTCCCAGTTGAACAGGCTGGTGGAGAATTCAAAGAAGAAAGATTCACAGTCAGGTCGAAATGCATTGGCTCACAAGTGGCTTTCTTCTTTTTTTTGCATTCCTTTGGCTGCAGTCTGATCAGGTAAAACATTTTATCCAAAGTCTTTATTTCAGCATGTGGATATAGCTTACAATGTGCCACTATACCTTTATGCTTTCTAATAAATATTACAAATTTAGATATTATTTTCATAGCTCATTGTTATATTAGTATATCCTGGTGTAGCTTGCCAGATACCCAAACCAGTAATTGATGTGATGTTTACCAGCCTGGATGATGGTTTGAAATTCATCGCATCTGAGAAAGTCTGACTCGCTGTGCAGAAATTTATCTGGTGACTTTTTGAAAGCTAACATGCCAATTGTGGTACTCACGTCACCAAAATCTGCATGTTCTGACAAATACCATGTATGTTTCTTATAATAAACATCAGTAAGTTTGATCTGCTGATATTTATATAAAAAAAAGAAATGTGATATGTGTGGTAAGAGTACTTAATTGTGTGGTATGATGGAGTAAAGAAGAAGGTTGTGGCTTTTACATGCTTGGCTTTCACCTTTTTTGAAAAAATATAGCTATACATGGCTTCCCAAATCAGAACTGTTTCTACATTGTAGGGTTGTGGTGGATTCCGTAGCTTTTCCATTGTGAGCTGTATTTCCTGTTCTATTGGTGCATATGTGAATTATAGACTCGCTCGTGTAAGTAGCGTAGGTGTGAGCTCAGTCCATCAGCATTCTGATCGTTCCTACTTCAGTCTTCCAAATAGTGGGGGAACAGGACTGCTGCCAGTGCCTAATTTGTAAATAAATGAGTGCCTGTGACCAAAATCCTCCACAGAAGCCCGAGGTGGCTGGAATTAAATATCAGTACGAAAGCTGTGGAGTTTGATTTCACCTCAGGCTTCTTTCATCTAGACTCAGAAATTCCTTTCCTCATACGCTCACTCATGTAAGTGTATATTCTTCATTTGTGATGTGTTCTCTGTCTTTCTTTTCCACCGTCTACTACTTTCTGTGTTTTTCGTTCTTGCTATCTTTAAATATCTGATGGGGTAAAATAAGTTCCCAAACATAAGTGCTGCTGGCCCCCACTGGCAACCACCGTCTCAAATGAAGCACTGACTGTACTGTTATGGCTGCAGAGGGACACACACTACAAAACGAACATTTATAAGAATATTAAACTGTCACTTTTGTTGCGAGTGAAAACCAGCAACATCTTTCTACAAATCGTTTGATTTGCTACATTTTTCTGAGTTGAGTACCGTCCCTTAGGCAATTCGTACTGCTGTTTACGTTTTCAAGGTCAATTAACTGTGCCTGACAGTTTTCCCAAACATATGTGCTGCTGGCTATATAGCCTCTCTGTTAAATTGTAATGCCCTGGCCTGAAGTCAATGGGCCATATTTACTAGAAACTGGCGGAGTGCGTTGTTACGCCAAAATTGGTAACGCTGCGCTCCATCAATTTCAAAATGCAGGGATGCATCATATTCATAAGAATGCGGTGCACCCCTGCATTTCCCTAGCAATGGCATTATAGCAGCTTCCTAGCGCCAGTGCAGGCTCCATTGCGCCATGCTGAAAGGGTACCTTTGCTGCAGGGGTGATTGTTTATGTGCAGGAAGAGAAACTTTTCTGCACCTAAGCAAGTTTTTACAAGCGATTTGCTGTTTCTGTGTGTGCCACAGAATACAGCACACATGGAAAGAGCAAAATACGAGGAGAAATTAAACATTTCTCCTCGTATCACCTGCTGAAGGCAAAGTATTCCATGGTGATAGTTTTTGCGCTACCCCACACATTGTAAATATAGGGCAGCATAAAAAAAGCAATAGGTTTTGCGGCAGAATTCCCACAGCAACAACGATTGCACGCCCCTTTAACGCTAAGTGCTGCATGAATAAGCATTAGTTACAAGGCAGCTTTAAACCACGTTAAGAGGAGGTCCCAAAGTCCTAGTAGTGTAAATACTGTACTACTGCACTACTATTCGACTTCCAGTCTGATGTGAATCGTGCTTATGAGTGTGCAAATATGTCATGGATGTGGTGTAATAATTTTGTAGATGTCAACTGAAAGCTTGGTGCTGTGTGGTCTACAAGTGCTAAGTACTGTTGTACGTGGTTCTTGTTGTCAGAGGGGTTTCTGCATAGTGTTTGTGCTGGGGGTTTGATTGGCTACTATAGGGTTACCTATTGGACTTGGGGGTGAGGGATTTGGCTTTGAATGCTGCTAGACCTGTGATTGGTTAATAAGGCCAGGTCTCCCATTGACTCTAGGGTTTAAGGTTAGGATTCTGATTGGCTAGGGTTCCATTGGCCGAAAGGGCAATTTTAAGCATAGGGCTCAGGGCGTCTCTGTCCATGCGTCAAGGCTAAGGGCTTAGAAGACAAAGGCAGTTGCCTGTTTGGGCTGGGTGGAGATGAGAAGGGCCCTTGCCTGTTTAGGCTGTGTAGAGAGGACAAAGGAAGTTGCCTTTTTGGGTCGGGCCAAGGGCCAGAGATGCTGCCCAATTTTTACTTGCAAGCTACCACCTTAAGCCCTCTTGTTGGAAAATGGGTTATTAGTAGTGCCAAATTTACATCTGTCACTGGAAATAAGGCCGCTAACTCAGTCAAGAGCTCACAATAGGTCTTAGAAAATTATTCCCATGCTCAATCCTTGATAGCTTGGCTGCGAGCAGGCAGGCTTAACTTCAAAGACAGTCGGACCTCTGGAGCTTTTCAGCGGGACGAACCTGGCCGGCTTGCAGTTGAGTGTCACCGGCTTGGCTGGCCAGGTATGAAGCTTTTTTCCAAACTTCATGCATCCGGAAGTTCCCCAAAGGGTCCCAATGTGTCCAAAATGTACTCCAAGGGTGTGCAAGCTCCAAGGTGGTCCTTGAAAGTTTGGAACTTCTGTCCGGACCTGCTCCAGCACGGTCGCTCCCCCCACGCTCCCCGATCCCAGCTCCTGCTCGTGATTTGGCTGATCTGTGGTATCGTTTGCTGGATTGTGATATCGCTTATTCAATTATCTCATTGTATTTGCCTGGCATCGCATTTGTGTGCATTTGTGCTCATTAATTTTTAACACTGTATCTGCCCTGCATCGTAGCGCGATTATAGTAGACAGCACCTAACCTTGATTTGAACGCTCGCTCTGCTGCACTTTGCAGCGCGACACTTGCTGAGGCTTTTTCACTTGCTGGGACTTCGACTGTGCCCCCGGTGCCGTGGTGCATCTGCTGCCCCTGCCTTGCTTTCCCTTTGACCCTCCATTTTGTTTTGGTGTTCCCTGGCCCGCCCCTCCTCCCCGCTACCGCCTCCCAGCTGCTGCCCCTCCCACGCTCCGCCCCCTCCACTATCCATTTCAGGCAGATGACCCAACGCGCAGCGTCCACGCGCTACGGCCGCGCCGAAGGTGCGCCAAAGGTAAGCCCGTCTACGCCCGTCCGCGCCAAGTCCGCGCCTAGCGCCAGACACCCTGGTCCCCGCCCCACCCGCATTTCTTACGACGCCTCCACCCTCTTAGCCCTAAACCCTGGCCGCCTCCCCAACTGCGCCCAAGCCACACCTGGACACACCCATGGACCCTTCACATGCTATTCCTGCAAGTTTGACAGAACCAAGACCAACTCCTCATCCACTAACACCAAACAGGGATCGAACACCAACCACCTAAAATGCATCCTGCTGAACACCCGCTCAGTCCACAGTCACGCCATCGACCTCTGGAATCTACTAGACACCATCTCCCCGGATGTCGCCTTCCTAACAGAAACATGGATGAACACCTCTTCAGCCCCAGACATCACCATTGCTATCCCGGACGGCTACAAGATCATCCGAAAAGACCGTACCAAACAAACAGGAGGAGGCATAGCCATCGTCCATAAGAACACCATCCGCGTCTCAACCAGCTCAGACGTCAACCTCGCTAGCGCCGAACACCTCCACTTCCAGATCCACACCGACCCCAACACCACACTCAGAGGCACCCTCCTCTACAGGCCACCAGGACCCCGTGCACAATTCAGTGAAGACATCACTGATTTTATCACCCCACACGCCCTCCCCTCCGAGAACTACATTTTATTGGGAGACCTCAACTTTCACCTGGAAAACAGCAGCGACAACAACACCACCACCCTTCTGGACAATCTCGCCAACCTCGGACTCAAACAACTTGTTAATACCCCCACACACTACGCAGGACACACGCTCGACCCTATCTTCACCTCCAGCAAACATATCTCCTTCAGTCACACCACAGCTCTCCCTTGGACGGACCACAGCTGCGTTCACTCTGTCTACAAAAAGACTACAACCCACAACCATCCGCAACCTACTCTACGAAGATACTGGAACAAAATCTCCATCGACCAGATCTCCTCATCGCTTCTTCAAAACCCCCCTGCCCACTCATCGAACCCCAACCAAGCAGCCATCAACCTCACTCAATGGCTAACCAACAGCGCCGATAACCTAGCACCTCTGAAAAAAGCTCAAATCAAACTAGGCAGCAAAAACGCCCCCTGGTTCAACGATGACCTTAAGAAATCCAAGAAACTCTGTCGCTCCCTTGAGAAGTATTTACAACAAAGGGGTGGTGATGGACAGAGTCTCTGAATTAAGCAGAAAACTCTCACCCAGTCAAGAGATCAGGGCTAAATCCAACACCGTTTTTTAGCTCCTTGCACCAGTTTCAGAACCTGGCTGTATGCAAATTAGTCTGTCCCTGGCCCAGTGCATCATGGGAACAGGGCAGACCAGACTACAAAAGCCAATTCTTACACTGGGAAGGAAACAAGCTTCCGGGGACCGGTTTCTGGCATTTCAGCCGTCTTCGGCCCGGCTTGCTTGAATCCTGATGGTGCAATGAGCAAGGGACTCACATCTGAGTATACCCTTCCACGCTTAGGGTGGACAAAAATATTTACAACAAGGGGTGGTGATGGACAGAGTCTCTGAATTAAGCAGAAAACTCTCACCCAGTCAAGAGATCAGGGCTAAATCCAACACCGTTTTTTAGCTCATTGCACCATCCCAGTTTCAGAACCTGGCTGTATGCAAATTAGTCTGTCCCTGGCCCAGTGCATCATGGGAACAGGGCAGACCAGACTACAAAAGCCAATTCTTACACTGGGAAGGAAACAAGCTTCCGGGGACCGGTTTCTGGCATTTCAGCCGTCTTCGGCCCGGCTTGCTTGAATCCTGATGGTGCAATGAGCAAGGGACTCACATCTGAGTATACCCTTCCACGCTTAGGGTGGACAAAAATGTTTACAACAAGGGGTGGTGATGGACAGAGTCTCTGAATTAAGCAGAAAACTCTCACCCAGTCAAGAGATCAGGGCTAAATCCAACACCGTTTTTTAGCTCATTGCACCATCCCAGTTTCAGAACCTGGCTGTATGCAAATTAGTCTGTCCCTGGCCCAGTGCATCATGGGAACAGGGCAGACCAGTCTACAAAAGCCAATTCTCACACTGGGAAGGAAACAAGCTTCCGGGGACCGGTTTCTGGCATTTCAGCCGTCTTCGGCCCGGCTTGCTTGAATCCTGATGGTGCAATGAGCAAGGGACTCACATCTGAGTATACCCTTCCACGCTTAGGGTGGACAAAAATATTTACAACAAGGGGTGGTGATGGACAGAGTCTCTGAATTAAGCAGAAAACTCTCACCCAGTCAAGAGATCAGGGCTAAATCCAACACCGTTTTTTAGCTCATTGCACCATCCCAGTTTCAGAACCTGGCTGTATGCAAATTAGTCTGTCCCTGGCCCAGTGCATCATGGGAACAGGGCAGACCAGACTACAAAAGCCAATTCTTACACTGGGAAGGAAACAAGCTTCCGGGGACCGGTTTCTGGCATTTCAGCCGTCTTCGGCCCGGCTTGCTTGAATCCTGATGGTGCAATGAGCAAGGGACTCACATCTGAGTATACCCTTCCACGCTTAGGGTGGACAAAAATATTTACAACAAGGGGTGGTGATGGACAGAGTCTCTGAATTAAGCAGAAAACTCTCACCCAGTCAAGAGATCAGGGCTAAATCCAACACCGTTTTTTAGCTCATTGCACCATCCCAGTTTCAGAACCTGGCTGTATGCAAATTAGTCTGTCCCTCCCTTGAGAAGGCCTGGAAAAAAAACCCTAACACCAGCACCAGGGACGCCTTCAAAAACGCCACCCGCATTCACCACCAACTGATCCGGACAGCCAAGAAAGCCACATTCATAGATCGACTAGACAACAACGCCCATAACAGCAAAGAATTATTCAACATCGTCAAAGAGTTTACCAACCCCTCTGCCAACTCCAACGACATCACTCCCTCTCAAACCCTTTGTGACTCCCTAGCTTCATTCTTCCACGACAAAATCACAGACATCCACAACAGCTTCAACAACCAACCCGGAGACCAACCCACCCAACCTTCTGCCGTACCTTTACCCCCCTTGAACATCCTTATTGACTGGAACCCAATCTCCACTGAGGACACCATCCGCCTGATGAACTCCATCCACTCAGGATCCCCCACAGACCCATGCCCTCACCACATCTTCAACAAAGCAGACTCCATCATAGCTCCACACCTACGAGACGTCATCAACTGCTCCCTCAACACCGCCACCTTCCCGGAAAGCTGGAAACACGCCGAACTCAGCGCCCTTCTGAAAAAACCCACAGCAGACCCCACCGAACTCAAAAACTACCGCCCTATCTCGCTCCTACCATTCCCGGCCAAAGTCATTGAGAAAGCCATCAACAACCAGCTCGCCGCCTTCCTCGAAGCCAACAAATCCCTCGACTCCTCACAGTCCGGCTTCCGAGCCAAACACAGTACTGAGACCGCACTCATCGCAGCAACAGACGACATTCGAACTCTACTAGACAATGGAGACACAGTCGCCCTCATCCTCCTCGACCTCTCCGCAGCCTTTGATACAGTATGTCATAGCACCCTGCTACAACGCCTCAAAAACATCGGAATCCAAGGAAAAGCACTGGAATGGATCACCTCGTTCCTGTCCGGAAGAACTCAGAGAGTCCGCTTCCCACCATTCAAATCAAAGGCCACCGAAGTCGTCTGCGGCGTGCCACAAGGATCCTCTCTTAGCCCCACCCTCTTCAACGTATACATGAGCCCCCTCGCGTCCATCGCACGCCAACACAACCTCAACATCTCTCCTACGCTGATGACACTCAACTGATCCTCTCACTCACCAAAGACCCTAACTCCGCCAAAACCAACCTACATGAAGGAATGAAAGAAGTAGCCGAGTGGATGAAGCACAGCCGTCTGAAACTGAATTCAGACAAAACAGAAGTCCTTATCTTAGGTACCTCCCCCTCCGCCTGGGACGACTCTTGGTGGCCAGAGGCCCTTGGAAAAGCACCCATCCCGACGGACCACGCACGTAACCTGGGCGTCATCCTGGACTCCGCACTCTCGATGACCAGACAAGTCAACGCAGTTTCATCATCCTGCTTCAACATTCTTCGCATGCTCAAAAAAACATTTCACTGGATCCCCACCCAAACTAGAAAAACTGTCACCCACGCACTGGTTACAAGCCGCCTGGATTACGGAAACACCCTATACGCCGGTACCACCGCGAAACTTCAGAAAAAACTCCAACGCATCCAGAACGCATCAGCCAGACTCATACTAGACATCCCGCGCAAAGACCACATCTCTGGTCACCTGAAAAACCTCCACTGGCTCCCCGTCAATAAGAGAATCACTTTCCGCCTCCTCACCCACGCACACAAAGCGCTTTACGAACTTGGACCCGAATGCCTCAAAACACGACTTTCCTTCTACACCCCCTCCTGCCAGCTTCGCTCTTCCAACCAAGCCCTTGCTGCTGTTCCTCGCATTAACAAAACCACCATGGGAGGAAGATCCTTCTCCTACCTGGCGGCTAAAACCTGGAACTCACTTCCCACTCACCTTCGCCTCACCCAAAACCACCTAGCATTCAGAAAACAACTTAAAACCTGGATATTCGACAAGTAACTCCCCTCCCCTCCTCAAGCGCCTTGAGACCCTCTGGGTATGTAGCGCGCTATATAAATTAATTGAATTGAATTGAATTGAAGTTCCTACAATCCACGTGGACAGTACCCTTACAAATCCATTGGTAGTACTCCAGTTTGAGGTGTTTTAGTGGTGATGTTCCAGGTGAGCTCTGTTAACCTATAGCTTACAGGGAGTCCACTCTTTAGTCCTTTTGAAGCAAGGTAGGTCCACAGAGCTGTAGTTCTAGATTGTGCATTAGGCGCAGTCTTCAGAGTGCGGGGCTTGGTTGGTGCAAATCAAACTTCGCAGCATGGACTCTTCTATTTTCTTGAGTTTCAAGCAGCAGATCTGAGAGACTCTGCACCTCTCAGATACCTATTCCGAGTATTCTGGATCTAGCAGGAGGGGACTTCTGTCCAATGAGGTGCTGGGCAACACCCCAGGGTATAACCACATCCTCCAAAGTGTGGCACTAGTTTTTTTCTCAGAGAGCACCATTTCTCCAAAATTCATCATGGCTGATTTTCCAGCAAGGAGGCTAGAGCTGGCTAAGCCCTCCATCAGGATAGTTCATTTCAATACTGTCCCTCCCCCTTACATCTGCTCATTCCTTCCTTAATCCTGCCATCTGGCTAGGTTCAAAGAGAAGTGTAAATGAAACTGTCTTCTCTTTTCTGTATCCCTCTTCTAATGAAGATTATTTTTTACACCCCCCCACCCTAACACCACCCCCTGGCTCTGACATTCCTATGTAGCAGAACTATGTCTTCCCAGAATGGCAGTCTAACCCCAGGGGTTCCTAATCACCTCTTCAAAGCAGCCTGGCTAGTCCACATTACTATGAACAATCAGGACAGCTTACTGGAAGGCTGAATTTCGGCTTACAGACAAGAAAGTCTTATAACTTCTTGTCTGTACATTTTAGGAGAAATTCAAAAATAGCATATTGGTGGATGTCTAAATACCATTCTGGGAAGTCCTTCAGTGATATTTTTATGATTCTCCTAGCAGTAATTATTAGATAATAACTTGTTAACCTATGTGGCTGGGGATCTGCAATGGGGAAAATGAACTTGGCAATTTCTTCAAAACCAGGGCTTATAAAATATCTTTTATGAGGACCATGCCTATATCTACAGAATCCCCTCCCCACTCCTCAAACATCTAGGAGAGACTTTAGGGGTTCTGAATATGCTCAAATATCGCAGATCCTCACTTCACAGTACTCCTAGCACAGAAGTTGATTTTGGGAAGCACTTTAGAACAATGTGGGGAGTGAAATGTGCTATTTCACTAATCCCAGGGCATATAAAAATAATTGTCTAAGGGTCCTCCTTATACGCACCTGACCCACCACCCCTGGGACACCTAGGGGAGACCCTGGGGGTACCTGATGTACCAAAACATTGGATTTTATTAACTTTTCAGTTCCCCAAACACCAAAGTTCGGTTTGGGTACCATTTGCATTTCAAAAGCAGTCCTGCAACCTGCTGGCCTCTCAAATGCCATGTCATAATATATACTAAAGACTTTAAGGCTGTTTCATTCTCCCCACCTTATTATGTACTAGGGTCTTATAGGAATGGACATGCCAACCATAGCTGTACCCTAACCCGTAGTGTACCATAGTGTAAGTAGGTGCTTTCACTTTTTCTAAGTGTGTTTTCAGCATTGCTCTGGCCCTGGTTAGGCAGAGCCCATGGTCAGTCGGAGTCAGTTACCACAGTACCAGTCAGCAAAGGGGTTGGTGGTGCCCAGGTCACAGAATGACTTTGTAACACCTCCACATCCACCAAACCTCCAAACACAATATTAGCAAAGGCATTCTACTGATGTACCACAAACACATCTCATACATATTTCAATGTGTATTGACCCCTGTAAAACTTCACAAACAACACCTACACGCAGTTAAACCCCAACTACAACACTATGTCACCTACATTCTCACACAAAACACTCCCCACAACTCTGCTCTATACCACTAAGACATCATAAACACGAAGACCCATTATACATAACTTTAATGCATCCAGATACACACTCCCTGTTCAACAAAATGCCATCTCTATCCTCTACTTGCTCCTAACAGATCCTCCTTTTATAATGACAAAACCTATACCCAGCCTTTCAACACACCATCCTCCAAAATTCACCTCCTCTTTGTACCAATTAGACACAGCCATACAACCCTTACACACCACTCCACGGCACGCATCACCTATTCGAGTGATCAAATCTTACACAAACACTCATAGCTTTTCCATCCCATCTTACACACCACATACTCTTCAACAAAACACATCACCACCCCTGTCCCATTTAAATACTATTCAGTAACAGTACTGCATATACAAAACATTCACAGAAAACCACTACATCAATGTTCCCCTCACTACTCCACCAAAACAAAATACACAAAGCTCAATATATTATATTCCTTACACATATATTCTCTTAATATGTAATCATGTATCTATATATTTAATATTTTAGTCCTATGGCACACAAAACAATTACTCTCTCGAAATCTTTACATTGTCCTACCATCACCCTACACCTCTATCAATGTATCCTCTATCTTCACTGTCTCTCATACCAAAACCTTTCTTCTACTATGTTCTCCAAAATAATCCTTCCTAGACTGCTTCCTCCTCTACACCTCCTGGCTCACCCCAAACATCAGTTTATTACTATGATCTCCTTCGAGTTTTGAATGGCCGAGTGGATCCGGACGGTGCAGAGTAGGAATATCGACTAGAAATATCGTGTGACATTAATATCTCCGCAGAAATATCAAGTGGAACAAATAGACAACAAAAATATAGTTTGACCAGAATATCGACTGACCGGTAAGTAATATCGATAACAATAATATAGTTGTAATAAATATCGTTTACAAAAATATAGTTTACAAAAATATCGATTTATTAATAATGTTATGTATTTTAGTGTTTTTAATGAGAATTGTTTGTCATTGTATTATATGTTTTGGAATTGTATTAGTTATTAATGTATTTTATGTTTAATTTTGTGTTATTAGTTCCGTAGCGGGTTGTGGATTTATAGGGGAATAGGGTGGGAAGTAATTTAATTATATGAAATTAATTGATTAATTAATGTATTAATTTATTAATAATAGTTTATTATTAGTTGTTAATATTTTCAATTAGTAAATTAATAATTCATTATGTTAATTGTTTAATTAATTTTAGGTGTGTGTTGTGGAGTTTATACGTGTAAATGGTGTGAAGGGTGGTAAGTAATTAATTTCTTATTTATTAATTATTAAATACTTTTTTAATTAATTACCATTAATTAATTAGTAATTAGTAATTGTAAATGTGTAATTAATTGTAGGTGTGTGTTGTGGAGTTTATCAGTGTATATGGTGTGAAAGCTGGTAATTCATTAATTAATTAATTTTAAAAAATACATACATTTTCATTAATTAATTCGTAAATATTAAATGTAATTGTGTAATTAATTTTAGGTGTGTGTGGTGAATATTATAGTGTTAAATAATGTGTAATTAATTATTTTTATTATCTTTGTTAATAATAATATATTTAAATGTATATATTAATTATGTTTATATTGGAAATTAAATGTAATAAAAATTCTGATAGTTTTTTTTTATTGTTTTGGGTTCCAGCGCTTTCCCTACTATTGTACTCACTGGAGTGGGAATAGTCATTTTTACATCTACGCTATCCAACGCTTTCCCTACTGTTGCACTCTCTGGAGTGGGAATAGTAATTTTCACCCCTACGCTATCCAACGCTTTCCCTAGTGTTGCACTCTCTGGAGTGGGAATAGTAATTTTTACCCCTACGCTATCCAACGCTTTCCCTACTGTTGCACTCTCTGGAGTGGGAATAGAAATTTTTACCCCTACGCTATCCAACATTTTCCCTACTGTTGCACTCTCTGGAGTGGGAATAGTAATTTTTACCCCTACGCTATCCAGCGCTTTCCCTACTGTTGCACTGTCTGGAGTGGGAATAGTAATTTTTACCCCTACGCTATGCAGCGCTTTCCCTACTGTTGCACTCACTGGAGTGGGAATAGTAATTTTTAACACTTCCGCTATCCAACGCTTTCCCTACTGTTGCACTCACTGGAGTGGGAACAGTCATTTTTACCCCCACGCTATCCAACGCTTTCCCTACTGTTGCACCCTTTTGAGTGGGAATAGTAAATTTTACCCCTGCGCTATCCAACGCTTTCCCTACTGTTGCACCCTCTGGAGTGGGAATAGTAATTTTTACCCCTACGCTATCCAACGCTTTCCCTACTGTTGCACTCTCTGGAGTGGGAATAGTAATTTTTACCCCTACGCTATCCAACGCTTTTCCTACTGTTGCACTCTCTGGAGTGGGAATAGTAATTTTTACCCCTACGCTATCCAACATTTTCCCTACTGTTGCACTCTCTGGAGTGGGAATAGTAATTTTTAACACTTCCGCTATCTAACGCTTTCCCTATTGTTGCACTCACTGGAGTGGGAATAGTAATTTTTACCCCTACGCTATCCAACACTTTCCCTACTGTTGCACCCTTTGGAGTGGGAATAGTAATTTTTACCCCTACGCTGTCCAGCGCTTTCCCTACTGTTGCACTGTCTGGAGTGGGAATAGTAATTTTTACCCCTACGCTATCCAGCGCTTTCCCTACTGTTGCACTCACTGGAGTGGGAATAGTAATTTTTAACACTTCCGCTATCCAACGCTTTCCCTATTGTTGCACTCACTGGAGTGGGAATAGTAATTTTTACCCCTACGCTATCCAACGCTTTCCCTACTGTTGCACCCTTTGGAGTGGGAATAGTAATTTTTACCCCTACGGTAGCCAACGCTTTCCCTACTGTTGCACCCTCTGGAGTGGGAATAGTAATATTTAGCCCTACGCTATCCAACGCTTTCCCTACTGTTGCACTCACTGGAGTGGGAATAGTAATTTTTACCCCTTCGCTATCAAATTTTTTCACTACTAATGTTTTTATTTTGTTATTAAATGTATGTTTTATTATTTTTTAATACTTTAATGTGTTAATTAAATATAGAATATTTTATTTTATTCAAAATGTTTTATATATGTGTTTATTTTATTTTTATATAATTATTAAAGTTGATAAATTAAATAAATATAATATTAAAGTGTATTTAAGAAAATATATGTATATGTACACATTTATTGTGTTTATATTCATTAAATTAAGTTTATTTGTTATAATTAGTTAAAATATAAATGTAATGTAATTTATTTTGTTAATAATATTAATTTTATTTAATTATTTAATTTAAGTCATATTATTTTTTAAAGTCAATATTTTTTACATCTATATTTTTGAGTCGATATTGTTGTACTTACCTGTTTAAGTATAGGGAGTCGATATTTTTGTAATCTATATTTTTACATCTATGTTTTGTTAACTATATTTTTGTTATCGATATTTAAACATGGAACTGATCCGGACATCCCAGCTCTGGCGGCCCATTTTACCGCACAACCCAAAGCTGTTATTGACTACACTTTAGTGTCTCTACCATTATACCAATCAATAATAAGCTATAATCTGGGAAATAGAATGGAAAGTGATCACCAACCACAAATAATCGGCCTCAATCTTCATGTTACCCGACACGAACAAAGCGCCCCTGAGTTAGGGGAATCTATGGGTCTGACCTATAGAAGGATAAACTGGACTGTAAATAATATACAAAAGATTGAACAGCAAGCAAGAGACCAGTGGGAGGAAGAGTTAAATAGAATAGATCAAAATCCATTGATCCTCTCGGAGCAGTTCATAACTAATCTAGTGGAGAAAAATGCTGTGCGTTCAAAAGGCATGGTAACATCGGCTACATCTTTTCCCAAAAAAATGACTGTTCAACTTAAGATAGAGAAAAGGAAATTGAACAATGCGCTGAGGGTCCTAAGAAATGAACCATCCTCTAATGTCAGGAGTAAGATATTACCAAAACTGAGGTCACTCTATAAAAAAGAAGTATGGATACAAACAAAAACTGAGCTTGATCTGTTCTGATGTAAAATTAATTATGCAGCAAAACGTAAAGATGCAAATGAATTCTGGAGACTGGTCAATCAAGCCAATGGTGGAAAACAACAACAACTGATTACAAATATATCGGAAGAAGTCTGGGAGAAGCATTTGGGATCAATGACAGGTTACAGCAGAAATATAATAAAGCCAACAGTAGTAAATTCAGTAGAAATTACAAGGGTCAATGGTAATGAAAGGAAAAACGCCCAGCAAATGATAAAAAAAAATTACGCACTTGTATAGCGCACGACTACCCGGAGGCATTTCAGCGCTTGTATGAATACCGCTGAGGAACCCTTCCTGGCCTTTCCCTGTGAGGTGACCCACTCCTGGGCACCCCCAAGGTGAAGTCAGGCATCCTCAGCGTTGTTGGGGCCGTTGTGGAGATTAAGCAAGCTATTGCCCAGAGTGGGACTCATGATTAGAATAGGCACCGAGACGAGAATTATCAGGTCCGAGGAAATTTGAGCCCGAGACACGCCGAGGCGGGAATTGAACCCTGGTCCAGCGGACAACAGTGAAAAAAATTAAGTTCTATCAGACGGAGTAGTGCACCAGGGCAAATGGCCTCCCTCAAGCACTATTTAAAGAAAATCCACAATATTGGGCAAAGAACTTGTCAAACTTGTTCAATCATGTTTTATGGAAGGAAGAAGTCCCAGACAAATGAAGGGGTTCAATTTTGGCTCCGATTTACAAAGCTGGTCAAGTCTCGGATCCTGCTAACTATAAACTTATAGCTTTAATGAATTGCGAAGCAAAGTTTTTTGCTAGGTGTCTGCTAACAGAACTCACGGCTTGGGTTGCTGCCAGTAATT
The DNA here is from genome assembly GCF_964261635.1 of Lissotriton helveticus. Taxonomy (NCBI): domain Eukaryota; kingdom Metazoa; phylum Chordata; class Amphibia; order Caudata; family Salamandridae; genus Lissotriton; species Lissotriton helveticus. The sequence goes on from NC_136068.1 coordinate 1,434,872,076, forward strand.
TACTCTCCAAAAATCCCCCAAAAATCAAACAGCGTTTATTAAAGGTATGGGGACGATTATTAATATTCAAATGCTAGTTCTTATAATGGAAATAGCCAGAAGCCGTAAAATGAACCTTCACTTATGTTTTATTGATTTTAGCTCGGCTTTTGACGCAGTGCACAGAAATATTCTTTGGAACAAATTAACAAAAATGGGAATCTCACCGAGTTTGTTGAGAGCGATACAATTGCTATATACTAATACTTGGACGAGAGTAAGGTTGGGGCAAGGCACAGTTTTGTTAAAATAATGGTGATAAGGGACGGGCTGAAGCAGGGGTGTGTGTTGGCCCCAACCTTATTTAACTTGTATTTAGCTGGGATTTCATCAAGGCTTAGTGAAATTAATTCTCACTCTCCGACTGTTGCAGGTTTTAATGTTTCACATTTACTTTATGCTGACGTTATTGTTTTAATAAGCTATACCAAGGTGGGTCTGCAGAGATTAATTAATGAAAGTGCACAGTACGCCTCAACTCATGGACTAAAGATTAACTTAAAAAAAAAAAACAATGCTGGTGACTAGAGGGTTGGCTGTAAGACCAAAATTGAGAATGGGAGGTATTGTATTAAAATCGGTCACTGAATATAGATATCTGGGTGTAATAATAGATGCTCGGGGCACGGGTAAAAACGAGTGAGCTGCACTACAGAGAAGAAACAACTCATTCATTGATGCATTTTCCATACTTCAGAATAACTTAAAAGGGCTTCCTCTTAACCAACTATTACAAATTGTGTCAGTTAAACATGTGCCAACTCTTGCATATGGAGTAGAGACCTTAAGAGTTTGTGCTGACAACACCATAGATAAGCTAGTGACAGGAACCTACCGACGCCTGTTTAATCTTCCGCGACATTCTTCACCGGCACAAATCCGACTTGAGTTCGGACTTAAATGACAGAACCTAAATAGCTTAGGAGCATATTTAAAACTCGGCAACAAAATTAGAAGGGATAATAATTCCTTGCTTATGACAGTGGTCTGAGAGGCAATATACGATAATAAACATAGGCAGGCACATGAATATTTAAAACTGGCGATAGATACGTTCAATGCGGAATAACTATGGGCCTTACCTCTTTCACAGGTGGCTTTTTATAAAGTTATAAATGGGTGCAGCAAAAAATTGTCATCTTTATGGGATAAAGCAGTACTGGCAAAGAGATCCCATGCATGGACAATTATTGTTTCGTATGGTATGCTAAAACCCCAAAGATATTTAGGAGACTCAAATAACCAAAGGGCAAAGCTGAAGCTGATGAATCTCCGATTTGGAAATTGCCAATTTCCTTGGAGATGCCCCTCCATGGAAATTGATGAGAAGAGGGAAGAAATGTGTCATATCATCTGTAGCTGCCCTGCACTAATGGAGGAATGTATGAGGCTGCTAAGGTCGGACTTTAATAGCCAAATTATACAAACATGCTGACAAGCAGTCATAGCCAGTTTACAAGCTTGCAATTTACGGGTAGACTTATGAAGTTTATAGTAATAGTGGAGAAGAAATTGCTTAACTATGAACAATGAGGATGGTTTTATTTATACATTGATGAAAAGTTTCTTTTAATTATGTGGTCTTAAAAATGTATGAAATGTAAGAAGAATTGTATAATGTTGTTTTAATTGTAAGTTTTTAGTAACTGAACAATACATTTTTCATTCATTCGTTCATTCATACTATGATCTCCCAAACAACGCTACTAAATTCTCCATCATGTCATGTCTCCTTTGACTCATTCCAAACCTAATTTTTCTACGAATTCTTTCTCCCTAATCCATTTCTGCAGGCTCCTACCTCCTCCATATCTCCTTTACTTGTCCCAGACCTAAACTTACTACTATAATCTCTTAATTAACACTTTGGTTTTCTTCCCTCATCCAACCTTCCATTACTCTCTTCAATCCAATTATTACTCAAATGTCCGTCGCTCAAATTAACACGTTTCTCCCTATACTGATATTATACTCATATTTCCCTATATTAATCCACCACTAATCCTTTTGGGACGCCTCGTTAGGAGTTGTAAGCACTATATACGCATGCATATACTAAGCAAGTATTAAATGCAAAGCTGGTTTATGGAATGCAGTTCGGACTATAAATCTGTCGAATTTGGACATATCATCCACATCGGGTGATTTTGAGTGTCTGAAAGTTTGCCTAGGGTGGAGAAGTTCAGTCACAAATTAAGAGGCGTTGGGAGGCCGGAAAAGGTGGATAAGGTAATTGCAAAAGGTCAAATTAAGCTTAACCTCTCACAGGCCAGATAGGTTTGGTGCAGGGTTAGCCAATGTCAGGTAAGCTTTTGCATATTGACACTTGTGATTGGAAAGTCTTTAACCCCTTCGATGTTCATGATGGAATGGTTCCGTCATGAGCATCAGTGCGCCTGTGCTCATGATTGCACCATCCCATCATGAGGCCAGGGGCACGAAAACCCTCTGCTGCAGATATCAGAGGGATTTCTATTTCACCCCTGTGACCTTGGGAGCTGGGGAAGAGCTTCCCCAGCTCCCGAGGTCCCCTCCCTGATTTCTGTGTCATGAAGATCAGCGTGCACGTCGTGCTGTCGTCATTGCATAGAAACCAAAACTGAAATGAGCCTTTAGGCTCATTTCAGTTTCACTTTCTATGTGCTCAGGGGGCTATCTCAGCCGCCCTGGCACGTAGAAAGACGGGAGATGTATCATTGGAAAGGGGAGAATCCCCAGTGGGTCCCTGCTTGGAGATCGCCCAGTAGGGCAATCCCCAAGCAGGAATCCACCCATTAGACACCAGGAAGGGGGGAGCGGCCCCTTTCGCAAGGGCCTATGCTTCTCCTATAAAGAAATGGGCTAAATTCAGTCTTTCTGCCCCCCCTGGGGGGAAGATGGGGCAGTAGCCCCCAATCCGCCCCGGGGGGGGGGGGGGGGGGGGAAGCCAACTAAACAGCAGGGAATTTTTTTGGTGCATTTCTTTTAGGGTAGGGGATGCCTGAAATGGGCACGGCAATGCCCCCACCCCACACCACCATCACAGCCTTTTTGCCCCCGTGGGGGGCAGATGGGGGCAGTAGCCCCAAATGCCCCCCAGGGGGACAAAAAGCCCACTATATGCCAGGGATTCTTTTTGCAACATTTTTTTTAGGGTGGGGCAAATGTGAATTAGAGTGGGGGCTGCCCAAAATGGCCACGCCAATGCCCCCACTCCTCCCCAACAAAAATTATAGCCTTTCTGCCACCCCTGGGGAGCGGATGGGCGCATTAGCCCCCAATCTGTACCCCAGGGGGGCAAAAAGCCCAGAAGACACCAGGGATTTTTTGGGCAAATTTTAATTAGGGTGGAGGGCTTTTTGCCCCCCCCCCCAGGAGGCAGATTGGGGGCTACTTCCCCATCTGCCTCCCAGGGGGACACCCGGGGCGGCCTTTTAGCCCCCCACTGGGGTGGCCCCCATTCTGTACCCCAGGGGGGCTTAAATGCCCCTTGTTGCCAGGGATTTTTTGGGGGCAAGTTTTAATTAGGGTGGGACTGCCCAAAATGGGCATGCCCATGCCCCACCCCCTCCTCTGCAAAAATTACAGCCTTCCTGTCCCCCAAGGGGCAGATGGGGCAGTAGCCCACAATCTTCCCCCCCAGGGCAAAAATCCCACTGGACGCCATGGATTTGTTTGGGCAAATTTTAATTAGGGTGGGGGCTGCCCAAAACGGGCAATGCCCAGTTTGTCAGCCCGGAATCTGGGGGTTATTTTTGACTCCTCGCTTTCCTTCAATAAGCAGGTCAGCAGGACGGACGCAACTTACTGTGGGGTCTTGCGAATCCTAAAGGAAATTTGTACATTACCTGTCGATCGAAGCCCGTACACAGGTCACGGTAGCCCTCATAGCCTCCCGTCTGGACTATTGTAATGTACTTTATTTAGGAATTACCAAACAACTTGTCCAGCGTCTCCAAACTGTGCAAAACGCAGCTGCAAGGTTCGTTGCTGACGCTCCAAGGCATTCATCAGGCTCAGCCATTAGGAAAAATCTGCACTGGCTCCCTATGCAAGCCAGGATTGATTTTAAGGCCTTGTGCCTCACCCACCGCGCCCTTCATGGGCTAGGGGCAGAAGACATCAGTTCCCTTGTATCCCTCTATGTCCCAGGTAGGGACCTCCGCTCAGCGAACCAAAACCTTCTCGCTGTTCCCAGACTTTTGAAGGCAAGATGGGGCGGGAAGGCTATTTTTTCCCTTGTTCCAAGGTTGTGGAACTCCCTTCCAGCGGAGCTTAGGGATCAACCCTCTCATTTTCAGTTCCAGAAGGCCTTGAAGACCTGGCTCTTCAGGGAATCCTACCTCTAGTCCTCATTGCCCCTTATCTTCACACTCAGCTTCCTTTTACATTCCCAGCGCCTTGAAGCCTACGGGCAAAGTTGTGCTATACAAGACTCAAATCATCAATGCCAATGCCCTCACCCGCAACAATTACAGCCTTTCTGCCACCCCTGGGGGAAGATAGGGGCAGAAAACCCACTTGATGCCATGGATTTTTTTCACACAATTTTGTTCAGGGTGGGGGCTGCCTGAAACGGGCACGCCAATGCCCCCACTCCCTGCCATCATTACAGCCTTTCTGCCCCCTCTGGGAGGCAGATGGGGGCAGTAGCCCCCAATCTTCCCCCCGGGGGGCAAAAAGCCCAGTAGATGCCAGGGATGTTTTGAGTAAATTTTAATTCGGGTGGGGGCATTGGCATTCCTGTTTTGGGCAGCCCCCACCCTAATTATAATGTGCCCAAAAAAACTCCCTGGCATCTAGTGTACTTTCAGCCCCCTTGGGGGGCAGATGGGGGCATTAGCCCCCAATTAGCCCCGCTAGGGGGGGGCAAAAAGCCCAATACACGCCATGTTTTTTTGGGGGGCAAATTTGAATTAGGGTGGGGCTGGCCAAAAGGGGCATGACCATGCCCCCACCACCTCCCCCGCACAAATTACAGCTTTCCTGCCCCCCCGGGGGGGAAGATGGGGACAGTAACCCCCAATCTGCCCCCCGGGAGGGGGCAAAAAGCCCACTAGACGCCAACGATTATGCTGGCTTTTTTATGTGTGGGGTGGGGCCTGCCCAGAATGGGCATACCATTGCCCCCAACCCCCCCAAAAAAATAGCCACAGTGTTTCTGCCCCCCTTGGAGGCATATCGGGGCAACCCCACCCCTGGTATCCCCCCCAGGGTGGCAGAAATCCGACTAGGCACAAATTTGTTTTTAGCAATATGCCTACCTGTCGATTTTGGGCCCTAGGGCAGCTGGAACATAGGGAAACCTAGAAAACCTGTACATTTTTACAAACTAGACACCCAGGGATATCCAGGATAGGGGTAACTTGACTGGCTCTCACCTTCTGTTACCCAGAATCCCTTGCAAACCTAAAAATGTGTCCAAAAAACACATTTCCTCATATTTCTGTGGTGGAAATTTCTGGAATTTGCGTGGATCCACAAAATTCCACCCACTCCGTGTTCTCCAAAGTCTTCCAAGAAAAATGGTACCTCACTTGCTTTAGTAGGTCTAGTGCCCACGACAGGAAACGTCCCAAAACACAACGTGGACACATCATTTTATTTATTTTATTTATTTATACCATTTGTAAAGCGCGCTGTTACTGAGCGGTGTCCTGGCGCTGAAATGATATGATATCTCCCCTAAGATGTTTGTCGGTTTCTAAAGGCCAAAGAGCCAGGTTTTAATATTTTTCCTAAAGGCCATCAGCTTAGTACTTTGTTTAAAAGCCAGGGGCCGTGTGTTCCAAACGGTGGAGGCTCCAGAGATGAAGCTACGGCCTCCCCATCGTACTTTCCTAATCCGAAAAGTCTTAACTAGCCCTTTGTTGGCCGACCTTAACTGTCTGCCTGGCGTGTACAGTTGAAAGTGCTGTTGAAGAATGGATGGTCCCAATCTATTCACAGCCTTGTACACCCTACACAATGATTTAAACATTATCCGCTTACGTACCGGGAGCCAGTGCATCTTTCTCAATTCCTGTGCCACCGGTGCAAACTTGGGCAGGCTAGTAATTAATCGAGCAGCTGCATTTTGCAGCATCTGCAGTTTATTGATTTGTTAACTAAGTGTGATTTGTAGCATGCACATAAATACGCTTGAGTTCTCGTTCTCCAGTGCTGGTGCACGCATAGTCCTAAAATTATTGAGAATCAATGGAATTTAAGCTCGCGGCTCATTAGAGTGTTACAGGATGACGTGATCAGGGAAGTGCTACAGCCTCTGTAAGACGACTTGTGGCCTACTTATTTTTCTTATTGCAGCAGTGATACGCAAATGTCTGTTAAAGAGCTGCATCATGAGGGTTCCGGCACCAGAGCATTCAATGACAGCACCTACATAATTATCCTTTGTGCATGTACCTTTTGATCGCTATGACAAATACATGCATGCGTTTCCCTTACACGTGGGTGTTGATTCCATAGGCTCCCTCTGTAGATCACAACCTCCGTCAGAAGGTTGAACAAGTCAAACACACTTTCTATCATTTTGAAAGAATGTCTTCTATTGGGTACAAAGGGTAACTATTGTCTTCAGCAATGCAAATGACATAATGTCTCGACAGAGGGTACTCCATTCCGGATTGTGCATAGACACTACTATCTGTGGGAGAGGAGGAGAGGAAACTGTGGTTTACTTTCTACATAAATCTTGATGATTTTGCCTGATTGTAGTTGGGAGGGGCGCACATTAAGAAAACAGGGAGAGAGTCCAGCGATAAAATGCTTTAATTCCATTAGAATATTAGGACAGCAGTGATTCTTCTGGAACAAGCATTTCAAATAAATTATGTCAGTACATTCACATACTGATAGTTCCTGCACATAACACTGGGGGATTCAAAACAATGATCCATGGGCTTTGTACAGCTTTACAACTGTATTATTTTCTGACACTACAAGGTCCGAAAGACTCCTCCCCACATGACCCAAGTCACAACAGGCTTTGCTTATCAACAATGGAAATTATACACAAAAATTGATACTAGCACATGCACATATAATAGTACGCAGAGGGATAAAAGTGTCAGATCTATGAGCACAACATTGCACTGTATAGGTGTAACTTGTGCTAGGTGAGCATAAGGTTTATATATAGAAACAGATGTGGCCAAATGAAAGTGAGAGAATAAAGGGATGAAACAGCACACTTATCCCATTTTCAGAAGCAAAACTGGAGTGTCGATACATAATTTGAAGGAATTGCTAAACTAAGTATATTTTGTGTGCATGTTCAACTTAGTAGTGAAGGACACATCAGTAAGCATAAGGACCTCTGTTAATATGGACCGCAGGGTCTGCCTGTCCCTACAATTGCTTTGGTCTAAAATAGCAACTGAACTCTGTTTAGATACTTTGATGCAGGGGTAAAGACGAGCCTTGAAAGTGCACATCAAAACTAAAGAGTAAAATAATCTTAAAACTGAGCAGTATTTGTATGAAGGATCTTTGGAAGATTAATTGTGCCACATCATACAAAGTCAGGTGTGTGTGCTTGCGTGTCTCTGTGTGTGGTTACTGTTATGTCGCAGCTGTGACATAACAGCTGTGACTGGAAGGGCACCCTGATATGTAACTTCCCGCAGGGGAAACAGGGCCTGCACCCCTTTGCTGACCAGGCCAAATAGACTGGCCCCGGTCACTTGATGTTAATATAATAAAGGTACAACTCCGCACATGACATCAGGACGCGGGTACATGGCGGCTAGAAGACACACAATACCTGGCTCCGTGTCTTTCATTGAACAGGTCCCATGCTTGATCACCGGACATAGTCCCGCCTGGGTTCCTGCAAAAGACATAACACTGGCGATGAAGGCGGGTGTGTCCCCACAGTCCTGCTGTGCTGGGGCAGCCTTGTGTGCTTCCTGCCAGCGCCGCAGTGCTCGTGCCCCAGAGTTCCGGCCAACGGCACCCCGAATCGAGGATCAGGTCTGAGGTGACGCTGCTGCGCTCGCAAGCGCTGTCCACCACACACCGAAGTAGCAGATTGCCGCATTCTCAGAGAGAGAGCCGACGCTGCGCTCCACACCTGCACGTTCTACCAGGTGCGCGCATGCATGTTGAACTAGCCAGTAAGGAGAAGCTCGGTAGGGCGCATTGACGCCAGCATTCACGCAGTGCGGCCGCCCTGGAATCCTGCTGTGCCTTCCTATGCAGTAAGTGACACTGCACCTACACCCTGTAATCCTGTTGTGCCTGCAAGTGCTACCCTTGAGCAGTCATGCTCACACTGACCGGGCAGCTGTGTCATCAGCCAGCACCATGCCCTATATTCAAGACAACTGTGCCCAGGGCTAGCAGGGTGCCATTGCTGCAGAAAGTCTTTCTCCCTGGTACAAGAAAGGGCAGCCCCTCAGCTCCACTGAGAAGATCCGAGGTTGTGGTGAAAAGCGTCGCTGCAGCATGCTGCGCTGCGGAGTCTCAACATGTCCACTATGCCGCCAATTGAACTGTTTGTGGTGAAAGGACCTCCATCTGCCCAGGCTCCCAAATGGAAGGAGTGGGTGAAATGCCTCATTATCTACTTTGAGGCCACAAAAGTCCACAAAGACCAGCAGAGAGCCATGTTGCTGCACCTAGGTGGGAAAGACATTCATTGGATCACAAAGTCTGGGGCAATGCCCAAGACTCATCACACCCTGATTAATGTACTCACAGGCTACTTCGAACCCATGGCCAACCAGGACTCCGAAAGCTTTATTTTCCGTCAGGCCAGACAACTGCCCAATGAATCCCTCGACACATACCATGCCCGACTCAAGAACTTGGCATCCACGGGTGGTTTTAGAGATGAGACGGAAGAGATTCACGGGCAAATCATCCAAGGGTGCGCCTTGGCGAAGCTTCACGAACGTATCCTGAAAGAGTCAGGCAATCCCCTAACAGAAATTCTATCTCTTGGACGCACGAAAGAGTTGTCCAAAGCCAGAGCAGCGCATATGGAAACAGCACTGCAATCGCCTATCAAAGTGGAACCGGTAAACCTAGTCACGACAAAACTGGCAGATAGACGCTACAGGAAGCCGTCCACAAGCAGCCCGCAAGGTACCCAGCGATACTGCAGATGCTGTGGAGGCCCACCTCACAAGGCAGCTGATTGCCCAGGGAAGGGCAAAAAATGCGCCGGGTGCGGCAAGTTCAACCATTTCGAAAAGGTTTGCTGCTCAAAGCAGTATAGAAAACCTAAGCCAACAGTCAACTTGGTACCCAAGGGAGGTGGTGAATCGAGTGACATGGACGACAATGAGGAGGAAGAAAGAGCGGTATAGAAGGTGCACATGATTGGAGCAGCATCGAGTCGTCGCAGGCTGCTGCCCCAATGCCGCATTCAGGTAGGAGCACAAGACGTCATGGCTGTCGTTGACACAGGTGACACCATAAACGTAATGGCAGCTGCTCTCTACAAATCCATGCACCGGGCACCCACTCTCCAACCCACAAAGATCACTGTCTTTGCATATGGGCAAGACAAGCCACTGGAGATGAGAGGAAGATTCAAGACCTCAGTGACCCATAAGAACCGGTCGGTCACCACCATGGTGTACGCCACCGAGGATGGACAGGGCATGCGCTGGGATGTCGAGCAGCGGAGGACCTAGACGGTGTGACTTTTGCATTCAGAATCCATCAAGAATCGGTCCAGCACATACTCACGGAGTTTGCGTCGGTTTTCGAGGGAATTGGAAAGAATTGAGGAAAGGAAATACACCTTCACATCGACCCCACGGTCCAACCCGTAGCACTGAGACACTGAAGAGTGGCCTTTCATCTACGCCCCTTAGTGGAACAAGAACTGATCAAGTTGGAGCAGGCCGGTATAATTGAAAAGGTGTCTGGCCCCACCCCTTGGGTCTACCCAATAGTTGTTGCCCAAAAACTGAAGCAACTTGGGCCATCAGAATATGTGTTGACATGAGATTACCAAGTGCAGCCATCAAAAGAGAGCGACACATCACCCCGACCATTGATGATTTGATCGGAGAGATGGCAGGGGCATGCTGGTTTTCGAAGGTCAACCTGCGGTCAGGGTATCACCAGCTGGTCCTGGATCTGGCCTCCAGGAACATTACGACTTTCTCAACTCATGTAGGCCTCCGTAGATACACCTGTTTGAGCTTCGGAATATCGAGTGCCGCCAAGGTGTTTTAGAATGTCATCCACGAGCTGATCATGGATATTCCAGGAGTCATCAATGTGATTGATGATATCATGGTACATGCCAAGTCCATCCCTGAGCTCCACTCCCACCTAGTACAAGGTCTCCAGAGAATCAGAGACGCTGGACTAACATTATGCCGGGAAAAATGCAAATTCCTAAAAAATAAGCTGCAATTCTTCAGGTATACTTTTTCGGCTGTGGGGGTGAATCTTGACCCCGAGAAGGTCAGAGACATCAAGAATGCACCTGCCCCTGTCAACGTTTCAGAAGTCCGCACTGTTCTCGGCATGGTGAATTATTGTGGGTGTTTTATCAGAGACCTCATGACCCTCATCCAGCTCCTGAGGGATCTCTCCAAGGACTCAATGCCATGGGTGTGGGGTGAACCACAGACCAAGTCATTCCAAGACATTAAAGATGGCCTGTCGGCTGCCACCACCTTGGCAATATTTGACCCTCAGAGATTCACGCTGGTTGTGGTAGATGTAGGCCCGAAGGGACTGGGTGCAGTACTAATGCAACGTCGTACTGCTGAAGAGGACTGGGTCCCTGTGGCTTTCGCTAGCCGCTTGCTCACTGACACCGAGCAGAGGTAGTCCCAGATTAAAAAGGAATAGGACAAGTGGTCACTGACTCCACTCCCCATCATCCCCGATGGAGCCCGGCCCAACCTGATGATCACTGGATAGATGAACATCAAAGAAGAGCGCATGCGCAAGTCAGCCACCGCCGAGGAGCTCAACAGGTGCTTCTGGAACGAGGAGATAAAGTGCTGCTCAAGAATCGTGTGACTAATAGCAAGTTCCATCTCCTGTATGAAAGACGTCCCTGGACTGTTATTCGAGTGTGAGGCACGAGGGTCGTGGCTCGGAGAGGCGGAGAGGTTGTAAAAAGAATCATTTCCTATTTCAAAACATGTCATCTAGCGGAGACTGCTTCCGTGGACAGAGGAACGGAGGGACTGAACCGGTTCCCCGGTGACACTCTTTCTACTCCTAATTCTGCGGAGGAGACTAACGAATCATTGCTGCAACCCCTCAGGGCAGACGCTGGCGTGTCAATGGACCCTGACACCTTGGTGCCGGGAATGGCGGAAGTGCAAGAAAGCTTCAGAGGGTCGGTGCATCGGGCCTCTAGTGAAGAGGGAGACAGAGAGTCCAGTGGTCGGGTATTCTCCCAGTATCAGCTCCGATGCAATGCTGAGCCAAGCCGGAAGCTAAAGGACTACTTCATGTAAGACTCTTCTTTTTGTAGTAAGTATCAAGGGTGGGGGTCCTGCTGCACATTCCAAGTGCTGTTGTAGTTGACTGGAATTTCTGTTTTTGGGAGGAATGTTATGTCGCAGCTGTGACGTAAAAGCTGCGACTGGAAGGGCGCCCGATATGTAACTTCCTGCAGGGGAAACAGGGGCTGCACCCCTGTGCTGACCGGGCCAAATAGGCTGGCCCCAGTCATGTGATGTTAATATAATAAAGGTACCACGGCGCACGTGACGTCAGGAGACGCGCGTATGCGGCGGCTAGAAGACACACAATACCTGGCTCCATGTCATTCTTTTAATAGATTCCACGCTTGACCACCGGACACAGTCCCATCTGTGCCGGGATTCCTGTCCAAGACATTACTTAGGGAGTAGACCATTTGATTTTGTATGTGCACCTTGGAATACAGTTTACACATGTCTTCCCCGCACATGGACTGGAACCAATTCATGAAGGTGTTTGTGCAAGCTAGGTTAGCGTGTGCATGCATATACCCTTTCCATGACTACAGAAGTGCTTCTGACATTCACAAAGCTGGCACTTTCTATAGTAAGTATAAAGTATCGAAGCTCTGTGACCCAGTGTCTGACACGCATATGCAGCACTTTCTAAGTGGGTATAAACCATTAAAGCTCTATGTCCCAGTGTCTGCCATGCACAAGCAGCACTTTTGATTGTGTATGTATAAAACAACAAAGCTTTGTCTCAGTGCCCATCATCACAAGCAACACATTTTACAGTGAAGCTTTTAGCGTGGGTCCTTGTAAGTAGCACTTTCTGCCGGATTTTTAAATTATTGAATATTTTAGTGTGGGTCCTTGCAAGCAGCACTTTCTGTGGTATGTTTAATACTGAAGCTTACAGTGTGGCTCCTTGGAAGCAGCACTTTCGGCAGTATGCATAGACTACTGAAACTTTTTGCGTCCACCCTCACAAGCAGCACTTCCCACGTCACCCAAGCGTTGTGCCCCAGTGTTTGCTATGCACAAGGAGCACTTTCGACAATTAGTGTGAACATGCCTACAGGGTGCAAACTGGAACAGAAACTAAGTCCGGGCACCAAAATTAAGCGTCTGCCCTCAGGGATCCAGATACTGAAATAAATGGCCGCTTTAGCAAATTGCGGCAGATTTGAAGCTTGTAAAGACATTCTGTGAAGCTGTGTGTATTGTATGGGAGGGAGACTGTGTGCATTGGAGCATGGTGCAGTAAATCAATCAATCAATCAATCAATCATACCATTGTAAAGCACACAACTCACCCATGAGGGTCTCAAGGCACAGTTTTCTGAAGATCAGCAGGTTTGGGTCTGCCGTAGGTGGATGGGGAGGGTGTTCCAGGTCTTGGCGGAAAGGTGGGAGAATGATCTGCCACCGGAGGTCGCTCTTCGGCAGCTGGGTCTGTGGCAAGGGCGAGGTCGGTGGAGCGGAGCTGGCGGGTGGGGGTGTAGAAGCTGAGTTGTCTGTTGAGGTATGTTGGTCCAGTGTTGTGGAGTGCCTTGTATGCGTGGGTGAAGAGCTTGAAGGTTATCCTCTTGTTGTCCGGGAGCCAGTGCAGGTCTCTCAGGTGGGGTTTGATGTGGCTGCGGCGAGGGTTGCCGAGGATCAGGCGTGCAGAGGCGTTCTGGATGCGTTGGAGCCATTTCAGGAGTTTGGCCGAGGCTCCTGCGTAGAAGGCGTTTCCGTAGTCCAACCTGCTGCTGACGAGGGCCTCGGTGACCATACTTCTCGTTTCAGTGGGGATCCACTTGTAGATCCTGGGGAGCATGTGGAGGGTGTTGAAGCAGGAGGAGGAGATGGTGTTGACCTGTTTAGTCATGGAGAGGGTGGAGTCGAGGATGACCCCTAGGTTGCGTGCATGGTCAGTGGGTTTGGAACAGTTCCCAGTGCAGTCGGCGACCAGAAGTCGTCCCAGCCGAAGAGGTGGATTCGAGGATGAGGACCTCTGTCTTGTCCGAGTTCAGCTTCAGTCGGCTGTTCCTCATCCATTCAGCGACGGCCTTCATTCCTTCATGAAGGTTGCTTTTGGTGGTGAGGGGGTCCTTGGTGAGGGAGAGGATCAGCTGGGTGTCATCGGCGTAGGAGATGATGTTGAGGTCGTGCCGACGGGCGACGTGGGCGAGCAGTGCCATGTAGATGTTAAACAGAGTTGGGCTGAGGGATGAGCCCTGGGGTATGCCCCAGATGATCTCGGTGGCTTCGGAGCGGAAGGGGGGAAGGCGGACTCTCTATGTTCTGCCGGAGAGGAAGGAAATGGTCCAGTCCAGGGCCTTCTCTTGGATCCCGGCGTTGTGGAGGTGTGTTCGTAGTGTGTGGTGGCAGACCGTGTCGAAGGCTGCTAACAGGTCCAGGAGGATGAGGGCCGCTGTTTTTCCGTTGTTCAGCAGGGACATGATGTCATTGGTGGCAGCAATGAGGGCAGGGCAGTCTCGGTGCTGTGGTTGCTGCGGAACCTGGACTCGGAAGGGTCCAGGGTGTTGTTCTCCTAGAGGTAGCAGGTCAGTTGTTCGTTGACAGTCTTTTCAATGACCTTTGCTGGGAACGGGAGCAGGGAGATGGACCGGAAGTTCGTGAGGTCCTTGGGTTTCTTGAGTAAGGCGTTGATCTTGGCGTGCTTCCAGCTCTCTGGGAAGGTTGCTGTCTCGAAGGAGGTGTTGATAACTTCCGGGGAGATGGGGTGAGATGGATGTGCTGGCTTTGTTGAAGATGTGGTGCGGGCATGGGTCTGACGGAGATCCGGAGTGGGTGGTGTTCATGATCTTGATGGTGTTGTCGTCATGGATGTTGGTCCAGGAGAGCAGGCAGGTGGTGTGGATCGTGGTTGTGGGGGCGGAGGTCTCAGTGGTTGTCGGGGCGGTCGTGGCGTTGAAGCTTTCATGGATGTCTCCGATCTTGCAGTGGAAGAAGGAGGCCAGCGAGTCGCACAGGTCCTGCAAGGGCGGGACGTTGCTGATGTTGGAGCTGGGGTTGGAGAGTTCCTTCACGATGTTGAAGAGCTCTTTGCTGTTGTGCACGTTGTTGTCTAGGAGGTTTTTGAAAGAGGCCTTTCATTAGGGATTATTATGACGATCCCTCACTGATGTGTCATGTGTCTAGGAGAGAATTTGAAAAACAGTGTATGATGCATCTGGGAGATCGTAGAATGAACACTGAAATGAGGAAAAGTACAGTGGTTGCTCACCAATTAACAATGATCACTAGCAATATCCAACCATATGTTAAGCTACACATGAGTGATTTTGAAAGGTTTTTACTGACGCGTTTTAGATTAAATATTTTATTTAGACTTTTAAGTTTCCCCAGCATGAATGACTGGACAAAGCAACTTAGTAAATTCCCATGGGAAGATTTGTCCAATCAATTGGATATGCATATACTGTTATTCTGCAAATTCTATACAGTTCCGAGGAAGAGATGATTGTTCCCATATTGAAGATTATGGATTTTAATCAGTGTCGCCCTGCTTTTTTAGCTATCCAGAAATTAGATAATATATTAACCATTGCATCCGTCTCTGCTTTTTTTTAAAATGTTCTTATATCACGAAAATCAATTCATGCATGAATTGTAAACAGCCTACTTTTTATCGTGTCATGATTGTTTTTAAATATATATGTGTGTATATATATATTCCTTTTTACACTGTGATTTATTAATTGTATTTTTATGGTTGTTTACCGATATAATAACCGAATAAAGGTATTAACCCCTTGTATGCTCATGACGAGTTGAGCTCGTCATGGCATACAGTGTTCGGGTGCTCATGACGAGCTCAGCTCGTCATGAGCCCCACCCGTGGGGGGAGCACCAGCGCTCCCCCCGCGGGTGCCCGATTTTCTTCGTTTCTGCTGGGAAGGCAGGGGAAGACCTTCCCCTGCCTCGTTCCCCCCCACCCGCGTCATCAATAACGTCAGCACGCGAGGCGCGCTGACGTCATTGGAGGTTCCCTTTCTCCTCCGATGCGCAGCCAGCAGAGCTAGGGTTCAAAAACTATAGGTAGGCACTTTACCAAAAAAGGGACAGTTTTCACAGCGAAATTGCGGTGCGACCACGTTGCGTTTTGCGCTGTTTCCTGTCGCAGGCACTAGGCAGACCCAGGCAAGTGAGATACCATTTTTTTTCGGGGGACTTGGGGGAACGCGGGGTGGGTGGAAATTTGTTGATCAACGTAGATTCCAGAACTTTCCACCACAGAAATGTGAGTAAAATGTGTTTTTTTGTCAATTTTTTAGCTTTGCAAGGGATTCTGGGTAACAGAACCTGGTGGGAGGCAGTTGAGCCACCCCATCCTAAATTTCCCTGGGTGTTTAGTTTTCAAAAATGTATAGGTTTGCTAAGTTTCCCTAGGTGCCGGCAGAGCTAGGGTTCAAAAACGAAAGGTAGGCACTTTGCTAAAAAAGGGCCAGTTTTCACTGCGAAATTGCGGTGCGACCATGTTGCGTTTTGCGCTGTTTCCTGTCGCAGGCACTAGGCAGACCCAGGCAAGTGAGGTACCATTTTTTGGGGAAACCTGGGGGAACGCGGGTGTGTGGGAATTTTTTGATCCACGCAGATTCCAGAACTTTCCACCACAGAAATGTGAGGAAAATGATTTTTTTTGTCAATTTTTTAGCTTTGCAAGGGATTCTGGGTAACAGAACCTGGTGGGAGGCAGTTGAGTCACCCCATCCTGAATTCCCCTGGGTGTCTAGTTTCCAAAAATGTATAGGTTTGCTAGGTTTCCCTAGCTGCCAGCAGAGCTAGGGTTCAAAAACTATAGGTAGGCACTTTACCAAAAAAGGGACAGTTTTCACAGCGAAATTGCGGTGCGACCACGTTGCGTTTTGCGCTGTTTCCTGTCGCAGGCACTAGGCAGACCCAGGCAAGTGAGATACCATTTTTTTCGGGGGACCTGGGGGAACGCGGGGTGGGTGGAAATTTGTTGATCAACGCAGATTCTAGAACTTTCCACCACAGAAATGTGAGGAAAATGCGTTTTTTTGGTCAATTTTTTTAGCTTTGCAAGGGATTCTGGGTAACAGAACTTGGTGGGAGGCAGTTGAGTCACCCCATCCTAAATTTCCCTGGGTGTCTAGTTTTTAAAAATGTATAGGTTTGCTAGGTTTCCCTAGGTGCCGGCAGAGCTAGGGTTAAAAAACAAAAGGTAGGCACTTTGCCCAAAAATGGCCCGTTTTCACTGCGAAATTGCGGTGCGACCACGTTGCGTTTTGCGCTGTTTCGTGTCGCAGGCACTAGGCAGACCCAGGCAAGTGAGGTGCCATTTTTTTCGGGAGACCTAGGGGAACGCAGGGTGCGTGGAAATTTGTTGATCCACACAGATTCCAGAACTTTCCACCACAGAAATGTGAACAAAATGCGTTTTTTTGGTCAATTTTTTAGCTTTGTAAGGAATTCTGGGTAACAGAACCTGGTGGGAGGCAGTTGAGTCAACCCATCCTGAATTTACCTGGGTGTCTAGTTTTCAAAAATGTATAGAATTGCTAGGTGTCCCTAGGTGCCGGCAGAGCTAGGGTTAAAAAACGAAAGGTAGGCACTTTGGCAAAAAAAGGGCCAGTTTTCACTGTGAAATTGAGGTGCGACCACGTTGCGTTTTATGGCTGTTTCCTGTCACAGGCACTAGGCAGACCCAGGCAAGTGAGGTACTATTTTTCTCGGAAGACCTGGGGAAACGCGGGGTGGGTAGAAATTTGTTGATCCATGCTGATTCCAGATCTTTCCGCCACAGAAATGTGAGGAAAATGCTTTTATTTTGTCAATTTTTTAGCTTTGCAAGGGATTCTGGGTAACAAAACCTGGTGGGAGGCAATCGAGTCACCCCATCCTGAATTTCCCTGCGTATCTAGTTTTCAAAAATGTATAGGTTTGCTAGGTTTCCCTAGGTGCCGGCAGAGCTAGGGTTAAAAAACGAAAGGTAGGCACTTTGGCAAAAAAGGGCCAGTTTTCACTGCGAAATATAGGTGGGACAACGTTGCGTTTTGCGCTGTTTCCTGTTGCAGGTACAAGGCCGACCCACACAAGTGAGGTACCGTTTTTTTCGGGAGACTAAGGGTAATTCAGATTTGTAAATCAACTGTTATTACCTATTGAGTTTTCATGCATTTCTCCCTTCCCAATGAAAGACATTGTGTAAAAAAAAAACATTTTGAAAAATGACCAATAATTCTCATGCTAGTATGAGTATTCCCAATTTTGAAAATGTGCAAATATATACTGCTTCTAAATTCTATAATTTGTTCCCAATTCAGAAATACATAGGTGTTTTTCATACCGATTTTTCGATGTATACATTTTCCAAGAATAAGTGCTCTATACCCGGTAAATAATAAAATACCATTGCAAGTTGCTGCTCAGTTTTTGGCTCTGGATTCGTCGGGTTCTTGGTGAAACTACAAGTCCTATATATCCCCACAACCAGGAAGGTCAAACGAATGTAACGGTATATTGCTTTCAAAGAGCTGTCAAAATTACAAGAAGTTACAGGTGAAAACGTTGAGACAAAATGCTGTTTTTTTTCAACTAATTTTCAATGATTCCAATATTTAACTGTTAGTTTCTATAAAGAAACCTTCATGGATTTAGACAAATGACCCCTTTCTGAATTCAGTATTTTGTCTACTTTTCGAAAATGTATAGCTTTCCAGGATCCATTATTGCTTTTCAAACTCATTTCTACCATTAACTGGAAGGAGGTTGAAATAGCAAAAATCGGCTATGTCCCAGAAAAATGCCAAAACTGTGTAAAAAATGTTGGTTCTCTGAAAAAAGACTGTCATTCCCTGAAAGCTGATAAAATGGAGATTTCAGCACCACAAATCCTTTTTTTATAACATTTGCAGGGAAAACCCAGAGGCTTTCATTTGCAGCCCGTTTTTCCCATTTAAAAAAAAAAAAAAATGTTACT
This sequence comes from Lissotriton helveticus, assembly GCF_964261635.1. Lineage (NCBI taxonomy): Eukaryota > Metazoa > Chordata > Amphibia > Caudata > Salamandridae > Lissotriton > Lissotriton helveticus. The sequence goes on from NC_136068.1 coordinate 1,434,890,460, forward strand.
GTATTTATCTTAATTTCTGGGACCCGTCCAAGGGAATCCACAAACCCTGGGCACCTTTAGAATCCACATGATGTTGGAAGAAAAGGACACAAATTTGGCTTAGATACCTTATGTGGTGAAAACGTTACAGGGGCCTAAGTGCGCACTACCCCAAATCGCCAAAAAAAGGCTTAGCACAGGAGGGGAAAAGGCCTAGCAGCGAAGGGGTTAAAGAAAGAAGGAGGCCCTTTTGGCAGATCTGATAAGGTGATGGTGTCTGCGGGTGGCGTTATTGTGGGCTGCGTGGCTGTCCGGTGTTCGTTCACGGAGCCAGATCTTCTCCAGCTTTCGGCATGTTTGCTTGGATGCCCGGAGGTCTTCAGTGAACCAGCGGGCTTTCTTGTTGGTGTGACTGGGTGAGTGTGTTGGCGCGGTCGTTGATCCACTGTCTGAGGTTGCGAACGGCGGTGTCGGGGTCGATGGGGTCGGCCGATGGGCTCTGGGCGAGGGTGGTGGTTAGCTGGTCTTTGGTGACTTTGCTCCAGCAGTGGCGAGGCATCTGTTGGGTGCTGTGGTGCGTGGTGGGTTTCTTGAAAGTGAAGTGGATGCAGCGATGGTCGGTCAGTGGAGTACAGTGGTGTGGTTGAAGGAGACGTGGGGGCTTGTGGGGAAGATGGGGTCAAGCGCGTGACCGGCCGAGTGGGTGGGTGTTGTGAGGAGTTGTCTGAGTCCGAGGTTGGCTAGGTTGTCAATCAGGGAGGTGGAGTTGATATCATTGTTGTTTTCGAGGTGGAAGTTCAGGTGCCCGAGGAGAATGTGGTCCGTGGAGTCTAGGGCGTGTGTGCTGATGAAGTAGGCGATGGAGTCGCTGAACTGTGGTCAGGGTCCGGGAGTTTGTAGATGAGGGTTCCTCTGAGGGTGATGTTGGGGTTGGTGTGTATATGGAAGTGCAGGTGTTCGGCGGTGCTGATGGTGTTGTTGGTGTTGGTCGAGACTCTGTGAGTGCTCCTATGGACGATGGTGATTCCTCCTTCTGCACCATTGGTGTGGTCCCTGCGGGTGATCTTGTAGCCTTCCAGGACGGCTATGGCTATGTAGGGTGCGGAGGCGGGGTTCAGCCAGGTCTCTGTCAGAATGGCGACGTCTGGGAAGGTTGAGTCGAGTAGGTCCCAGAGTTCAACGGAATGTTTGTGGGTGGAGCTGGTGTTGAGAAGGAGACATCTGAGGTGATTGGGTTCTTTCCTGGTCGGCAGCATGGTGGGGCGGATGCTTGTGAAGCTGCAGTTTCAGCAGGTGAAAGCTCTGTGGGTGCGCTTCGGGGCGTCCAGGAAGCAGGTGTGTGATCGTCCGGTGTTGAGTGCGTGGAGGGTTCTGGCATCGTAGCGGTGTCGGGCATCATGGCATTCGCGGGGTCCAGGGGTCCTGGCACTGGGCGTGGTCCAGGCGAGGACGGGCGCAGATGGGCTTGCCTTAGGCGCACATTTGGTGCACCAGTGGCACGCCCGCTGCGCGCGGCTCTGCACGGCCTCCATATGAGGGGATGTGGGAAGGAGGAGCAGCTGGGAGGCGGGGCGGCAAACGGGATTGCAGGGGGGCGGGTAGCAGGGACGCAGCGGTGGGAAAATCAGGTGGGCTGCGGGAGAACTGGGCACAGGAAGGAAAAACATGTTTAGGCAAGAAAACAAGTACAGGCATAGAGGAATAAAAACAAGTCTGGGCAAGAAAGCAAGTACAGGCACAGGGGAATAAAAACAAGCCTGGGTAAGAAAGCAAGTACAGGCACAGAGGAATAAAAACAAGTCTGGCAAGAAAGCAAGTACAGGCACAGGGGAATAAAAACAAGTCTGGGCAAGAAAGAAAGTACAGGCACGAGGGAATAAAAACAAGTCTGGGCAAGAAAGCAAGTTAGGCTCAGGGGAAAAAACAAGTCTGGGCAAGAAAGCAAGCACAGGCACAGGGGTAAAAAACAAGTCTGGGCAATAAAGCAAGTTAGGCACAAGGGAAAAATACAAGATTAGGCAAAAACAATGCAGGTAGATCCGTGCAGCAGCGTGGGGAGCTACTTGCCTGTGAGCAGAATGCTTCTGGTAATATTGCAGAACTCAAAATTAAACACCAGCCTGCCAGACCATACCACAAACACAAAATAACTAACAGAAAAATACAGACTTACACAAATACCTGTGACAAGCCTGTCAGGCAGTAACAGAAGTTCTAGTGCTCTGTTGTGAACAGTTAGTGTAGATGGACCCTCTGGAGGCAAAATATGTTGACTTTATGTTGTGAAATGTGCACTGTAGAGCGCTGCGAAACCCGGGTGGGCAAAATTCGTGCTTTACGACAGTTTATTTAAGACAGTTTGTCTATAGGTTTTGCTTTAAAAAAAATGCCCCTCGGAGGTAGAGGTGTACATCTTGTAAGTGCCGAAAATATGAGTTGCATATCTGAGATCTCACGTGGGCGCCTATCCGCCTACCTGTGAGCTGCACCCCAGCTCCGTGCCACCATAGTGACACCAAAAATAACATTTATTCTGCTGCACTGCCCGAAGGACCCCTTTCATCCCTTGCCTCCTTGACTGAACATGTGCAGTTATGTACTTTTAGCATAATATTGCACAAACACATTAACTGGCCACACATTTGCACTGCTCTGCCTGACTGAAAGAGTTAAGTACACGTGTGCGTCTCATGCTGCTTACCTAGTTTAACAGCACCTGCAAGGATTTAATTAACTTTTGTTTAGATTTGTCATAACACTGCTGCGCCAAAATTAACTGGAATCAGAGATAAAAGTGGGTAAAAAGATGCCTCTTGTCGGGGTGATCCACCCGTGGATATTGTTTGTATATGTTTGTGGAAACAGGCACAATGCAGGAAAAATAGCCTGGGTGAACTGCTCCGGCCACCTTGAGAAGTGACCTACAAGCCCCTCTACGCTCCACAGACGAGCAGTGGACTCCCAGGGGCTACTGAGTAGGGCGCCGTTTCCATAGCTATGAAGCGCGCAAAAGGGCTTATCATTTCTAGAAATGTTGAGAGGCATGTATCTTCCAGTATATTATTTACGTGATAAATTAAGGAGTCATGAACAATTGCATATTAACAGATATGCTCTGTAAATATGTATTTATTTGTACAGATTTGTGAGTGCTGATGGTTGCACAGAAAGATGCGCTCGGGTGAGTTGAATTGGACTTGACTGTGCGTGTAATATCACAAGGCACCGAAGTACAATATTGTGCACTGTGACACAGAGTAGTGTGTCTAGAATAACACAACGTTTACTCGAGTGATGAAGTCGGGAGTAAGCACCAAGTCAGGGCTCCAAGATTAGTAACTGGCTCCGGCTTGCCATTGTGCAACATTTCATCCATCATCTTGTGTGTTTTGCTGCCCAGTCCAGGAGCGCCCAGCACATTGCCACGAAGCCGCCGCAAGTTAGACGGCTGCCCCGCCCCTCCTTGCTCCGCTTATATCACCACTTTATCGGGGACTTAGTTTATAGGCCTGTGCCATCTAGTCAGCGCTGTAGTCAGCGCGTCTCTGCCAGCACCGCACGCTATCAGACAGTTGCAATTTGCAAGTTTAAATCATACAGTCGCCTTCTGTTGATTTATATTCAAGCTTCAATATACAATAACACTGATTTTATAGTAATAATAGTAACCTTTATTGACGTTCAGTAAAAAACATATCAATTTGATAATACAAAAATAACACAATATTGAGGGGGAAAACAGACTGAAAATCAGGAACACTGCAGTACTGTTGTTTTTCCTTGTTTTTAGGTCTTGTGCCTAGCGATGCACTGCGCAGCAGTGCCGCGCAGCGAGAGTCCTTTTGTCCGGGGTTCTGAAATGGACCCTGGAATTGTGCGTGTTTTTTTTGTTTGGTCTTCTGCTATTGGGTTTTAAGTCCATGTATTTTTTAAACAGAGCACGCAATAGGCCAAAGGCGGGCGCATTGCTTCCCCCACGGCCTATTGGTGTCTGTTACGTGCACCAAAGCCCATGTGGTTTCAATTATCGTGCCCAGACACGGGAGCGATAATTGTAACCATATGGTTGGCTGTGCCGCGCGCACCACTCGCAGCTTTCTCTGCTTGCAAAAGCAATTGTTTTCGGTTTCGCGATCGCTTTAATTGTGGCTTTGCAGCTCCAATACACTTTGTTGGTTAATTGGGAAAAATGCGTGGCTAATAATTACGTGATTTTCTTTGCCAGTGTTTTTTTTCTACACTGTCAGAGGGCGCAGGTGCACTGTGCCAACCATGCCATGCAGTTGCAGCTTCTGGGCACTATCTACAGCGGGCAATTGGACATTTGGATTCACATATTCACCCCTTTAACCCAACGCTGAATTGTCCTTGATTGTGGGCTTAAAATAGTTTGCGTACAACCTGTTGACATTCCTGGAGTAGTTATAGAGGGTTGCCTTCCTGTCCTCAAAATGAGAAAAGAACCTCCATGAAATGTTTAGTATATTTTTTTTAATACTAGTAAGGGGATTTTAAGTGCATGTCTCAAAATGTGGACATTTAGTCCAAAGGGTGGCTAAAAAATATTCACTCTTAACATGCCTAAGCACGCATGCAGATGGCCGTTCATCCCCGTACCTTTTTTGTCCGCTTCCGCATCCTTGGAATAGCCCTTGGCATAGAAGGTGCCCGGGAAGGCTGGCAAAGCTTTGGGGGGCTCCCCCTGTGCCAGCTCCTCACCCAGGACGGCAAGGCTGGTTGTCCCGGGGTAGCTCTCCTGCTTGAAGCTGGACAGCATGCAGGAGGGGGCGGCCTCGAGCCAGGGGGAGCAGGCCATGGACGTCACCAGGCAGGGGGTGTGCTGCTGCAGGTTAAGGATGTCCTTCACTGAAAAGGGGGTGGAGGTCAACGGGCTGTGGAAAATGGCAGACGGGGGCGCCAAACAGATGAAGGGGAGTCAGCTGCTGTGCAGCAGAGGGGTGCAGGTGCAGGTCCATCCTGCAGCAGCCCTGGCCAGGCCCAGAGTGGTGCGGCCAGGTAACAGGCAGCTTTGGCAATCTCTGGCTTCGTACTGGTCCACCGACAGTGTTGTATGCAGAGAGCCAGACTTACAGTCACCTAATATAGTAAGGAGACGTGATCCCCGGCTTATTTAAAGGGACTGCACACAAAACGTCACAGAAACGTCCCTTTTCTATGTTTAGTTACGTTAAGTTGTTACATGTAATGCCACATTCTCTCACTGCAATACCATGTTGTGCTGTGCATAATATCCTGTGCTATGTTACGCTATGCTGCTTTGTTAGGTCATTAGTTACTGTGTTACGTAGTGTTGTGGTGTGATATTGTCTTATTTTATGCCTGGCTATGCGACATTCTATTATGTAGGGCTTGTTATATTTATTTCAGTTTTATAGAGTGCGCAGGTTGCACTAAAGCGGCAGAGCGGTTTATATGAGCACAAAATCATATTACAGAAGGTCAGATTTGTTTTAGTTTTTTTGGGGGGGAGAGGGGGCATGTTGACATTATTTGATTTACCAAGAATCACAGGATGTTGAGGGGACGCCGGAACTCCAACTTGGTTTCCCAGTTCCAAAGCTGGCTGCTCAGGTGGTTATGCTACGTCCCCCCGCCGCCCCCCCCCCAACTATGCTGTGCTATGTTACTGTGTGCTCTTAATCAATGCAATTTTATACCTTATTATGATCTTTTTCTTTCGCTGTGTAATGTATGTTGTAATATGACATCTTGCTGTTATTTAAGAATAGTAATTTGAATCATTATTTGCTTTTAAATAAGAGTTAATTTATATTATGCCATGTGTTACTTCATGTTATTTTGTCCTGCGCTGCACTAGCTTATGCAATGCGAGTCTGACATATTATTTATTGGAATTTATGCTATATATTTATCAACTGTTCCATAGTTTAGGCACCAAGCAGTAGCTATAGGAACCAATCACACCCGTTTTGTTACTTTGATTGGCTAAGGCGCGTGCACATTTACTGATAAAACATATAGCTAAGCTACCCCTAAGGATATGCAGTTATGAAAGGTACACATTTACAGTAAAAAGGTGGGTGAGAGGTTCACAGCATTTGACCTGTATGAATTGGCTCTCTTTAGAGTTCTTGTGAGAATGTTGCATGTCTCTGTGTTCCAATGGGAAGGCGCCTAGCGCTAGAAGGAACCACGCTTGATGAGTCGCAAAGCGGCCCGAGTGTGATAGAAATAGATAGGGTTGATCGTAGACTTCAAACGGGCGGGAATCAGGACAGGATGATTTTAGGTAATTCAGTCAGACCGTTAACAGCTTTGAAGACAAGAGCGCATTATATTACCTTATTTTGACTTGCGGTGCAGTCTTTTTATACACCCTAATGTGACATGCACATGCATTTAGTGTTTGGTCCGGAGGCTTCCTGTGTTGGGAGAAGATGTGGCATAGTGGCCAAAGTAGGCGATTAAGGGACTGGGGAATCAGGTTTGATTCTCGGCATCGTCTCAACATCCTGTGATTCTGGGCAAATCACTTAATCAGTATGTGCCTTTAAAAAAAGTGTTCCCTTGTTTGCAATACGGCCTGCTCGATATTTGCTATGCTGCAGAAACCATCTTCACAGTGAAGCAGCATCCAGGCCCCCACGTCACAGCTATCCTCATTTTGAGCCTTTCATTCCCTCGTTCTGTATCCCCTCTACCTCGTCACTAATGCCTTCTATTCTCTTTTCTCCCTCTCTCCTCGCCAGTGTTTCAGCTACTTTTTAGGTCGAGCCTGTAGCAGCGCGCATGCAAAAATGCAATGCAATAGCTATTGCAATTGGTGTTGCATTATTAGCAATGACAATTTCTCAAACTTTAATAATGCGAGACCTATTGCATTGCAAATGCTTGTTATGAGGTGTGCTCGTCATTTTTCTACATTGAGTTATAAAATAAAGTTTTGCTTCGGTTGAAGTGTTGATAAACTCAACTGTGCGTGATTCATCTGACACTAAGGTATGCATTGCTATGCTGTAAACATACCGGAAAAGTGTCCAGGGAGCGCTTTGGTGTGCCCAGAATGTACACAGGCAAAACTGGAAACCCCAGGCTGTACGGTGGGCAGAGATGGCACACCCTGGAAATAGACAGCAAAGATATGGTACACCAGGCTCGCACACCTATGCCGTATGCAGGGCAGAGCTTGCACCCTATTCCGTACACAGGGCAGAGCTCCCTCACCTATGCATACGAAGGGCAGAGCTCGCACACCCATACCGTACACAGGGCAGAGCTGCTACACCCAAGCATAGGGCAAGAGCTGATACACCCATGCTCTGGACAGGGTAGGGCTTGCACACCTATGCACGTACACAGAGCGGAGCTCGCACTCCTTTGCAGGTACGCAGAGCAGAGCTCGCTCACCTATGCAGGGAGACAGGGCAGAGCTCGCACAACCATGCAGCTACACAGAGCAGAGCTCGCAACCCTATGCAGCTGCACATGGCAGAGCTCGCACACCTATGCGGGTACACAGGGCAGGGCTGGAACAGCAGTACACAGTCGACAAGTCCAGACTGGACAGAGATGGTGCACCCAGGATGAACACTGTTCAGAGCTGGGACTACAGGCTACAAGCCGTTCAGAGCTGGGACACTCACGCTGCACACAGGGCGTAGATGGTGCACAGCTGTATGAAGGGCATAGATGGTGTGCAGCTGTACTCAGGGCATAGATGGTGCTCAGCTGTACACAGGGCATAGATGGTGCGCAGCTGTACACAGGGCATAGATGGTGTGCAGCTGTACACAGGGCATAACTCCCACACCCTTTCATAGGGTAGAGCTAGTACACCCATGCTCTGCACATGGCAGAGCTTACACACCTATGCAGGTACACAGGGCAGAGCTCACACACCAATGCAGGTACACAGGGTAGAGCTTGCACACCTATGCAGATACATAGGACAGGGCTGGAACACTCAAGTTGTAAGCAGTACACAGTCGACACATCAAGACTGGACACAGGGCATAGATGGTACACCCAGGATGTACACTGTGCCAGGGTGGGACTACAGGTTACAAGCCGTTCAGAGCTTGGACACTCATGCTATACACAGGGCATTGGTGGTACACCTAGGATGTAGTGCCGGTACACCTGTTTATACAGCAGAGATAGTACACCCAGGCTGTATATTCGGCAGAGCTGGTACTCTGAGGCTGTGAACAGTGCAGAGCGGTACATCCTGTCTCCACGCTGGGCAGAGTCAGTACACCATGGCTATAAACACTGCACAGCTGGTCCACCCGGGATGTACACAGTCCAGAGCTGGTCCACCTAGGATATACACAGTGCAGAGCTGGTACACCCAGGATGTACACAATGCAAAGCTGTTAGACACCGGGTGTAGACGGCAATGGGCTGGTGCACCCAGGGTGGACACCGAGGTTGTACACGGGAGAGAGCTGGGACACCAGGCGGAGCTACTCGATACTTGATGTATACCGTGCACAGCTGGTTCACCCAGGCTGTACACAGTGCAGGGCGGGAACGTCCAAGCAGTTATAGGACTGAGCCGGAACACCAAAGCTGTTCCCGGTGCAGAGGAGTTATGCCGAGGCGTGACCCAGGGTCAGAGCTGTGAGATCCAGGGTGTGTGCGGTGCTTACCTGGCGCACCCAGACGTCACAGGTAGAGCTGTCATATCCAGGGTATGCGGGGCGCAGAGCTGGTGCCCCCATACATCACTGGTAGAGCTGTGAGGTCCATGGTGTGAGCGGTGCAGACCCGGTGCATCCACACGTCACAGGTAGAGCTGTCAGGTCCAGGGTGTGCAGAGCTCAGAGTCGATGCACCCGGAGGTGACACAGGTAGAGCTGTGAGATTCAGAGTGTGGCTGCGCAGAGCCGGTAGACCCTAACCTGGCAGGTACAGCTGTCACGAAGGTATGCATTGCTATTCTGTAAACATGCTGGAAAAGCTCCAGGGAGCGCTTAGGTGTGCCCAGACTGTACATAGGGCAAAACTGGCACCCCAGGCTGTACAGTGGGCAGAGAAGACACACCCTGGGAATATACAGGAAAGGTACGGTCCACCAGGCTCACACAGCTATGCCGTACACAGGGCAGAGCTCGCACACCTATGCGGTACACAGGGCAGAGCTCACACCCTATGCCGTAATCAGGGCATACCTGGTACACCCAAGCTGCACAATTGGAAGAGATGGCACACACCCTGGCAATAGACAGGGAAGATTTGGCACACCAGGCTCTATGCAGGGCAGAGTTTGCACCCTATGCCATACGCAGGGCAGAGTTTGCACCCTATGCCGTACACAGGGCAGAGTACCCTCACCTATGCCATACAAAGGGCAGAGCTCGCACACCCATACCGTACACAGAGCAGAGCTGCTACACCCATGCATTGGGCAGAGCTGGTACACCCATGCTCTGGGCAGGGCAGAGCTGGTACACCCATGCTCCTGACAGGGCAGAGCTTACACACCTATGCAGGTACAGAGAGCAGAGCTCACACACCTATGCAGGCACACAGGGCAGAGCTCGCACACCTATGCAGGTACACGGGGCAGAGCTTGCACACCTATGTAGGTACACAGGGCAGAGCATGCACACCTATGCAGGTACACAGGGCAGGGCTAGAAAACTCAAGTTGTCAGCAGTACACAGTCGACACGTCCAGACTGGACACAGTGCATAGATGGTAAACACAGGATCCACACCGTTCATAGCTAGGACTACAGGTTACATGCCGTTCGGAGCTTGGACATAGATGGTTATAAACACTGCACAGCTGGTCCACCCAGGATGTACACAGTGCAGAGCTGGTCCACCCAGGATATACACAGCGCAGAGCTGGTACACCAGGATGTACACAGTGCAGAGCTGGTCCACCCAGGATATACACAGTGCAGAGCTGGTCCACCCAGGATGTGCAGAGCTGTTAGAAGCCGGGTGTAGACGGCAATGAGCTGTTGCACCCAGGGTGAACACCGAGGTTGTACACTGGAGAGAGCTGGGATAACAGGCAGAGCTGCTCGATACTTGCTGTATACGGTGCACAGCTGGTTCACCTAGGCTGTACACAGTGCAGGGCATGTACGTCCAAGCAGTAACAGGACAGAACCGGAAAACCAAAGCTGTTCCAGGTGCAGAGGAGGTACGACGAGGCGTGACCCAGGGTCACAGCTGTGAGATCCAGGGTGCGCACTGCGTAGCCCCGTGCACCCAGATGTCACAGGTAGAGCTGTCAGATCCAGGGTGTGCGAGGCGCAGAGCCGGTACACCCAGACGTCACTGGTAGAACTGTGAGATCCATGGTGCAGAGGAGGAACCCCGAGGCGTGACCCAGGGTCGGAGCTGCGAGATCCAGGGTGTGCACTGACATCACCATACTACTGATCCCACAGTACATTGTAAAGGTATTTTAAAAAATACAAGCTGGAAGTCCAAAGATGTTAAGTCCTTCGTGGTGATTATTTCGAATTACAAGCACTGTTGTTGCTGTGGGGTTACTTTTAAACACAGTCAGGTGAGTTTGTACATACCGCAATTGTTCTCATGGCATGTTACATTCCGGAAAGATAGCTTTTCACTGCACGATCATAACAGCATATAGTCCTGTTTGAATCCCTTCCATGCGCCGTTCTTTTTTTTTTTTTGCTCTAGTGGCATTCCTTAGTAGGTTGAAGGCGCAAGTGAGTCAGGCTCCTCCATTAAACATCCAGAATAGCATTTCCCCGTTCTGGAGCCCCAGACTCTTCAGGGCGGCCTCACACAATGAGCACAGAGCAGCTCATCAAACACCCACAGGTCACACAATCACCGTGAGGCCCAATACTGTGAAAGTGGCTTTATTTCCAAAATCCAGAAGCGCCAGTTTCCATTTGTCTAACGTTTCAGCACCATTGCCTTGATCACAGACTGGAACACAAGCGCCCAGGTGCGCTTGGGCGTACTTTAACTAATTGCATCACGTGACTGACATCACCATACTACTGATCCCACAGTGCATTGTAAAGGTATTTTAAAAAATACAAGCTGGAAGTCCAAAGATGTTAAGTCCTTCGTGGTGATTATTTCGAATTACAAGCACTGTTGTTGCTGTGGGGTTATTTTTAAACACAGTCAGGTGAGTTTGTACATACCGCAATTGTTCTCATGGCATGTTACATTCCGGAAAGATAGCTTTTCACAGCACGATCATAACAGGATATCGTCCTGTTTGAATCCCTTCCATGCGCCGTTCTTTTATTGATCTAGTGGCTTTCCTATATATATATATAAAGCTCACATTCCCTAGGTTAAGTAAGAAGAAAGCACTCACGGGCACTGATCCACTGGCTTTAATCAACCAAACAGAGGCGTTTTGGCGTACAGCCTTTCTCGGTGCTAACAACACACCGGGAGGACGCCATTTTTAAAGTGTCAATGACATCATCATTCACATTGGTATCAACAGAGGACCATTACACTGGGAATGTTTTTCAGCGCCATTTTGTAGTGCATACTTTTCACACGAGTATCATTACATTTTCAGTGACATCGATATATATTCAGCATTGTCAGAGGTATACGATCTTTATGCCTTTGTATCATATGACCAAGAACATTGCACTTTTTACTCGCATGTTTGCTAAATGCATATTTCAAATCACATTGCGCACGTATTGATCGATGTAGTCATAAAATTAATGCGGCAGCAGTATAATTTTCAAATATTACAGAGGAAAATACCTCTTATTGTATCCGATACGTGAACTCGCCGTCTTTGTTTACATGCCACGTTTCTTTGTCTCGCGCATGCGCGTCAATACCTTCTCATCTAATGCCTCGATCTTTACTCGGCACCCATATTAGCGTGTATAGCATACATGGACTTATCGCCATGTATCGGCTTATTCTCAGACCAATACCCCATTTCTTCAGCAAATAGACATTGCCAACACTGGGGTGAGCCCTACACTCCGCTGTTCCACTGTGAGCGCTATTTTCCCTCGGCAACACCTACCTGAATATTGCATTTTGAGATCACTAGTTCCGATGAACTGCGGTGGGGTGTGCCTATCATCAGAAGGGGGCGGAGCCGATCCCCACCAATGGGAAAGTGGTAGGACATACTTATATGGGTGTATCCAATGACTCTTGATTATTCAATGGCATCTGAGGAAGGCTGATGGAATTGCCGCAATGCATTATGCCACAATCTTGAATTAAATGGGTCTTCAAGTTGTTCCCCGTGTGGCTTCCACTCTTTTCTTTGGGGAGGAGTTTTTGGTGGATATTTTTCACGCTTGGCCAGTAGCGTGATACGGAAGCCCCCGCATTGCAAGTTGGCCACGGACTCAGCTGGCTGCTGCTGCTTCGGCAGGTTTCTTTTCCGAGAGATCAGATGTACCGTGGCCCGCCTCTTCAATCCTGGATGGCAGTGGGCTGCGAAATGTAAGGCAGGTTGCATTTCACTCCTGCCTCTGCCTACATGGTCGCCGGGAGTGAGGGGCTGATGTGGTATGCGGGGACTCGAGGAGACGCCACAAGACCCATTTCTTCAGGAAATAGACATTGCCAACACTGGGATGAGCCCTACACTCTGCTGTTCCACTGTGAGCGCTATTTTCCCTCGGCAACACCTACCTGAATATTGCATTTTGGGACCAGTAGTTCCGATGAACTGTGGTGGGGTGTGCCTATCATCAGACGGGGGCGGAGCGGATTCCCACCAATGGGGAAGTGGTAGGACATAATGTAGTATTCTGTATTGTGCCATCCAGGCATTTGTAGATAGAACTCTGTGTTATGGGCATTCTGGGCTTTGCTTTAGAATGTGCTCTGTTTGGCAGTTGATGCCTGCTGCTGACTGATGTCGCTGTTATGCTCTTGAGCAGAATAAACTCACAATTAAATCTTCAGTCCTGTCTACTTTCATGAGCATTTACTACAAAATTGTTGGCGACGATGCTCAAGAGAAGATAAAGAACCCGACTTACCTCGATTCACCTCGAGATTACCGTGTTCGTCTTCAAGCTGTGTGATAAAACAAAGATCGACTGTTGACCACATGGAATACCACAGGAGATGATGAAGGAATTCAGATAAGTACTTCCGCTTCGTTTCAAGCGTGTGAATGATATTATTTATTCGCTAGCAAGCGCAAGAAGAAAAAACGAATTTTCTTTTGTCTGCGCTGGTCGTGATTGGCAATAGAAAAGACACGTGTGGTTGGCAGTGCATTCTTACGTGTGTACGCAGTGTCAAACAGACTACCAGCGCGTTTCGTGGTTGGAAAGAAGTACGCATATGGTTGGCAGCGTGACTCTACGCAAGTGACGCTGCAGTCGGCCATTTTGAAGACTTTAATTTGAGTTAACAACGCTGTAACCATAACAACGATAGCAACGCTGTCTGTTCTTCGCTATTGTCAGGCATTTTAAGAACCATCTTCATACACGCGTCACCTTGACAACGTTGTATACAAACTCGTTGTCAGCGCTATCTGCTTTTCGTTTTCAATAACAGTTAGGAAACAATTAATCACGCAGACACTGTCAGTGGTTCTACACAACTAAAAGGAACTGGAAATATCGTACTAGCTCAATTAAAATACACTATGCGACTGTTGTACTGCTCTTCAATTTGGAACTTATTGACATGTTTTAAACCACTGAGAGTCTAGAAGACAAATTAAAATTTTTATTGAACTATCCCAAATTTCGCTTTAATTTTAGTACAGCGACAAGACAGAGTTATGAAGATTTGGAATTAGGTCTTTGTAGTCAAGCATTTAATTGATACAATATGCAGTCAGTTTCACCTCCTCCTCCTTTTCTGGAGACGCCAGGAAATCCACCTATAATTTGGAGAAAATGGTTTGATGCGTTTGATACCTATTTGGGTGCAATAGGCGCGTCAAGATATCGCGCAGAGAGGAAGAAATGCCTGTTATTGCACTCGTTAGGTTTTGAAGGAAGAGAAATTTATAAACATTTGCCTCCTTTAATAAGAAACAACGCAGAAGAAGATATTGATGAATATGTTGAGACAAGGATGAGACTGGAGTTGAGATTTGATGTCAAGCCTAGTCTTGTTGTAATTAGACACAAGATCTTCAAGAGAGAACAGCTACCAGGAGAGGATGTTGAGACCTATGTATCCAGTTTAAGGCAGTTGAGTGCGGAATGTGAATTTGAGGGTTTCAGAGAACAATTGATCAGAGATCAGTATATATGTAAATGCACTGACAAGTCAATCCAACAAAAATTACTTACCTTAGGAAATCCTACACTTGAAGAGACAATCCGTACAGCCAAAAGCATTGAGATGTCAAAGAAGGAAGTTAAAGAACTTGAAAAGAAAAGTGAAGAGACAGTTTCCGTAATTAGAGCTAAAGAAAACAAAGAAAACAAGGCAGTCCCTGGTCAACAACGTTTCGAGAAGAACAGTTTTCCTAATTCACAACGTTTTGAAAGAAATTCATTTTCTAGAAGTGACATTTGCTATAGATGTGGAAATCTTTCACATAATAAGAGTAACAAATTCTGTCCTGCAAGGAATTCTACTTGTCGTAATTGTGGGAAATATGCTGACTTTGCGAAAATCTGTCAAAATTCTAGACAGGGAAATTCGACCTTTATGAATAAGTCTCAGGGTCAGAGCAATGTAACTGGGGTAGGAAATGTTTCAGAGTTTTATGATAATACAGGAAAGAGTCCAGATCCTATTAACAGTATCCAAGACGACCTTAGGGAGATGGTTGTGGTAGTACGGGAAGATTCAGATCATATTAACAGCATTCAAGACGACCTTAAGGAGATGGTTGTAGTAGTACGGGAAGATGGAGTCATCATTGGGGACCCTTCCGATTGTGTTGACCCGTATGAAGATTTTGGTGTGGGTGACAAAGTAATTTCTTTGTTAGTGGACTCAGGCGCAAGAGTAACAATGATCACCCAAGAATTGTTTGATGAAACATGGCCTGAGAGGAAGCTCGAACCACCTGATAGAGCCCCAGTTTCCTATGAAGGACGCAGAATAGCTTTACTTGGTTATTTTGAAGATATCCTACAGTTCAGGGGTAGGAAAATGTTTGGAAAAATATATGTTTCAATTAAGGGGTTGAACATTTTGGGGTGGTTCCACCAGGGTCTATTTCAGTTGATTCTAAGACCAGGCACTAAAGAACAGGTTAGTATAGCAGAATCAAACGACTATATTGAAAATTTGGCTGTAGTTGAATCTGATGACTATATTGAGAAATTAGCTTTCAAGTTTCCTACTGTTTTTGGGAAGGGGCTTGGAATGATCAAAGGTTTTAACCACGAGATTAGAGTGAAAGACGGAGCCATCCTTGTTAAGCATAGGGTCAGGAGTGTCCCTTTTAGCGTAAGAGATAGTCTAGAAACGGAGTTGATCGAGTTATGCAAGAAAGGGGTCATAGAACCAATTGAGTCATCTTTGTGGTTGTCTCCTCTTGTTGTCGCCAGAGAAAGGAATGGTGATTTGCGCATTTGTGTTGATTTGCGCAGCCTTAATAAAAACATCTGGATCGATTCACACCCTTTGCCAAAAATTACAGATTTATTGTCTCTCACTAGAGGCGCAAGATGGTTTACAAAGTTGGATTTAGCTGCCGCATACCATCAGGTGGTGTTGAGTCAATCTTCTAGACATTTGACTGCATTTGTTTCTCCTTTTGGTAGTTTTCAGTACTGCAGGATGCCGTTCGGCCTCACGTCTGCGGCAGCAGATTTTCAAAGACTAATGAGTCAAATGTTTAAAGATACCCCTGGAGTAATTGTTTTCCAGGATGATGTTTTAATTTTTGGCGAGAACAAAGAGGATCATGACAATTCATTGAATCAAGTTTTGGAAATTATGCAGGACAAAGGTATTGTACTTAAAAGTGAAAAGTGTGTTTTCCTAAAGGAAAAAATGGAATTTCTTGGACATGTAGTTTCGCACGATGGGGTGGAACCACGTCATGGGTTGGTAAAAGCCATTGTAGATGCTTCTCCTCCTGTTGATAAATCTGGTTTAAAGTCATTCATTGGTCTCAGTGAATTTTACTCTAGATTTATCAAGGATTATGCATCAAGAGTTCAGCCGCTAACTAACATGTTAAAGAAAAATGCACCATTTATATGGGACAAGAACTGTCAAGAAATTTTTCAATGGATTAAGCTACAGTTGGTGAGTGACAGTATTCTTAAGCCTTTTGATCCAAATAAGGAATGTGTTGTGACTGTGGATGCTAGTGGTTTTGGTCTTGGAGCTGTGCTTACTCAAAAGAGTGGTCAAGTTGACAACACCATTGCGTATGCTTCGAGAGTGTTGCGTGGGGCTGAGATGAATTTCTCTGTCATTGAGAAAGAGCTTTTGGCTTGCTGGTGGGCGGTTAGGAAATTTAACTCTTTTCTCTGGGGTAGTCATTTTGTTATACGTACGGATCATAGTCCTTTGGTCTCTATTTTATATGGTGAGAAGATTAAGGAACATACTCCAAGGATTGCTAGGTTGTCAACAAAGTTACTTCAGTACAATTTTGACATTGTCTATTTACCTGGAATGAAGAATGTCAGGGCGGATTACTTTTCACGTTTTCCTATTACTGGTAACGATTCTGACTTTGAGAAGGAGGATGATTAGGAAGATTGTTTTGTTGCTGCTTTAGATCTTGAAGGAATGTGTGCTGTTAATGAGGTTGAGTGGAGACGGGAGCTGTTGAAAGACAAAGTACTTGCTCAAGTCATCAATTATTTGAAATCTGGTTGGCCCAAGGAAAAGAATGTTTCTGGACAATTTCAGACTTTTGTTAAAATTGCCGATGAGCTCACAGTTGAGGATGGTATTCTTCTGCGGTGCGGAAGGCTTATACCTCCTGAGAGTTTAAGGAAACGTCTTATTGATGGTGCACATGAAGGACATTTAGGGAAAACGTTCACTAAACGTAGGTTGAGGGATGTGTTTTGGTGGCCGCAAATGGATGTGTGTGTTGACACTTTAGTTGATGGCTGCGTTATTTGTAAGTCCTCCGACAAAAGTCACAAGGTAAGAACACCTCCTTTGGAGCCTATTCAATTCCTGGAGAGAGCGTGGGAGAGAATTGGCGTTGATTTAGTTGGTCCGTTCAATCTCTTACCTTCTTCTTCACGTTTTGCCATTGTTGCCATTGATTATTACTCCAAATGGCCGGAGATTCGTTTTATCAGCGAACCTTCCTCAGCTAATGTAATTCTTTTCTTAAAAGATGTTTTTCTGAGGGAAGGTTTTCCTTCGTTTGTTATGACGGACAATGGCGTACAGTTCGTTAGTTCTGAATTTGAGTGTTTTCTAAGACAAGGTGGTGTTACTCACAAGAGGAGTTCTTTCTATCACCCCCAGGCTAATGGCCTTGTTGAAAGAATGAATCGAGTACTAAATAATTGTGTGCAATGGGCTATTGCTAGCAAGTGTGTAGTTGAGAATGCTGTTCGTTCCATGTTATGGTTTTATCGCACCACTGCACATTCGTCTACTGGAGTGTCTCCTTTTGAACTTCTAAGAGGGAGAAAACCTTCTACGAAAATGTGTCCCGGTTGGATGTCAAAATGGGTGAAAATGAATGTTATGGATGGCATGGATGGATTTGTGAGGGACAACGTTACTGGAGCGCAAGCTAAACAAAAAATGTATTTTGATGAAAGAAAAAGGGCTGTTTCTCATAATATTTGTGCTGGTGATGTTGTTCGTATTAAGAATCCTGTTCATTTCACCAAGGGAAGAAGCAAATTCTCCGAGCCTTTAGTTGTTGATAAGGTTTGCGGTAATGCTGTGCGGGTTAACAACAAGAATTGGTGGAATATTTGTAAAGTTGTTAAAGTCAATGGCGAGAACATTGACTCTAATAACCATTTGTCTAGTTCTTGTTCTGATACCATTAATAGAAATAACAGATGTGATGATGTAAGTTTTGTGCCAGAACTTCGCAGGAGTTTGAGAGTATGTAAGATTCCTGCCAGGTTCAGGTAGATCTCTAGCTCCCTGTTTTCTGTTGTTTTTTTGCTTAAGAGCTCCTTTTGCTTAAAATGTTTTGTTTCTTTCTTTTGCTGTTTTCCTTTACTTACTTTTTCTTCTTCTCCTTTCTTCGTATCTTTTCATTTTCTCTAGGTTTTCTTTTCTTTTGTTTTGTAGGAAAGAGGATAATATAGTATTCTGTATTGTGCCATCCAGGCATTTGTAGATAGAACTCTGTGTTAAGGACATTCTGGGCTTTGCTTTAGAATATGCTCTGTTTGGCAGTTGATGCCTGCTGCTGACTGATGTCGCTGTTATGCTCTTGAGCAGAATAAACTCACAATTAAATCTTCAGTCCTGTCTACTTTCATGAGCATTTACTACACATACTTAAATGGGTGTTTCCAATGACTCCTGATTATTCAATGGCATCTGAGGAAGGCTGATGGAATTGCCGATATGCATTATGACACAATCTTGAATTAAATGCGTCTTCAAGCTGTTCCCCATGTGGCTTCCGCTCTTTTTTTTGGGGAGGAGTTTTTGATGGATATTTTTCACGCTTGGCCAGTAGCGTGATACGGAATCCCCGCATTGCAAGTTGGCCACGGACTCAGCTGGCTGCTGCTGCTTTGGCAGGTTTCTTTTCCGAGGGATCGGATGTACAGTGGCCCGCCTCTTCAATCCTGGATGGCAGTGGGCTGCGAAACGTAAGGCAGGTTGCATTTCACTCCTGCCTCTGCCTACATGGTCGCCGGGAGTGAGGGGCAGATGTGGTATGCGGGGAATTAAGGAGACTCCACAAGACCCATTTCTTCAGGAAATAGACATTGCCAACACTGGGGTGAGCCCTACACTCCGCTGTTCCACTGTGAGCGCTATTTTCCCTCGGCAACACCTACCTGAATATTGCATTTTGGGACCAGTAGTTCCGATGAACTGAAGTGGGGTGTGCCTATCATCAGAAGGGGGCGGAGCGGATCTCCACCAATGGGGAAGTGGTAGGACATACTTATATGGGTTTTTCCAATGACTCCTGATTATTCAATGGCATCTGAGGAAGGCTGATGGAATTGCCGAAATGCATTATGCCACAATCTTGAATTAAATGCTTCTTCAAGCTGTTCCCCGTGTGGCTTCCACTCTTTTCTTTGTTGAGGAGTTTTGGGTGGATATTTTTCATGCTTCACCAGTAGCGTGATACGGAAGCCCCCGCATTGCAAGTTGGCCACGGACTCAGCTGGCTGCTGCTGCTTCAGCAGGTTTCTTTTCCGAGGGATCGGATGTACCGTGGCCCGCCTCTTCAATCCTCGATGGCAGTGGGCTGCGAAATGTAAGGCAGGTTGCATTTCACTCCTGCCTCTGCCTACATGGTCGCCGGGAGCGAGGGGCTGATGTGGTATGCGGGGACTCGAGGAGAAGCCACAAGACCCATTTCTTCAGGAAATAGATATTGCCAACACTGGGGTGAGCCCTACACTCTGCTGTTCCACTGTGAGCGCTATTTTCCCTCTGCAACACCTACCTGAATATTGCATTTTATATATATAAAGCTCACATTCCCACAGTTAAGTAAGAAGAAAGCACTCACGGGCAATGATCCACTGGCTTTAATCAACCAAACAGACCCGTTTTGGCGTACAGCCTTCCTCGGTGTTAACAACACACCGGGAGGACGCCATTTTTAAAGTGTCATAGACATCATCATTCGCATTTATATCAACAGAGGACCATTACACTGGGAATGTTTTTCAGCGCCATATTGTAGTGCATACTTTTCACACGAATATCATTACATTTTCAGTGACATCGATATATATTCAGCATTGCCAGAGGTATACGATCTTTATGAATCTGTATCAAATGACCAAGAAAATTGCACTTTTTACTCGCATGTTTGCTAAATGCATATTTCAAATCACATTGCGCGCGTATTGATCGCTGTAGTCATAAAATTAATGCGGCAGCAGTATCATTTTCAAATATTACAGAGGAAAAGACCTCTTATTGTACCCGATACGTGAACTCGCCGTCTTTGTTTACATGCCACGTTTCTTTGTCTCGCGCAAGCGCGTCAATACCTTCTCATCTAATGCCCCGATCTTTACTCGACACCAATATCCGCGCCATATTAGCGTGCATAGCAGACATGGACTTATCGCCGTGTATCGGCTTATTCTCAGACCAATACCCCATTTGAAGAGTCTAAGAGTAATTGAATGGTATCCTTATATAGACGATTTGTTCATACTATGGCAGGGCAATGGAGAGTCGGCAGAGGGGTATATAAGAGAGTTGAATAACAATGAATAACAATGAATTGAATCTGCACTTTTCAGTGTTTCGAAAAAGTACTGCGGGTAATTCCACAACTAGCAAATAGCAACCATCCAGTTAAATTAGTACAAAGTATTCACTATGGGGAATTACTACGATTAAAGAGGATTAAAAAAAAAACAAATCTGTGTCAAAAACATTTTCAATATAGTGAACTATTTCTCAACATTCCATAAAACAACATCCTCAATAACATACCATATAATAAAAATCACACATATATAAAATGCTTCTTACTAAGAGAATTTTCTTACTTCAATATGAAAGAACTGAAATAATAATTCAATGAACAATTCTTTATAATTTCCATATACTCTAAATGATGTTCTATAAAAATATATGCTGTGAGAATGTCTAAGAAAAAGTCCTTAAGTGAAATTAATACCTTTCCTCTAGGCCATATGGTATTCCTGAAATCCTTTATACTGAAATTGTCCAATAGTAATCGTAATAATACATGTTAACATATTCCCAATAGGCTGAATTATGTTCTTAGAACTTTGGATTTAAAAATATTAGGTAGGAATTTGGTAATTCGTTAGACAAACGATGTTTAAAAACCAAATGAGTATCATTACAATATGTCCATCCTTTATTGCATTTTAAATAGACAGTGTAATGTTCAGATGTTGTAGCAGGACCATTGTGGAAAATAATTGCTACTGCTACAAAAGTTTTTCCTGATATTGATAGTTGACTTGCTACAAAATATTTAATTAAAGTTTCCAAATATCTTCCATCAGCTGTACAATGTTGTATCATTTAAATTATATACTGTCCAAATCTTTGTATAAATAATGTTGATAAAATTTCTGATTTGCATTGGCTACACTCCATGTTTTGATTTGCTGCTTTAACTAATTTGTTGAAAG
Organism: Lissotriton helveticus; assembly: GCF_964261635.1. Classification (NCBI taxonomy): domain Eukaryota; kingdom Metazoa; phylum Chordata; class Amphibia; order Caudata; family Salamandridae; genus Lissotriton; species Lissotriton helveticus. Next base: position 1,434,911,617 of record NC_136068.1, read on the forward strand.
ACACTGTTTTACAGTCTGGTATTGTCAAATATATTAATCTTTCATTGTCTATGTTAGTGGTAGAAGTAAACGTACAATTTTCACATTCATGTTCCCCTTAATAACGAAGGCCAAAAAGATTTTCAATTTCTGTTCCTTCATGTTCCAATACTGCAAGCATATACATTAGAAATTCCTGAGCATCTTGTTGAATATTCGGCGTAAATTGTGTAGAACCAGAACATATATCCAAAAGATTACAAATATCAGTAACACTTTGTATTTTCCTTTTATCAGTTCTCAATTTTTATATATAATACAATGCAACAAGGAACAAAGGGCCAGAAATAGGTAAAGTACATTTACCGATTTTAGAATACCCAATTTTACCGAATCGGTAAATGCTATGTAGCTAAATATTAGGAAAGTATTACCGAATCAGTAAGATTCGGTATTTACCGAATCGGTATTTACAGATTCGGTAATTGCCATTCATTCCTATGGGCCTGGAGGCTTTTGATCTGTTTTTCTGCCCGCACTAATGCAGGCAGGGAAACAGATACAAATATTGCTTCACCTGGAGGAAGCAGCATTAGTAGCTGCACCCTCCAAGCAGGAGCAATGCTGGCTACCACTTCATACAGGGAGCCGCCAGGGGCCATGGGAGCCTTGGAGCTCTCCCTGTGGCTGCCTAGAATACATGGCAGGTGCCCAGGGTAGGCACTAGGGTACCCACCTTTAAGAAATGCTGGCCTCGGGTAATGGGGTCCCCGGGCCGATAATGGTTCGGGGAGGGAGCATGTGCCTCCCTTCCCCCTAATGTTTAGTAATGCCCAGGAGGATGGGGTACCCAGGGCACTACAAAGCTTGGGCAGGGGGCCACATTGCCCCTACCCTCTAATTAAAAAAAACAGCCTTGGTGGATGGGGTCCTCAGGGCCTAATAAGGCTCAGGAGGGGGGCTAAGCGACCTCCTCCCCTCAATGAAAAAAGGCCCAGAGGGATGGTGGCCACACCTAATTACGCTCGGGAGGATGCCATCAGCCCCCTCCCCTTTAAAAAGAAAGGCCTTGGGGTATGGGGTCCGCAGAGCCAGGCCCTGTGGCCAATCTCCTGCCGTGCACGGTCAAAGTCTGTGTCCAGTGTGGGGTTGGCTGCCTTTGGGGGTGTTAGATAAAGGGCCCAATCGCAGGCCAGTCCTTCTGGCCAACCCACCACTGCACATGGACAATGTCAGTGCACAGCATGGGAATGGCTGCATGAGGGTTGTTGGCCGCAGAGTCCGACGGCAGGTCAGGCCATGTGTCTAGTTCCCCACCATGCAAAAGGAAAAGCGTGGAGGTGGATGCACGGGGGGTTGGCTGTGACCAAGCCATGTCATCAAATCTTCAGCTGGGTCTGAAACGGTTCGATGAGTGAAGATTAGTATTGCGTTCGTCCGTAGCAAAGCTACTGCATTCTCCAAGTTAAACTGGAGATTAATGTGAGCGCACTTACTTGCGTAAAGCTGTATCTAAGATCGAATTCCTCACGTTCGATAACCGGGTCCTCGCAGTCGCGTGAATTCATTTGGCCGTGCTTGTTTATTTACAAATGGGCCGGACATTTGCAATATAACCGGAAGTGATGTTAATTAGTCGCGTGTAAGAGAAATAAAGGATGGACTATCGGTCGGGCGCCATCTTGGAGGTGTATGCTGGCAACAGACCTTGCTATAGAGCAAAGCCAAATAATGCATTGCTTGTTATCATACATATCACATCACTCAGGGCATCTTCTATGACATCATTGAAAATATAACTGCAACATTTTCAGTGAAATTATTGATGAGAAAACTTTGCATGGTGAGTGTGTGAGTTATAATTACATTAGGGTATGAGTTATAGTTACTTGAGTTGCTTGAGTTATTCAGCTACATGGCATTCCACCCTCATGGTGGGGCTCAATTTTCACCCCAATATACAAGAGATGGGAAAAGGGCGACCCCGGAAATTATCGACTAGTAGCTTTAATTGACAATGATGCAAAATATGTTGCAGGGTTCTCTTGTATTAACTGAAGCCCTGGGCAAAGGAGCACTCCATCATCTCTCCTAATCAAATCAGTTTCACAAAATATACAGGGACCATGGCAAATATCATGGAACTTTCACTGCTGGCCAATTCCGCTCACACAAACAAGCACCCAGGCATTTTTATTTTTTTTTAGTTTTTAATATGACTTTATTCGATATAAAACATCATAAAAGTATGTACAATCCAATTCCATCACTTTAAAAACAAAGTCATTTTAAAAATCAGTACCAAATTTCCATACAACCCGTAAGAGATAAAAAACACATCTTAAAAATGTCAATATGCATAAATAGTATATAAAAACAATAAAAAGCAGGCAAGTTTATAATAGATGGGGATAGCGGTGGACACAAAAAGGGCCTAGCTCGTATTAGTTGGTACCGTCATTGTTATCCCTCAGCAGCTTGCTTCTTGTCAACCATGCACAACACAATATCTAGCCACCCCACAAATTACACTGAGGGAGGATGTGTTCGTATTTAAGATGCGCAGCACCTCCCTGTAGTTCCTAGCTCCTAGATTAATACAAACCAGATTCAGCCTCTTTCTTCTCACATGTCTATACGCAGGACAGGCGAAGAGAAAGTGAGGAATAGATTCTGAGGGAGCTGCACAACCAGGGCACAAAGTGACTTTCACCGTATGTTGTTTCCACCCTGCTATAAATTCGTTAGAGTGACCTTTCACATGGGGATTGGATGAAATCAAGGAAGGGTTCCAATTTTTGGATAGGCTTATGATCTAGAAACTGCTCTGACAGAGTGCCCCAATTGGAACTGAGTGCCCCCTCCGCTTGGACACACGCCCAGTAAGCTTCCTTAACTAATTGTTTTGGCGGCGGGGTGTGGCTTTCCCATGCCTCAGCCAAACCAATATCAGAAACAAGCTGTTTAAGCCTGTGGATCCATCTGATCTTATTGTCTGTATCCAGCTCAATAAGCTCACGAAGGGCAGTGGCATAGTTTTTCAGTTCTGGGGTCCTTCTCAGGCGCCCCCAGAATAGTAAGGGTTGGAACCTTGCAATATCTTTGAGTGAATGTTTCCCATATTCATGGCAGAGCGGTATCAATGGGGTGGATGGAGGAAGGGAGACCAGACCTCAATGGAATTTGTTCTCCGATCTCACTAGGTCCATGGTGTTCTTGAATCCCCATAGTTCCGCCCCGTATAGGGCTGACGGTAAATCTTTACCCTCATACACCACAAGGGCCGGGGCTACTGGTCTACTGGAAGAGAGTTGCTGATGTCTTAAAATTGCCCCTGAAACCCTTTTGTGGTTGAGCAGCATTTTGATCAAGTGTGAATTCCACTTCATTGTGTTGTTGACCTGTATGCCCAAATAGTCGAAAGAATAGACTAGTTCAAATGGGGTACCATTCAACTTAATGCAACTCCTGAACTGTTTGGATGGTGACAATGCCATTAACTTGGTTTTAGATGTATTAATACATAGGCCCGTGAGTCACAGAAACGATCTAGAAGTTTTTGGAGGCCCATCGGGCTTTTGGAAACCAGCAGGGTGTCATTGGCGAAAAGCAGGTTGGGCGATTTCTCGCCTGCCAGGTTTGGGGCATCGGTTTATTGACTATAAATCATCATTCAACAATGTGGACCGGGGTAAGCTCTGAAGTAAATTGGCTAACTTAAACATCCCAACTGGGATGCTGAAGGCCCTGAAGCTATTACACACTGACACCTGGGTAAGAATTAAAAAAGCGGATACCTCTTATGTATCAAGAGAAATTAAAAGAATGCTGAAGCAGGGATGTGTCCTGGCCCCAACCTTAGTTCAGTCAGTCAGTCAGGATTCTTTATTCGATGATTAAAAATCACCATAAAAAGTACAAACATACAATATACACTCATCTTTAAAAAACAATTAAATTGACATGAATCCTGTTATTGATACATCTATATCACAATATATTAAGAAAAGGACATTATGGAACTTTAAAACCAAGATCAGAAATCTCACAATTCACAATCCCCCCCCCCTCCAGTTGCCCTTAATCTAGCAGCCACTTTAATAAAATTAATAATACAGCACAGTGTAAGTGGATCATTCGCCTGTTGTAAATAGATCAGAGCCTCTCGGGCGCATTTTATGTTACTTTTTCTTAAAATGTCTACCAAAAATCTGCGCCTAGGTACAGAATAAAATGAACATAACAATACAAAATGAAGGGAATCCTGCGGAGACCTATTGTCGCAGCCGCAGGTTCCCTTCTGCTCAATTGTAAAGGTGATCCCAATAAATATGGTAAAAGATTGAGCCTAAAACGGTTCATTAAAAACTTATCTTGAGCATTATATATTAAATATAAATAGGGTTCCATTCCTTCTCTGGTCTTTACAAGGTTATAGGCACGCACCGTAGTTTTGACCCTATCTACCTCTGTTCTTTGGGTGACTTTGTGTGCCAAAAACACTTTTTTGACGGTCGTCTTATGGTGAGGGGTGATTGTTGCCGGGTCAGAAAAAAGATTCCCGAGGCCCAGCGTGTCTAGAACGGACTTGACATAACTGAGCCACGGGATTCGCATCCATTTTTCTCTGCCCAAGCAATCCTTCATTATTTCCCTACTTAAGGTTGCCTCGGGATTTGTCCAGATTTTTAGCCAAGCTAAAATAGGCCTGACTTTCACCAACCTTAGTTAATTTGTTTCTCTCTTGCCTCACCCCCACATTAAATGGAGTAAACTCTCATTCGCCCAATTTGGGGGGGCTCCAGCTAATGAACTTATTGTACACGGATGACCTAGTTCTCATAAGTAGAACTAACGTTCGCTTGCAGCATCTGCTTGATGCAACTTCTACTTATTCCACAAGAAAAGGTCTGAACATTATTAGAAAAAAGTAATAGTATAGGGATAAAGGACATAGAAGTACACCTCTGGTCTTGGACAGGAAAAAATTGAATCAGTCAAAGGTTTCAACTACCTTGGTGCCTGGTTCGATGCGAATGGAAGATATGAGTACAAATTGGAAGAAATACGGAAGAAAGGTAATGCTGTGGTGTTTGGTCTGAGGTCTCTGTTCAGCAAATCAAAGGGTCCAACGCTCAAATCAAAATTGGGTGTGGCAGATTTTCCCCACTTTAGCCAACAGGAGTGAGACCCTCATAGGCCAGAAGGGCGCTTCTTTGGATAGAATAGTACTTGAAATCTACAGGTCCATTTTCCAACTACCACTGAATACATCGCCTGCACAAATCAAGACAGAGTTTGATATTGTCAAACAGTCTCTGGCTCGGGAGGCAGCCTTTGCAATCTGCTGCCACAAGCTAAGGATGGCACCTGAGGGCTCCTTGAGCAGGCACCTATGGAAAAACTGATTCACAGTTCGAGCTCCCTGGCACAGTTCTACTTGAATCAGGTCTTGCTTACCCTCGGCCTAACTAACGCCTATGACCTATTAGGCCTTCTGAAGTTAAAAAAAAAGTAACCAAATTAAGTTCACAGTGGCTATCAATGCTTGAGGAGAAAGTCAAGAGCTACCTTGGGAAAACATACAGCAATCAGGCTAAAGTTTACTTTCTGAAATACACACTGGGCCTACTACCTCTAATATGACATCTCGGGCTGTGGAGAAGGAGTTTGGGGCATGACATCTGCCTGCTATGCAAGAAAGGGCCAGATGACATTGTTCATGTCTTATGCCTGTGTTGAGCAGGAATGGAGTTTGAAGTTTATTTATTTTTGCATAGTTAATTAAAACCATTGCAGTATATATTACGAATATTCATAAAAGGTTGTTATTTAAAACCTTTAAAAAAGTCAAGAAGTAAGAAATTAATTACAATTTAAGAGATAATCAATAAACTGGTTAAGACGCGCTTTTTTTTTACACTAACTGCTGGGTAGAACTGATCCCCATTTTAGCTTGCTCTCGTCCGTTTCAACCATATACTGTGTTTACCGCATGGACTCTGCTAACACAAAGTTGTCCCCTAGTGCCCCATGGACGTGTTTAATAAGATGTTATTAGGTCCTATTGTCCATCTGCAAGTCAGCCTGGCTCTGTAGCATTTCCTGCCATTTTAGGCATTCTCTGTTCGACCACCGTCAGAAATTTCACAAATCTGCAATTTAATTTGGTGTTTGATGGATTCAGGCAGGCGAGCACCGCTTGCCTTCTGGTGCAAATCCCTTGAATTGGTCTTTAAGGAGCAGCTGTCATGCATGCTGCAGCTCTTCACATGAGCAGATTACGTGAAGGATGTCACCGTTGTTGCAGCCGGCAGGTTTCTTTTCTGTCTTTCCTCAGCCATGGTGGTAGGTGCCCTGTACATGGAAGAATCCCTAGTCTGTGCTTTAGAAAGATCATTTTTTGAGCAGGAATTGAGGATCAACAAGCTATCTTCCAAAGAAAGTGGACATTTCCGGGCTTAAGGTCATGCAGGGAGGTGGTTCTGGACTGCTTTGATCTTACAGACGTAGGTCTGGATTACGCTATGGCGAAGTTCTTATAGAGAGTTGGTAAGAAGCTTGCAATTATGAATCCTATCTTCTTGATCTTAAACAAGTTCTCTTATTTTAAAAGAGTTTTAATTGATTTCATGAACTCTTTTTGGTGATGATGATTTGATTTTATGTGTTGTTGCATTGGTGTTTAACATCTATTTCATTGCAACATTTTTTTATTAATCATACAATGAATAATCATCCCATCTTATCGAGTTACATTAGATAATGAGTGGTGGCTCCTCCCCTAAGTCAGAGGAGCGTCGCCCCACTGAGCATGTTGAAAAAGGAAACAATAAAATGATAATAACTCACTGTTATTATCATTTAATTTTTCCCCTTGCTCAGCTGGGATGGGGCGGGCCTGCTCTTCTCACAGAGCAGGGCAGGGGAGGAGTTGTTCACCCACTCCATGTGCGTACGAAGCTTTGACAGGCTGTCTCGGACCAGTCAAACCATCATGCGCGCTTCACATGTTGTCGGCGCTCAGACCAATCACAACGCTGCATTGCCGTGTTGTGAGTGGCTATCGGTAGGCTGGAAGCCGGGTGCCCCAGAAGAGGACACAGAGGAGTTGACGGCGGGCTGCTACTGCAGACAGATATGTGAGTATTTTATTTTTTAATGAATTCCCTCCTTTCCCCTACTCTCACCTTCAAATACCAGCCACCCCTGGAGATGACTATACCTATAACTGATGTATTTCTGTGGTTTTTAGAGTTTAAAACATTATTTACCTACTGAACCTTTCACCAAACTATAACGTTACTCTACTCTTTGGTATGCGTGGTAAAGGCATGCGTGGTAAATGCAATGCGCAGTAAAGGGAAGGCATTGTGTGGTAATGGATGGTGGTAAAGGCATTTTGTTGTAAAGACACCATTTTAAAGGCTGTTGGAAGTTGCACAGTAATCAATGACCACTCCTGCATAATATTTAGCAAAACCTTACCATAGCTTTTTACAGCTCCATTAAGGAAGGAAAGCAGCTGATAGCTTTCAGGATTGGATCACATGCCTCATTTAAAAATTGGTTGAGATTCCACTTGCACAACCCTGAGATTGATACTTTCATTCAGTTGTAGCGTGCTCCAGAGCGTGTATTCCGTCATACACTTGAAGTAACAAAATATACCTGCGTGCCCCTGAGAACTGGGGTAACGTTCTCTGGTCACTGCCTTGCTCCCTATAATAGGGTTATTTGTTTACTTTCTGACGGTGTCCACCTTATTTTATAATTCATCCAAAGACATTTTTCTTATCTTCAACATAAGTTTTATTCCATCATTCCATATTCATAATCCTTTCCCATGTTTTTAAACATTCCAATGCATTTCGGCTTCAAATTAAGCCTTCATCAGGGAATATATCCATTACAAAATTATAGCCTTTAGTACATGAGGTAAAACGAATGTTGTTAAAACAAAACTAAAGTGAGTAAAGTGCTCCATGAACTAATGTGTTTGTGATACTATCTGTTTAAAAAAATGCCAACGATTGTGACCACACTGTTCTGGTGTTCAATTGCTATGGTTATAAGTCGCACCTATGGGCATGCTACCTGCCGGGTATATGTAATGCTGTTTAAACATTGTGACGGGAAACTAGGTTAATGTGTGCAGAGAAACGGTTCGATGAGTGAAGATTAGTATTGCGTTCGTCCGTAGCAAAGCTACTGCATTCTCCAAGTTAAACTGGAGATTAATGTGAGCGCACTTACTTGCGTAAATCTGTATCTAAGATCGAATTCCTCACGTTCGATAACCGGGTCCTCGCAGTTGCGTGAATTCATTTGGCCATGCTTGTTTATTTACAAATGGGCCGGACATTTGCAATAGAACCGGAACTTGACGTTAATTAGTCGCGTGTAAGAGAAATAAAGGATGGACCATCGGTCGGGCGCCATCTTGGAGGTGTATGCTGGCAACAGACCTTACTATAGAGCAAAGCCAAATAAAAGACGAATGTAAAAAGAAAATGTAAAACAAATAAAACAATGTCATGCAGGTCAACATAATCTATGTTAATACGTCAGTGTGTCAGCTGAACGGTGTTGTTCAAATGAATTATCGTAATGATAGTAACCATTTTCACAATGCATATTAACAATATACCAATTTCTATTCAGGAGATAAACCAATATCATGAGTTTTTATAGGTAGCAGCTGAATGTTACCCTATCATTCATTCTGAATGGTTTCAAGGTCTCTAGGGTATAGATCCAAAAGTTTTCTCTTTGCGATAATTGTTGGTTATTGTCCTTACCTTCCATGAAGGGAACAGTTCCCAAAATTACAAACCGAAGTTGGCTAACATTATGAGCCATTTCCGTGAAGTGATTTGCCACACTGGATTTTGGGGATTTATTCTGAATGTTTGATTTATGTTCATCTATTCTTGTTTTTATTTTTCTTGCTGTTTTTCCCACGTATCCGTGGTCACAGGGGCATTTCAGTAAGTAGATAGCATTCTTAGTGTCACATGTTGCTGATACTTTTAGTTTAATACTGTGACCCTTTCTTGGATGTGTAATAGTTGTTCCTCTTAAAATGTTATTGCAATTGTTGCTATAATAGCATGGGACTGTTCCGTTGTAAGTTTCTGTGGCCTGCATTGTGCTTGTTTTCAGGATTTCTCCCAGATTCTTTGCTCTTTAGTAGGCGAGTATTGGTATCTCTGAGAATATGTTATTAAAATCCATTTCCTGTGTTAATATTGGCCAATGCCTTTTAATGATGTTTTGAAATATTTTGCTCTTGGTTGAGTATTTTGATACTACTACCCTTCTGGTATTAGTTTTTTTCGGGCTTTTTTGAAGTAGTTGTTGTCTGGTTTTCAAGGCACATCTTTGTTTGGCTACTGTCAATATTCCTTTTGGGTACCCCCTTTCCATGAATCTTAACTCCATTTCCTCAATGCGTTTTTCTGCTGTCAATGTTGTTGAAACTATTTGTTTAACACGCAGCATCTGTGAGTATGGAAGAAGGTTTTTTAGACTTTCCTGGTGAAAGCTATGGAAGTGCAATAAGTTATTTCGATCAGTTGCTTTTCAAAAAAGGTCTGTTTTGAATCCCATATCTGTTTTAGTTATTTTCACATCTTGGAAGGTTATGGTAGTTTCTTGTATTTCGCATGTGAATTGAATACGTTCATCTGCTTTGTTGAGATCCTCAATGGCATTTGTTAATATAGGTTTTGGTCCATTCCAGACTACAAATACATCATCGATGTATCTAAGGATGATTTTCACATGCGTCTTCCAAGGTTGTTTTGTCAATATATGTTTCTCTTCATATTGAGACATGAATAAATTCACATAGGCCGGAGCTGCCGAATTTCCCATAGCTGTTCCAGTCTGTTGTTGAAAATACTGTTCTTTCCACTTAAAATAACTGTGGTACAGTGTGAATCCAAGTAATTCCATTATGAACACTTTCATATCCATTTCTAAGTCCATATTTAAAAGGACTTGTTCCACTGCTTCAATGACCTTATTGTGGGGAATGGAGGTATATAGCACCTTAACGTCCATAGTAGACAGTATCATATGTTCATCCAATGTGGTATCCATCTGTTGTAATTTTGTTTAAAAGGTCCGTCATATCCTTAACGAATGTTGACATCTTGACTACACTTGGCTGTATATATTTATCAATTAACTGTCCCACTGGTTGGTGCATGCTCCCAATGTTGGAGACTATGTATCTAAATAGTGGGTTTGTGAGATCCTTATGTATTTTAGTGACCATATAAATTCGGGCTTTTTGGATGGGATGGAGTGAGAAACTTTTTGGTTCACTAATTAACGTCACTTCTGGTTCTAATGCAAATGTCCGGCCCGTTTGTAAATAAACGAGCACCGGCAAAATGAATTCACGCAACTGCCTGGTTATCGAACCTGAGGAATTCGATCTTAGATACAGCTTAACGCAAGTAAGTGCGGGCACATTAATCTCCAGTTTAACTTGGAGAATGCAGTAGCTTTGCTACGGACGAACGTGATACTAATCTTCACTCATTGAACCGGTTCTCTGCACACATTTATTAACCTAGTTTCCCGTCACGATATTTAAACAGCATTACATACACCCGGCAGGTAGCACGCCGCTAGGTGCGACTTATAACCATAGCAATTGAACACCAGAACAGTGTGGTCACAATCGTTGGCATTTTTTTAAACAGATAGTACCACAAACACATTAGTGCATTGAGCACTTTTCTCACTTTCGTTTTGTTTTAATTAAATTAGTTTTACCTCGTGTACTAAAGGCTATAATTTTGTTATTTATATATTCCCTGATGAAGGCTTAATTTGAAGCCCAAATGCATTGAAATGTTTAAAAACATGGGAAAGGATTATGAATGGGATCAGGCAAGATGGCCGCTGGTGGGTTGTGGTGAGCAGTCGCACTCACCCTGGCTCCCAACTAGACCTAAGAATGCAGTAACGGAAATGGCGATGCTGCGTATCCCCTGATGGCTCTACAGCGCTGGATCCTTAAAGGGCTGAGCAGGCATGGTATAATCCTGGAGTATATCGCCCAATATACTAAGAAACTTCTCGGAGATTACGTCTGGGTAAAAGGGAAAACTTGCAGCCTGATGAGCACCTACGGCTCCAGAAGAGACAGCAGCAAGTGAATAAAATGCCCCTCCGGAACGGAAAGCAGGAGAAGGGTCAGGAAAATGCGAAGGAACCAGCCCCAGTAAAAGGTATAGGCGCAGGTCACGGAGCGCCGGGGACTGGTACCAGCACGGGCTAAGCTGCACGATCCCTGGGTGCAATACCGAAAACAGGGCCCCCACTGGGAAAGAAAAAGACAGAGCCGCGAGGAAGGGCAGGCGCTCCCAACGGGGCAGGGCATGAAGCCCCAGTAGACAATCTTGCACCCAGAATGGGAAAAACGGGTGAGAAGACTAAAATTAGAGAAAATATAAGCGCACTCCGTCAACCCACCTTAGCGGAGGCTTTCATTGCATCCAAACCCACAGGATTGTCCGTCAGAAGCACCGGCACCATCGCAGGAACAGAAGCTGAGAAGAGCGTCCTCGAGGACGCTATGAATGCCGTAGACGCAGAGCCTCTGGTTGCCAAGCAACCGCCCGCCCGGATCTCTGACAGCAATCCAGCCGCACCAGCAGAAACCCTCGCGGCAGAAGGCATCAATCAACAGATAGATGTCACGGAAGGCACGGTAAGAGATGCCGGGGCAGAAAATATTGAGGTGGGCGAGATAGGCGAAGCGGACATGATGGGGGCCATTATGCTGGTGGTGGCAGAACTAAAAAACACTCCGCTCCCCAAAAGCACATGGGGGAGTAATGTAAGCTTGGCCAGTGTAACAGGAGCAGGAGACAGTACAAAGCAGCAGGCGCTGGGACGGACGGAGGGTGTGTCTGGTGAGGGGGACTGTTTCTACTCGCTAACTGAGGACACTGGGGACACTGGCTCAGAAGGAACCCATGAAGTGACTTCTGCAGAGGACTCAGATACAGGGGCTAGCTTCTCAGGAAAGGGCACAGCCCAAAGGAGGAAATCGCCCAAAACAAGGAAAAAGTTTGCTGAATCCCCCGGGGGCACAGATAGGCGTCTGTTCTGGGACTATTCAGCCACCTCACAGACACATCAGGAGGAGGGCAACACTCCGGAGCCATTGACAGGGGCCGTAGCGCAACATGCTCCCTTTGATTTGTTGTTTAACACACTCAGGCAAATGCAGGCAGAAGCTAGATCGGAGAGTCGCAGAGCAAGACAGGCCTCAAAAAGAAATTCAGAACACTATGAGGAAAGTTAATAAGCTATATGACGAAATGGCGGACAGAGTAACGGAAGTGGAGGAGCGAACTGGCAAGCTGGAGGACGAAGTTGGCAACTGGCAAATGTTTAAGACGGCACAGGAAAAAGCGACCGAAGATCTCCAGTGGAAACTTGAAGATTTTGAAAACAGCCAGAGGCGCAATAACATTAGAATTTTGGGCGTAGGAGAAGGACAGGAGGGGCAAGACGCCAGGCAGTTCGTGGTGGAACTGTTGAAGGGCGCCTTCCCGGAGTCGGAGTGGCACTGGGAGAAAGAGATACAACGGGCTCATAGGTTTCCCTTCACGCAGAAGAAGAGCCAAGGAGCAGGTGCAGGAGGAAGTACTCAAGGAGCCCTGCCCAGAGCTATCTTAGTAAATGTGGGAAACTTTCTCCTAAGAGAAGAAATTATTCAAAAGGCAAGGCCAGATAGCAGGCGGACATATGAGGGTGTAACATTTTTTGCTAGGCCGGACTTCTGCCACGTTACAGTGGAGAGAAGGTGGAGGCTTAGACAGTTGATTGCTCCATTCCAGGCCTTGGGCTCGGAAGCGTATCTACTCTTCCCTGCAAGACTGAAAGTGATCACTAAGGGGAAAGTAAGAGTGTACCTCTCAGAGATTAAAGCCCAACAATTTTTGGAAGAGCTTAAAAACCAGAAAGGAGGTTAACTAAGTAGCCAGAAGGTTACAACCCTGCTGGGCAAAGCAGTAAGGGGAACGCAGGGTTCATAGAGGACGCAGCAGTATGGTAGAGGGTTAAGTTGGGGGTGAGGGTGCGACGGGCACAACCCTGACAGCGGTCACACATAGGTCATGCCTGACCTATTTGCCAGTAGAGGGGAGGAGGGGGGAGGAGAAGGAGGGGTTTAGAAGGGATCAGGGGGGAGGGGAGTGGGGGTGAAACGGGCACAAAGCTTTGGTTTGTTTTGTATGATTCAGCACATTGGTACACAGTATAGAGTACATGGGGTGAGGTATATGAAATGGGCACTGAGATATGGTAATGTGTATAGGGTGCTAATAAGCAGGGGGTTCTCTCTGTTTTCTCCTTCAGGATCTTTCTATTTACTACAATGGCCTGTAGGATAGCGTCAATTAATATATGTGGTCTCAACAAAGCAAATAAGAAATTGAGGGTGGCGGCATACCTTAGGACTCTGCGATTAGATCTGATTTGTCTGCAAGAGACACATATTGAAGGAAATAAGAAGTATCTCTTGGAGCAACTAGGGGTTGATGTATTGGCCAATACTAAGCAAGGGACCAAAACTAGGAGAGTAGTTTTAGGGAGAAGAAATGAGGTGGTAGTAAAAAGGAAGAAGGAGGATCAATGGGGGAGGTGGGTTATTTTGGAAGTAGAGGTTAAGGCGCAGAAATTTACATTGGTTACAATCTACGGGTCCACGGAGGATGATCCAGAGATCTTCCACTTTCTTGATGCAGAATTAGCCCTATGGTCTGAGCCGATTGTTTGCTGTGGGGATTTTAACATTCATGATCCAGAGAGTTCGTTCGTGCAGGCAGGGGCGAAATATCGGGGAAGAAAAAAGAAAGTGTTTGGGGCATTAGCCGCCATGGTGGCACATAATTCCCTGGAGGATCCGTGGGTTAAGCAACATCCTCACAAGGATGGGAACACCTTTTATTCGGCCCCACATAAGATTATGGTTAGGCTAGATTATTTCTTAATCTCCAACTCCTTGCTCGCTGAGTCTCTAATTGAGAAACACCCTCGTATCCTGTCGGATCATAGTCCATTAGTTCTCACGCTAAGGAAGGGACAGGCACTAAGATCAGTTACGCAGTGGTCTTTTGAGAGAGCCTTGTTAAAGGATCCCGCATACAGGGAACATATAGAAGGATGGATTAAATACTTTTGGGACTTTAATAGAGGGACAACACCCCCGGGGGTGGTTTGGGATGCCTTTAAGGCCGGGGTGAGGGGAGAGACAATGAGTTTTGTATTGGCAAGACAAAAAAAGGAGAGGGTTAAGAGGGAAGTAGTACAACAAAAAACTGCTGAAAGAAGAAGAAGACCTAGCTGTAGCCATGTTACGGATCTCCCCTTTTGAAGCACATCTACTTAATATATTAGCATTAAAGGCCGAAGCTATAGAAGGCTTCGCTAGGAAGGCAGCTGATAATTATTTAACAAAGAAGGAGAGAACGTATGATTTCAGTGAAAGGGTGGGGCACGTTCTGGCCATAAGAACTAGACAGAGAACAGCTATGGCTAACATCAAAGAAATAAGGGAGGCGCAGGGTAATCTGGTTATGGATTCTGAATCAATAAGGGAAGCTTTTAGGAACTTTTTATACAGAGTTATACGCAGCTGATGATCCAGGGGGATTGGAAGATATAGAAACCTATCTTAGGGATATCCCTGCCCCAGGCATGCTTGAGGAAGATAGGGAAAGGTTGGAGGCACCCTTGCAACTAGAAGAATTTTTGGCAGCCTTAGGCAGTTTGCCTATCGGAAAGGCAGCGGGCCCGGACCAAATACCGGTTGAATTTTATAAAGTATTTAAGGACGTATTGTTGGTGGATATGTTTAATATAATGCAACAGGCAGACTGGCAAGGATAATTGAACAATTAGTGAGTCCCACACAGCACGGGTTTATACCTGGGAAAGGCACAACACAGCACGTTAGGAGGGTAATCACCATGTTTGACGCAGTAGGTGTCCTAGGAGACCCAATGGCAGCGCTCTTTTTAGACGCAGAGAAAGTGTTCGACAGGGTCTCCTGGGACTACCTATGGCGAGTTATGAGGTGGTGCGGGATTCCCGAAGGGTTTATAAAAGCTATACAGGCGCTCTATAAGGTACCCACTGCCAGGATTAAAGTTAATGGAGGCTTTTCCGCTGTGGTAAAGATTGCTAGGGTGACTAGGCAAGGCTGCCCCTCTTCACCTTTACTGTTCGCACTGTATCTAGACCCACTGCTGCGGAAATTAGAAAGTAATCCTGCGATCCCACCGGTGAGGGCAAATGGCTGTATTGTGAAGACCTTGGCTTACGCAGACGATGTGGCCATTTTGACCTCGAATCCATCCTCAGCTATCCAAGAGGTGGAGGCTGAGGCTCAGGTGTTTGGGCAGATATCAGGATACAGTCTGAATAGATCCAAGACCCAGATAATAGAAAATGTATATTCATGTTGTAATGATACAAGAGTGGTCAGTGCTGCGGTATACCTTGGAGTGTTAATATCTGCGGATCTGGATTCAGTGATTGAGAATAATATGGCCCCGCTAATCTCAAGGGTTAGGATAGACCTGGAGAGGATGAATAATCTACACCTCTCTCTAATGGGCTGCACCAATGTCATCAAAATGCTTATTCTGCCTAAGTTTCTTTACTTTTTCAGATCCATCCCCTTACTCTTTGAAGTAAAATGGTTCAATATGATAGAGGGAATATTGAATAGGTTTATTTGGGCTCACGGTAAGACCCGGCGTGCCTATAGATTTATGTCCCTCCCGAGAGAGAGAGAGGTGGATGGGGGCCCCTGACTTTAGGCTTTATCATATGGCTGCAGTTCTACAGTATATGCAGGGCTTAATTGGGGGAGGAGGGATGGATCAAGGGGTCACAATTATGTCCACGGAGGTGTACGCAGCAGTGTTGGGAACAGAGGCAGAGAACTGTTTTCTAAACAGCGTGGACTTTGGATATTACAAGAGGACGAGATTTAAGACGGTCACAATAGATACACCAGGTTGTACAAGAATAAATCCTTCCCGGCTGCAGTATTCGCCGATCTAACAATGGCTGGTTGGGCAGATAAAGGGATTATACAGATAGGAGATCTAAGGGATTTAGAGGGAATAGCCCAGTTCTCAGCTCTCAGCTCTAAGTATGGCTTAGATAGGAGGGATTTTTTTAAATTTCTCCAGGTAAGGAGCTTTCTTAGTAATAAGCAGGGGGGAACAGCTGGCTTTGAACGGAATCAAATACTGGAAAAAATAAAGCTGGGAGGTGATTGTACGATCAGATCCTTTTATGCAAGCCTTGTAAAAGGGAAGACTGACGACATTAATAAATTTAGTAACAAATGGGCAGAAAAACTAGGGGGAGAACCGGAAAAATTTCAGGAGTCGCCGGACTTGGGCCGCACCATTTTGTGTTCAGCTCCCCTGCAGTCGCAGCATTATAAGACTTTGTATTCCTTGTATTATACCCCAGCTAGAATAGCAAAGTGGGGAGATTCTACCGGCACGACATGCCCTCGATGTAATTCATTGGAGGCAGATATCGTTCACATTTTCGTGCTCTGTCCCCAGCTGTATACCCTGATTAGAGAGATAGAGGGATTTTTGAATAGGACATTAGGTTTACAAGCCTCCTTAACGCCCACGTGGATATTGCTTGGGAGAGGTTCAGAGGAGGAAAACGTACATAAGGAATTTATGTTCATGGCAATGGTGGTGGTTGGATAAGAACCCTCCTCCCATGCAAACTTGGGTGGCGAATCTATTAGCCACGTACAATCTTGAGAAATCCATATATGCACGTAAGGGTAAGAGAGGAAGGCTGCAAGGACTAAAGATTTGGGACCCAATAACAAGATGGAAGGAGACTGTGGGTGCATAGCATCATGTATCTGAAATGTATTAAATATTATGTATCATGAATTGTAATTGGTTGTATGTATACTGTACAATGTGCTTTTGTTGGGAAAAAACAATAAATAAATATATTTAAAAAAAAGGAAAGGATTATGAATGTGGAATGATGGAATAAAACTTATATTGAAGATAAGAAAAGTGTATTTGGATAAATTATAAAATACAGTGGACACCGTCAGAAAGTAAACAAATAACTCTATTATAGGGAGCAAGGCAGTGAGCAGAGGACGTTACCCCAGTTGTCAGGGGCACGCAGGTATTTTTTGTTTTTTCATTTGAAAATTGGTACATAATTCCAGGAATCAGGTACATAGCCGATCTGATAGCTTTGTTATGAGGACACATTTGTGTCCTTTGTTGCAAACATTGGTGTCTATACTTTTTAATTTGTCTAAAGTAGACTATCAGGGACTTTATTTGGGACAGGCACTTTAATTGGTTTCTCGCTCTAAGGGGCAGCCTTGAAATTTGCCTGGAAAGAGTGTATGTGGAGTATGCTAATACCTTCTAGACACATATAGCTCCCAGTGTTGCAGAAGAAATTAGGCCTCATACATTTTTAGGTGCAATGTTGTATTTGTTGGCTAGACTAATTTAATTATTTGGGAATCAGTTGTTTTAGTGGCACATACGAGGCAGTTTTACTAATTGTGCTGGCCTTTTTGCAGTGATGCTTTGTGGGTACAGTATGCATAATATATCATGCAGATTTCTCCTCTGCCAACTTCATGGAAGGGCATCACTATGGTAGTTCCAGTGCATGTGGAAGGAAGACATGCCACACTATTAAGCCGCAGCCATTTTGCAATCTGGTGCAGAGTTGGTTACTAGGCACATGTTATTCCTTCTAGCAAAGTGGTCTAAAGTCACACCATACTGCTAGGCCACACATGTTTCAAAATGGTTGCTTCCTGACTCGGAGCTGCTTGGTTTGTTTGCTTTTAGTCTCTAGAGTGAATGACCCTGGGTATATTTTAATATCAAAAACAGTGGCTAATGTGAGAAGTATTAAAGTATTTTAAATAATCTATTAGGTGTGTATGCTGTCTTTAAAAATATGTACTCTGTAATTGAAAGTAGTGTTTGATTTGACACATTTAAAGGAAAGTAGATTCTTTTTGATCTTTGGCAACACTTGGCGTCTATGTTTTCTTGATATGTACTAAGATAATGGTATATCAAACTGACTTAAACAAGGATTGGCAAAGCCAGTAGGTCTCAGCCTTGTCAATGGGAATGTATTTTAGCCCTGTTGTCTAGCAGCACACCTGCTGTTCAGCATGGCTGAAAGTTACTGAAAGCAAGAATCACAGGCTGTTGAGCAAACGCCCAAGTCTCTACAGACCCTAAGTTTAGTTTTAGTAACAAGTGCTGTTTGTTTTTTAACAACTTGTTAAGAAATGCATATTTTATGTACATGCCACAGCATTTTAGTGGTATATGTGTATATGTACAAGGGAGACTGCCTGAAAACACAAGTACTCCCAAGGGGTGCTTGAAAAAAAAAGCTCAGCAAACCCGGAGCAGCGTAAGCAGACATGCACTTGGTCCTTGCGCTGCAGGAGAGCCAAACACAAGAGGAGAGCATGATGCCCACATGCCATGACTAATGGCAGCTGAGAAAATGTGAGTGGACCTGAAGTTTATCAATATTACTAGATGGGCGGCCTGTAAGCCCACAGATAGAACGCAACACGTCTCTTTGAGACAGTGCATGTAGTGTCTAGCTAAGGCCAACTTTACACACCAAAGGTATTTTTGCTCCTTGGAGGGGGCAGTGAAAAATTTCTCGGAATGGATGAGCACTGCTATAAAGACGCTCCCCATCCGTTCAAGAAATAATCGCCCACGAGCCTCTCCATCTTATCCATGGTATACTGATCGCCTAAAAATCCTGAAGTTAGGTTGTAAAGAGCTTGAGCGGGCATGGCGACGGGAGTACTGCTCCACAGCTAAGGCGAAATTACGCAAGGCTCAATGTGAGTACTATGCTGCCATCAAGTTGGCAAAGGGTGATTTCTTTGCCGAGAGAATTTTTAGAGCTATGAACAATAGCAGAGAAATCTTTGCTATTGTGCGGAGCTTTACTTCTCCAGAAGCAGAGGCCTCTTCCACGCCCACTTCCCCCAGCTGGTGTGAAAAGCTGTCCACTTTTTTTATTGATAAAATTAAAAAAATACAGGCCAGCCTTACGCTTCCTGCCCCTGCCAACCTCTCTTCTACCTGGATATTTCAGGATAACATCGAGCCTACCCAATTTCTTTCTGGCTTTGATAGGGTGGAAGTGCAGGATGTGGCTGCCATACTTAAATCCCTTAAGTCAGGATCCCCAACAGATCCCTGCCCAGCTAGGGTTCTCAGTGGGGTGGCTGATGTAATCGCTCCTATAGTAGCGACTTTGATTAATGAGTCTCTGCAATCAGGTGCGATGCCCTCTCAGTGGAAACATGCTAAACTTCTCCCCCTGATCAAAAAGCCTTCGGCTGATCCACTGCTCCCTTCAGACTATCGCCCCATTTCCCTTCTCCCAGCTCTTGCTAAGGTCTGCGAGAAGGTGGCGTTTAGGCAACTGGAGAAATTTGTGGAAGCCTCAGGGGCCCTGCACCCTGCTCAATCAGGCTTCAGATCATCCTTTACCACCGAGACAGCGCTTGTAGAGGTCTCGGAGGCTATCAAAGAATGTCTTGATGGGGGCGGCAGAGCGGCTCTAATTTTATTGGACCTCTCTGCCGCGTTCGATACTGTTCCCCATCTCAAGCTCCTCTCCAGGTTATCGGACATCGGGATTGCAGACGTGGCACTTAGTTGGGTGGAATCATTTCTTAAAGATCATTTCCAACAAGTATGGCAGCCTCCATTCCACTCGTCTGATAACAAAGTGGAAAATTGGGTCCCACAGGGCTCTACACTCAGCTCTCTACTCTTCAACGTTTATATGACCCCCCTGATTTATCTGGCAGAAAGTTTGGGTGCTAAAATTATGGCCTATGCCGACGACACCCAACTTCTCTTCACCTGGAAAGGTAATGATTTACAGACTGAGAAAGCCCAGCACTGTCTGTCGTCAGTATTTGCCTGGCTGGCCCAGGCCAGTCTGAAATGTAATGAGGAGAAATCCGAAATACTCCGCTACGGACAATTCCCTATAGGTTTCAAAGAATCATTGTGGCCCACAGGATCACCCTGCCCAAAGGGTGACTGTGGGATAGTAAAAAACTTAGGGATTTGGTTTGGGGCCGATATGTGCTTCCGAGAACAGATCACAAGATTGGTGGGAACCTGTTTTGGCACCCTTACAACTCTAAGGAAATTATTTCCCCTCCTCCCTAGAGCTGCCAGAGAGGCTGTGGCCAGGGCTCTCATACTCTCGTGCCTGGACTATGCCAATACTCTCTATATTGGCTCTCCTGAGGTTCTTTTAGGGAAACTGCAGGTGGTACAAAACGCGGCGGTTAGGCTCCTCTTTAACATCCCTAGGAGACTAAGTGTCCGCAAACAACAATGCAACCTTCACTGGCTCCCGGTGCCCCAAAGAGAATGCTACAAGGCCCTGGTCCTGGCCCATAAAGCCCTCCATGGCCCCTGTCCAGCCTATTCGAGGGCTAGGTTTATGTTCTATCAGCCGGCGCGTCAACTACGCTCGGCATCACTTAGAAGCCTGGTTGTTCCTAGGTTTAGGAAAACTCGCCTAGGGGGCAAATCCTTGGCGGTTAGAGCGGCAAATATGTGGAACGCCCTGCCAAACCAACTACGACACACTACGGATCTGACCAGTTTTAAAAAACTATTAAAAATACATCTGTTTAAACAAGCCTTTTAGATCTCCGGTATATGCTGTTTTTGTTTCCTCTACGCGCCAGGACAGTCTCGACTAACAGTGCGCGATACAAATCAGCCTATAACATATAGCCTATAACATATAACAATACATTCTGTCATTGGCCTCATTTGTAAACATGAGTGTTTTCACTTCATATACTACTAAGACTAGTTGGGTTAAAGCACGGATATTTAGACTTGCATTACTTGGTGTACTTCTTTTTCACAGATGAGGAGTCATTTCTTAGGCATCCCTGATCTAGCATACAGGGACATATGGAGGCAGTTTCAGATATTGGAATTTGACTTTAGTATTATTCCTATTTTTTTAGCAACTATATCATAATCAACTATGTCCTCCTTATGCAGACGAATGAAAAAGTAAACTGCCTGCTACTACTGAGAGAACATGTGTCTCTAATCGTGTTACAGCAGGAGAGGAAATGAAAAAAGTGCAAACTATTAGTGAGCATTTTGAAACTTTCACTCAGGATGATCCTTGGAAGTCACTATGGGTTCCCTCTAATGCAGTTGGCAGGACTGAATACGTAAG
The DNA here is from genome assembly GCF_964261635.1 of Lissotriton helveticus. Classification (NCBI taxonomy): domain Eukaryota; kingdom Metazoa; phylum Chordata; class Amphibia; order Caudata; family Salamandridae; genus Lissotriton; species Lissotriton helveticus. The sequence goes on from NC_136068.1 coordinate 1,434,932,935, forward strand.
CTAGCGTCTGTGCCAAGGAAACACCAAATAAACAACGAGTTGAATTAGCATCTAAATTCTAAAATGTGTAAATACAAAGTCAAACTATCAATTCATCCAAGCCCTGGTGACTTAAAAAAAAAACAGCTGTTATTCAGAACTACAAAGTCTATGGTATAAATGCAATACAGCAATAGTTTTATTAAAAAAAGACTAGAAATGTGGCAAAACAATATATTAGCTCAATATCAAATTTAGACGTGGAGAGCTAAGACTGCCTGCATATAAACACATTCTCTGGCACAATGCACAAATAATAGACTAAAGCAGTCTAAGCAAAATCAACATTTGATCATTAAACTGCAAACACAGTGGTAAATGCTGAATCTCATCTGAGGAAATGATTATATAATTTCAGTATTTTTGCTAATAATGCCCCAGGTCCTCGTGAATCACAACAGAACTGTGGGCCATATTATCAAGAAAGGGCGATACATTATCGCATCTTTTATCGACAGGAAACTGCCGCTAAAGCGGGGATAATGGGCTTGATAATATGCCCTTGTGAATTCCCATAGAAGCCCAGGTAAACACCAGAACCTTGGCTTCTATGGGAATTCACAAGGGCATATTATCAAGCCCATTATCGCCGCTTTATAATATGGCCCCAAATTGTTTCCTCAAACCAAATCTAATGTCAACGCAAGCCAAATATTTCAGCAGCTTCCCCTCTTAAGTAAAGGTTACTAGGACTATGGCCAAATCCAACCGTTTCCCTCAACCTAATGCGACTAAGAATCCAAATCCCTGCTCCTTTGGATTCTAAACTGTGAATCATATCTGTACAGAAACATTACAGACTAGATATACTTCTGAAAGGTTTTATCAGTTTGAAAAGACGACCATACGATTCAATTGCCCCCCTCTAGACTTCGGTCTTGTACGTTTAAAAGGCATTAGTTTTGTTTGAATAAAAGTACCTTAAACTTACACTCCTTAAATTAGGAGCGGATTCGGTCATAGCCAATAATAGAACTTAAGATAATAAACTAAAGAAAATTATTTCACTGATAATATTAAGATGTCCTTTGTCAAAGATAATTAATATAAATCTGTCTTGTTTGCAAATGTGAGGAAGCTGCACAGTGAAAGATTCGAGGATTCAAGAAATATACTGCGAACTTAGATTCCAACTGTTGGTCAGAATTTAAATGACCTATGCTTAGATGAGAGCCCAAATTATACAACCAGTGGCTAAACATAATTTTGACTAAATATGGACAAATAATTGAAGTTCTTGCACATCATGATACATTTTCTGACGGAAACATCATATCAGCGTTACAATATACTTTCGATGCAGTTGTAGGTATTCCTAGAATGTCTACCCGATAACTGCTAGTAAAAACTTTAAATAAGTAAAAATAAATGTTCATTTTGCAGTCTCACTGAGGGGGTGAGGGCCTCGGAACATCACTAATACCTATATTTAGAGTCAGTGAACTGGTGCAGGATTCCAAAGAGAATGCAGACTGCACTGGGACGAACTCTGCAATTTGGCTCCGTGCAGCCCTTTCAAGCACTGTAGGATTTTAGAAAGTGATCATGTGATCAAAACAACATGTATTGTATCCCACCGGCCAACAAGGTAACGCAGAGGGACCGCTGGTTACATGGGTTATTTGGGGGGTTTGGGGAGAGGTTGCCTCAGACGAGGGCTACTCGCCATATAGACAAAACACACAATTCTATTAATTCTGGATTGTAAATGAGTAAAGTGCCCCAGCTGCGCTTTGGTCCATTACTGTGTTGACGAGCCATTGCAAACGAATCTTCTACAAACGCAATCCGCAGATGCAGAGCCTTGGCCTTCCGTCTGCCCCTTGCAGGCTGTGCGTGTGCAGCGATCCTGGTAAAGCTGCATGAAGTCTCTTTAAAAAGGACTTTCACTGGGCTGATATCAGAGTTTGAGAATGCACAAAGAGCACTAAAGTAAAACATGACCCCTTATGCCAAAGATGTTTACAGAAGGGATTCGTACTTCCAGCTACTCATAATGCCCGGGACTCATTTGGCTGTCAGCAGTGATCACTTTTCTCAGCCTGCCAAGAACTGTAAAATGTGGCAAGTAAAACCGGATCACATAATGACAGGGGAACCATTGACAATATGAAGCATAGAGAACGAGGGAAGAACAAAAAAACAGGCCTCGGTCTTTGAATGCAGTCTTTCTGTTGTTGTTTCAATTGCCTTCATTCCACTCTATAAACGAAGTATTGGCAACCCAAGTGCAAAAAGCGCTTGAGTTTATTATATGCCTCGATAACGTTATCAACAAAATGCAGAGGAGCACTGAAGCAGCGACGCCTGTGTTGTGTCATGCTGCCATGCCTTGCAATACTCGCGGCGGAGGGGGGGGGGGGAGCGTGGGGGTAGCGCAGGGGTGGGGGGGGGGTAAAAATAAAGTTTAAAAAAACGTACCGTGCTGCCTCTGCTGTCTGCTCCTCCTGGGCCCGCGTGTTGGCAGAATGGCGTCGGCTTCCTTCTATTGTGCGTGCGTTAGAGGCTGGTGGCAACCCCTCTCAGCCAATCCAGACACTGCTCCAGCAGTGCCAGGATTGGCTGAGAGCAGGGACTGTCCCTGCCCATAGGAGACCGGGTGCTGCGCCCACTGGCCAGTAGCAGCCTCGCTCGCTCTCCAAATTTTCATCAGCAGCACTGCAGGCTAGTATTAGTGCGCATGTTTGGGCTGGTCAGAAAAATGACCAGCCCGAACTCGAACATGCGCACTGCGCCTGCCTGCCGTCAGTCAAACTCAAACTCAAACACTACACAAACCCAACCCTAAGCCCCACCCCCTTCCCGTCCTGACTGACAGACTCGGGCGTGGATTTCGAGTCAGGTCACGACGGTGAAATAAGTGACGTGATAAGGAAATATGGCCATGCTGTCCATGCGGCATTAGTGGGGCAACGCCCCAACGCCCCCAATGGAAGCAACCGCCACAGCAATGTGATGAGATAAGAGCAAGATTGACATCCTTGTTTACAGCATAGCTCAGTAAATCACAAGCACTTGTCTCAAGTGCGTGAGATTACACAAAAAAGTAGACTGTTAACATATTATAAAATGGCAGCAGGGGATGGATATTGGTACTTAGTCCCTGCTCTGGGAGAAGGTTAAACACAGGAATAAGTATGACAAATGCATGCCATGGGCAAATGGGGAGAAAGAATAGGAGAGCAATGACGGAGCCAGCAAATGGGAAACCATTCAACAGTCCAGACCAGGGAAAGGTTATAATGGCATAGGAAAATGCTTAGACCAATTAATTCAAATTCTGAGGACTCAATAGTCAGGGACATAATTATTCTTTTATGCAGCATAGCGATCAATTCAATTAAATTTAATTGCATCTTTATTCTGATACGGGAGTGTCCATAAAAGTACATTATAAAATCACAAAAACATTATAAATTGACATTTCATATAAGATATGAATTATGTTTAAAATATCTGTCTTTGGGCTTAAGACCATCTATGAGCCACTGCTAATTTGTGTTCATTGGCATGTATGCCTGAACAGCAGTTTTCAAAATCATTCCCAGAGAAGAAATGCTCTCATGATCAGTAAAATGAAACAACTTCATATATGCTTCTCTGTAATTACTAATGACAATCCTCTTAATTAGAGGAAGTAAAATTATTTTATAATAGGTAGCTTAAAATTTAAAAAAATTCACAAAATAATAAAAAGTGTAAAAGCGATTGGCCTGAGGTTCTATTATGTGTGCAAAGTGGTGTCCAAATATTCCTGACATCCTAGAGCAGTGTTTCCCAAACTGGGGTCCGTGGACCCCCAGGGGTCCCTGACACATTCCCAGGGTGTCCTCAGGCAGCAGTTTTAAAAGCACTCCAAAATTCATTGTAGAATTAGCAGTTTGAGCAACAATAAAAGTGACAAGATAACACCAGTGAATAGTTTACCTGCTGGAGAGAGATGAGAGTTCTGTCCAGTGGCAGGTTTCACCTATCTAATGTAGCACAGAGGGTTAATAAGCCTGCTGCAAAGAACATGTACCATGCATTTTAATAAAACAGAATTGTATGTGCATAGGCCAGTGCATTACTTCTTTTGTCACAGAGATTCTTTTGTTACTCTCAGCTCATAAGAGACAGTCATAAACTAGCACAGTGACCTGTAAACTGTCATCAAAGAGCTGCTTACACACTGCATGGTACAAGTTAGTAGCTTATATTTTTTCCCAGTCTTTCATTATCCTGATGCTGCTAAAGGGGTTTATATGGGTGGAAATACATTTTTATTGTTATAGTCAATGCTAACCACTGTGTAAGGTTCTGAATCCTGAGTGTGTGCTTTTCCAGACCAAGTACTCTTTACAAATGCCTACCAGTATGACTGACATGTGAATCCTATGCCTTGTAGTCCCTTTTGCCTTATGTAACATTTTCTTTCATTGATTTAAAAGTATGATTCATTTTCTCTGTATGTGTGTGATGTAAAGTGCTCTGACATCTTCCAATGGTAATGAGAGATGTTATAAAACAAATGAAATACTTGTGACAGCTGTGTTATGGAGAAATGAGAGGCACTGTTGAAGGGTGATAATAAGGGAATCATTGAAGAATCCCAACAAAGATTGTTGCATCTTTTAATGTTTCAAATTTAAATCGTACAAATTGCTGGGGGATCCCCGGCTTCCAGTGGCGAGTCAATGGGGGTCCTCTGAAGCCAAAAGTTTGGGAACCACTGTCCTAGAGGGTAGCATAACATATTTTTAAGAGTACCCACCCTAAAACCAAACAGCAAACATCTCTCTCATCGCTGGTAGGTTTTGGTAAATAGATCTGGATTGATCGGCTCACTCCTAGATTCATATATGACGCTAAGCTTGGCTTTAGATTCTCAGTTGCAAGTCTATCGGTCTGTAGGGATTTGTACAGGGCTGTTTGGAGCATTTTTTTTTTACTAATGGTTGATGGTCCTTATGGGTTTTTAAATAAATGTTGACAACCAACTTTCCGGAAACAAGATTCCACGGTCGCCAGCAATGGAATACTCTTGCCTTTTTCACAGGGAAGACAATTTAAAATGATGTCTCTTGTGAGACTTTCCTCCGTGTTTTTCCATAGTGGTAGCCATTATAGTGGTAGGTGAATGTATATATATATATATATATATATATATATATATATATATATATATATATATATATATATATATATATATATATATATATATATATATATATATATAGTCTTCAATTCAATTCAATTTATGTATCATGATGTGGTGTGCTAAAGAGTTCCACATAAAAATTTACATTAAAACTCCATTATACCAAATCATCCTGAGTTTAGTAACAAGATAAAATACATGCAAAGACCTCACAAATACAGATTTCATAGAACAGTACGAAATTCATAGGAGCATACAAGATGACAAAAGTGCAGGGTTGCAGCTATAAAACCAATTTCACAGAACCTTTAAAATACAAAGCTAACTTGGTGAGTGCAAATCGATTGTACCATTAGATACTTCAACAACTTCAACTGTATAATGCAAGGATCCTAAGATTCTATTTATGAAATGTATTTTACGCAAAGGGCACTATATTGCAAAATACAAGTAGAGACCTAACAGTTGCATATTTCATTGTACAGTACTCAATACATAGCAGCATAACAGATGTAAAAAGTGCAAGTGCTCAACTATTAAAGCAGTTTCACAACTCCTTTAAAAGATTTTACTTATAATATGGAATGCATTTTACTCAAAGTGGACCCTGTGCAGATTACATACAAAAGGCCTGACAAATACATATTTCATTATGCGGTTGTGGTACTGCATTCATAGCAGCATACAAGATGTCGAAAGTGCAAATGTGCAAATATTTTACCGATTACACAAATCCTTTAGGATCTCATCCTAACTAGGTCAGTGCGAATCATATCATGTCATTAAATATATTAAAAACTTCAACTGTATAATACAAAAGACCCTAAAATTCTGCTTATAATATGCAATACATTTTGCCCAAAAGGGACCATGTTCAGCCTCCTACAGCTAAACACAACACATTAGTCCTTCTCTGGAATATATTTAAAAATTGCTTAAAAAAAGCAGAAAAAATTGAAACACACTGGCTCGGGTGGGGGAAGGGAATTGTCAAGGGACAGTTTTCGGACCTCCTCTGCTGTAGCAATATATTTAAATACAGTGGTCTCAAAAAACGACGTTGCAATGGTTGTAATAGGGGACAGACAAATAAAACATGATTTACATCCTGCACCCAGTTTCTCAATAGGTGACTTACAGCCTGATTCCTGTACGGGCCGTTTTGCGTGTCCCTAATAGCGATTAATAGCGACTCGCTATAGAGGAAACGCAAAACGGCATTCATGTACTTTTCAGGGAAAAAATAGCGACTCGCACGCGGGCGCTAAAGCCGTTAGCGACCTACAAAAAACGCAGAAAAATCGCTATTCCCGGCTACCTGCGATCGGGATTGCGACTCGCAATCCCGATCGCACGGGATTGCGACTCGCAATCCCGTGCGATCGGGAATGCGAGTCGCATTCTCGCGCGATCGGGAAAACGGGAAGACGCATTCCGAGCACCGTGATGACATCACAACCAGGAAGCAGCCAGTTCCCACCCCCAAACACCACAGTGACGCTATCCTTCGGGTGTGCACGTCGGAAAGCAGACGCCAAACCACCGTTAGCGACTCCAGAAACGCCAGAAATAGCGACCGCCATGTCTGAGGAACCTGTCCCTGGCCCCAGCAACAGCGCCGGACGAAAGCGTAAGCTAAAGTTCTCCGAGCAGGAGCTCGAGAACCTGATTGAAGGGGTGGTGGCCAACCATGACAGGCTGTTTGGCCCCAACTCCAGGAAGGTCCCAGAGCAGGACAAGCGGAGGATCTGGCTGGGGATAGCCTCCAGCATAAACTCGGTGGGCGTGGCGGACAGGTCGTTGGAGGAGCTGAAGAAGCGCTGGTACGACCTCTGAGGCCGTGCCAAGGAGAGGGTGGCGGAGCGCCTTGGTGAGGCATCGGGCACTGGAGGTGGCGGACCGACTGTCCCACCCAACACACCCCTGGAGGACCAGGTTGAGAACACCTTGGAGAGGGAGGCGTGTGTTGGCGTGACCCCTCTGGACTCCTCCCGCCCCACCCAAGACACCCAAGGTAAGTGGCATGCGACTGCGACCCTGTCCCCTATGACCGTCCCTGACCAAATAGGATCACTCATTGGCCCTTAGTCATGCCTATGTTGTGCATCAGGAAATGCCCTGAAGCATTGTGGGAGATGTAGTATGTCCACAATGTAGTAGTACCACAATGCGGCCAGAAAGGTTCCAAAGTACGCAAATCCACAGCCATCCAGGGAATGACACCCAGCATGCATGTAACATCTGCACGTCTGACAGTCACATGCAACTAATGAGTATCCACTTACCCTCACAGGTGGCGATGATAGCAGTGACAGCGAGAGGCTGCAGATTGATGAGGAGGCCCAGGAGGAGGAATCACTACCCGAAACCCAGGCACCAGCCCCTGCCGCTGCACCAACACCAGCAGCCAGGCCCCCCACCGTACCTGCTCCTGCATCTGCCGCTGCACCAACACCAGCAGCCAGGCCCCCCACCGTACCTGCTCCTGCATCTGCCGCTGCACCAACACCAGCAGCCAGGCCCCCCACCGTACGTGCTCCTACATCTGCCGGCCCACCGGCTGCCAAGGCCAGGCCCCCCACCGTACGTGCTCCTACATCTGCCGGCCAACCGGCTGCCAGAGCCAGGCACCCCACCAATGTGCCTCCAGGTCCTGCCGCACCAGCAACACCAGCTGCTACACCACCTGTAGCTCGTGCAACCAGATCTGGGCCTGCCACAGCCGCAACACAGCGGCCGAACAGCAGGAGGGGCAATGGGCATCTCCATGCCTGCATGAGCGTCGAGCGGCGCATGCTCCGAATCCACCAGCGCCAGTCGCAGCAGCAAGGAGCCATCCAGCTCCAGCTGCATAAAATTGGCCGCAATGTGGCGGGAGTTGGAGAGCGGATGGACCGCATGACGGCGGCCATGGACCGCATGACGGCGGCCATGGAGGAGAACACTGCTGCGCTCTTCAAGCACCGCAGTGTTGCAAGCAGGCGCCACCACCAGCTGATGAGCCGGCTGTCGGCCTATAGTAGGTCAAATTATGTGGCAGCAAATGCCACCACCCAGCTGTCGCGGCGCTCTCTCACCCAGCAGCACCAACTGGTCCAGTGCTGCGAGGACATAACCAGGGTGCTGGAGCACCTGACCACCGCCGTGACGGCACTTCATACACCTGTGCTACCGGCCATTGTAGGGGGAGACGATGCCAGTGAGGGTGCCTCCAGCGTGAGCAGCCACTCTGCCACGCAGGTCCCGCCACCTAGGCGCAGCACCAGGGCTACGCCTGGTACAGGTGCCCAGGATGAGGATGAGCCTCAACGGCGCCTGGGCATTACGCGCCGGAGGCGCCTTTGACACTGTGTGAGGGACACTGGCGCAGGCTGACACTAAGCCTGCCATGAACCTTCACATGCAGTATGCAGGAATACTGTAATTTGTAAATAGTTGAAACCATAACCTTTTTCTTGTGAATGAAACAAATACATTTATTTTGCTGCACACATTAGCCTTGTGTAATCATTACATTTTGCATGCAATTGTGATATGTGGGGTGGGGGAAGGGGGTGGGCTAGAAATTGTTCGCTGTGATGTGGTTGCGACGTCTGTGGCCTTCAGCTGGGTTCTCCCCGCGTGCATGGTGCGCATGTGCTGGTGGCCGGTCGTCCCCCTCAGATTCACTGCCTGAGATGTCAACAGGTATCCGGCGCTTGGTTGCAATGTTATGAAGCATTGCACAGACAGCCACAATGCGGCAGCACGCTGCAGGACGACTGTAATACATGGCCCCACCTGTCTTGTGCAGTATACGGAACCTGCTCTTGAGCAGGCCAAATGTCCTTTCTATACAGTTCCTTGTCCGGATGTGCGCAACATTGTAGCGCCGTTGCTGAGGTGTGGCAGGGTTGAGGTAAGGGGTCAGGAGGTATTCCCGTAGGGCGTAGCCACTGTCACCTGAATGAGAGGAGCAGATGTTGATTGCCTGTGCAGCGCAGTTACTTCATAGCAATGTGACATTGTCGACAAAGTGTACTTACCAAGTAGGTGTCCTTCCCCAAACTCTCCCCTGATCAGTCGTGTGTGGAGTCCGCTGTGCCTGAAGATAAAGGAGTCATGGGTACTCCCTGGGTACTGGGCCACAATGTCAGTGATGATGGTCTTGGCATTGCAGACCATCTGTATGTTGAGGCAGTGGTAGGACTTCCTGTTGCGGTACATATACTCCGTGGCAGCTGGTGGGCAGATGGCGACGTGGGTACAGTCTATGCAGCCGAGGACATGGGGAAAATGGGCGACATTATAAAATTGTAGTTTTGTCAGGTCCAATTCCTGTTGGCTCGTGGGAAATGTGATGTGCCGGTGGAGCTGGCTGAGCATGGCGTCAACAAAAGTGTGGAGGCAGCGTGACATGGTGGGCTAGGATATCCCCCCAGCAGCGGCTACTATGCCCTGGAAACTGCCGGAGGCCAGGAGGTGCAGGCTGCACAATACCTGCACATGTGTAGGCACCGAATTGTTTCGCCTTGTTGGGTGCTGCATGATGGGGTCGAGTTCTTGTATCAGCCAGGTGATCATTTCCCCATTCAGCCTGTATTTAGCATAGATCTGTTCTCTGGTTTGGCCCAGCAAGGTGACCCGCTGCCGGTAAATCCTTTCCTGCCTCATGCGTCTCCTCCGTGCTGCTCGCTGTAGCCTTCGCCGCCTCACCACCATGTACATCCCAGGCATTGTGGAACGCCTAATGCTGCTGCTGAATGTCCTTATGTGTGATTGGTCAGGCCTGGACCTGTTGGTGATTGGCCAACAGTTTTTCAAATTTTACTTAATCATGGCTTTTATGGTTACCACCTGCTTTGAGTTGTCCTTAAATTGCGCCGCGCAAACGTGCGAATTAGCGCTTTTTCGCTATTGTATTTTTTTCATGAATGCCGATTGAGACAATATTGCGTTTCGCTATTCATTTCGCAGATTCCGTGGTTGGTCGCTATTCCCGTATCGCTAATGCTCGAGTACCCGGAGTCTGCGACTATTATAGCGTAATCGCTATTTAAATCGCTATTCTGTGTTTGCGAATTCGCTATTTCGTACTTGAATGCCGATTCCGTGTTTTGCACCCGCAATTGCATTTTTGCAGCCATTGCGGCCACTATTTAGCTTCATGAATCAGGCTGATAGTCTGTTAAACCCTCCCAAGCCCCTGTTATAATTCGTAAGGGAAGCAAGTTCAACCTTCGCAACAGGATGGTTCTGCACACTCCATGGGGAAGAAAGATTCCATACAACATAAGGTTGAGGCTGTTTATAAATACTGCTCCCCACTATTATTTCATTACTGGAATGCCCTGAACACAATACAGTATCTCTTTTACAGGGGACTTCATGAATAGTTTTTTAATTTAGAGTTTTCAAAACCTCTTTTGGTAGAGAGGCTACATTACTGTGTCCAGTTTAGAAAAACACTGCTGCTGTCTCATAGTTCCTGTAGAGAAAATATTTTCACTACAAGTAGGCAAACATTTCCAGTCGTAATGCTATCCCTAGAGGGTTCTCACCACTACTCAAAAGTGTGGAAGAGGTGTGGTGCAGCGGCCAGAGCGCCTAACTCTGGAACACTGGGGCCCAGAGTTCGATCCCTGGCAGCATGTTAGCCCAGCGCTATGTGACTCTGGGCAATAGCTCGCTTAATCTTCCTGGCGACCTCCAGCGCCTTGACACCCATCAGGCGTAATTGTTTGAGCTTCACAAATACCAGTATTTCATTTCATTTGCTTTACTCTGTGAGAAGTTGGCCTATATGCTGTCCACTAATCTAGTGGGCACCTTGCACCAGTCCTAACGATCCTTATTGATGGTAGGATAAAAGGCAACATTAATAGAAAGCTATCCTAGTGGTACCTGTTTAGAGCAGCCTTCAGGCTAAGTCTTAAAGGAATGTAAAGCACCTTGTATTTAAGCATGGGCGTAAAATCCGCTCCGCTCGCGGATTTTTCGGATTTTCGGCAAATTCGCAATCCGCGAACTCTCGCGAATTTGTCGAAAATCCGTGAATCCGCTCGCGGCTGATTTTTTCCTTGGTTGCGGCGCGCGGCGTGGTGCACGGCGTTCACTTTCCGTCATTAAGCGTTTGCCGAGTTGTTTTTCTCGATCATATTTTGCGAGTGCTGCGCCATTTTGGATCTTGCTGCGTGATCCCGCGGGAGTTTGGCGCCCGCGAATACGTAATCGCGGCTTGCCACCTTGCACAGCACACCTCGCGAGAGTTCGCAATTGCGAACACGTAGTTGCGGCGGAAAGGAACAATCTCGCACTCGCGAAATAGAGATTTTGCAATTCTGCACAAGAAATCCACCAGCAAACAGGATAAACCTTCAGAAAATGATGATTTTTATCAGAATCACTCCTCAGGTTGACATTTGCATGGCCTTTTTTTTTGCAAGGAGTCCATTTTTGGGGGGGAGGGAAGGAAGTGCCCCACAGTCTCCAACTTCCTGTTCCTGTCCAGCAGGCTCCTCCCAGTGCTTTGTCCATCTCCTGGTCACTTTCATTTGTATCTGGAGCTGGAAGGATTACTTTTTGTGGGTACTGCTGGATATTTGGATTTGAGGCCTTTTTGACTTTCTTTGGATCACTTTTGGATTAGAAATCAACTTTCACAAGTAAGTTTGTTTGGGGCATTACAGTTGCTGCAACTACAATTTTGGAACTTTTTCAGAACATTAAATAAATTATATTGTGGGTAGCCACAGTATCCAGTAGGACCAGGGTTGGTTATGGGTGCATGATACAACTGTTTTGTTGAATTTAAACACCATTGAGGCCATGGATGGGCTGGGATTGTGCTTATTTTTGTTGTTTTTGTCGTTTGTTTGGGGCTGCTGGTGGGGCCTTTTGCCCAGGGGTGGTGGTGCATGGACTGAGTGTGCCTGTGGTGTGGTCTCACTCTCTTTAATGTAAACATCATGGATGGCATTGGATTATGGTGATTTTTGGCTGTTTTTCTGTTTTTTGGGGGTGTACTGTTGATGTGGACTGGCCATGTGGGTGGTGGTGGTGGCCATCTTGAGTGCTGGCTGGTACAGGCAACATGTGCTTGGGGTGCAAGGGGCCATTTTGAAGAGAGGCAGTGTCTGAGACCTGCACTTATTTTGCCTACTTTTCATCCATTATGCCCAGGGGTAGTGAGTGTTGCATGGGCCTAGTCTTTCTGAGGGGAGTGAGTGTTGCATGGGCCTAGTCTTTCTGAGGGGTGTCTTCTTGAATTTAAACACCATTGAGGCCATGGATGGGCTGGGATTGTGCTGATTTTATTGTTTTTTGTCGTTTTTTGGGGCTGCTGGTGGGGCCCTTTGCCCAGGGGTGGTGAGTGTTGCATGGGCCTAGTCTTTCTGTGGGGTGTCCTCTTGAATTTAAACACCATTGAGCCCATGGATGGGCTGGGATTGTGCTGTTTTTTGTGGTTTTTGTCGTTTTTTTGGGGCTGCTGGTGTGGCCTTTTGCCCAGGGGTAGTGGTGCATGGACTGAGTGTGCCTGTAGTGTGGTCTCACTCTCTATAATGTAAACATCCTGGATGGCATTGGATTGTGGTGATTTGTGGGTGTTTTTCTGTTTTTTTGGAGTGTACTTTTGATGTGGACTGGCTTGGGGTGTAAGGGGGGGCCATTTTGAAGAGAGGCAGTGTCTGAGGCCTGCACCTATTTTGCCTACTTTTCATCCATTATGCCCAGGGGTAGTGAGTGTTGCATGGGCCTAGTCTTTCTGTGGGGTGTCTTCTTGAATTTAAACACCATTGAGGCCATGGATGGGCTGGGATTGTGCTGATTTTATTGTTTTTTGTCGTTTTTTTGGGGCTGCTGGTGGGGCCCTTTGCCCAGGGATGGTGAGTGTTGCATGGGCCTAGTCTTTCTGTGGGGTGTCCTCTTGAATTTAAACACCATTGAGGCCATGGATGGGCTGGGATTGTGCTGTTTTTTGTGTTTTTTGTCTTTTTTTGGGGGCTGCTGGTGTGGCCTTTTGCCCAGGGGTAGTGGTGCATGGACTGAGTGTGCCTGTAGTGTGGTCTCACTCTCTTTAATGTAAACATCCTGGATGGCATTGGATTGTGGTGATTTGTGGGTGTTTTTCTGTTTTTTGGGGTGTACTGTTGATGTGGACTGGCTTGGGGTGTAAGGGGGGCCATTTTGAAAAGAGGCAGTGTCTGAGGCCTGCACTTATTTTGCCTACTTTTCATCCATTATGCCCAGGGGTAGTGAGTGTTGCATGGGCCTAGTCTTTCTGTGGGGTGTCTTCTTGAATTTAAACACCATTGAGGCCATGGATGGGCTGGGATTGTGCTGTTTTTTGTGGTTAGTGTCGTTTTTTTGGGGCTGCTTGTGAGGCCTTTTGCCCAGGGGTAGTGGTGCATGGACTGAGTGTGCCTGTGGGGTCTCACTCTCTTTAATGTAAACATCCTGGATGGCATTGGATTGTGGTGATTTTTGGGTGTTTTTCTGTTTTTTTGGGGTGTACTGTTGATGTGGACTGGCCATGTGGGTGGTGGTGGTGGCCATCTTGAGTGCTGGCTGGTACAGGCAACATGTGCTTGGGGTGCAAGGTGCCATTTTGAAGAGAGGCAGTGTCTGAGGCCTGCACTTATTTAGCCTACTTTTCATCCATTATCCCCAGGGGTAGTGACTCAGTGTTGCATGGGCCTAGTCTTTCTGTGTGGTGTCTTGAATGTAAACATCATGGATGGCATGGGATTGTGCTTATTTTTCTGTGTTTTTCCATTTTTTGGGGTGTATAACTGAACTGATGTTCCTCTGTCTTCCATTGCTTTTAGGTGCACAAGACTCTAGAGAACCACCAGTGCCAGGAAGAAGTCCTGCAGCGGTGTGTGTGTGCAGCATAACGTCACGCGATGTCACGTCTGGACACAGACAACTCTGCAACTCGTGCAACTGCTGCCTGCTGTTCTGAAGAAGATGGCCCCAAAAAAAGTTACCCGTAGCTCCTCTAGCAAGGAAGTTGCCAGTAAGGAGCAGAAGAAGCAAGTTACCAAGGAGACTGGTGTGCCGGCCGCCCCTTTTTTTGGGAGTAAAAAAAAAAGTATGCCTGCAGCAGCAGCGGGATCTGCTGGGGACCAAGCTGGGAGCAGCACCCCCGCTCCATTGGGCTCAGTGCCACCACCACCACCACGCCAACTTAAGTCCAAGCCCTTCATTGCTGCAGAGGCACTTAGTCTAGTTGTTCAATCACCATCGACCAGTGATGTTGGCTCATCGCAAGAAAGTAGCAGCAATGTCCCTCAATCAACACAGGTTGTTGTAACTCATCTGACGAGTGTTGAACAACCACAGCCACAACAAAAACCACATGTGCAAGTACAAGCCCAAGTGCATGTGGAAGGAGAGGCAGCGCAAGGAGATGCGCAAGCAGAGGTGCATGGAGGGTCACAAGTGCCCACAATAGTTGTTCCTCCCGAAGTAGGGGCACATCAGGAAATCGACAATCAAGGCGAGGTATCATTTGAGGAAGACACTCCTCCCGATGATCATTCATTGTCTTCCACACCCCTAGCAAGGAAGAGATCAAGGGTGGTGTCTACATCTTCTTCAAGCACACCTCCTTCTGATGATACGGATCAAATTGGGAACCAGCACCACTGCCGTCTGAGAGTGAGGCACATGATCTGACAAAGGTAGTTAAGCGTAAAAGGAAGCTCGTCCAAAGTCTCAGAGTTATGGAGTGTGATGATGAGGCTCAACAAGAAATGGCGGATACTGCTGCTGATGAAGACTCTGACAACGACGACCCAGTCATCATAAAGGTCACTGCAGCCCCAGCGGGCATGCAGCAAACAGACATTTTGACCCTAGCCCGAAAAGCTGCTGAGCGTGATGATGATGATGTTGTCGACGAGGAGGCAGTGGAAACACCACAATCATTGGAGTTAAGTACACCAACTCGTACCGCTTCCATATTTCTTTCTCACAAGAAGGGACCTCCATCCACCTCGACCTTAATTAGTGGCGGTGAAAGTGCACAACGTACAAAAGTTGGGCAATCCAGATCCTCCACTTCATCTGGCATTAGCAGCATGACCACCACCACCAGTATCGCCGCCTCCTCCAGGCCCCACAGACACTTCAAGTCCCCAGTTTGGGACTTCTTTACTGTTTGCCCAAAAAGGGAAAGTTCGCCATTTGTACCCTTTGTAAGCTTGCAGTTAGTCGTGGTAAGTCAGGTACCAACTATGGTACCGGAGGCCAGAGAGGTCATCTTGAGAGACAGCACACTGTCCAATGGTTTGCGCACCTAGATGCGATCAAGGAAGCCCGAATTGGAAGTCAAGAAAACGTTGATGTTGCATCTGATGATGACGAGGAGGAAGAAGACGTGTCAAACACTTCACTTACACCCAGTACCCCTGTCAGCAGCACACCCCGTGTGAGGCACACTAAGAGTGTTGGAGCGAGTGAGACACCAACGCGCAAAAGTTCACCAGCGAGCATAATTGGGTCAACGAAGTCATTATCATCCCGTAAATGCTTGGTCCAGGGCAACATTAGAACCATGTTTTCTTCAGACGCGCCATATGAACCCAACCACCCACTGACGCGTCTGTATAACACTAAGCTGGCTAAAATGCTAGCTGTGGACCTTCTCCCTTTTTCTTTTGTAGAAGCGGTAGGTTTTCTAGAATTAGTGGCAACGCTCTGCCCTAAATGGAAGGTTCCTAGCCGGTTCTATTTTGCCAGAGTTGCGGTTCCAGCACTACATGAAGATGTGCTGGAGGCGATTGGGGCAGCTTTGCAGAAGGGTGCTGTTCACACTATACATCTGACAACAGACATGTGGACCAGTGGCGCAGGCGCTGATTACATGTGCATCACTGCACACTGGGTCTCTTTTTCAGGTGTTAAAGCAAAGCTAATGGCAGGTGTTGACCCGGACCAAGTTTTTAAAGCTGCTCGGAAACATGCAACACTAGCCATGTTTGGCTTGGAGAAAAGTCACACAGCAGAAAACATTTTGGACGAGTTTAACAAAAAGGTCTTTCACTGGCTGTCCCCCAAAAAACGCCAGATTGGTTATGTTTCCACGGATAATGGCGCCAATGTAGTTAAGGCCATGGCGATGGGTGCATATTTCAGAGTGCCGTGTTTGGCGCACTGTATCAACCTGGTAGTTCAAAAATTCTTGAGTGATAGAGACAGTACAGCGTTCGAGGTAATGGCCACCTGCCGCAAAATGTGCAACCATTTCAGCCATTCTTTTAAGGCCCGGAAGCATCTGAGGAGGCTGCTACTTGAACGTCGAATGCCAGTGAAAGCACTCATCCAGGAGGTGGCAACACGTTGGAACTCAACCTTCTACATGCTTGAGCGTCTGTATGAGCAGTATACGGTACTCGATCACTATTTCTTAACAGAGGGTACAGCTCAGAAGGACCTGCGGATGGGTGCGGCGCAATGGGACATAGTTAAAAGCCTGACAGACATGCTTCGTCCTTTTGAGTTCTTCACGCGTGCAGTCAGCCAGGAGGACTGTCATTTGGGACAAGCTATCCCATTGTTGTGCATGCTGGCGCACCAACTGAAGGCGGTGTCTTCTGAGTTAGAAAAAGATGAAAAAAACAAAGACCCTTTTCTTTTGTCGGAGAAATTATTAGAGCGCCTACGTGGTGATGAACGTCTTAAAAAGATCAACTCAGAACAGCATTACATTTGTGCTACTATTCTGGATCCACGCTACAAAAAGGCGCTGGCAGGCCAAGCATTCTTTCCTTTTGCTGATGAAGATGGTAAAAAGTACAAATGTTGGCTAGGCTGGTCAGCCAAGAGGTTTGAAAAAGAACGGCAGGATATTGAAGGAGAAGGCAGTACATCAGCATCAGCATCAGCAGGCCATCCCCAGTCAAAAGAATCCACTTCTGCACCTGTGGCTGTGGCACAAGTGACCTCTCAGCCGTTAAAGACACCGGCAAACGGATCATCTGCACCACACACAACAGTAACAGTGGCTGCTGTAGAGGATTGGCTAACTTTGCTTGGGTATGGTTCTCGAAAAAATGTCACAGGCACAGCAAAAAGTAAGCAAAGTGGAGGAACCGTTGGGGACCTTGAGTCGATGGTGCAGGACTATCTGAATGACTCAACAGAGGTCTTTCTTAATGATGAGCCATTGCAGTATTGGCATGGGAAAAACAATTGTGGCCACAGCTCTCCAACCTGGCTATAAACTATTTGTCTTTCCCACTCGCAAGTGTGTCTTCTGAACGTGTTTTCAGTGCTGCTGGTGGCATTGTAACTCCCAAACGGAGCCGCCTCTCGCCCAAAAATGTGGAGCGGCTGACAATGATCAAGATGAATCAGCACCTCATACCACCAGATTACAAAGTACGAGAAAGCACGCCGCATGAAGACGAGGAGGACGGCAACGTAGATGAGGGGATTTGTTCTCTGTTCGGTGACACTGACCTCATCCTGCCTGAATTCGCAGAGTATGATGAGACAATGAATCTATAACTTTCTTTTTCGTCCTTATTCACTTTTATTCCTGTGTGTCTGTCTTTCTTTGTTTTGCACAGTTAATTTAATTCAAACTTTAATCACCTAATCCCAAAAACAAGCCCATCAGCAGACCTGTCTTCACTTGTTTGCTTATTGATTTGAAGGTGCCGCAGTCTACATTCCTCAGGTTCACAAGTTCAGAAGAACATGCTCCTCTATCCTCCTCCTCCTATTTCCCTCAAAGCAGAGGGATGGATTACGCCCAATGAAGAAAGACTCAGCACTTGTGGGGGTGTTCTACTTCTTTGCGGGTGAGTTGACGGCCCTGGGCCCATTGCTGTGAAGCTCTAATAACGGATAAAAGTGTTTAGGACCAAATATGAGGTGGAAATTTCTTGCCGTTTTTGCTGACTTGCTTGCCTTTGAGGTGCTCTTTGGCGGGGTTCCGGGTGTTTGTGGGTGAGTTTTGGGGTCTGGGAGCACTGCTGCTACAGTCTAATCTTGATTGCATTTGCTTTTCAGGAAATCCGTGGTGGAAAACAGGAGTTATGATGATGATGACCTAGCTGCACAGCGCGTTTGGACCGAAGGCCGAGAGATATTGTAAGTATGAGATTTTGCTTTTTGGCTGTTTGGGGGTGTTGTCGCGTGCTTTTTTGCGGGTGGGTTGGCGGGTCTTGGGGCATTCCTGGGAAGGTCTAATACCGGATAGAAGTGTTTTGGATAAAATCCATAAGGAAAAGCCTTTTTTTTGCTATTTCTTCTGACATCTTGCTCAATGTAGCGTTTTGGGGGGCTTCCTGGTATTTGTGGGTGGGTTGCGGGGTCTCTGTCGAAGCACTGCTGCGACAGTCTAATCTTGATTGCATTTGCTTTTCAGGAAATCCGTGGTGGAAAACAGGAGTTATGATGATGATGACCTAGCTGCACAGCGCGTTTGGACCGAAGGCCGAGAGATATTGTAAGTATGAGATTTTGCTTTTTGGCTGTTTGGGGGTGTTGTCGCGTGCTTTTTTGCGAGTGGGTTGGCGGGTCTCTTGGGGCATTCCTGTGAAGGTCTAATACCGGATAGAAGTGGTTTGGACAAAATCCATAAGGAAAAGCCTTTTTTTTGCTATTTCTTCTGACATCTTGCTCAATGTAGCGTTTTGGGGGGCTTCCTGGTGTTTGTGGGTGGGTTGCGGGGTCTCTGTCGAAGCACTGCTGCGACAGTCTAATCTTGATTGCATTTCCTTTTCAGGAAATCCGTGGTGGAAAACAGGAGTTATGATGATGATGACCTAGCTGCACAGCGCGTTTGGACCGAAGGCCGAGAGATGTTGTAAGTATGAGATTTTGCTTTTTGGCTGTTTGGGGGTGTTGTCGCGTGCTTTTTTGTGGGTGGGTTGGCGGGTCTTGAGGCATTCCTGGGAAGGTCTAATACCGGATAGAAGTGTTTTGGACAAAATCCATAAGGCAAAACCTTTTGGCACTTTTTGTAACTTAGGGTTCGTTAGGGTTAGCCCTAGCAGCAGGATTGCATGTGTTTCGGGGTGTTCTATTGCAACTCAGTTCTGGGGTTTTAGAGCACTCTTGGAGCGATGCTGGCTATGGATACTTTTGCTTGCTTGCAAGTGGTTTGAGGGCGGGTTACGCACGTTTAAATCAAGTAGAGGACAGGTAGAAGGGAGAAGGAGGTTTAATATGGAGGAAGTTACGCGGCAGTTACACATCAGGTATGGAGGGTAGCGAACTAAGAGAGCCGGATGGCTTAAGAGTATTACGAGATAAACTAAGATGGTGGGTTACATCGGGACAGAATCAAGTTGTGTGACAAGTGAGGATAAAGGAGCATGGGGGATGGATTAAGGTTTTGATAAATGCTGAGGATTTTTTTGAAGAATTAACACTAGTGGGTGATTTTAGGAATGTTGCTTTGTTATGTTATGATGGTTATGATGAGTTGGGACACTACGGGCTCACAAAAAGGCACAAAGTTAGATTAAGCGCATTAATTAATTGCATTTATGAAACGGGAAGTTTGTTTGGTTGTTTAAAGAAACAGTGACTCATACATGTATATTTTAACATTGCAGATACCCCTGACGAAGGTTTTTCCGAAATGCATTGGGTGTGATGTAATTCTAGTATAAAGTGGAGGACTTGAGATTCAGAGCATTGCGCATGTGTAAGCCTGGATGGGCAATCATGGAGTAATTAAACGCACAAGTTCATGTGAATTTCTTGGCCTGGCGTGACAATGAAACTTGGATAAATTATGAAAATAAAATATGGATAAATGAAGAAAAAAACTTTGGTGAAAGTGAATCATTGCGACACTATGTATACACGGCAGTGCAACTCGAAACGAACTGCAAAGGTGCGGGACGTTAATCTTTAGGATTATGTATAAAGCGTGGCCAAGGAACGGAGCACCCAACGGGTGACGCACGCTAAACTGGATTAAAACCATAAGGAATTGATTAGTAAAACAAAAAAAGGGAGTGCTACAGTACTCTGTCTGTTGAATACAATCCACGGTGGGTAAGGGTGTATTTGGGCCTACTTTTACTTTTAAAGTACGTTTTGTCACCATTTTTCTGCTAGGCCTCATTTTTTGAGATCTGATTGGGGGTCTTCTACATTTGCGACTGGCTTTAGTAAGGTCTTGGTGGGAGTATTGCTGGGAAGGTCAAATTTTGTTCTAGAACACAGTTTACAGTACACCTACCTTGAGGGGAAAGATCCGCTATAATATTTTGGCCATACTTATTTATCCTTAAAAAGGTGACTCAGACAGAGTACGCAATTTCAAAAATATTGTACTGTCTATTAGGGAAATCAAAGTGTGACTTTTTGCACCACACAGCGTACATACCTTATATTTATTTATCAGTGGTATTGTAATAGCACTTCCTGTTTTCCGTTCAATAATTACAGGCCGGGTTTCAGTCAACATCCGCCAGGCAGGCAGTGGACAGGGTGTCTTCTGTCAGTGGTCACCAACATTGATGGACGAAGCGTCAGCTGGAATGGAGGAGTGCCGCTAATAAGAGGAATTGTTTGCTGCATGCAACTTACTTACCAAATTCAACAGGACAACTCCAACAACATACAGAATACAGATACAGTATCCATTGTTTTCTTCTATGAGTGTGACTGCATGTGGTTAGCTTTAGTTTGTACCCAAAGATTTCTTTATCTTCAATTATTGTTTGTCCATGCTGTGCTTTTTTTTTCTTCTCTCAACAAAACCTACCCAAAAAGAAACCCCCATTCCCATCCATTTTCCAAACCCTAACCCTCTTCCCCCGGGCTGTGTGGTTTTGCTTGATGTCTGACTAAATGACATCAATAATTCCACACACTTGCTGGGGAGGATAAGGTCATAGCAACAGGCTGGTGAAGGAATACGAGGATATATTCTAGACTTACTCAGCTTCAGTACTATTTCTTGTAGTAGTAGGAGCCAATGTCAAATAAATTCAACGCAAGTACTAGTTATACTTGCAATACTTTACCATTTGTTAGGCTACATTGTGGCACTGTTCTAGTGTACTGTCACCTGCTATATTCTTGAGCGTACCGTAACCGTTGTAATGCTACAGTAAGGACAAACCAGGTTTCGTTTTCTTTTTTTCCATAGGCATGCAACTGCCACTGTGTCACACCACTAGTACCACCGCAATGAGGAAATTTCATCCGCCCAGGATTGCCAACCTTAATCCCCATTTCACGTGGAGCCAGCCCTGGGCCTAGCCCTAATTTCTAACACAAATTACAGGTAAGATAAGCGTTTGGTGGGAGGTAGTATAATGGAGTATTAGGACTAGACGAGAGATTGACGGTAGTACTACTAAAGTCCTAGGACTCTTCAGGAAAACAAACTTACTGTTACACCCCCACCCACCAGACTGAAAAGCAGTAAAAAACAGGTATGGTCAGATAAAGTTTAAAAAAGTATATTTATGTAGCCCTAACAAAATAATCTCCCTCAAGACCCTCCCTAACCCCAACGATTGTCTTTGAAAAGTCCCAAAAAGCACCCAACTCCCAAATCCCACCCCCCAAAAGTCTCTAAAAAAAGGGCAAGGGACACTCCACTACTGGAGGGTGCTGGTGAATTTTGCGGCCAGGGCATCATACTCCTTGCGGAGGGTGGCATGCTCGAAGCGGAGGCCCTCCACCAAGTTCTTGTACCTATGGACCTCCTGCTCCAGGTAGGACATTCTCACTCCTAGGCGGCGCTGGGGTGCCTTGCAGCTCCTGTGGGGGGCAGCTGGTCTTTTTGCTGCTTGGCGGTGGCGGTTGGCTTTGTTAGCCCGGCTCCGTACCGCTGGAGCACTGCGCTGGCTGGCAGCCCGTGGGGTCACGGAGGAGGATGCAGCTGTCCCAGTGGAGGATGTTGTGGTTGCACCGGTCGACTGCGTGTCCTCCGACTCCTCCAGGGCCACCAGCCGCCGATATTCCGCGACAGTGGCATCCAGCCTCCGTTGCCGGGCCATTCGAGCCTGCTCCCTCCGTGATGTCGATTTGGAAGGAGCAACTATATGAAGAAAGAAAGACATAGTCTGTAACCAATGCTCCTTAACATTAATAACACAAAGTGATTGAGCCGAAAGTTGTGTCACAGTACAAGTAGCAAATTGAAAGCACAGTACATAACTATTGAGGACAGTATCTATCTAACCTCCCACTTCTGCATCCTTGCTCTAACATTAGTGGTAGTTTAATGAACAAATTCTACGACCACTATGGACTTCCATTACAGTCGACTATGACAGTACACCAGTCTTATTCTTCTTCTTCTCTCTTGTTTCGGAAAATTGGTAC
Organism: Lissotriton helveticus; assembly: GCF_964261635.1. Taxonomy (NCBI): domain Eukaryota; kingdom Metazoa; phylum Chordata; class Amphibia; order Caudata; family Salamandridae; genus Lissotriton; species Lissotriton helveticus. Next base: position 1,434,955,406 of record NC_136068.1, read on the forward strand.
GTTATCTTATGCAAGCCGGCAGAATGCCAGCGCAGTGAACTTGCACCCGAGAAAAACAGACGCACACCATGATGAGTGAGACAGACTTGCGTTACTGTACCGGTCCAGTACATGCAGGTGGTGAAGCTATTACTTTTCTATTACGGATGGCACTGAGAATACTCGGTTACAAGGGCTACTGCTTAATTAATTTACCTTTCACCCTACAGTGCAAATGAGTACTAGAAAAGGAAAATGAAGAAGCTAAATATTTAGATTATCTATCACTTCACATGGGATGTATTTGATGACATATGGGATGACTTTAGGTGCTTTGCTTATTATTGAGTGAACAGTGATACACCCACACATGAATGACGTACTACTACTAAACTAAAGTTATTAAGAGAGGTACGGAGTGTCCACCGTAATAACCGGATATATGCTGTGCTTGCAGTTGCAATACAAACTATTGCTACTATTCATGGTAGTATTGGACAAATTTACAATTTCTTTTCCTTGCCTTCCCTACACTGGAACGGACGTGCGGGTGCGGTGTTACATGCTCTTCAAGGTAACACTTAGTTCATCCAGTGACAATCTACTCTCTCTAGATATACATGTGCTATCTAAGAGTCAGATAATACCATGCTCCAGGCATCCATCCATTCAAAGTATATGCACACATACAGTTTATGTTTCACCCACCCAGGCTGTTGTCCTTCCACCCATCCTTGCTTCATCATTGACCCAGCCATGCACCATACCATATTCTTTCCTTCCCAGCGACCTCGGGGGCCAAGCAAACACATATCATTCTTCTTTGCCAGCCATCATAAAATTTCTCGTCCTTCCACACTTACTTACACCCTTCTTTCGCTTTTCGAATATATAGCTTACCTGTGCCCGCCACCACCGTGTCAACCCTCACAGGCACATCGATGTCGTCCGGCACTCGCACCGCCTCCTCCCCAGAAGTGTTGTCCTCCTCATCCACCAACTCCGCGCTGTCCCCGCCACCAGATGTTCCACCTACAAAGTAAATTTTTAGAATGTTAGAATACACCACTCACTACTGTATAATATTTGGTCTAGGAGGAATAAAGAAAGTTAAAAAAAACGAAATACAATGTAATAATTTGTAACTGTATACTCTACAGTAAAAATGTCCCTTTTTCCAGGGAATGCTGTTGTCTTGCTGCACTTTTTGGCACAACTGATGAATGCTTGCTTTTTATTTTTAACACACAACACTTTTTCTCCTAACAGAAGCTTGACTTCTAAGAACACGATCAGGGTCAAGCTCAAGTTCAAACCAGGTGAGAGCTCAGCTCGACCACAAGAAATGTGTCCAATTAATCGTTAGCACTAAGCACTTTTCCATTTTCAGTTAAACGGTTACTTTTATGACAAAGTTGATTTTAATACATGTGTTTAGTTTTAATAAAGCTTTTAAACTTAAATAGACTCTGTGGTTTTTGGTCCTCCAGACTAGAGTGGATGAGCTAAAGGTTTTGGAATTTTTGCAAGCATGAGTGCCTCTGACACTTCTTGACTGTGACTCCGTACTCTTGCCCTGCGTAGGATAATCTAATGATCATTGGGGATCAATCATCGGTGACTTAGGGAGCTAAATGACTCTGCCACGCTATCTAGTCAGTAAGGAGATTGGGGGTTCTTCAAAGTCTGATATCACTGAGGTATGTGGAAAGAAAGTCTACCTGCGTCTATTATAATTGATAAACAATGCACTATTTAGTGTTCATAGTTCGGTTTGTGCAGATTTGTCCCTGCAACAGTAGTAGAATAGATTGTCCTCCTATCCAAAACAAAAGTAAAGTAGTATCTTATTCTTTCTTGGTGGTCATTCACCTTTTTATTGTTGGCAATTGTCAAAGCATAAACATTTAGAAGACTTGAAAAGACATTATGGACAATCCCAGAGGACTGCACTCAGTGCATAGAGCTATTGCTGACTAGAATGGGAGTCCAATGGAATTGCCAAATGTGCAATCTTAGTTAGCTACACACACAGACTAATAAGAATAATCTAGTAATACCACAGGGAGTCATAGTCGAGGCAGGATAAGAATTTAGATCCAGTCTACAAGAAGATCAAAGACGATTTAGAAAAAATCGAATGAGGAACACTAGGAAAAAATAGGTACTCTTTATTAAAATTAAAACTTACTGGGGCCAGCAAAGGAGCCCTCGCCTGCCCGATCCTGGCCTGCATCCTCCTGAACAGCACCCTCCTCCTGTGTCCTCTTGCCCTTGGGGGGAGCTGATGTACAACATGAAAGAAAGAAAGACCAGAAAACATGGATGAGATTTGTCAACCAAATCAAACATTTCAAAAGAACTATAACAAAATATTTTTGAGAAATAGCAAATAGATAGACAACTATTCCACGGGATATATTGACCTATCTCATGTGGTATACTACGTTAATCGTATTGCCTGATTTGCGGACCGTTGACTTTCAAAGTTCCTATGTAACTCAATAAACAGACTACTAAAAAGGTTTGCCTAGGCCTGGCAGGCAGCAGTCCGCAGCACGCAAAGTGACAGACAAAGTCCATCCTGCTTGCAGATCAGTGAATACTCAAACTATCAATCCACCGACCTCCACCACTATTTCTTCTTATAGCCATGTGTCTAAAGGAAGGACTGGACTTCAGTCTGTTGGGGCTGATTTAGAAGTCCCTTGCGGCTCATTTTCCTCCATTGTTGCGTGACTTTTGTGATGCAGCGGCAGAACAAAAGAGTCGCCATGGTGCGACGTATATATTAAAAAAAAACGCATATGGGAGATGCATCACGTTGTAAAGCCCTGCACCATCAGGGGGCGTTCCGGCGCAAGGGAGGGCGTTCCTGCGCAGGAACGAATCCTAGAAGTGGGTGAGGGAAATGTACAAGATGTCAATGAGTCACTTTTAGGACAATGATGCGTGACTCAAACCCTGCGCCTGCTTGAAGCCGACGTACGGCTTGATGCAGCATTGGGGAGATAGGGCACCCCAGAGCATTGCTGGAGCTGCGCCATCGTTGGCACGCAACTCCAGCAATGCGCCGCCTTTACGCCACAGATGCGTAAGGCTTCTGTGACGTTTTGGGCCAATGGGTGGTGGTGGCATGGCGCACAATTACTGCCGCATCCCTGCTACTTTGCAGGGATGCGCCGGTAATTGAAAATATGACCCTTAGTGTCTAGCATTACGCAGTTCTTTACACTACACTCGTACATAATTTGTCAGGCCAATGCAATGAACACAAAATACAAAACAAATAGGCATAGTAGCAAGCAAGGCTACTGAGAAGGAGAGCAGTGCACCTGAAATGCATAGAAGATTTTGAAATATAATTTTCCCTAATGTAATCGGCAGCATTATTGCTCTTGGTAAAGAACAAACATTTGCAAACAACAGAGCCGGATAAAACAGATTAGTGATGAAATAGCTAGAAATGGCTACTACTACTCACCAAGCCCGAGGACCTCTACGCCGAGCGCGTCCAGCAAGTCCCGTTCCCGGTCCATGACATCCGTCCAGCGGTGGGTGGCCTGGTTATAGGTGCGCCGGACCCCAGAGAGCTTAAACATGGCCCGGCACACCTTCTCCCACCGCTTCCGGCGCTCCCGGATGCCATAGCCGGTTGCGATCTTGCCGCCTCCCAGGATCGTCTTGGGGAGGCGGCGCTGGACGTGGAAGATGAGTGCGGCCACCTCCTCCGCGCTAAAGATCTCCCGTGGCATCACTTGCTCCCCCCTCAAACGCCCGCACGGGAGCCGGGCACGGGGTGCGGGACCCTTCCCCTTCTCAGGGTGCTTCCCGGCTCCCTTTACCATGGTCTGGGCAGAAATGAGTTAAATAATAAAGAAGAAATAGAATAGGGAAGAAGAAAATAAAAGAGTTTGAAAAAGTAGTTTAAAATTAACAAAAAGTAGCAGAAAACACAAAAATATAGAGCTAGAAAAATAGAGGGATAGATAATAAGTAAAATAGATCAAATAAACTTCAAAAAAAGCAAAGGATGGCAGAGATTCAGGGAGGATACAGAAAGCATGCCCAGAACCATAGCAATGAATGAGAAACAAGATGGCCGCGCCCATTCACGACCGCGTGGGTAAGTTCGCGCGAGATTTTCCTCGCGAGCACGTGCGAAATTGTACTAGCGAGCAGCACACTTTGCGAGATTACACATAGCGGCCGGAAACGGAATTACGTCACGCAAACAAGATGGCTGCGCCCGTGTACGACCGCTAGGGTAACTTCGCAAACGTATAGCTACAAGCGCCTTGCGAACACGGAAAAAATCACGCGAACATACACGCCGCAAAAAAAAAAGTGTATTCGCTCGCATTCGCGGCTTCTGAAATCGATCTCGCACGGATTCGCGCCCAGCAAATGACGCGAAATTGCAGAAAAACGATTTTTGCTAAACTGAAAGCAATCAGCAGGTGCAAAAGTTCAAACTTAACATTAGTAACCATTCACTCTAGTGCTTCCTGAGGGGCCCCTCCAGAGTTCAGTTGCCTATTTGCAACTATTCCATGACCCTGCTATGACCCAAACAGCAGGCTCATAGAATAGCTACAAGTAGACCATAAAGGTCCTGTGAAAAAAAATTGCACTGCAACAGAAAGCAAATTACAGATAAGGAAGGAAGCAGGTGCCAGCCAGACTGGAAGTTTCAAAATTACTGACACATTAATCCCCCCCTAATTAATTCATGGCATTTGAAGAAGGGCAGGTGTGCTTGCTTTCACTGCAACAGAAAGCAAATTACAGATAAGGAAGGAAGCAGGTGCCAGCCAGACTGGAAGTTTAAAAATAAGTGACACATTAATCAACCCCAAATTAATTCATGGCAGTTGAAGCAGGGCGGTGTGCTTGCTTTTTTTCACCCCCATAATCTACAGTGATAAACAAACCTAATGGGTGGCAGTCAGGATGTACCAGAGGGTGGCATGGGTGTACCAGAGGGTGGCAGTGGTGAAACAGAGGGTGCTGTGAACCTGTGATGATAAACCAGACGTAGAAACAACATAGTCGCGGCCGTTGCGTCCACAAATCCTCGCGAACGCTCGCCAACAAAAAAAACAGAAAAATCCGCTAATCCGCGAGAGTTCGCGGATTTTGCGGATTGCGAATCCGTAAATCCGCAAATTCGCGGACGCGAGATCCGCTAGATCCGCCCATGCTTACTTGTATTACCAGTCTATAGTCTCGTGATGACCAAATGAAAGGGGAACCACACCAGGTATATATATAAAACATATGTATTTATTCCAAACACATCCCTCTAGTCCCTTTATGAGGCTAAAGTGTCATGTAGCTCCTGAATATCCTTATATCGTGTTAAGTTAGCATAGGTACATTTGAGGTTTAAACGCCATTTTCCATTCTTGCAACTTCTGCACACGACACTTAATTGTTGACTTAGCTTTCAACCTAGTAGTTTGCCGTGGTTTATGTGAGAATAATATGTTATTGCTCTGATATCAGTTTTGCTTAATAAACTATGTCTGCACGAAGAGTGCTGAAGTTTCAGGAACAACACGATATGGAATTGTTATGAGGTCTGATCTCCACGCCTTCATAGTCATAACACAAGTGCAGCCTTTGCCAACTCTGGCTTCAGGCGGGATTGATATTGCTTTGCATGAGGCACATAGAACACACTTGATGCGGTGCACATGCAGAGAGAGCTGGTGTATGCTGATGTGATTCCGTCATACTAGGACACTAAGGTATGGGCCCGCCCTAAACCAACCCAAAGAGACCTTCTTAGCTAATAGTATAATATATGTGTTAGGGAAGGTGCGATATAAGTGTTGTTAACTCTTATTCATTACAGCATGTTAACATGCTGTCACCATTCGCTTTTTATGTATTAGTAACTATGCTGGTAATTTTGCTACTGATAATAAGTATACTTGTATTATCTAAGATACTGCACCTGAGAAGACGGCATTAGTAAATAAACATTTCAAATGCACATGTGTCTTCTTTACTCCATGTTCTGGTTTGTAATGATAATATAACGAAAGAGTGTTCATGAGTTCCACGTATCCTGAGGTACTGTAAGTTCATGTTCTGGTTTGTCTAAACATTGGGAGGTTGATAAGACCAATGAGACACTGTAGCTAGCTCGGTAAGGGGTAAGTTGGGTACTAAGGTGAGTTTTGGGTCACCCTAATACGCCGAGGTTCCAATCCTCTGTGCACAGTTCTGTGTGAGAACAGAAACCCTGCGACATGGTGCCCAACGGTTTTGGTGGTCTTATATCATGACACTCGAGTAGTATATCGTTCGAACCTTAACCCCTTCACCTCCGTTTCCGGAAAACGGGGTGTCGGTGAAACCTACCTATTTTATGGAAATAGGTCTTTTTCAAGCTTGATTCTTACTAAACGGTTTCTTTGAATTACTACCCAGTTGTGCTACAAAGTATTCTTTGTTTTTCTGTATTTCCGGTGATATCATGGCGGTGGCCATTGCGCAACATAGCCGCATTGCGGTGCGCAACCACTTGCAGACTTATCTAGTCCCATTGGAGGGCATGGCTGTGGTTTTTGTGGTGTGTGCAGATCCGGCGTACCCGTTTGAACTGTTTTACTCTTGGGTTACGTTTCCGGAGGTGGATGCGAATTCTCAAGTGTTCCTCCACTACACACCCTCCGCTGTACCGGCTGAATATACTCCGTACAGGGCACTGGAAATACCTATTAATCATTGGCAGCATCGCGTTTGGTTTGATGGCGCCCTCCCCCACTCTATGTCAGCTGCGAGGTTAGGCCCACTCTCCATTCCAGGTACGGATTGGCCTGCTTTGGGGGGCTTTACCCCGCACCCGAATCACGGCGCTTGTCCTCTAGCGGATGTTCGTAGACTACATGTGGTCGCGATTGCTGTGATTCGAGCGTTAGGACAATACATAGGTCGTCATCTCCCGGGAGGTCCACCCGGGGGTGCGGCCGTTCAAATGGAACGTGGCGGTTTAAAATTGAATCCAGTTATGGTCAATTCGGTTTTTGGTAAGCGTCCTGATGATAAGGATGACTTTCCCTTTTGGCTTGCCGAGAAATTTGACCAACTGGAAGCTGTGTTCCCAAATTCTACTCCTGCTGATAAACATAGGATGTTAACGATTACTTTACCTAAGGATTTAGCACCCGAATTAGTCGACTGTGAGAGCTGGGGAAAAACTTTTGCGGCAGTTTTTACGAGGTGCTTCGGCACCCCGTCGATGACGCAGCTGCCCGAGATTGTCAAACGTGTTCAGGATGATCACGGACCGGAGGCCGCTGTTGAATTGGGTATGCGCCTGTGTGGTTCGTTTGAGATCGTTAGCGATCTCATTCTCTCCAATGTTAAAGGAGACGCGGTGAATTTTCAGGTGTCAAATGCTTTGGCACTAATACCCGATGCCGAGAAACCCCGCCAGTTGGCGAAGATTGTAGTGGCCGCTTATAAATCAATCGGTCGCACAAGTAAAGGTTTGAAGTATTTCGCGGTCAAGGAGAAGAAACAAACGCAAGTACAGTCTGCTGCGGCAGATGTACAACCAAAGTCCAAGAAACAAAATTGGTCTCAGAAACAGAAACAGGGGAAGCAACAGCAGCAGACTCAGATTTCTTATCCTGCTCCGCAAGTTTCAGTTCCTGCGCCGACTGAAAAAGTTTATGATTTGCGCGACCGCGCGATGATTAAATCACCTGATCGATTTCAGGGTTCTGATCAACGCTCTCCTCGTTCCTTTCAGGACTCATCGGCCCCGAAGACCGGTGGAGGAGGAGGCGGACGGGGACGTGGTGGCCAACAAGGACGTGGCCAGCCCCGCCAGACAGACAGCGCGGCGAAGCAGGAGGATTCTGCGCAAAAGCGACCACAGTTTGCAAAGAAAAAGGTCGCGGCCTTAACAGCGCATAGATATGCCACAGATAGTGAGAACGCGGCTTCGGAATCTGACGTGGGCTCTGACCTTGCTGGACAGCGCGGCGGAGATTACCATAGTGAGAGAGGCGCTGCGTCCACTACTGAGGGTGACAGCGACTGATGTCTACGTTGTAATCGAAACAGCCGATACTAGACTTGCTCCCCCTGAAAGACTTTATGAAATTGTCCTGTTAATTGAAGGTGACATACATCGTACCGTCAGAGGGGTATTTTGGGAGAATCTTTCTTCTACATATGATATTTTGCTTTCGGAGGCTGACTGGCCCCCACCTTTTGTGCTCGCGGCGCCGCGAGGGGAGGAGGTAATCCTCCCCAGTTTCGCGAACACTGTCTCGAAAGAGCATGCGCAGCATTTTGCAGATGAGTGGGCTCGAGCACTCGCACCGGCTCTGTACCGTAACCAATGTGGCTGGGATAAATTGTCGCCTTGCCACGAAATCCCGTTGCGGTCTGAGCCGCAGCCTCAACCTCAATATCCCATACGGCGTGAAGCAAAAGCTTCCGTCGCTAAAATCCTTGTGCAATTGGAATATCAGGGAGTTATTGAAACGTGTGTGTCACCGATGAATAATCCCCTTTTTACTGTGACCAAACCTGACGGATCATATCCTTTGGTATTGGATTACCGGCATTTAAACTCGCATTGCCGTAACTGTGCAGTACAGAATACTCACGGCTCTGCCCTAGTGGATGGTCTAGTGCGTAAGCGTTTCAAAACAACGCTGGACATATCCAACGGTTTCTATGCCCATAGATTGGATAGCCTTAGCTCCCAATGGACAAGTTTTACGAGCGCTGGTGTGCAAAAACGCTTCCGGCGACTCCCAATGGGCTACAAGAATAGTCCTGGTGTTTTCACCTCCAGGATTGTTACTCTATTGGAGAATATCGACCCGGATGCATGTTCGTATGTGGATGACATTTATCTCACGGACGACGAAATTTGGATGCATCTGTGTCGAGTGAGTTCGATTATTTGTAACTTTGCTGATACAGGTTACAAGTTAAATTTTGCAAAATCGCACATTGCAGAACACACAGTGTTGTTCCTCGGCTATGAGCTGAACAACGAAGGTAGAGGTTTGGCTCCTCACTTCTTGGAGAAATGCGCTCAATTGCGCGCTCCTACAACACTGAAAAAATTACAGTCTTTACTGGGCTTTTTGAATTTCGGAAGGACATACATTCCGGAATATGCCCAACGTATCAAGCCGTTGTATGCATTAATACAACCGACTTTCTCAAAATCATGCTGGCTGCCTGAGCATTCAGCCATTTTGCAATCCTTGCAGGCTGATCTGCTCGCTTCTAAATACTTACTGACTCGTGATAACCACACCAACCTGGTGATAAGAATAATTCCAGGGGCGGTGGGTTTCACGTACCTGACTTTTAATGAAGGTGACACAGTACCTATTGCTTACAAGTCACACTTGTACACTTCGGCTGAATTGCGGTTTCCCACTGTGGAGAAAGTTTTAACTGCTGTACAGATGGCGATTCTTAAAGAACGAGCTCTGTCACAGGGGAAGCGCATGTTAGTGGTAACACCCTGTCCTCATTTGGAGGCAGTCACGAAAGCCAGTGTACCGAATTCTAAAGCTTTGCACCCACGGTGGATTCAATGGGCAGCGTCATTGACGTCCACGGATGTCACGTTTATTTTTGACGCCTCATTACGGTCGCAGGAGTACTTGCAGTATGAGCTCGTTCATCCTGCTCCTCTGGCTATGCGACCTTTGGAGGACTTCCATTGCATCATTTACACTGATGGGTCGGCGCAGGTTGCGCATGGCTCTAAACATGCCTACGTTTCCGCATGCGCTATTGTGGTTGGTGCTATGTTGAACGATGAGTTCATTTCCAGGGAGGTACACACGTTGCCCCTGGGCGACTGCACTGCACAATTGGCTGAGCTTCGTGCTCTTTTACTAGCGTTGGAGTACGCAGATCCAAGTGTTACTACTCTGATTGTAAGTGATTCTTACTACTGTGTCCAGTCTTACAATGAGAACTTGTTCTTTTGGATTCAAAATGATTTTCATGATTCCAAGGGTAGCACAATAAAACATAAAATGATCTGGGTTCGAGTGGCAGAGCTTAAGGCTAAGTTGCCACTCGTTTATGTGATTCATACTCTCGGTCATCAGTGCGTGGGAGTTCACGCTGTTGGCAATTCGCTTGCTGATGAAGCGGCGAAATCAGCAGTATCTACATACTTAGTTGCAGCGGTTACTAGATCCAAAACCAAGATTGATAGCGACATCTTGGCGGCAGTTGCTGCCTCTGAGAAGGGAAGTAAACATCCTGCGGGATTCCCTTTGAAGTACAAATACCACTTAAGTCCCGAAATGGTTCCTTTTGTGACAATTCCTGACGTTGGGGAACGGCTGATTCCCAACTCGGATCGCAGAGCAGACTTGATTACAGCGGCACATGAAGGTGTGGCGTCTGCGCATGCGGGCGTCTCGGCCACTGTAGCTCAATTACAACAACGTTTCTGGTGGCGGGGACTGTACAAACAGACGCGTGATTATGTCCTTCTTTGTGACATATGCCAGCAGATTAAACCTTCGACTGCTACGCGTCCGCCACAGACTCAGTTGTACATTTCTAATAAACCGCTAGGTTGTGTTTATTTAGATCACTGCGGTCCTTTTTCATCTGATACTGCGTATAAGTACATCTTAGTAGCAGTTGACTCATGCACACGCTTTGTGTGGGTATGGCCACATCGCAGCGCTGATTCGCGGACTGTCATTAGAGATTTGCGTGTCTTTATAGGGATTTTTGCCTGTGGTACCTTCCATTCGGATCAGGGTCCGGCTTTCGCCTCTAAGGCGTATAAGGATGCCATGACTTCGTTGGGGGTCCAAGTCAAGTTTTCGTCTCCCTACAGACCTGAGGGTAACAGTGTAGTTGAGCGAATGAACCGTGATTTAAAGCAATCTTTGACAGCCCGAGTTATAGGCACTGGCAGAAACTGGCTGGCTCACCTCTAAGGCGTTTAGCGTGCTCTTAATAATCTCCCTAGAAGGTCTCTGGGTGGGCGGACCCCATACGAAATGCTCTTTGGCATCAAGATGTACGTCCCTGACCTTGACGGTCTAGACTGTGTGGTTCGCGCCACTTCCTTTGACACAGATGAACATTGCAATGTTTTACAGAATCTACAAAAGACCAGAGACAGTCTTGCAAAGGAACATTTGCCCTCCACGTCGGATGATGCGTTGCAGATCCCGGTAGTTGGCTGGCTACCCCAAGTTGGCGAACTGGTTCGAGAGAAGATCGATAACAAGAAAGAATTTGGTCCTTCCTATCGAGCTCCGGTTCCTGTCCTTGGAGTGAAGGGCACAAGAACAGTCATTTTACCACCACTTCCTGGTCGTAAGGAAAACAGGTTTATTTCAATTGACAATGTCAAGATACACAGAGTGGCCGATTCTTCTTAGCATGACACCGGCTGTTTCCTGTCCTTCCATTGTGAGAAATTCAGTTATGCCCACTGCTTCTAATATTGAACATGAGGTGGCCATCGACTTACCTGCTCTTTCCAGTCCTTTATTAAATAATTTACCCGGAACTAACATTGATGAGATAGACTATGCCTACCCCACTGATTTGTCCATGCCTGACCTGCAAGCACGTTTAGCCACGGAATCCAGATTTTCATTTGACTCTGCTTCCCTTGCCTCGAAGAAACCCTCTCGAATTGCAGTTTATGCTAGCCTGTTTAAAAAACATTTTTTGATTCCCCCTTGGACATACATTTGGCTGGTCCTTTTTTCGATTTACCTTTTTATGTCAATTGGTTTTGTGTTTTATTTTTTTCGAATCATCAATAGACACTATGTCGAGGAAAGAACATGCATTACTCATTTAAATGGAACTTTGGCCCCGCTTTCCTCGTCACATTCTACACACAGATTTAAAAGAGACTTGACTTTGGTTAACATCACAGCGTGGCCTGTCCTTGATGGAATCGTGTGGGATGCAGTTCGGTTTCAGATTCATGGCCCAACGGAAGTCGTTAATATTCCTAATGTACTTAGGGTGAATATGGGGGATGTGGTGAAACAGAACATTCGTTCTGATGACTGGGATGTTAATGCTGTAGAAAGTTTGTTTTCTGATTTGCAATACTATGCTGCCTTTGATGCTGAGGATTTATATTTAGAATCTGCTAATTATGGTGAATTATTCTGCTACCAACATTATGGCAATCACTTCTTACACAAAACATCATCCCGAAGGGATAATGTTAATTTTACTCAGTGGGAACATTGCCCAGCACCTAAACAAGGGAGTTCAGAAACATTTCTGAAAAAGTATACTTATTTCACTGACTTTAACCAGTCCAATCCCGAGTCCTTTTATTTTAAATTTCATAACAAGCCAATGTCCAAAGTTAGACTTACCGATACTAAATTGTTGTATTCGAAAGCCTTCCTTGATCAATTAGTTACTGGAGGCTATGAGCTATGGAAGGAAACAATCGACCTTAAATCAGTTTGGGGTTCAAGGGCCTGGCAGGTACAAGGCACTGAGGCTTTGCACCGTGCATGTCTCATCCCGAATCATATGTTGTTTTTAAATGAAACAATTTCCCAGACTACATGCTTTGGATTGGCTACTTCTAAAAAGTTAAACACCCCTACTTTCCCGGAGTTGGAGGAATATGATGGTTGGAGTAATTTTACTCAGTTGTCCATTAGAGAATTACAGGCTCTACTCCTTAATTCCTCCTTTAACATTTCCAGTATGAATCCTAAGGGTTGGCTGCTTTGGCACCGAAGTGCTGATTCTTACCAAAATAGATTTTTGGGTTTAACTGACGGTTTTAAAACTGTTAGATCTGATCCCCGGTTTGACTTGGTTCACACTGTCACCTCTTATTCTGTAGGCAAATTGTGTCAAAATTGGCTGAAACATTCAACTTTACCTGCAGTTAAGAGTCACCTATCTAAACTGAATGCAGACGTGGATTTGAATGATTTCATTAAAGGCCCGGCTAGTGGCAGGTCGAAAAGGTGGTTATATGGGGTTTACAATGAAATTTGGAAACTATCACAGATTGAGGCTGCTACACGCCTTAGGGCTATTGATCAGGCGAATCTTGAGAAAGTGCTTGCAGTTGTTGACAATAGTATTAACGTGCTTTCCTCTAGAATTTACACATTGGATAATATTGTGTCGTCAGTTGTCGATATTGTGCATGATGAAGTGTCAGTATTATACCATGGTCAGAATCAATTACGATCAATCATGCAGTTTGCATGGACCCTTCAGACTCTGAAGAATGGTAAAGTTCCCTGGGGGTACATGAACGTTTCTTCTTTATTTGCACCGTTTAATTTGACTGACAAACAACGCTTGCTTTCAATGCGCGATGCTTCCTTTTCTATGTTACATATTGAAAGGTTAGAATCTTTACCTTTTTCCGTGGCAGAAGCCACTGCTGCAACGTGGCTTATCCACGGTTTAATAACGCTGCCTTTTGCTTTATATAAGTTTTCAAATTGTATGAAATATGTACCCATTGGTCGTTAAGAACCTTTAGGTAGCGGTTTCCTTCATGAGGTCTGGTCGCTTCCATACACATACAGATGTTTCAAGGATGACCAAGAAGTTTATCTGAATGGGGAGGAGTGTACTGAGACGCCAGATCATTCTTTAATGTGTAGACACATACAGTTACACGGTTCATGCAACAAAGACCGACCGAATATGGCTTGCGTTTTACAAGGCACGCCAGTTCCTGCTATCATCCCCACGTTTAAATTATTAGAAAATGGTAGTTATTTGATGCTCAATAATGAGGACTGTTGTGGGTTAATTAAAGGTATAGCTTTCATCGTAACAGTAAGTGAGCGGGTTATTTGCTGCAGAAATGTGCTTTATCCTCCCACACATGAACATAGGGAGTCTTCCATCTGGCCACAGATACCAACCTTGGGAGCAGAATTCAGCGGCATGGCAAGAATAAGGGCTCTTTTGTCCCAGAAAGAGGTGGCCTTGAGCTCGGCCCGTGAAACTTTCGTGCTTCACATTGCAAACACCCGTACAGAGGTTCAGGCTCTTTTGAATACTGATTTGCCTTTGCATTTCGGAGCGATGGTTCGTACTATCTTTAACGCATCCTCCACAAAAGGCCTAGCGCATTTTTTTAAAGTTGTTAGCAGTGGTCTCGTGACTTCCTTTGAAAAGATTTTTGGAGTCATCCCTGCTTTCTTCCATTCTATTTTTTCATCCTTGTTTGGAGGATTCCCATTTTTACTTGCATTAGCGGCTGGCGCTCTAGTGGTTTTCTGTCTTTTTAAATATGGATGTCCTTCCTGTGCAAGACCCCGCGCAACAGCTACTGACGCAGTTTCGCAACCGCATGCTTGAATATTATGGCACACTGCCGTTGGCGACATTGAGCGCGGCATATGGATTATCTTTTCGATTCTCCTATTTCACCTGTGTCCAGCCTGTATTTCACTGCCTGACCTGTGATTTCCATTGGGCCATTGATTTATGTCTCTGCGGACCGGTTTCTCCTGACGTCGATTTTAATCAACTGATGAGTCCTATCATTGCTCACGAGTTGGTTTGTTCTGACGAGAGGATTATGGCCTTAGCAGTGGCGCATGGACTAATTGGTCCCTGGGATATATTGTCGGCAGCACAGAATTTCTTGGAACTAAGTTTTCTTGAAAACCCACCGAGCTGTCCTCTGATGGTTATAGAGGATCCGGTGCTGGGAGAACACGTATGTTCTTTTCATCTTTTAAATTGGATGGCTGAACTGTTTTCGGATGAGGACAGTGATTTCCTATTGGAGGCTGTTGCTACTTACTTTGCATATACAGTTTTGTCATAGACACTGCCTCGGATTGACATGCTGATCAATAGCATTTCATTGACTTTATTGACTTATTTGTTAAATTTTTTATTATTTCCTTGCCTATTGGCTTGGGCCACGTTATATTTTTGGGCTATTGTTTAGCATTATTTTTTAATGTTTAGTTTCGGATCATGCTCGTTTACTGTTGAGTTCTGCTCTCATGAGATGGCACTTCTGTTATCATATTTAGTCCGTTCTCGGATCAAGGGGGGGTGTCATGTAGCTCCTGAATATCCTTATATCGTGTTAAGTTAGCATAGGTACATTTGAGGTTTAAACACCATTTTCCATTCTTGCAACTTCTGCACACGACACTTAATTGTTGACTTAGCTTTCAACCTAGTAGTTTGCCGTGGTTTATGTG
Source organism: Lissotriton helveticus (assembly GCF_964261635.1). Classification (NCBI taxonomy): domain Eukaryota; kingdom Metazoa; phylum Chordata; class Amphibia; order Caudata; family Salamandridae; genus Lissotriton; species Lissotriton helveticus. The sequence continues at coordinate 1,434,970,600 of NC_136068.1, forward strand.
AGAATAATATGTTATTGCTCTGATATCAGTTTTGCTTAATAAACTATGTCTGCACGAAGAGTGCTGAAGTTTCAGCAACAACACGATATGGAATTGTTATGAGGTCTGATCTCCACGCCTTCATAGTCATAACACAAGTGCAGCCTTTGCCAACTCTGGCTTCAGGCGGGATTGATATTGCTTTGCATGAGGCACATAGAACACACTTGATGCGGTGCACATGCAGAGAGAGCTGGTGTATGCTGATGTGATTCCGTCATACTAGGACACTAAGGTATGGGCCCGCCCTAAACCAACCCAAAGAGACCTTCTTAGCTAATAATATAATATATGTGTTAGGGAAGGTGCGATATAAGTGTTGTTAACTCTTATTCATTACAGCATGTTAACATGCTGTCACCATTCGCTTTTTATGTATTAGTAACTATGCTGGTAATTTTGCTACTGATAATAAGTATACTTGTATTATCTAAGATACTGCGCCTGAGAAGACGGTATTAGTAAATAAACATTTCAAATGCACATGTGTCTTCTTTACTCCATGTTCTGGTTTGTAATGATAATATAACGAAAGAGTGTTCATGAGTTCCACGTATCCTGAGGTACTGTGAGTTCATGTTCTGGTTTGCCTAAACATTGGGAGGTTGATAAGACCAATGAGACACTGTAGCTAGCTCGGTAAGGGGTAAGTTGGGTACTAAGGTGAGTTTTGGGTCACCCTAATTCGCCGAGGTTCCAATCCTCTGTGCACAGTTCTGTGTGAGAACAGAAACCCTGCGACAAAAGTACATTCAGTAAACTAAATATCACACAGTAAATTAGCACAATATACGTTGAGCCCTAGGGGCGTTCAAAACCATATATTAAGAAAGTGGTATGAGAACCACCACTGGCATAGAGACAAGGCGCAGACCCTGTATAACCCCTGGGGCCACCAGGAACCACCCAAAAGTAGTGACACAGGGGAACCACGGGGAAGTGTGCAGTGTGTGAACACAGCCGCGAATCACCATTAACTTCTCTGGGGAACATCGCAGTTGGAATAGAGATAAAGGACACTTAGAAGAGAACTTGGAGCAAACCCCTTTAGAACTAAGAGGTTCTGGAGTCAATACCCATGGGAGCACCGGAGTACTCAATTTACCTCACTCAGGGAAGCTGGGTGCATAGTTGTCTTTTCGTGTCGGGTTTCGTAGTCGTTTTCAATGGCAATCTGCAGCAAAGTGCTGCTGGCGTCCAAGTGGAAAGTGTCTGGGTGGATCCAAGGCTGGATCAGAGATGTGAAGAACCTGAAAGCAAAGGCAATAGAGTCTGGAAGGCGATGAGCAGATGCCCACTGATGTCCGGTGCTTGAAGGTTAAGAAGGTGAAGCTTGACTCTTCAGCTACGAGGACCAGGAGGTGTCGATGATGATCAGGTTCTGGAATCTAGCTGTCCCATGACGGATGCCGAGTGCTGTAGTGTGGGTTTCCGGATTGGACCCAACAAGCCTTAGCAACAGCAGCCCATGCAGGAAGCAGAGATTGGCTTCGGTGCAGACCAGCAAGGTCTGAGGAACTCACCACGCATTGGGGAGTCAGGGCACACCCTGAGCAACCAGGGAAGCCCAAGGAAAAGTAGAGTTATCTTTGAGAGGACCCACCAGTTGATGGACCAGGGACCGTGGAGAAGCCTCGAGCGGAAATGCAAGAAGCGGGCTCACGGAACACTTGTGGAGTGTAGGCCCACAATCTTCGGTGCAGATGATGCACAACTTCAGGAAAGCTCGGGAAGTTGATGCACTAGCAAATGTGCACGATGTTCAGGGGTTTGGTTCCACGTCATTCGTGAGGGCTGCGGGTCTCAGATTTTCTGCGGACTCAAGTTGGCATCAGGAGCTTAACCCCTCCCATCCTGCTGATGGAACCGCTGTGTCACGGCCCTCGGGTGGGCTGTGCTGGTGACGGAGCGGTTTCATCATGGCCCTCTCGCCGCGCTTGTGCGGTGCTGATTTTGTGCCTGCGCGGTGCGTTCTATTGAGCAGGCGGGGCCGTGACGGAACCGCTCCGTCACAAGCACAGCCCACCCGAGGGCCGTGACTGAGCGGTTCCGTCAGCAGCGTCAGAGCGCCGCGCGGCCCCCCCACCCCCTAGCGCTGCGGCGGAATAGCCGCCGCAGCGAAGGGGTTAAGAAATGCAGACCAGCAAGATGCTTCGTTAGTGCCTGTCTGAACAGGGGAGTCACTCCTTGACCCCAAGGGAGATACTTCTGTCCTCTAGTCTTGAGTAGAGCGTCGAAGTTCCAGGATTCAGTGTCAGAGTTTCGTCCAGGTGTAATCAAAAGTCCTGTTGCCAGGGGTCCCTTATACTAAGAAAAGGGGTTGGACATACTCTGGGGACCCACCTATGAGAAGGGTTGGAAAGAGGAGTGGCTACACCGATTTCCATTGTCCAGTGTTGCGCTAGAGCAGGGGTTGGTAGCACATACAACCGGTTTGAACTGGGCTATGCACAGGGACACCAAACCTGCCCCCAGTGCTGTCTGAAAAGCACTCTCAGAGTGCCCCCACCCAGCCCCATTACACAAAAGCCTGTCTGGGAGGTGGTTACACCTCCCTGTGACAGGAACCCTATTGTCCAGGCCTCCCCTGCTGGAGTTTCATCCAGCAGCTGGAGGTCAGACCTATGTCTGTGGCTGCAGCATCCATTTTGTGATGCTAGGGCTCTTTTAAACTATTACCGGTTAGACCAGTGTGTACATGTCTCTCCCTCTAGAAGGGTGGAATTCTACCCCCGCCGCCAGGACTTGGGGGGTGTAGGATTCCAAGGTGTTTGACACCAAACACAACATGTTTCCATGTAGACATTCCACCTTAGCATGTACTACAAGGTTATAATACACTTAAGAGTATATGGTCTGGCTGCATCACGGAACAGCCTCAGAGAATAGGCTCTGAAAGCTGCATAGGGGCCCAACTCATGCATGGGCACCCTCTCACACAAAAGCAAGCACTCTGCCTTCAGGATTGACAAGTCCTGCCATAGGAGTGACTGATAGGCTTATATGTGTCAGTGATTAAAGGTAGATATAGGTAACCTATATCCTAGTAATGTGTGCATGCACCACCTTACATAGGCTGCAGTAGCAGACCTGTGGTGCCATTTTGGAAGGCTTCCCAGGGGTGGCATAATACATGCTTCAGCCCCTGGTAGGCCTCTGGGGTACCTATCCCCTGAGTACATAGTGTACCAAATACTAAGGACTCACAAGGGTAAACTAGTAACCAATCTGAAGTGTACCTAACGTACATGCAATCAATTTAGAGAGGAAACAGCTAGGCTGGGGTCCTGAATAGCAGGGCCCCAGCCAGACCAAAGTCGAAAAACATTGAAACACCAGCAAAAAGTAGGGGTAACCACAGTAGGCAGATCTTACTGTCCTACACAACCCCCTCCCACCCCCAAATGCAGGTACATTAAACTAACCTTGGCCAGTTCAGTCTTCTTATTCCAAGTGGAAATATCTGGAGAGTCCATCTGCATTGGCATGGTTACTCCCAGGTCTATGTTCCACTGTACAGTCCATCACCTGTAGGGAAATGGTCCACCTCAAAAGTTTGGGGTTTTCACCCATCATATGTTTTTGCAATAAGAGGGGCTTATGGATATTCTGAACAGTGTAGTGAGTGCCAAACAAGTATGGCCTCAGCTTCTTCAGAGCCCAAACCACAGCAAAGGCCTCCCTCTCAATATCTGACGAACGTTTTTCTCTAGGGGTCATCCATCTGCTAATAAAAGCTACTGGCTGGTCCTGACCTTCCTCATTCAATTGTGACAGCACAGCCCCTACCCTTGACTCAGATGCATCTGTTTGGACAATGAATTCTTTGAAGTAGTTAGGACTTTGCAGAATTGGTGCAGTGCACATGGTCTGCCACAGGTCATCAAATACCTTTTGACAGCTGACTGTCCACTGAACTTTCTTAGGCATTCTTTTAGAAGTTAAGTCATTCAGGGGGGGAGGTCACAGTGGATCCATACCCCTTGACCATCGTCTGTAGTACCCAGGCAGGCCCAAGAAAGCTCTGACCTGAGTCTGGGTAGTTGTAGCAACCCATTCCATGATGTTCTGGATTTTGATCTGTAATGGTTGTACCTGGCCTCCACCTACAAGGTGGCCCAGGTACACAACCCGACTCTGCACTATCTGGCACTTAGTAGACTTGATAGTTAGGCCTGCTTTCTGCAGGGCCTCCAAAATATTTCTCTGGTGAACCAGGTGATCCTGCCAGGTGGAGCTAAAGACAGCAATATCATCACGATATGCTGCACTATAGTATTCCAGGCCTGTTAGGACTTTGTTCACCAACCTTTGAAAAGTGGCAGGTGCATTTTTCAAACCAAAGTGCATTACCACAAATTGATAGTGCCCACTGGGGGTAGGAAGTGCTGTCATTGGCTTTGCATCATCAGATAATCTTATCTGCCACTAGCCAGCTGTAAGATCAAATGTGCTAAGAAATTTGGCTGAGGCCAACATGTCTATAAGCTCATCTGATCTAGGATTGAATGTGCATCAGTCCTAGTGACTGCATTGAGACCGCTGTAGTCAACACAAACCTTATCTCTCTCTTACCACCCTGGGTGTGAGGTTTAGGTACCAAGACCAATGGACTAGCCCAAGGGCTAGCTGAGGATTCAATAACTCCAAATCCAACATCTTCTGGACTTCAGTCCTGATACAGTCCCTGAAATGGTCAGGTTGCCAACAGACAGACTGTCTCCAGTGTCCACTTCATGAGTGCACCAGGTAGTCTGACTTGGAGTCAGTGAGAACATATGTCTGACCTGATTGAGCACCCTTCTGAAATCAGTTTCCTGCTGGCCAGTGAGGCTGCCTGCCAAGGCCACATCATCTACTGACCCATCATCAGGATTCTGTGAGAGCAGGTCAGGGAGTGCATCACTCTCTTCCTCCTGTCCCTCATCAGGAGCCATGAGCAAGCCCCTGTCTGCCCTGTCAATATATGGATTCAGTCTGTTGATATGAAGCACCCAATGGGGGCTCCAGTGAGTTCCAAGGTCTACCAAATAGGTAACATCTCCCTTCTGTTCAACAATTGTATGGGGGCCACTCCACTTGTCTTAGAGGGCTGCTGGGGCCACAGGCTCCAACACCCACACTTTCTGTCCTGGCCGGTAAACAGTCAGTACAGCCTTTTGGTCATGCCAGGCTTTCTGTAATTCCTGGCTAGCCTCAAGGTTTTTAGTTTCCCTTTTCATGTATTCAGCCGTCCTGGAGCCGAGACCAAGTATATAGTCCACTTTTGTCCTGTTTAGGTGGTTTGAGAGGTAACTCCCATACCTCGTTCACCGGACACAATGATCCTCTTACAGGATGCACAAATAGAATTTCAAAAGGGCTGTAACCAACCCTCTTCTGAGGAACCTCCCTGTATGCAAATAAAAGGTAGGGTATTAGGATGTCCCATCTAGGCCTAAGCTTTTCTGGGAGACCCTTGATCATACCCTTTAAGGTGTTGTTGAACCTTTCAACTCAACCATTGCATTGTGGGTCATAGGGTGTGGTGAATTTGTAATGCACTCCACACTCCTTCCACATTGCAGTCAAGTAACTGAACATAAAGTTTACATCTCTGTCAGTAGCTACCTCCTTAGGGAAACCCACTCTTGAGAATACTCCCAAGAGGGCTCTTGCCACCACGGGTGCTGTATTGGTCCTAAGGGGATTTGCCTCTGGGTACCTAGTGGCATTGTTCACCACCACCAGGATACATCTGTACCCAAATGCTGTCTGAGGATTCATGGGACCAACTATATCAATCCCAACCCTCTCAAAGGGAACCCCCACCACAGGTAGTGATATCAGGGGGGCCTTTGATGTACCACCTGCCTTACTACTGGCTTGACAGGCGACACAGGACCAACAAAACTCTTTTGTGTCTTCAGACATGTGGGGCCAATGAAAGTGAGGGACAATTCTGTCTCAAGTCTTGCTTAGGCCCAGGTGTCCTTCTAAAGGAATATGATGGGCTAGTGTTAATAGGAAGCCCCTGAACTTCAAAGGTATAACCAACCTCCTGGCTGCACCAGGCTTGGGGTCTCTACTTTCTGAATACAGGAGTCCATCATCCCAATAATTCCTATGGGTGCCACTAGCATTCCCAGCAGCCTCATCAGCAGCTTACTGTCTGAGGGGTTCAAGAGAAAGGCAGCTCAGCTGCTCCTGACTCAGATCCGCCCTGGAAGGGCCCCATGTTCCCAAGAAATCAACCTGATCAGGCTCAAGCTCATTGGGACAGTTCCTTCTTCAGGACTACAATCATTTCCCTCAGGAGACTGATCTGTATTCTGAGTCAAAGGGGAAGGCACTGCCTTAGCCCTACTGCTCCTTTTCTTGGAAGGCACCTGGTCCATTATTCCAGAATCCAAGGCCTGTTCAGTGTTAGACATTTTGGCCTGTAACCTAGTCACAGCAAAACACATGTGCAAAGATACCAAACATTTCTGCTTGTGTCCTGAGCTCCACGTAGGCCCAGGCTGAAGTTTCTAAATCATTGCCAAGCAAGCATTCTACAGGGAGGTCTGCACTTACCACAACTTTCTTGAGGCCATTTACCCCTCCCCAGGAGAAATTAACAACTGCCAAGGAATGGTCTGTCCTGACATTGCTTGCATTACGTTCACCAAGTATAATCTGCCCAGGAGCCACAAGGTCTGGTGTCACCATTGTGACACTTGCCCCTGTGTCTCTGTAGGCCATAGCCTCTTTTCCATTTATCAAAGGTTGCTGTCTCTATTTGCCCAAGTTACTGGGACTCACAAAGGAGGACTTATCCATGCCTCCACAACAGATCAGTACAGCCTGAGTTGGAACTCTGACTAGGCCGGAGTTCATCTCAGAACCCAGGGTTAACCCTACTACATCCTTATTCTGAGTACCACCACTTTGAGCTGAACTAGGGAGACCAGCTGCCTTAGGGGCAATGGTGGCAGGAGTTGAGTCTTTAGGTCTAGTTCAATCACTAGTACAATGGGTATTCTGCTTACGGATTTTACACCATGGTTTCTATTGGCCTTTCTTTTTGGAAGATTGGGAATCTCCACCATTAGAAGATTTTTGGGGAGCTTGTGAAGACTACTGGTCTTTACCCTTCTCCCAACCCTTATTAGGATCTTGCTTCTTCTGGTCACCACCTTGGTTCTGAACGTTCTGCTTAACCCTGGTTCTAACCCATTTGTCTGCCTTCTTTCCCAGTTCTTGGAGAGAGGTCTGATCAGACTACCAGGTGTGAATGCAACAGCTGATTCTGACAATTAATAAGGATCTGCTCCCTCATAATCAAGTTGTACAATCCTGTCTAATCACATACCTTACTAATCAGTAACCAGCACTCCAGAGCCTCAGTAGCACAATCAACAAAGTCAACTCAGTCCTGAGTCTGAGCCTTTTGAGTATCTCTGAACTTTATCATGTATTGTTCAGTGGTTAGGCCAATCCCTTCAATCAGAGCACTTTTAAGGACTGTATACTCATCAGCATCCTCTTCTCTTACAGTGAGGAGCGTGTCTCTTCCTTGGTCTGTAAAGGAGAGCCACGGGATAGCTGCCCACTGCTCCTTGGGGACCTTCTGAACATTACAGGCCCTTTCCAGTGCAGTTATCCATTTCTCGATGTCATCCCCACTCTGGTAGGGAGGGACAATCTTGTTTAAATTCCTATGGTCATGAGATCTTTCTCTACCACTAGGGAAGTTGCTGCCACCGTGGTACTCTAGTCCCATCTTTTTTCTAGCTTTGTCAAGCTCTAGGGACTCCCTTTCCAAGGCTACCTGCTGTCTCCTTATTCTCGGGTGAGCTTCTTCAAGTCTCATCTCTCTCTCTCTCTCTCTCTCTTCTCCTGGGAGATTTCCCTTCTATGAGAAGAGACAGAAGTCCCTACAGATGTGTCAGAATGGGTAGATTCCTGGGAAGGAGATCTTGACCTTCTAGGCGTACCCCCAACTCTTTCAGGTGGGACAAAGATAGGGCCACCTTGGCCTTCTTCTTCATCTCCAGTAGGAGCTGCAATGTCCAGGTCCAGGTCATTGTCACCTGCCTGGTCAACATCAGAGTCTGAGTCCTGGTGGTTTGGACTACTGGGCTGTCCCTCTGCTGCTGCACCGTTCCCACTCCTTTACCCCTCAGGCTCTGAAGCCTTGCTAAGATCATCTAACAGTAGTACCTCTCTGAGGCGTTGGGTATTGGCACTTTTGCCTGACTTCAATTTACTCACAGTACACATAGACCTTAATTTAAAAAAAGGGATTGTGTCTTACTTGGATACCTGTAACATACTGACATCTGGCAGGGACCCACTGGTTCCTGGCCTTGAAGACATTATTAGTGAGGTGTGGTGTATGCACTACCTACTCTAGTTGTTACCTACTAAATGCTCTTGAGTTGTAGAAAGGATGTGCTAAGCCCTTAACACACAACTCTAAGTTCAGTAGAACTTACTGTATTTAAGCTGATATTATATGTACCTTTGGTACCTTTAGTGGTTTTCAAATGATCAATCACTTGAGATTATCTGGTAAAGCAATGGCACGCTGGAATCCCACCGCTGCACATCAATGTGAGAAGTTGGCCTGGCATATGCTGTCCATTATTCTAGTGGGCACCTTGCACCAGTCCAAACGACCCTTATTGATGTTGGTTAAAGACAACATTAATAAAAAGTTATCCTAGTGGTAGCTGTGGAGAGCAGCCTTCAGGCTAAGTCTTGAAGGAATGTAAAGCAGCTTGTTTTACCAGTCTATAATCTCGTGACTGAGCAAATGAAAGGAGAACCACAACTCTGTGGTGTGTTTAGAATAAATACATATAGTTTATATATAGGGCTCCCAGTTTTTTGGTATATATTTTTTGACCATTTCCGTCTGTATTTATCCATGTTTATTTTTTGGCCATTGTATCTGTATTTATCCATATCTATTTTGTGTTTGCGTATAAATGAAGTTGTAAAACTGTACATTTCCATATCTATTTAACTGACAGACGCGCACTCATACTGTGATGTCTGTCGTGTTTTAGGTATTTAAGCTGCCAAATATTACACAATACATACAATGGTAGATATTAGCACTATTCCATAAATATATGTAAACATATTTCGTTATTTAAAGATTTTTTTTCCTGTTTTTTATTTACCATGCTGTCCATCTGCTCAGCTGCTGGTCTATTATTCATGAAAGAAAGCACGGAGAGTAACTTACAAGAAGCACAATTTTCTGTATTTTTCCACTTTTAAAGATATATGCAGACAGAAAACACATTGTTTTCTGCCTGTATTTATCTGTAAAAATCCATTAAAACGGAAAACCGGGAACCTTATTTATATATAATAAAGTATATTTATTTATTCTAAACACATTCCACTAATCCCTTTATGAGGCTAGAGGCAAAAGTACATTCAGTAAACGTAATATCACACAGTAAATTAGCACAATATAGGATGAGCCCTATGGGCGTAACAAACCATATATTAAGAAAGTGATATAAGAACCACGACTGGCATAGAGACAAGGCCTAGAGCCTGTAGAACCGCTGGGGCCACCAGGAAGCACTCAAGTTAGTGACACAGGGGACCCACGGGGGACGCGTGCAGTGTGTGAACACAGCCGCGAATCACCATTAACTTCTATGGAAAAAGTCGCGGTTGGAATTTTAGAGATAAAGGATACTTAGAAGAGGACTTGGAGCAAACCCCTTGAGAAATAGGAGGTTCTAGGGGGCATGGCTTGGACGCCAAGAGTAATGGCAGCGTAGAGCTTCTCCTCTCCCGTGACGGCAGCTTAATTGTCAATTTGGGAGTCTTTTTGCTGACCCAAAATTCGATTTGAAGTCCCCCTTGTGGATCGGAGGCGGAGGGTGCTGATGTGACCGACTTTGGACCAGATCCGACGCCCAAGAACGCTACTGGAGGAAGGGCTGCAATGACTCTGACCGCAGCCTGCAATGCGGAGGCGGGCGGCTGCACAGCTGGAATCCAGAGTACCTGAATCGGAGCACTGAGACGAGCTCTGATCCCTGCTACATCGCTCTTCTATGCCGGGGCTTCCGTGCCCCCAGGAGTGAGTGACCAACTTGCACCACGCAGCTTTTCCCAGCCCCGGCCCGGTGGAAGATGAAACTCAGGGCAGCGAGGCATGAGGCACACTTAAAGGCACACGTAATGGCGGGTGCAGGCAAACACTAATCACATCTGACAGCGTTTCAGCCCCACTGCGCACGGACCGTTAAACACAGCAATAGCGCTGTTTTCACTGCGCTTAGGATGATTACATACCGTACCACAGTCCCTTAATTGATCGGCACAATCTGAGCTCCACAGTCAACACGACCGGGAAGGCGAATCTAAAATGGCGGCCGTGCAACCTCGCAACCTCCCGACTGATGCCAGCCATAGTCCTGATCCCTAAGGTTTTTGAGCTACGCGGCTCCCACTCAAGACTATACTACTGCTGTGCCTTCCTGCCGGAGGTAAGACACTCTCATTTGTGGAGGGGCTTTATCTTGAACGTGACACTCGAGGATGCCTGGCAGTCTATATAAAGAACGATAGTAGGGCGCAAGGAATTGTGAGGAAACGCGAGACCACACAAAGAAATAAAGAGGAGCGGGGAAATGTAAAAGGCACACGAGGCAGAGGCTTGCAGATGGTCACAGAAAGACGCAGGGGAGTGCAGGAGACTAGATTGCAGTGACGGTGCTGTGTGTTAATCATCATTATTAATACCTGGTAAACCTCTTACAATCTGGTTGCCGATTTGCGAACTACCTGCATGATTTGTTATGTGCCCAAGGTCTGGACTTCTTGGACTCAGTGTCACAGCGACACCACAACTTCTGACGGTAACAGGCTCTACCTCTGGGACAGGCTTGAACTGGTCATTATCCATCTGGACTATGGAACACCAACGGGTCTATGCCAGATAGGTTCCACGATTTGGAATACGAGCACCGCCCATAGTGCCTCTCCTGCATAAGATCAGTGTAATGTGGGTCTATAATCCGTATCTGTGAGATACCCTGTCTCCTAGGTGCTTCCACCTGAACAAGTACGCAGAAATGTATGCCTCTTACCACTAACTCCACTAACTCCACGTACCCATCGGTGCACTTGTCTAGTGAGTTAAGACCTTCCTTCCCCCCGTGCCCTGAGCAACGTCCACCATGGGAGACAAGGAGACGTCGAAGAATCTTAAACGCCTGAAAGCCGAACCACCAGCTCTGGTATCGCCCATCAAAAGCAAGAAAGAGGTCAGCGAAACCATGGACATTATACTGAATAGATTAGAAGAGGTGCGGGACTTGGCAAAATCTACAAAAGAGGAGATCGTGGCCATCAGACAAGATATCAGAGACACTAACTCTAGACTCACGGAGACTGAATCAAGAATTAGCCACCTCGAAGACATAGAAACCAAAACTTGTGGAGCTCTGAAACAACTCACGATAACAGCTGAACAGACCACAAGGAGACTCTTCGAATTGGAAGATAGGAACCGGAGAGGTAACCTTAGAATCTTTGGTATACCAGTAGGTTCAGCGGAGGCTCATGGCTCGTGTGTAGCCTTTCTAGAAACATGGTTTGCACAAGCGACCAATCTCACCTTCACCCAACTGCTGGAATTCGACAGGGCACATAGAGTCCCGGGAAGGATAATGAAAAATCAAAAAGGCCCGAGACCCATAATTTGTAAACCGTTCAGATACCAACATGTGGAGCAAATTTTGACTTTTGTTCGTAAGAATAACCATGTTTTGTGGAAGTCAAACAAGATATATATTTCGCAGGACTATAGCAAGGGAACTGTGGAAGTGAGGAAGGGCTTCCTTGCCCTAAGACCACAACTGCCTTCGCTGGGTCACCCATTCGGCTTTGTTGGGCCAGCAAGATTTCGAGTGACTATACAAGGAGTCTCCCATGTGTTTGCAGACCCGCAAAAGCTCAAAAAGCTCCTACATGGCTCAGAAGACCTACATATGGACACCACGTTGGTCAAAGTAACCGGGGCATCCGCCTCGAGTGACCATGTATATCCTTTATTGAGTTATGGCTTGCGTACTCTTGATATTTGCATAGTCTTGACATGTGACACATATTGCTGTTGGTACTCTTTATAAATAGCTATACGATTACCTTGTCATACTGGAACGACATGATGTTATATTGGTCGCTATTGTTGTGCAACCTTCTTATGATCCTAATACTACTGTAATTGCGTTACTCCTGTTTCCCTGTTCTTATTAAGGGTGGTCTACATGGAAGTACTGATGCTTCCCTCACAACCTGTGTGCACCTTATGTGCATTCTATTTGTCATATTATTAGTCGTGTCATCGACATGTTCCTGTTTTATTAATTGTTTTACTATCAAGACTCTGCATAAACCCATGCAATTTGATGAAACCTGGACTACTGTGCCATCTCCAGGTCTTACTTATTACTTGTTGTTGCCAGATAAGAGCTTACCTTCCGCTAGTTGTATTATTGTCAATTGTTTGATGCTCGAGTTCAACTCCCAGATTCTAGATGTATGATATATGCCGCCTTGGGGGAGATGCTTCTGCTGTTATTCTCCTAAGTCTCCATGCCCAGCATCTTCGTTTGGGGAGGGGTGGGTGGGTTGGGGAAGAGGGAGGGTCTGGGGGGAGGATGGGGGGAGGTGGGGAGGGGTGAGGGTTTATTTTCTTTTTGGTTGTTTGCCTCTATTCTTGTTTTTGTTCATGGTCTTGTTTTCGCTTCTACTCACAATGTTTTTTCTGTATGTCACAAACGCTGGGTATCATTGCCCAAGATTCTACACCCCCAATACATTGGTGCTACTGTCTTTTACTATGCGACCACTATTGTTGTCCTGGTGGTTACTTTCCAGTATGAGATGCTGCACTTTATTCTTCACACGTTTCTATTATGCTCCCATATAGGTTCACCTTTACTAAAACAATGTCAATGGCACAAACGCATGGCTCCCAACCTGCTCATTGATCTCTCCCTATGCTCACATGGCGGCATCCACTATTGACACACCTTTGGGCGTGGCGCGGGTAGGCAATCTAAAGTTTATTTCCCTTAATGTGAAAGGTTTGAACCAGCCCGTGAAGCGCCAGAAGATCCTAGATTACGTGCGCAGACAGAAGGGTGATGTGGTTCTGATGCAGGAATCCAAACTAGATGCCAAACACTTCCACACATTGAGGAACACATTTTTTACAGAGGTGGTAGGGTCGGAAGCAATTGCGAAAAAGAATGGTGTTTTAATCTTGATAGCCAGGAAATCCAATGTTGATTTATTATCCTCCATGGCGGACTCTAAGGGGTGGTGGGTCACAGCCAAACTGATTAAAGACTCAATTCTACCTTACCAATGTCTCTGCCCCAAACACGTGTGATCCAACATTTTGGTCAGGCCTTTCGAAGCAGCTTGACACTATCCCTGACACTGCCGTGCACATTCCCGGAGGTGACTTTAACTTGCCATCGGATCCTGTCTTAGATAGAGACTCCAGATGCCCCTTTCGCACTAATAAATCACATAAAGCCTTCACCACACTCTGCAGCAGGTTCCACCTGGTAGACTCCTGGCGACTGCAGAATCCGGCTGGCAGGGAGTACACGTTCTATTCTCCTCCACATGACTCGTTTTCCTGTATCGACAAAAAATGCCTTACCCAGAATTGAAGACACGACTATAGAACCTAGGGTCATCTCTGATCATTCCTGCATCTCACTCACCGTTTCCAACATAAAGCCGACTCTTCGCCAATCTCTATGGCGTCTTAATGAAGAAATACTTGTCAAGGAACAATATAGGAACACTATTGAAGCTGCCATAAAAGATTATTTAAAGAATAACAAGAGGGGTGCTACTACTGATTTGACACGATGGGAAGCTTTGAAGAGCACATTGCAGGGGGGTTATCATTAAACTTAAATCTGCTATAAACAAAAACTATAATGTGGCCTTGGAAACACTAGAGAAAGACATCTCGGCTCTGGAAGCCGGTTACCTGAGGGATAGGAAAGATGACACACTGAACAAGCTAGCGAATAAAAAGTATAAGTACAATAAGATTATAAGTGAGAGGGCGGGAATTTGGTTGACTAGGAGGAAACACTTTAAAATACGTGACTCAAATAAAGCCGGGAAAAGCCTAGCAGCTTATCTTAAATTTAAAGTCCAGAAGAACACGATCAATTCCGTCTCAGACCACTTGGGAGTGGCCTGGTCCGATCCTTTTAAAATAGCTGAGATATTTAAGGACTTTTAGAGTACCTTGTATGCTAAAAACATGACTGTAAAAGAAGACCAGATTAACCCGTTCAGCGCGGCGCGAATTTTCGCGCTGTGCTGAACGTTCTAAGAAACGGGTGTGGTCGTGACGGAACGGTTCCGTCATGAGCACAGCTCAACCGACGCTCATGACGGACCCGCTCCGTCATGAGCACCGAAGGGGTTAAAGACTACTTAGAAGGTTGCGCTCTTCCTTCTCTTTCCATTGAAGATCAAGAGGAAGAGCGCAACCTTCTAAGTAGTCTTTAATCTGGTCTTCTTTTACAGTCATGTTTTTAGCATACAAGGTACTCTAAAAGTCCTTAAATATAAAAAATAAAAACAGTCCTATCTCACAAAGTGAGGTAGAATCCGCCATAAAATCTTTCAAATGCGGCAAGGCACAGGGACCTGATGGGTTTACCGCCAGATTTTATAAATGCTTCTCCTCCACACTCTCTTCCCCACTCCTCCACCTATTTAGTGAAATCAATGAGACAGGCATCGTAAGTGGCACGCTAGCTGAAGCCATTATAGCCGTCCTGCCCAAGGAAGGGAAGGACCCTACGCTCCCCAAATCTATAGGCCTATATCGCTTATTAACTTGGATTGTAAGCTTTTAGCCTCGATCCTAGCCAATCGCCTCCAGGAGGTCCTACCAAAATTGATACACCCTTCCCAGGCGGGCTTCCTGAAGCACAGGCTCTCTAGCGATAACACTAGAACCTTAGCACACGTCCTTGAAAAGGCAAAACTTCTTAATTCCCCTACTGTAGCAATCACACTCGATGCTAAGAAAGCATTCGACAAGGTGGACTGGGCTTACCTTGAAGCAGTCAAGCTAGGGTCTTCATTCACGAAATTGGTGATGTCGCTTTACTCCTGCCCGTCCACTAGGGTCAGAGCTGGGGGGTCATTCTCCTCATCGTTTACATTGCAGCAGGGAACCAGACAGGGGTGTCCCCTCTCTCCTTCGCTATTTCTCTTTGCCATTGAACCATTCCTATACCATATATGCAATAATAGTACCATTTCAGGAATCCCATTTAATAACTGCACGATAAAACTCACAGCTTACGTAGACGATGTCCTAGTCATTTCAGAGGAAGCGGAGAAGGCCATTCCAGCCCTTATGTCCACGATTGACGAATTCTCGACAGTGACGGGATATAAATCAAATAAGGATAAAACCGAGGTCAAATTGCTGAACAATTTAGGACGCAAAGAGGCTCTGGGGGACTCCGGACTGACCTGGCAAGCAGGATGTTTTAAATATCTAGGGCTTGACTTCGATAGGGACCCTACGGAAGAATGAAGAGTTACTCTTGCAGAAAATGACGAAACTACTTGAGGGGTGGTCCCCTAAATTCCTATCATGGTGGGGGAGAGCAGAGATCCTTAAAATGATGGTAACACCATTAAACAACTACATAGCGAGTATGCTTCCAATGACTTTCTCTGAGGATTTCTTGTTCAAGGTGGACAAACTTTTGGCACATTTCTGTGGAAAGGGAAGAAGCCCAGGGTATCAATGAAGAAGCTTCAGTTAGCTAAAGACAAGGGTAGCCTGGGGCTTCCCAACTTTGGAAATTACCAAACTGCGTTCCTGTGCAAACAAGGGGCGCAATGGTTAGTTGAAGATACAGCGTATGTCCTGCTGTGGTTAGACATAGAAAGGTCTCTCATTCATAATGTTCCACTCCCTGCGTTGCTCACCATGGATTTATCACACCTCCCACACTCGAAATATATCTTGTTGAACACGAGGCATGCTCTGTTACGGCTGGACCAGGCTCACAAAACTGGCCACAGGTTCAAATATACTACCTCGGCGGCCCTGTGGCGCAATCCTTATCTCAGACTCAATGGAGAACCCCTTAGCTGGGAACACTGGTCTGTAAAAGGCATTAATATGGTGAGTGATCTCTATGATGAGCAACACCCGTTACCCTTTTCCTCGCTTCAGAAGACCTATGGTCTTGCTCCAATAGACCACAAAAGATTTGGGACCCTCTCTATGGTTAATTCAGTTGACCGGGGATAAGAGAGGACAAAACACAACTAATACTAGTAGGGATCCCCCGTGGTCAAATTATAATTCTTCATATGGCATAATCTCACAACATTAAATCAAAACCCTTCAAAATGATTACAGGTACGACAGGAGTTTTTTTTTTCATTTCATTTTTGCATTTTATTTCTTTTTTCAAATTTGTATCAAAAGTATTTTTCATTTAAAAATTTTTTTTTTTACTTGAATATATAACCTATCACAAACATAATTTAATTCATGTTATAATGTACATACAATATGTTTGAAAACCTACAGTGCCTTACAATAAAATATAATACCCTGTTAGTCCCACACCAACCAACATATACACCTACTCATACATACCACTTGACAACATCACACACAAATTTAACGAAAGACTCAAAGAAATTCAAAAGGGACACAAAAATAAACCCATTTCTACAGCTGAGGTAGCACAGATTTTAGTTGTGCCATATCAACGCCAGGTCGCCAGGTTCTACGACTTCCTCAAATTGAAATCCCTTTTGTCCACGCGATCTCTCAGACCGCAGAAAAATGGCTTAAACTGCAATTGGCTTACATCAGAGCGACAGGTCACTTTGTTTCTAAAGTATATAAACTTCTACTTCCTTTGCCAGGAAAAGCCCAAAAACGTAATGAATCACGGTGGGAGGCGGAACCCAATTCCACGGGGATTGCTTTTGAGTGGGAAAAGATTCACGCCACGCCATTGCTGAACAAAATTTCTCCAATACTGTCACAAACCAATCACATGATCATAAACAGGACGTACTGGACACCACACAGGCTGTTTAAGCTTCAACTGAAAGATGATCCCAAATGCTGGAATTGCAATTTAGAAGTGGGGGACTTGGCACACGTGCTTTTCTCTTGCTCATCGCTGGGGAATTACTGGAAGAGAATATTCAACTGTATAGAACATGTCCTTCACATTAAACCTGCAAGGGAATTTGCCTATGTCCTATTGGGTGCCGTGGATCCCAATTTAGATACTGACAGTGACCGACAACTATTAGACTTATTGCTCACCCTAGCATGCAAGGTGGTATTATGCAATTGGAAGTCCGCCCATGAAGTATCCTTTAAGATGTGGCAGGAATGGGTTTCTTGTATCAGGGGCGCCGACAATCATGCCTTTCACTCCTCCCTGTGGCGTGCTTCCAATAAGAAGCTTTGGAAATCCTTGGACGCCTCGTCCTTTTCTTTTGAACCCCATCCTTCATAGTTTTGATCCACTGATGAAAGCTATATATACTGATTATCTCTGCCCACGTCGTCTATCTACTCATAATAATGTGAATCTGAATTTGTATGGCAACTGTGGCTTGTGATAGGCAGCGTCTTTGTGTTCTATATTTTGCATTCCGCATTGTGTATTTTATTTATTTTGCATTATATTTGTGACAATGGGATATTTGTGAATTGAAGTATTTTACTTATTTTATTTACTGTACATTTTGTATATTGTATATTAGTCATGTATATTCTGTATTCATGATTGACTGCTCTCTCTTTGCTTGTTTTTCCTTTTTTTTTCTTCTCAATAAAAATGATTTGAATTTAAGAAATAGCAGGCTCTAGAGTCATTTCCCATGGGAGCACCAGAGTACTCGAGTTTCCTCACCCAGGAAAGCCAGGTGCATAGGTGTCTTTTCGTGTCGGGTTTTGTCGTAGTTTTCAATGGCGATCTGCTGAAAAGTGCTGCTGGCGTCCAAGTGGAAAGTGTCCGGGTGGATCCAAGGCTGGATCGGAGATGTGAAGAACCTGAAACCCGAGGGGACAGAATCTGGGTCACTTGCCAGTGACCAGAAAGGCGATGAGCGGATGCCCATCGATGTCGGGTGCTTGCAGGTGAAGAAGGTGAAGCTTGACTCTTCAGCCACGAGGACCAAGAGGTGTTGACGACAAAGAGGTTCTGGAATCAAGCTGTCCCATGATGGATGTCGAGTGCTGCAAGGTCGGTTTCTAGATTGTACCCAACAAGCCTTGGCATAAGCAAACCATGCAGAAAGCAGAGATTGGCTTCGGTACAGACCAGCAAGGTCTGAGGGACTCACCACCCTATGGGGAGTTACAGCACATTTGGAGCAATCAGGGAAGCCCAAGGAAAAGTGGAGTTACATTCAAGGGGACCCAGCAGTTGACGGACCAGGGATCGCGAAGGAGCCTCGAGCAGAAATGCAAGAAGTGGGCTCACGGAACACTTGTGGAGTGTAGGCCCACAATCGTTTGTGTAGCTAATGCTCGGGGATTAGGCTACAAGAAACCCAATGCACAACTTCGGCAAAACTCTGGAAGTTGATGCACTAGCAAATGTGCACTGTGTCCAGGGGTTCCGGTTCCACATCACTCGTGAGGGTTGAGGGTCTCAGCTTTGCTGGGGTCTCGTGTTGGCCTCTGAAAAGTCTATAAATCCTCGTCCTGTGTTATAGATACTTCAGAGTCTGTCAGGAGCTTCGGAAATGCAGACCGGCAAGATGCTTTGTTGGTTCCTATTTAAACAGGGAAGTCTCTCCTTGACCCCAAGGGAGATTCTTCCATCCTCTAGTCTTGAGTTGAGAATCGAAGTTCCAGGATTCAGTGTCAGAGTTTCATCCAGGTATCATCTAAAGTCCTGTTGACAGGGCTCTCTTACTTATACTAAGAAATGGTGTTAGACATACTCTGGGGACCCACCTATGGGAGGGTCTGGAAAGAGGGGTGGCTACACCCATTTCCTTTGTCCAGTTTTGCTCCAGGGCAGGTGCTGGTAGCCCCTGCAACCGGTTTGAACTGGGCTGGTCACAGGGACACAAAATCTACCCCCAGTGCTGTCTGAAAAGCACTCTCAGAGTGCCCTCACCCAGCCCCAATACACAAAAGCCTGTCTGGGAGGTGGTTACACCTCCCTGTGACAGGAAACCTACTGCTGGAGTTTCATCCAGCAGCAGAAGGTCAGACCCGTGTCTGTAGCATCCATTTTGTGATGCTAGGGCTCTTTTAAACAATTACCGGTTAGACCAGTGTGTACATGTCTCTCCCCCTAGAAGGGTGGAATCCTACCCCTGCCGCCAGGACTGGTGGGGGGGAGGAGGATTCCAAGGTGTTTGACACCAAACACGACATGTTTCCATGCAGCCATTCCAAAGTTAGCATTTACCACGAGGTTATAATGCACTTAAGAGTATACGGTCTGGCTGCATCACAGAACAGCCTCAGAGAGTGGCCTCCGAAAGCTGATGCATGGGCACCCTCTCACACAAAAGCAAGTACTCTGCCTTCAGGATTGACAAGGCCTGCCATATTAGTGACTGATAGGCTTATATGTGTCTGTGATTAAAGGTAGATATAGGTAACCTATATCTTAGTAAGGGGTGCATGCACCACCTTACCCAGGCTCCAGTAGCAGACTTGTGGTGCCATTTTGGAAGGCTTCCCAAGGGTGGCATAATACAGCCTCTGCTTGGTTTGTTTGCTTTTATCTCTAGAGTGAATGACCCTGGGTATATTTTAATATAAAAAATAGTGGCCAATGTGAGAAGTATTAACGTATTTTAAACAATTTATTAGGTGTGTATGCTGTCTTGAAAAATCTGTACTCTGTTATTGAAAGTAGTGTTTGATTTGACACATTTAAAGGAAAGTAGATTCTGTTTGATCTTTGGCAGCCCTTGGCGTCTATGTTATCTTGATGTGTACTTAGAGAATGGTATATCAAACTGTCTTAAACAAGGATTGGCAAAGCCAGCAGGTCTCGGCCTTATCAATGAGATTGTCTTTTAGCCATTTTGTCTAGTAGCACACCTGCTGTTCAGCATGGCTGAAAGTTACTGAAAGCAAGAATCACAGGCTGTTGAGCAGACGCCGAGTCTTTTAACAACTTGTTAAGAAATGCATATTTTTGTGTACAGGCGTATGCATTTTAGCAGCAGCGTAAGCAGACATGTACTAGGACCATGCGCTGCAGGAGAGCCAAACACAAGAAGAGAGGATGACGCCCACATGCCATGACTAATGGCAGCTGAGAAAATGAGAGCGGACCTGAAGTTTACCAATAGTACTAGATGGGCGGCCTGTAAGCCCACAGATAGAACACAACTTGTATCCTTGAAACAGTGCACGTGGTGTCTAGCTAAGGCCTAAAAAATGCCAACTTTACACACCAAATGTATTTTTGCCAATACATTCTGTCGCTGGCCTCATTTGTAAACATGAGTGTTTTCCCTTCATATACTTCTAAGCCTAGTTGGGTTAAAGCACAGACATTTAGACTTGCATTACTTGGTGCACTTCTTTTTCACAGATGAGGAGTCATCTCTTAGGCATCCCTGATCTAGCATACAGGGACATATAGAGGCAGCTTCAGATATTCGAATTTGACTTTGGTATTATTCCTATTTTTTTAGCAACTATATCAGAATCAACTATGTCCTCCTTAATGCAGAGGAATGAAAAGTAAACTGCCTGTTACTACTGAGAGAAAATGTGTCTCTAATCATGTTACAGCAGGCGAGGAAATGAAAAAAGTGCAAACTATCAGTGAGCATTTTGAAACTTTCACTCAGGATGATCCTTGGAAGTCACTATGGGTTCCCTCTAATGCAGTAAGCTAGCGTCCTTGCCAAGGAAACACCAAATAAACCACGAGTTAAATTAGAATCTAAATTCTAAAATTTGTAACTACAAAGTCAAACTATCAATTCAGCCAAGCCCTGGTGACTTAAAAAAACAACAGCTGTTATTCAGAACTACAGAGTCTAAGGAATAAATGCGATACAGCAATAGGTTTATTAAAAAAAGACTAGAAATGTAGCAAAAAAATATATTAGTTCAATATCAAATTTAGACGTGGAGAGCTAAGATTGCCTGCATATAAACACGTTCTTTGGCACAATGCACACATAATGGACTAAAGCAGTCTAAGCAAAAACAAACAATTGATCGTTAAACTGCAAACACAGTGGTAAATGCTGAATCTCATCTGAGGAAATGATTATATAATTTCAATATTTTTGCTAATAATGCCCCAGGTCCTCGTGAATCACAACAAAACTGTATTGTTTCCTCAAACCAAATCTAATGTCAACGCAAGCCAAATATGTCAGCAGCTTCCCCTCTTAAGTAAAGGTCACTAGAACTATGGCCGAATCCAACCGTTTTCCTCAACCTAATGCGACTAAGAATCCAAATCCCTGCTCCTTTGGATGCTAAACTGTGAATTAAATCTGTACAGAAACATTACAGACTAGATATACTTCTGAAAGGTTTTATCAGTTTGAAAAGACGACAATACGATTCAATTGCCCCCCTCTAGACTTCGGTCTTGGACGTTTAAAAGGCATTAGTTTTGTTTGAATAAATGTACCTTAAACTTACACTCCTTAAATTAGGAGCGGATTCGGTCATAGCCAATAATAGAACTTAAGACAATAAACTAAGGAAAATTATTTCACTGATAATACTAAGATGTCCTTTGTCAAAGATATTTAATATAAATCTGTTTTGTTTGCAAATGTGAGGAAGCTGCACAGTGAAAGATTCGAGGATTCAAGAAATGTACTGCGAACTTGGGCCTAGATGTAGGTAAATGTGAATTACCGATTCATAAATACCGAATTTTACCGATTCGCTATTCATGAATCGGTAATTCAAATGTAGGTAGAAATTCGGTAACAAATACCGAATCGGTATGATTCGGTATTTACCGATTCTGTAATTTCAGATTCGGTATTTGCCATTGATTCCTATGGGCCTTGAAGCCCATAGGATTCAATGGCAGTTACCGATTCGGTAATTACAGAATCGGTAAAAATACCGAATTTACAAGGGGGACAGGGTGACACTTTGACACCCTGTTGCACCCCTGTAACTGGCTTGTGCGCCATGTGGCACACAGACATGCCCTTAGGGCATGTCTGTGTGCCACATGGCACAGGTGTACATGCACAGATGTGCATGCACACAAGAATTCGTTATTTAGCATGCAATTGTATTACATGGTAAATAACGAATTCTAAAGGCCCTGTAGCACTGTTAGAAGTGCTACCTACATAGAAAAATACAGATTCGGTAATTTTACAGATCGGTAATTTTACCGATTTGGTAAAATTACCGATTCGGTAAAATTACCGAATCTGCATGTTTTCAGTGCCCCTACATACCAATGTCAAAATACCGGTCGGAAACGGCCGAAAATCGGTATTTTCGGCTGATTCCGACCGGTATTTTGACACCTACATCTGGCCCTTTGATTCCAACTGTTGGTCAGAATTTAACTGACCTATGCTTAGATGAGAGCCCAAATTATGCAACCAGTGGCTAAACATAATTTTGACTACATATGGACAATTAATTGAAGTACTTACTCATCTTGATACATTTTCTGACGGAAACATCATATCATCAGCGTTACAATATATTTTCTTTTTGTGTTGAAATTGTTTATTGAATTTTATAATGAGGTAAATAGAATATACAATAAATGCAGAAGCAATATAACAATAAAGGGTTAAAATTGTAACACATGCAAAGGATCAATATGTGCATAGCGATGGATTAAAAGAAGAATGAAAGAAAGAAAGAAAGGATTTACATATATAAATATGAAGTGAATAAATAGATTACTAAGTAGATAGTAAAACTATTATGGATAAAAAATATATATTGTAAGTATTCTAATATATGAATAGAGCTAAATATAAAAAGAAAACAATAATTATACATAATACATTGATAGTAACAATATTAAAATAGGAAAAACGAAAAGAAAAGAAAAAATTAAAGAATGGAAGTGCCTTTTGAAGAATGAAAGAAGATAATAGTGAAAAAAGAGTAGAGCCAGAGTGAAGAAGTGAAAGAAGTGAAGATAGGGGTAAGGCAGAAAGGAGATGAGAGAAAAAGGAAGGAAGAAGAAAGAAAGTAAGAAAGGATGGAGAAGAATTAATATATAAAGGATATCAATAAATAATTAGGTGATTCAGGTGCTAGTGTTAGGAGAACAAGTGGAAGTGGCAGACTCATCAATTTAGATTTTTAAAAAGGGAGACCAAACTTGGAGAAAGACATCAACTTGATCCTGAATATTATAGATTGTACATTCATGCAAGGCTGTCTGCATCATTGCCACCAACCATTCTTCTTGAGACTGTGGAGAGGGAAATTTCCAATGACGTTGAATAAATATTTTGGCTGTAGCTAATGCTGTATGCAAAAGACGAGTTTGTTGTTTTGAGAGTTTGGGAAAAGGGCGGAAGTCATGCAGAAGAATGGTGGCAGATGTAAATGGTAGAGAAAATTACAATGTAGATTGTAAAGTGTTGCCCATAAAGGTCCAATAGGACTTAGTTTCTGGACAGTCGCAAATAATATGGGCAATACTGCAACCAGGAATAGAACACCTCCAACAGTTAGAGTGTGGGAGCAGTCCCGCTTTATGTAATTTAATCGGTGAACAGTTCCAGTCATGAAGAATTTTAAATATACAAAATGTAAGTCTTGCTTCATGAACTCCTTTATGTAATCCCTCTAATGTCTGATCCCACTCAGATGCAGTATAGGACACAGATAGACGGGATTGCCATTTAGTTTGAAGGGCATTAGAAAGTGACTGTTCAAATAAAGGAGACATAAAGTTTTATAAAGGCCTGAGGTCACACCTTTAAATTTCCCCCACAAAGTTAAATAAGACAGTATTGGGGATATCTGGGCTAGTGAAGGGGGAGAACCTAAGTATTTCCTCAAACATTCTTGAAGTTGAAAATGCTTGGAGGCGTGTTGAATAGGAATATTACATTCTTCACAAAGTTGAGCAAAGGTTTTAAATTTCCCAGCATGAAAAAGTTGATCTAGATAGTGAATACCAGCTGCATGCCATTAAGGCCAAAAAAGAGTATGACCATTAATTCGAACAGCTGAATTATTCCATAGTGGAGCTTTAACATGAATACGAGCATTTGATGCTAGTAGACGATGCCCTCTTTGCCAAGATTTGTGCATAGCTGATAAAATCGGGTTTTCGGGATCAAAAGGACTAGTACCACTACCATATAGAAGGGAGAGGCCTGAAGCCTCAGATAAAAGATGACTCTCAATGGAAACCCATTGCGGAATATCTTTAGTGTCTGGTAAAAAATAAGAGAGTTGGGATATGTGTAAAGTGACGGAATAATGTTCGATGGATGGAAGACCCATACCTCCATATAGCTGATAAGCCTTTAATTTTGCCATAGCAAGATGAAGTTTCGCTGAACCCCAAATAAAAGCTTTGATTTTAGAATCTATTGATCTAAGGGTGGCTAAAGGAATTTGAAGGGGAAGCATGCCTAAAATATAAATAAAATGTGGAAGAGTAACCATTTTGATAGCTTGTACTCTACCCCAAAGAGATAATCCTATAGTTTTCCATTTGTCAAAATCTCTCAGCATTTGGGAAAATAGGGGAGCTAAATTGTCAGTAACTATATTTTGCAAACCTTTATTAACCAAAATTCCTAAATATTTAAGGTGGGAAGACTGCCAATGAAAAGGAAATCCATGGATCTCTGCATTTGTAGTGCCATCAGAAATAGATAATGCTTGTCTTTTGTCCCAATTTATTTTATAACCCGAGAAAGAGGAGAATTCATTAATAGTTTGAAGGAATCGAGTAAGATTAATAAGAGTAAGAAATAAATCATCTGCATATAAGGAGAGGGGTGTCCACAACTGATCAGATATTCCGCCTGAATCTCATTTATTGGAGAACTGCGCTAATCGAGGGTGGCAGCTTGTACACATTCTTTGTGGACTTGCGAGCCGCCTTCGATCTGGTGCCAAGATCCAAATTATGGAATGTTCTGGCTGACCTAGGTGTTCCGCTAGACATTCTTGCCATTCTGATGAAATTGCATCAGAATAACTTTGCACGTGTCAAATGTGGTAGAAACGGTAATTTGACTGATAGATTCCCCGTTGACAGAGGGGTGAGACAGGGCTGTGTGCTTGCACCGACCCTGTTCTGCCTCTTTGTGAATGGGGTAATCACCCATCATGACCAGGATTAATGACATTGACGCCTCCAAACTGAACGGCAGCAGGGTACCCGCAATTATGTTTGCGGATGATACCCTGCTGCTGTCGAAATCCCCTATGGGAATTCAACGCGTACTGGATGGGTTCCTTGAATTTTGTTTAGAGAGGGGTCTTGAGATCATTGTCACTAAAACAATATATATGATCCTAAACCCCACCCCATCATCACGCCCCAACCCCTCACTAGGTCTTGCGCGGCTAGAGAGGGTATCCACTTTTGAGTATTTAGGAGTAACCCTCAATGAGCACATGACTTGGGGCACACAACAGATTAGGGCAAATATGAAATTGGTCCAGATAACGGGTGGAATTTCCAGGATGTCGAACACATCATCATATCGCCCACTTGGTCCTGTCATCCAGATCTACAAATCCCAGGCAAGGGGGGCAGTCACTTACGGGGGTGAGTTGTGGGGCCACACCTCTGTCAAAAACTTAACAAGCACGGAAAATAAATTCATCAGGCAGTTGGCAGCTCTTCCATCAAGTACCCCGTTACTTCCACTGAGAATGGATCTGGGTATCAGGCCAATTGCAGATGAACTGGGTCTTAAACCATTAACCTTCTGGCGACGTCTATGGAGCAACAATGATCTTATTAACTATAGATTGGAGCTCCAGGAGTTTTTAACTTTACCAAAAGCCTTTACCATCCCACGGCTTGGATACATAAAGTGTTCCTGTGAGATCCTGGACCTACCAGATCTTTGGTCTGATCCGGTAAATGCAAGCACCAGGATTCCACGCAAGGTATTGTCAAAAGTCTATTATGACCGAAAGTTGGCTATTATCTTGAACACAATGCGTGAGGGATCCTTAACGAACTCATTTATCCAAAGCAAAGACTTCTATCTACTGGAATGTGTTCTGGATGGCATAACTCCTGTGCTGACCAGAAAGCTATTCCTGAAATGGAGATATGGCACACTTCCCCTTAGATCATTCACTAGCTCCTGGTCTTCTCTGCCGAATGCCGAGCATTGCCCGGCGTGTCTGTATTCGAAAGAAAACGATCTACATGTGGTCTTATTTTGTAAAGCCT
The DNA here is from genome assembly GCF_964261635.1 of Lissotriton helveticus. Lineage (NCBI taxonomy): Eukaryota > Metazoa > Chordata > Amphibia > Caudata > Salamandridae > Lissotriton > Lissotriton helveticus. The sequence continues at coordinate 1,434,997,065 of NC_136068.1, forward strand.
ATAAAAGAAGCAGGAGACAGTGGCTAATCCCCCTTCTTAAAAATCTGGGCTTCAGACAGTTCCTCCCTGCCTACAGAATCTTAAAAACTGATCTGTCCCCCCCAATTGGGGGGAGGAGTTGGCCTAACGGCTAGGGCGCTCGACCTCGGACCTGGGGATCTGGGTTCGAGTCTCGGTAACGACGCCAAAACCTCCTGTGATTCTGGGCAAATCACGTAATCTTCCCGTGCCTAAAATGAATGTGTGTCTGTCCTCATGTAACATAACTGGTGCTATGTAAAGCGCTCTGATACCTGATTCGGTTCGGGTCTAGTTCGCGCTATATAAAACTCTGCAAAAAAAAAAAATTGTGTTCGCAGTGGCAAAGTACCTTACAGCAATGTGGTTTACTCGTAATCGCCTTTTAAAAACGGAATTGGTCTTTTAATTAAACTTAATTTTATTATTGTTTTTTTAACCCTATTGTGATAGTGAACTGACTTATATGTAGTAGCGCAATTTTACATGCATGTTTTATTGACTGCGAAATGATTTTATTGTTTGCATACCTTTGATGATCTATTGATCGAAATAAAGATTAAATGATGAAGATTTTTGTTTTAGTACAATTGGGAGTGGGCAATGATAATATCCTCTGATTGACGAATTGTAGCAGCAAGGGGCTCCATTGCTAAAAGAAAGATAAGAGGAGATAATGGGCAACCTTGGCATGTTCCTCTCTGCATGTATCGGAATGTATTGGACAGGAAACCACCACAATTTACCTGAGCTGAGGGATTATCATACAACAAATGTACTTTATGGATAAAATCATCACCCAACCCGAATTTGTGCAGTACAGTAAAAAGATAATCCCACTCAATGCGGTCAAATGCTTTTTCTGCATCAAGCGAAAGGGCCAATGCATCTTCCAGAGAGAGATGTTTAGCATACCACAATGTATGGGCTAACATTCTTAGATGATCCCGAGAGGAACATCCTGGAACAAAACCCACCTGAGTATGATATTAAGGAAGGTAGTACTTTGGGTAACTGAGATGCTAGAATTCTGGCTAAGATTTAATATCGCAGTACAATAGAGAGATGGGACGATAACTCCCACATAGAAGAGGATCTTTGAAAGGTTTGGGCAATACAGCTATAACTGCCACGTTAGAAATAGATCCCAATGATTATTCTTTATTTGCCTCGAGAAATGCAGCATGCAGAGTATCTATAACAGTGTGGCCTGCCCACCTATAAAATTCAACAAGAAAACCATCCTCACCAGGAGCTTTATGATAAGGTAGGGCAGCAATATCTTTAGAAATCTCATCCTTTGTTATTTCTCCTTCAAGCAACACTCTGCCATTATGAGAAATACAAGGGAAGTTAACCTTCGCCAGAAAGGAAGGCATCTTATCTCTATCAATTTGATCTCCTGGAGTGTATAAGGATTGATAGAAGGAGGCAAATTCATTAACTATCTCTTGAGGCTTTGTGAGTAAGTCACCTTGGGTAGATCGAATGGCTGGAATGGCCATTACAGCTTCTCTTTGATGCAATTGTGCAGCTAATAATCGTCCTGTCTTCTCCCCTTGCTCATAGAGTCTTCCTTTAATTTTTTGTAGAACATATTCAGCTTTGGACGTAAAAAGATTATTAAGAGACATGCGTGCTTGTTCCAGAAGTTTACGATTATGCAGCGTAGGATTTGATGTATATAATCAAGAGTAAGATTGGATGTCACATTCTAATTCTGCTTGCTTTGTAGCATTATTCTTATTAGCAAGCGCTGCATCACGCATTAGCTGACCCCTGATAGTGGCCAGAATCTTGATTAAAAGAAAGATAATTCCGAAGATGGGACTGCAATTGAAGTTTACCTTTGGGTGTCCTGTGACGCTGAATACTCATTCGCCATGGTTTTCACTATTGTCGGGACAAACCTAGGTACAGAGATAGAAAAACAGGAGAATGATCAGACAAAGCAGCTTCTAGGATATGAGATTCTGTGACTAGTTGTCCTGCCTTGTGCGGTAGCAGAAAATAATCTAAACGGGAAAATATGCCATGTGATGGAGAAAAGCACATATATTCTTTGTCCTGTGTATGGCTAAGACGTCAATGATCGATCAGACCATGATCAGCTAGAATCGTGAAAAAAGCTCTATCTGCTGTGTTTGCTTTATCAAGTTGACCTGTTTTGTCTAGGATTGGATCCCGCACCAGATTCCAATCTCCGCCAATGAGATATTTTGAGGCATCAATCTCTGTGAGAAGACGGTTCAATTGTAGGAAAAATGACTTTTTAGCACCCACTGGGGCATAAATGGATCCTAAGCAAATGGAAGAGTTTCCAATACGCAATTTAGCAACGACAAATCTGCCATCGGGATCTGACCAAGTCTGAGAAAGCGTGACTGGGAGTTATCTACGAATAAGAATTGCCACCCCACATTTATGAACAGGAGTAGCATCCACAGAATCATGTTTATGGATACTACTGTGAATAACCTTCTCTACCCAATCTCTGCAAAGTTTGTCAGTTTCTATTTCATCAAGATGCATTTCTTGCAGTAGAGCTATGTCAACATGTTTGGACTGTAAATATGAAAGTACTTTTTTCCTTTTGATATAATGAGTGAGGCCATGAGCATTCCACATAATAATAGATAAAGAATGAATATGAGCCATGTTAAGATGTAGCAAAAATTGATTAGGAAGTTAGGCGAAAAAGTAACAGCAAGAGAGAGAAGTATGAGATATTAGGGGGAATACAATAAGAGGGGAGAGGACAGAAAGGAAGAGAGGGTGAAATTGGGGAAGGATACTCTGGTTAATAAGTAAAGGAAAAGTGAGAAATAATGAAGATTATATGAGTGGAAAGGTTAAGTGTTTAAAGCAAAGTTTGAAGACTTGCGAACTATATTAGATACGCAATATGTCTCTGACTGTCAACCGCGTGTCTGGGCGCACCGGAGTTCTGCTGTGGGTAGGAACTCTGTCAAGAGAAGAACAATTGTGACCACTGAAAGGAGAAATTAAGATACATTGAAAGGTAGCTGATTCCAAAGACCCAAGAATATAAAATTGGCATTAAAACGAGTGTAGTAGTGGTGACACGTTTGTATGGACTCAAAACTTAAAATTCATTAAGATAAATATATAAATATGTAAATACAAGCTCTATACAATATAAAGTATAACAGTTAAAATAAAATATATATATGCATATTTATTAGTAGAATAATGAGCCAAATATTTGATATAGAATAAAATAATAACTATAAAATAATTATCCACCAGGAATAGATGGGAGAATAAATATAAATGATCTCCAAACAGAAGCATATAAATATGGTACATATAGGAGCAGAAATATTCGAAATCTCCTAATATTATAAAAACTGTAGTTAAACCGAGTGTAAATCGTATAAATCAAGGATACAGGTGATTTTCTGAAAAAACTACATGATGTGACTTGGCGACCGGGTGTCATGTTAATTACACTTGACATAGCCCACGCACATCCTCACCCACGCACACAAAGCCCTACACGACCAAGGCCCGAGCTACCTCCACAACCGCCTCAACTTCTACGCTCCCAAACGCCACCTCCGATCGACCAACCACGCCCTCGCCGCCGTCCGCCGCATCCGAAGAGCGACAACAGGAGGAAGGTCCTTCTCCTACCTGGCCGCCAAGACCTGGAACTCCCTCCCGTCCGACCTGCGCCTGACCCAAGACCACCTCTCCTTCAGGAAGAAGCTCAAGACCTGGCTGTTCGAGCAGTAGCAGCACCCCCCCCCCCCCCACAAGCGCCTTGAGACCCTCCGGGTAAGTAGTGCGCTCTATAAATGTCTTTGATTGATTGATTGATTGATAGCCTCGCTGTATACAACCATTCACCACACGCAGGGTCTAGAGACAGTCAAACACTTTCTTAATTCCCGTGCCATAAACCTACATGACCATAATTGTATGCTGCTTCAAATGATAGATTTGTGCCTGAACAATAATCTATTCTTATTCAACAAGACTTTATATAAACAACTAAAAAGCATTGCAATGGGGGCTTGTTTTTCTCCCACCTATGCCTGCCTTTTGGTGGGCTGGTGGGAGGAACATATGCTCAAGTTAACCCACAGACATGCTTGGGACACACATATCAAATACTGTGGCAGGTACATCAATGATATTTTCATCATATGGGATGGCACTGAAGTTGAGGCTACCCATTTCATCAATTCCATCAATGATAACAACATGAATTTACAATTCATTGCAACCCTTAGCACTCAGAGGGTAGAATTTCTAGATGTGGAGGTGTATGTTTGGGAGGATAATTTGGCCACCAAACTCCATAGGAAGTCCACCGCTGGCAATTCCACATTACATGCCACTAGTCCCACCCTCCCCACCTCATTCACAGCATACGGTATGGAGAATTTCTTTGGTTACTGCGCATATGTAGCCGGGATTCTGATTTAGTGCATTGTCAAAATGAATCTATGAACCATTTTCTGTCCCGTGGCTGTCAACTAATGAACCTGCAGATGGCCTTGGAGAAGGCTCATTCCCACAGTTGTGAATTACGTTCAATAACTAGGAAAGAACAGGGTGCACAGCTCTTGAGTGGAACCCCTTTTGAATAAGAAACAACCAATTAGACTTATTACCACATTTTGTAAACAGGACAAGACCATTCGTAAAATAATATACAAGCATTGGCCCATTGTCCTCACTGATTTAACGTTGCAATTTCTGTTACCGGATCTCCCTTCCATTACATTCAGGGGGGCACCCTCTATGAGGGATGCTTTGGTGAAATCTAGTCCTGAACTTACTGTGAATGTTACCTGGTTATCCAAATTTGGCTTTATTAAATGTGCCTCCTGTCGGGCTTGCAGATTAGGAATTTAAATTTCTGAGTATTGCACAGCATTTTGCCAAATTCCGGTCCATATTAGAGCACATTACACATGTCAGACGGAGTTTGCGGTGTATGTGCTTGAGTGCACATGCCATCTAAAATACATAGGGAGCACAACATTGCCTGTTTTCAATCAAATATTGTAACTTTTGCATGCAATTGTCAACTCGGATCCCAATTACCCGGTTGCCCGACATTTCAAAGCAATACATGCTAACAGAGTTAAAGATTTGAAATATTTTGTAATTGGGGCAGTCACTCTGTCGATTCGGGGGGGGCAACAGAGAGAGACAGCTGCACCAGTTACAATCTACATTCATTTTAACTATGGATACCAGAGTACCTAATGGCCTGAACACCAGTGAGGACCTTTACAACTTTTTGTAAATATTAGGACAACGTTGACATTTCTGTGTACATGCAACATAATTTCCAAAATGCAACGGTTTAGCCAATCAGTAATGTATAAGAAGTTATTTTTAAGGGTATCCATATCATAAACTCAATGAGCTACATTTGCACATATCTTTCAATGTATTGCATTCATGAGATTGACATCCATTCACGCACTAGCACTTAATTGGCAAGGCTTGACAGTATTAGCAATTTTTGGTATTTTGCCTTTACCCCCTTCCTCTTTTAATCAGTGTGTCTTTTTCAATTATCATTAATGGTTTTTCAGCACTTTATCACATAATCTTTGCACATATTTATATAGGGAACGTTAGTTTTAGTCTTATTGAGTGCCATCGGTCTTTTTTTTGCAATTGTATATTTATGATGTATATATTTTTATATATGCTACAAATGCTTATTATCTACCATATTTATAGCAAAGGTTTTAGCATTCTTGGCTTCGGTACTGTATTAAGACATACACAATATATTATGTTTAGGCACTTGCCACTACTCTAGCCACGATGGGGACACTGGACATCAACCCCATTTGGGAGAAATAACAATTGCTATAATCAGTACCCCATATATGTGCTTATAACTCTGTATTAATTAGGCAAGCTTATACTCAGCTTTCAGTCGTTTTTGTTTTATTATCATAAATTGTTTACAGTCTGAGTGGAGATAAGACCATTATGAGCACTTTAAATTTAAATTGAATTAGTCTGTATATTTAGGCAGGCTCTTCTCGCAATACATGTTCCCTTTCAAGTATTACTTCTATGTTTATCACTCATCTCAACCAATCACGGTGGTGATTTGGCACATTGCATATAGAAAAATGGTGAAGATCGCGGAGGCGAAAGAAACGCATCTCGGGCGGTCACTTGTCTGCACACTTTATGGAAGAATAAACTGCACTATGCTTCTGTGAGCCCTCATACCTGGATTTTGTTTTTGGAGAGTCTGCCTGTTTGTGGTCCGGACCTGATGCATTCCTCCTAGCAATTGGAGGATCAGGACTTGTGTTTCATATATATATATATATTCACTGAAAAAACAATAGGTTTCACACACGTTATAGTTAACAATTAGCATTTAAAAAACCTTTCAAATTCACTGAAAAAACCATAGGTTTCACACCAGTTATAGTTAGCTTGACATTTTACTCATACAAAACCATTGAAATTCCCCCGTTATAGTTAGTTGTACTCGCTATAACTCGCGCGCCGCAATCCACTGCTGATGATGTCACGTATTACATCATTCAAGACATGGTCAGTGACATCACTGATGACATCTCAAATGACATCACTGATGACATCACTGATGACATCATCCATGTGACAATGAAATACACCTCATCACACACTAGTATAATATTTCATCACTCACTGTAAAATAGAAAGTGCCATATTTCAAACCATTGACACCAATAGTAATTTCTAAACACCCACTCAGTGATTCATAGATGTATACACACATCAGTGAGTAAGGGATGGTGTGAAGGAAAAAGAGTGAGGGGGGAGTGAGAAGAGAGTGCGTGATAGAGCAAGAGAAGGGTAGTGATGGAGGAAGAAAGGAAAGAGAAAGAGGGAGGGAGCAGGAGAAGGTGAGTGAGGGTGAGGGAAGGGTACTGATGGTGACAGAAGGAGTGTAAAGGCGAATGAAGGGGAGTAAGGAGAGTGAGAGAAGGGGAGTAGGATGAGTAAAGGAAGGGTAGTAAGGGAGTGAGTGAAGAAATGGAAAGAGGGAAAGAGAAGTAAGAGTGATGAAAAAGTATTTTTTGTTTGTCATACTTACCTTATAAGTAATGACAAGTTAATAATATATTTTTTATAAATATAGTATCTGTGGAAGAGAAGAAAAAATTGAGTTATAATATATATTTCACAATACAAAATAATTTGTACAATATGTTATGTATCTTATTTTGCTGTTCTCAAAATATATTGAATTTCACTGAAGACAGTGAGTTCAATAGTACTCATCATATAACAGCGGGCAAAAAAAAAGACAATCAATAAGATTATCTTTAAAAAACCCATTCAACATTTTCATGAATAATGTAAAAATTTGAAAAAAACATATCTTAAATGTTTTTTTCGAACAGCAATTTTTTACGTAAATATGGGACAACTCCAACAATTACAAAGTAACAACACATTATTAGTTCTTTTTTATACAGTCTAAATAAAGTTATGTACAAGAATATGCTAACAACATTTACCCGAAATAGTCATTTTTTGTTTCAGATACTTTTCCGCATGGCCAAATAGTATGTGTAAAATCCTCAGTTTGGAAATTACTTAATAGTACTCTTAAGCTTCTTTTTCCCAACCTTCTGAATCAAAAGCACCAACATCTTTTGTACCATATAACAATGGTTATACTTCCACCCGATGCTATTTATCATGTACATAGAACCTTAAATAACTAGCATGCTATCAGAATTTCAACATCATCTGGTATGCCGATGACACTCTGTTCATCCTTTATCTTAGCAAGGAGCTGTATACCATTAAAAGAAACCTCTACAGGGGAATAAAAAATTTCACCAACAACTACAACAAATCTAAAATACCTCTGCCTCACTGATGATCAACATCTCCTGTGATAGCCACATCACCCACTATCTGATACACTTACACTACCTCTACGTCAACTACAAGCATTTTTTTTAACTTGATCACCCTCACTCACAAAGTACTTTTCAACACCAGACTACCTTTTTTTAACAGCAGTGGGAATTCCCAGGCCAATTATTTTCCCTAACATTTTGGTTGTAAAAACACTAGGTAAGAATTTGGTAAGTCATAAGGCAAACGTTCTTTAAAAATCAATTGAGTATCATTACAATGAGTCCAGCCTTTTGTACATTTTAAATAATCTGTGTAATGTCCTGATGTTGTAGAAGGACCATCATGGAAAATAATTGCTATAGTTACAAAAGTTCTTCCTGATATTGATAGTTGAGAAGCCACAACATTTTTTATTAAAGTTGTCAGTTTTCTTCCATCAGGTCTGCATCGTTGCAGCATTAAAATTACATACTGTCCATATCTTTGTATAAATAATGTTGATAACATTTGTGAGTTACATTGGGGACAGACCATGTTTTGATTTGCTTCTCTAACTAGATTATTAAAAGACACTAATTTGCAGTCTGGTATAGTCAAATATATAAATCTTTCAGTGTCTATTTTATTACTACTTGAAAACGAACAACTGTCACAGTCATGTTGCCATTTATAAGAAAGGCCAAAAAGATTTTCAATATCTATACCTTCATCTTGCAAGACCATAAGCATATACATTAGAAATTCCTGACAATCTTGCTGAATATTCTGTGAAAATTGATTTAAACCAGAACATATGTCTAAAACATTTTGAATATCAGAAACACTTTCTATTTTAGTTTTATCACTACTACATTTCTCAAACACAGAATTCAACAAACAACAAAATCTTTTGTCCTGATTTTCAACAATTTGTTGTTGTAAAGTTTCAAGAAAAAAACAACATTAACCACTACATTAGCATAGCAGTTGACACCAGAACTGTTTTCAAACTGAAAACCAACAATCTCTTCAATAGTATCCTTTTTCTTGTTGCTTAATATCACTGATTCATCTAGTTTTTTGTCTTTTCTCTACAACCTCGCTAACATTTTTCTCATATCCTCTTTTTCGACCTACCACAAGCTTTTTAAATAAAGGATATTGAGGTAAATTGGGAGCATATTCTCTTCTTAACCATTATACTCTTTTACACAATTTACATCTGCACTAATCTTTGTCTCATCAAAATCAATCAGGTATAATCCAGATAAAGTTCTGACTCGAGATAAAGCAACATATGCCATACCCTCTTTAAACACAGTACTTCCAAAATTCACCAAAGCACAATCTACACTTAAACCTTGAGATTTATGAATAGTCACCGCATATGCCAAAGAAACAGGAAACTGTTTTCGGCGGACATATAAATCTTTTACAAGCAAAAATCGAGCTGAACAACGACTCAATTGTACTTCTTCAATTTCATCAAATTTGATTTACAAAAATTCAATGTCATCTCTATTTGGGTAATTAACAAAATCAACAACATTACCCATTGCTCAATTTACTAAACCTCTTTCCACATGTAAATTACGTCGTACAATTATCCGACAATTTATACATGCATATAGATTCTTTTCTAAACCAGCAGTTTTAGATATTGATTTCTCTAAATACTCCAATTTTGACTTCAACTTTTCTGACAAATTAATAGTAGCTCCTTCATGCTCTATTCTATCAATAGCTTTCAGTTTTATAATTTCTTGATTTTCTAACTTTAAAATCTTTTCATTGAATATTGAACATTCTTGCCGAGTTGGCATCAAGCATATCACTGATTTCTTTTCTGTAATTTTTCTATATATATTCTCTGGAACAATATTTTCGTTTGGAAACAATTTGAAAGTTATCGTGCCTGTAAAGCTTCTTTGCCATGTTCACTCACTTTTCCAATTCTTTTATCTTCAAGAATACTTTTATAATCAGCATCCTTTGCCTGTCGCATATTTGTAATGAGTTCTGTATATTCGAAATATGACCAAATATTAACATTTCCAATGCTTACCAGGCACTTTCTGGTGTTTTCATGTGTAACTGTTTTAAATACTGGCTGTCCTTCCACAGGAATTAGTTGTAGTAGATCTTCAAAAACGATGACCTGTTTGCCTCCAAATAACACATCATACTCTGTTTTAAGGATTTGTTGCATTCTTAAATGCACAAAGACATGCATTAAATTTGATACCATGCTTACCTCATCAATAATGAGAAGTTTTTCTTTTCAAGACTCTAGAAACTTCACAACAAGCTTCTCCAGAGAGCTTGTGGTATTCTAATTTATTTTCATGCTCTACTGGCAGCATCAATAAACGATGTTAGTTATCCCTTTAATGTTATGTGCTGCCAACCCAGTTGGAGCAGTAACAACACAAGAGAGTGACGACTCTGTTCTTTTCTGTAGATAAGTTGCAATTCCTTTCATTAAAAAACTTTTTACAGTTCCTGCTTCTCCACTCACGTACAATTGGACAGGTTTAAATGACGTACATGAACACTCTTTTTTCTCATATATTTGTTTTTGCTCAACATTTAGTTGTTTTTCCAATTCTTCTAAGTTTATTACATCATCTTGAGCTTGTTGCATTGCTCCTTCCACCTCATCCATGGGAGTTGCTGCTTCATTTTGGATAATTGGTTCTCCTAGTGGATCCTAACTCAACGAAGCAGAACTTTGACTGTCTTGAGAACTGTCTCTAGCAATCTCTGCTGCAATTGTAGCTTCTTGCTGTATTTCGTCGTTCAACATTTTCAGATAATTAGTAAAAACAGAACATTCTATAATATTTTTAGTTGCGTTGAATGAATCTTCATAACTGTCAAAATCTCCAAGTAGTTCCAGTTCTGTACGCCATGGCTTAAAGAGTTGCAAAAGAGCTAAATAGTAAAATTCCCTTTTGTCAGGAGTTTCGCAACTCAGTTTTCGGTGATTAATCAAATGTCCTTTTCTTTGTTTCACTAAACATCCTTCAGATCCAATCACAGCATATACTCCTTTATTGATATCTTCTGTAATATTCCTCTTAAAAATATAGCTTTGCAGTACTTCACAGAGACAAATGTTCTCAAGATGATTACTTCTATTTGGATAGTATGTATCCAGCATATTTGTCTTCAAAATATCTGTACTGTCTGGTTCTCTCTCTGCTAAATACTCAATTTCTTGTACAGATTTCAAAACTCGGTTTCGTGTTCTTGCAAGACCTAAACTCACCCAAATGATTGTTCTAGATTTGGAGTATAGACTTGCAGATGATAAGCGATCTGAGCATTCATGTGCTCTGATTTCTCGATGAGACAACATCTTCAAACTGTAGTTGTACAATTTATTACTTAGGCTCTTTTCATGAGAAATTTCTTCCCACATTTTCTTTAGTTCCGTTTTTTCAGATTTAGTAATGTAAGACGTTACATATCGAGCCACAGAAATGGAGTTGTCTGCAACATTGAATATCCATGTTAGCATTCCACATGGATAAAATGGCTGGGTTGTAGTAATTTATGTATTTTGACTCTTCATTTCTTCTTAAGTTGTTGGTATTTTTTGGTGATTTTCTTGTGATAGTATGTCGCAAAGATGACATAAAATTGTTCACTCTTCCTTTTGATATTACTGGACGTGGAAATCCAAAACGACATTTTGTGTAGAACCTATCCTTAGATTTGTACTTTCGACAACAGTATTTTCCACATTGATGGGTTTGAAACCGTAAGACTTGATGTCTTAAATTCTTTGTTCTGTACTTTTTGGTACAGCACATGTAGAATATTGTTCAATAAAACGCATCAATGTGTCATCTGAATCTGTTCCAAATTTGAGGGCATCTTTGATCCATAGCAGCATATGTATGTTGGGAGCACCTCTTGCTTGATACTCCTTTCTCCAAAAGAAATCCAGAACCTCTCCAAGAGGAGGATTTTTTTTTGGGGATAAAAGACATCATAGCTTCAAATCTATGATTGAAATACCTGCATACATTAACTGGATCCAAAGAGCACAGTTCTCCAGGTGTCTTGTATTCTATATTTTCTATGTTTGCATTTGCCTCTCGAAGAAATTGAAGTAAATCTTCCCAAGCATACTCTGCACAGCTTAGAGTAAGGAACCATGTAGGAGTTCCTAAGTTTCTTAGCATACATTTCAATTCCCCATGACGACGGTACAAATACTCATTAGTACCACGCTGACATTCCTTGAGATTAATTACTTTTTAGTATATGGTTCACTGCATAAGAAAGTCCAGACAAGTCACTCTCAAACAGAAGATGAAACAAATATGGAATACATTGGCAAAACCTTGGATCTTCTGCGTATAATCTTGACGTCCGGTATTCAGATGTAGGAATCTGCACAGGTCGTTCATCATATCGTCCACCTTTGCCTGTTGGAAATAACTGAGGGAAACAACGAGCTTCCAAGCTTTCTTCCCATACACTAATGGGCCTTCCTTTTGCTTCTTTCATTTGGAATAACTCAATTGTATTCCCCAACAATTCTTTAGAATGAAGTGGATGCACACTATAATGTTCATAAATTTCTTCAATTCTGGACACATCCACTTTTTCAATTTGTCCAGTTGACAAATCACTGTACTCTTCTACAGTTGTTTCCTTTTCTCGTACATATACATTTTTATAGTATTGATTATTTTTTACCAAATACAACGTTGCCTTTTTCACTTACCTAACATCCACTAATTCTTGCGAGATTTTCTTGCTCTTCGTAGCAACGCCATTAACTAGAATAACTAGAGGTTCCTCTTCCACAATTTCTACACCAATTGTTTCAGTATTTTTCTTTAAATCTAGAGGCAAATATACACTCTTCCCTTTAATCCTCTCTGTAAATCTGAAGGAGGCAATTTCCCTGTCTTAGGCTCCAGACGAACAATAGCCTGAAATGGATGCACGCATTGAATAAGAATAGACTCATAAGTATTTAAATCCATCAGTTCAGAAGGAATATTTACCAACTCAAGATTATTATATACAGCTCTAGCAGGCATTTATTTTGTTTTCATTTAATTTATTATACCAATATTTACAAATACGTTGATCAGAACCCAAATCAAAACAATTCTCTACCAACAAATAAGTTGTAAATTCCTTCCACTGAATATTATTCTACTTTTCACTTTTGAAATATAGATCAACTAACCTGGCCTGATTTTATAATGAATTCGTCTACAACAAATACAAGAAAAGTTTGGCCTTTCACCCGAAATGACCATAAACCTTGTCATTTCTTGCTCATAATTTTCTGTACTAAAAGTCTGGACATTTTCTTCCACATTTCCTTCTATTAATGTATCTGTTTCTTCTTCTTCAGGACCAAAGTAACTAACCTCAATTTCTTCACAAATGTTGATTTCATCTAATGCAAAAGAGCACTGTTTAACTGTTTTAGCTTAAGTGCTGGACGTTTTGCATAATACAACCTTCTCACTAATTTTCTCACTTCAGTAAGAAATTGTATTACTGGTTGAGGGGGTTGAAACTCTTCTCAAGCAATAAACACAATTCTTCTCAGTGTGAAGTCACAAGCAGTCCCTAAATTAAACTGCACTCTATCCTCGGGTAGCTTGGCACAAGCAGCTAGACTTAACTCAGAGGTAATGTGTGAAGTATTTGTTCAAAACTTCAAACAGTAATACAGTGAAAACATACAGCAGGACACAATAGAGTTAGAAAAACAAAGTAATGTTTAATAAATAAATCAAGACCTAAACAACAAAACTCCAAATAGTACAACTGGAAATATTCACTTGTAAAGATTTTTGTGAAAATAGCGCCAAAATGCGTAGAGGTCAACTGTGGATAGCTGATCACACCGGATCGGGACAAAGTCACAAGTCCTGTCCAACCACGATTGAGTGCGAGCTGTCTACAGGGACCCAGTTAGGCCAGCTGAACATCATACCTTATATCCTGGTTTGCGGGGCATTCGAAGGATACATGTCGAAAATGAGTCACACAGCCAAACGATGCATCTGTTCTGAGATGCAGCGAGGCTTTAGTGCAAGGTCCTGCATCATCATCAAGGATCCTCCCAAAGGCTTACAATCCAAAACCCGGAGTTATGGATGTGCTGCGCAGTCGGGGTAAAGCTTTGGTTCTGAGAAACTGCAAAGTTATGATGCTGTGTGTCCGATGTCGTCATCGAGGCTGCCGTCAATGAGGGATGTGAGGGTTGCGAGAGCCTACTTTAAGGATGCATTTGCAGTTCTGACAGAGTGACAGGCTGTGATAAGCTGCAGATCTTCATGGCAGTTCCAATCCAAGCATTAACAGCGATGCAACATTTCTGCTCTGGGTTGCCCCGCTCACAGCAAAGGAGATTGCTCAGTTCCTCTGGAAGCACAGTGGTAGGCAGAGAACCCTAGGCCTACTTCTAAGGGTCAAGGACTGGGCTGGCATCACTTGGCAGGGTAGACTCACAGATGGCAGAGTCCAGATGTTGGATCAAGATTTTTGGAGCTTTCTGTCCCTGAGGCTCAAGTCAGGAGGCCACCCAACTAGCACTTGAAGTCATTGGGGTGCTGGGTACAAGAGATGCAGGTCCAGTCCTCCTTATCCAGGCAAAAGGGCAGCAGACTGCATGTTGGCACAGCAAGGGAGTAGTCCAGCAGGGCTGCAGACTGGCAGACTAGCAGAATTTCAGCAGCTCAGCAGTCCTTGTATCCACAGGATAGAGTAGTGAAGCGGTGCTGTCTGAGGTCCACTATTTATACCCATGGGTGAAGTGGGGGACGAACTTCCAGAAATTTCCCTTTGATATCACAAGGCATCCTTCCTTCCATGCTGTGGCCCCAGGCTAACTTCAGAGGGGGACACAGACCTTGGTGTAGAGGCAGGACACAGCCTATTCAAGTGTACTCCGCCCTCCTATCCTGCCAGTGATGTCCCATCCTGCCAAACCTAAGCTCTCTATTATCTGTTCCTGTCTAACAGGAGTACACAAAGCCCAACTATCAGCTAAACCAAGTCACCAGACCAGGAACAGGCTGCAAAGAATAAATTGCTAAGGCAGGAACATTCTAACTTTCTATTTTCAAAATTGCAATTAGGATTTTTCATAAATATTCCAAAAACAGCATACATGAACAGCTTATGAAATATATATAATAAGGTATTTCAACTATTATCTTATGGGAGAGGTAGGCCTCGCAGTAGTAAAACATGTATGTAAAAATGTATGTAGAAGCTTTTACTCATGCCAGGACATTTGAAACTCAAAGTTACATGCCCTACTTTTTAAATAAACTGCACAATGCCCTCTGGGCTGTACAGGGCCAACCCTACAGGTGACTTCAGTGTATTAAAAATGAAGGGTTGGGTCAGGTCGAAATAGCAGTTATCGACAGTGCACACACAGGCTGCAACGGCAGACCTAAGACATGTTAAAGGGCTACTTAAATAAGTCGCACAATCAGTGCCTCAAGCTTACTAGTAGCATTTACTTTACATGCCCTGGGCACATGTGGTACAATTCTACTAAGGAGACTAACAAGTAAATTTAATATGCCAACGAGGGGTTAACCAATGCAACATTTTTTTAAGGAGTGAGCACATGCACTTTAGCACTGGCTAGCAGTGGAAAAGTGCGCAGAGTCAATGAGCAGCTAAAACGAAATCAGTCATAAGGGATGAGAGAGGCAAAATGTTTTGAAGAACACCACCCTAAGCCTGACAGGTCTAATATTCATTAAATCCAAAAAGCCTTATTTTTCAATACAGTACTTCCAAAGAAGATGTTTATTATTGAAAAGCAAACATATAACATTCCTCTCGTGCTGGGAGATTTCTCCCAGCATGAGAGGATAGTTTGATTAACAGGCTATTGCTAAAAGATTTAGAAGGTAGAGCCGGCTCTGTCATCAGAAGCCTATCTAAGACTAAATAGAGCTGGGGACCTGAGAGTTTGACAGACTGGACATTTGCCACTTTTCAGTTGTAATAAATCAAACAGGCGGTCAGTCTTGAAATCGAAATGTTCTTAAATGACAACTCCTATTGAAGCCTCTTAACAGCACACCTTCAATCTCCCACCTGACACAATAGAACTCCTGAGAACACTCTACAGAGAAAGAGGTTCTGCTATGATTGATTGTTCCATGTTTTAAATTTCATGCATTGATAAAGACGTACTGGCACATACATCAGAAATGCCATATGCGATTCCTCATTAGCAAAAAATAAGGAATCATAGAAGCCTATGTATGTAGGAATCGCAAAACAAATTGTGATTCCTAGAAATTGCGATTCTTAATTGCAAAATCACAATTGTTTTTTACTTTATTGCATTGCATTTAAGGAATCGCAAATTGTGAATCCATAAATGCAATTGCAATTAAAGTAATAGCAATTTTGCGATTACTTAAATTGCGATTTTTGCATTTGGGATGATGCATCCAAATGCAAAAATACCGGTCCCAAAAGGGACCAGTTTGCGACAGGTTTTTGCTTTGATGCATGCGGGCCCAAAAGACAACTAAAATAGAATCTTCTATTGGAACATTTTAATCATACTTTCTAAATTTACAAACATAGTGAACATATACTATTACACCAGGACCAGGGCTTTTGAGTAGCGATTTCTTCAACTAAAGGATTGTATGAAATTTCGGGATCAGAAATACTATAAAATCTGAGTTAGTCTTTTGTGATTATTGTTCTAAGAAATTGATACCGTTGAACTAAATACTAATAAAACAACATGGGACCTTTCAGTTTTAAAACCGGTATAATAATTTTCATTAGTATTGCTATACGAATTCAGGGGCATATTAACAAGGCCAGGCGATAATTATAGCTAAGCCCACTTAGCGCTAGGATAATTATCGACGGCCAACTCTGAATTTTATCGGAGTGATAGCGTGCTATCAGCAACGCTTATCTCCAAAGCGATAAAATTCAGAGCGCAAGCTGCCAAATGTCAGATTTTCGCCGGAAATACAGCGATAATCCTACAAGGTTTGGTGATAGCTTGCTGATAGGGATAGACATACTGAGCCATGATATCCACCTTACATAGAATATCATGGCTAAGTCAGAAAAATACCAGATGTTAAAAAGCAGCATTAACCGCGGTTAGAGCTGCTTTTTTGATCGCTAACAGGGTTAGCGACATCCTTGATAATAGGCGAAATGAAGCTCAGCGTCATTTCTCCTATTATTTCACTCTGGAACGCCTAGCGTAGAGTAAAAGGGTGCTAACATGCAAATTTGTGTGTTAGCACCCTGTTGTGGAGCGGCTTGTGCATATATGATTTTGTTATGCTAACGCTACATCTGAAGAATGTTGCAATTTGTGTCTTCAGTGTGCGCAAAGTAAAGTCAGAATCTCATGAAATGTTGTATTTTCATTTACAGATATGTGCACTGAGTATTCTCAAAACAAACAAAGTTACATCCTTAGTTTCTCAGGTATGATTATTTTTCCAAAATATTTTCTAAAGTATATTTCAATATTTGCAATTTTGCAGAAATAATGTGTAATATGTAGCTAAGCTATACATCTGTATTTATCCTGTCTTTACAAAACTGTAATTTCTCACATTGTTGCTTATTCCTGTAATATTTGCATGGCGTTGATTTCTCGTACTATTCATTACTTTTTCTGCTATTCGCTGTTTACATTCTAAATATAAATATTGTGTGCTATGGTTTGCACCTCATATTGCTATGAGGCCACTTCAGGGCACAGAACCATGGACAGTACAAGAAAGGATCTGTGATAATTGTTTTTGAGTTCTCTGGTAGGTATTGTTAAACACTATGTGACATTGTCTTCTTACAAAAAGCTATGATTGTAATGTCATCATGTAAGTAAGTACTAAGATTATAGAGCGCACGAATGCCCAGGCATCTTGGCGCTATAGCAGGACAATGGTTTTAGCACAGGAGGAATGGCTTACTGTTGCCTGGTAAATAACCATGTCTTCAGCAATTTCCTGAACCAAGGCCTTGAGAGTTGGAATCCGATGTTGTCTGGTAAGTTATTAAATAGCCTGGACGCACAATATGTCAGGCTTCTTCCTCCCAATCTAGCTCTTTGTATTCTGAGTACCTGGACTAGACCTTTGTTAGCCGATCTATGATTACGCTGAGTAGTATATTGCAGAAATAGTTTCTATAGATCTGCTTCTCCTCCGCCAAACTTGACATTGTGTTGCACCTGCAGCCAGTAATGTGTTTTAATGGTGCCAAAAATGTGATGGAACTTTGGAATATTTAGCAGCATTAAGGCTGCAGAATTGTGTAAGGATTTCAGTTTAGACAGTTGGCGCTTGTTTATGCCCATAAAAAGGACATTGCAGTAGTCAATCCGTGAGAGGATTAAAGCTACAACAACCGATATCTGTATTTCCGGGGGGATAAAGGGAACATTTTTCCGTAGGACTTATAGTTGAAAGAAGCAGGCTGAAGTAAGCTGATTAATTTGGCCTGTGCATCCAATCCGTAATAGGTTTTAGACAGCCATGGAATTTCCCAGCGACGGTGCCTACATTTGAAGAGATGAAAATGACAAGTTTGGTGTCATGAGCGCACGACATCAAAGAGAACCCATGTCCTCTGATTAGCTCAGCCAGAGGTGTCACAAAGATGTTGAAAAGCGTTGGGGACAACGCTGACCCCTGGGAACTCCACAAGGGAGGGAACATCTCTCTGATTGGTAGTTGCCCCAGCACACCCTTTGTGCCCTAGCCACGAGGAACAAGGCCAAAAGACTAAGAGCCACCTTATATATTCCTCTTGCCTTTGAATTAATACCTGATAGTTCAAGGTATCAAATGCGGCTGAAAGGTCCAGTAGGATTAGAATGGCCCTTCCCCCTCCATCCAGCTGCCTATGTATTTCCTCATTGGCCAAAATTAGGGCTGATTCAGTGGAGTGGTGTTTTGAATCTTGATTAATCGAGTTTTCCAATATTTTCGCTGCTAATGTTAGACAAGATATGGGCCGGTAGTTTTCAACCACATCGGTTCCAAGGATGGTTTCTTTAAAATTGGCCTAACATATGCCTTCTGCCAAGAAGTGGGAAAGATTCCTGAACTCATGTTGTTATTTAGAATTGGGGCACGTTAGTTACTGATCTTATCAGAGACTGTTGGAAATGGCCCTTTTTGCATGGTTATCCCCAAACATTTAGCTTCTTCCTCCCTTGTTTTACCTGACCTGTGGTTGTTGGCAATAGGACTCTGGGCACTTTACCACTGCTAAAGTGCATATGCATATGCTCTCTGTATAAATTACTATTATGTTATCCATGATTGGCATATTTGTTTTACCAGTAGGTCCCTAGTAAAGTGCACTGAGTGTGCCAGGGCTGGTGATTCAAATGCTACTAGTGGGCCTGCAGCACTGATTGTGCCACCCACATGAGTAGTGCTAAAATGGTGTCTGATGTCTGTCACCACAGTGCC
This sequence comes from Lissotriton helveticus, assembly GCF_964261635.1. Lineage (NCBI taxonomy): Eukaryota > Metazoa > Chordata > Amphibia > Caudata > Salamandridae > Lissotriton > Lissotriton helveticus. The sequence goes on from NC_136068.1 coordinate 1,435,016,420, forward strand.
TGTGTGGAGTTGCTAACTGCCATGCTGACCTGACCAGTGTCTCCACTGGCTAGGCCTAACCCTTCCTTTTCTGTGCACATTGGACACCACTATGGAAGGCCCAAGGTACCCCCCTGGGCAGGGTGCAGTGTATGTGAAAGGTAGAGCATGTACTAATGTAGGTGAAATGCTTTGATAGTAATATACTCCCAATTTCATTTTTCACTATTGAAAGGCTATCTTGCCCATAAGCTATAATGGGGAATGCTGTGTATAATGTTTACCTGCATATCTTCCCATAGGAGCAAGATGGAAAATTAAAGTTTGGTATCCCTGAACTCAGAATTTAAAAACACATCTATTAAGAGGGATGGTTTTTAAATCCTGTGTTTGAAAACAGCACTTTTAGAAAGTGGCTGTTTTCTTGTCTGACCTTTCTGTGTGCCTTGGCCTGTTTCTGAATTGACTGTCTGGTTTGTGAGTGACAGGGGCTGGGGTGGCTCCCAGAGACTGAGTGAGTCATCCCTGGGCTGAATAGCTCCATCTGCATCTTGAGTGGTTAGGAGGGGATAGCGCCTCGGCCTGAATTGGGCTGTGCCTGCCTTCCACAATGCTGGCTCCACCTCCTGCTGGGTGGCTGATGACCCTGCACCTCTCTCTCCAGGACTGACCAGAAAGGGTTCTGACTAAGCCAAGGCCTCTCTGCCCTCAGAGAACAAAAAGAAAAGTGGTGTAAGAAGGGCTACCCAGACTACAGAAGATTAGATCATCCTGGAATCAAGAAGGAACCTTTGCCAAAGAGAAAGCTGGAAGACTGAAGAGGAAGGACTGTCCTGCTGTGTGTTTTGGGGGCTGATCTGCAGTTGCTTTTCTGCCAAAGAGAGGGGAAGGACTTTGCTGTTGCTGTGTCCCCTTGCTTGAAGAGATCTCCAAGGGCCGGAGGAGCGCAGGCCTCCTGTTAAGCAGTCCCAGGAACAAAAGGACTTCACCCCCAGCTTCCCCCCTGAACTCTGCTGTGTGAGTTCTGCCCTTCCAAGAATGCTTGATCCATTTGTGGGGCCTCTGGAAGTAGTTGCTTGCTGTTTGGGGAGCTGGAAAAGAAGAACAGAAGATGTACAATTTTCATACATCGCTCGCTTGCGCAGTGCATCATCGACAGTGCGAGAAAATTCCAGTCGCTGCGAATATCGTCGCAGCGTCTGTTGCCGCTGCAAGAACCAACACATCGTTTGCTTGCGGAGTGCATCGCCCCGGTGCGGGAAGATTCCTGTTGTTGCGAATATCATCGTAGAGCCTGTCCTCGCTTTGAGAAACCGTTGCATCGCTTGCTTGCAGATCGCATCCCGTCGCTGCGAACATCGTTGCAGAGCCAATGCATCGAGAGGGCGCGAGAGGAGAAGATCAACGCTGTGCATCGCGCATCGTCACCGCACCGGAGATCGCCGCCATCCCGAAGTTCGTTGCATCATGCCTGTTCGAGACGCTTCCTACCAAACCTGTGCACTGGAATTCATACAAGGTATCACATCCCTCCCCATACAGACCGGATTAGTCGCAACATGCCCGCTGCGTGCGGCTGGGTTGTCGCATCGCCTCTCCAGGGTCTCAGGAGTGATGCATTGCTTGTTTTTCAACACTGCAGCTTCCACTTGGAACTTTTGTCGCATCTACAGGTACTTTGGGCTAAAAGTGACGCAACTGTGGATTATTTTGACCCAAACCCTAGAACTCTTTTAAACTCATATTCTTGAACTGTGTATGCTGGATTTTTGTCATTCTAGTCTAGTGAAGTTCAGATAAAGATACTTTATTTTTCTAAACTAGTGTGGAGTCCATTTGTGGTGTTTTCACTGTGTTACCTTGAGTGTTGGTACACAGACATTACACATTGCCTTTAATAAGCCTGTCTGCTCGTGCTAAGCTACCAAGGGGGTGAGCAGGGGTTATCTAAAGAGTGTATCCCCCTTACACTGACTAGAAGCAAGGATCCCTATTTGGACATTGGTACCTACCTCTGCCAACTAGGGACCACCAGACCTAACAGAGACCAAATGTATTATAACTGGCAAGCAGGAGTCTGTTGGAGACATCGATTTTGCTGCTAGTCACAAGCAATTTGTTCTCTCCATAGATAGAGGGGGAAACCTGCTCAACTGACATGCTGTGTCTGGTCTGTTTAAGTTAGCTGGCTCAGGTGTGCTGGTACTACAGGAGATCGGGAATTTCCCTACCAATTTGTTGTAGATCAGTTGTACTTTAGTCTGGAAGAAGCTTGCCATCTTGTCGCAAATACTTTGGTCCGGCACAAATTGATTTTCTTGATTTAATTTGGATAGTGTCATGACCATCTTAAAGAGCTCTCTTGAGGACTTTTTAGCCCCCTTCAATTTCATTTGTAAAGTACATTGTTTTCACATTTTTGATGGCTTCCTTGTACACCTATAAGACGAGTTTAAAGGGCAGTTTTGTCTGTACTCTGTAACCTGCTCTCCAGCCCGTCTCTAAGTGCCTACATCAGATTTTATTGGCTGTAAGGTCTGGGTTGTACCAGGGGTCAGAGGCCCTTTTTTGCAGTTGTTTATTTAGGCTTAACAGGGCCAGCTGATCAATGGCTGATCTGATCAATCCATCCATGTTATCAGATGCCTCATTGACATCTTGCCCTATTAGCAGTGGACTTATACCCAACAACTCTGTTAGCTCTTCTCTCCTGATTTTATGCCATGACCTAGATTTAACAGGAGGCAGGATCTTTGGCTGGAACCTATCCTTCTACTGGTAAGTGAGTTTGAAAATGGCATTGTGATCCGACCATGTTAGTGATAGTATTTTTTCAACTGAAATGTTAGGGTTGTTGGTAAGGATACCAATAGCATTTCATTAGTATAAGAAATTACGATTGATTTGACACCCTCTTTGGTGGTTAAGTTCCATGTACTGATGACCTATTGACTGAATTTTATAAAATGTACTAAGATCTACTAGCACCACACTTGCCGTGAGTGTACTATGAAGCTCTGGAAAGGGGCTTACTTTCCAATTCTTCTCCCTAGACACACTAACCAAATCCATACAGTACGATCCAACCATTGGTTATGGGACATGAGTAGCAAAGCAGTCCAAATACAAGCAACTCCATATGACTCTTAACTCAGGAGTAAGCCATTGAAGGGACACAAGTAGCCAAACTGTTGTTATTCAATAGTAATCTTTAATGATGCTAGAAAAATTTATTTGCTAGAAAAATTGTTAGATAAAAATAAGTCTGTCATCTAATTTAATATATTGAAGGCAAAGTGGAACCCAAAATCAGTATTTGCCATCTTCCCAAGTTAATCACCAATTCCCATGCCATTCAAATATGTGGATTGCATCTATCAGGTTGAGGGGTAGGGTATTTAAACTGCATCAATTGTTTTGAGAAACCAGCACCTTCACGCTCACTCTGCATGTAAGCAATGGTATCATGATTTGTATTCTCCAATAGACGAAGATACTTGGTCGTACTGCTGTCAACACGTCAAATCTAGAGAACTTGCTTGACAATGTTGGAGGTGTACTGTCATGTTTAAACTATTTCATACATAAGGCATTACAAATCACCAAAATGTTTGCTTTCCATATAGAGGATTAAGATGAAAGGCCAAATTCTTTTGAAAAGGATTTCAAAAGATCTTATGACTAATGACCTGACAATAATTGTGGAAACTATGTGGAAACAAATAAGTAAATCCAATATGTAATCAATATTTAGGTGTACACATACGTTTATTGTGAATAACATTTAAAACGTATTAAAATGTAGATCTATTTATTGTCCTGCACTAAACTCCAACAATGAATTAAAGAACAAAAACCAAGTGGCCCTTTCAGCTGAATACTGTGCAGTGTGGGGTGATGACAATTCTACCCTGTAATAATGAAACATTTACTGGTTTCAGGTGTTCAGCAGTTGGGTTATGGCCATTGAGGTCCTTCAATCTAAACTGTGTATCAAACTTCCTTTGGAACTGACAGAGACCACCAACTTTATTACATCTTATTTTAAAAACTAAACCCTTTGAGTTTTGTCTTTTCATTTTCTGGGGTTCCTCCTCATTCTCATGTTTTGATTCTCTGTCTCTTGTACTAGTTCCATGATGCCTGTTCATATTTGCTGCCCTTTAGAATTTGCTAAATACATTACTGCATGATCTATCTTTTATCAGCTCCATCTTGACTTGACTATAAAAATGTTATATATCTTGCTGTGCTGGTTGCAGTCTTACATGAATTGCAGTACTTCACTATGCCACAGTTGAGCAAGTTTCTAGCATGCCCAGAGGATCATGGATAAAAGATGTTCTTGCATTAGCTACCAATTTGGAAATCACTTTGAAAGCCATGTGCAGAAGGCAGTTCATTTAAATACTTAACATGTCTGGTCTGCTAAGTTTAACTGTCATGTTTCAAGTTATAACTTGGATTCTACACTTCATGCCTTATTTCAGGTACCTGCAAATAGAGTAGTCACCTTTGAAGATAGTGTTGTGGTTGTCAAAATAGAGTTGTACCTGCTCCACCATTAATATGTGTTAAGCATATTTTTACAAGGTTCTAGAAACCCCTTAAAACGTGTCTTTTTATCAACTAGGTTTTTCCAGGTGGTAAGATTTAGGTCATTCTCCTAACAATTTTTCAGATCTTAATCAATTTAATCTGGGAAAACCCCTTTCTTCAGTAATAGAATCTCCTATCTCCAGTGCTCCCACATAATTTTAATTTACCAAGTGAACAGAGTCTGCTGGTGTTAAAGGGCATGAGAGGTGTTGGCGTACTACCATGGGTGCCCGGGAGAAGAATATATGAGCAGCTCTATTCAAAAAGCTAATAGATGAGCTGTGATGAAAGGTATTTACCTTGCACTCGCTGCATCGCCAACTCGGTGATGCAGTGGATGCATGGTAAATAGCTTTATTTATTTATTTACTTACTTCACTCCTGACAGTCGTATGTCTGACTCCACTAACTGGAGTTTGCATTTCTGAGATTGTGAGATGAAAAAGAACTGGCAAGGTCGAATAATTTGAATGAAGAACAAAGTGAGTGTTAGCAGTTTGTACTATTAGACAAAGGGAGGAACCCAAGGACACTTTAGAAGCACAGACTGGAATATGGGAGAAGTGTTCAAGGTGCCAAGTTCTTCCTTGGAAACTGGAAAGATACTGTGATGTGTATGAGATCATATTTCTCAAATGTTCTTCAAGCATTTAAAGTAGTGAACCTGCCTAGGGGTTAGTCAGATTCCCTTTAGACTTGGAGAGGTACAGACCTGTCTTGACTTTTCTGACTGTGTTGTTTCATGCTATACATGATTCTTTATCTAAAGAACTTGTACACAGATTTGGATGCTGACACTTTTCTTTCTTTCTTGATTCAATAGGGTTTTCCCTATCCTTAGCTTAGTGTAGGGTTTAGTAGGTGCTGCAAATCTTCTCCATCTACGGGGTGAAAGATCAAAACCATTTGTCTGGTAATCAAGTACTTTTTCCCATATTTTATGTTGCAGCAACAGAGATCCTTATGCTCTCTGTTGTTGAGGACCAAATATTGTGCGACGGTTTGGTCTTCCTTAAATATTCCAATATTTTTACAGTATGTTTTCGAGATTGATTTATATTAGTCTGACTATGAGTTTGTAATAAATCTTTTAACTTCAAGTTACTTACCCAGACTATTAGTGTGTGGTCCTAATGATCACGCTATACTTGGAGATTTAAACTATTATTAACCCCTTTTCCTCTCAGGCTACAAAAAGGTCTATTGACCAGAGTTGAATTGGTAGTGACGCCCCAACGCGTTCTCACAACATATGGGTTGCTGCTCGTCTGTGGCTCCCCCTTTCTTATTCCATCCCTGCCATGACCTACATCCAACATGTCACCTTCGCCCTAAGTGTGGCAGGGTATGCTCAGACGTGAGTCCCTTGTTCACTTGGCCACTGGATTCAAGATAGCCTGGCTGATGAGGATTATGAATCCGAAACCGGTCCCAGGATGCTTGTTTCCGGTCCAGGGAAGACATGGCTTGGCAGTTCGGGCTGGACTGTTCCCATTAGGCACAGGGTCAGACTGATTTGCATATAGCCATGTCTGAACTGGGGTGGCTGAGTGAACTAAAGAATGGTGATGGATTAAACCCAGATCAGTTGACTGGGGGTGAGTGTTTGATTTGTTCAAACGCTCCGTCCATCATCCCCTTTTGTATCGCTTTGTTCGCCCCAAGTGTGGCAGGGTATGCTCAGACGTGAGTCCCTTGTTCACTTGGCTACTGGATTCAAGATAGCCTGGCTGATGAGGATTATGAATCCGAAACCGGTCCCAGGATGCTTGTTTTTCGGTCCAGGGAAGACATGGCTTGGCAGTTCGGGCTGGTCTGTTCCCATTAGGCACAGGGTCAGACTGATTTGCATATAGCCATGTCTGAACTGGAGTGGCTGAGTGAACTAAAGAATGGTGATGGATTAAACCCAGATCAGTTGACTGGGGGTGAGTGTTTGATTTGTTCAAACGCTCCGTCCATCATCCCCTTTTGTATCGCTTTGTTCGCCCTAAGTGTGGCAGGGTACGCTCAGACGTGAGTCCCTTGTACACTTGGCCACTGGATTCAAGATAGCCTGGCTGATGAGGATTATGAATCCGAAACTGATCCCAGGATGCTTGTTTCCGGTCCAGGGAAGACATGGCTTGGCAGTTCGGGCTGGACTGTTCCCATTAGGCACAGGGTCAGACTGATTTGCATATAGCCATGTCTGAACTGGGGTGGCTGAGTGAACTAAAGAATGGTGATGGATTAAACCCAGATCAGTTGACTGGGGGTGAGTGTTTGATTTGTTCAAACGCTCCGTCCATCATCCCCTTTTGTATCACCTGCAAGATTCCATCCATATGTTCAAGGACTCTCCCTTTGCTGCTCTTTCAACAAGTTAACACTGTTGTTCTCATAGAACCCTGGTTTCTCAGGATGGTCACCCTCTGTCAAAGGCCATACTGCTGCAGTGTTTGGCCACTGCAATATTTTGCTTCCTCACAAATTTTTGAAGTGGACTATGTAAACATTGCCCTCTCAAATTGAACCTTTGAATGATTTTCGACCAGCTAACCTTTACGGGTCCTAGTATCCATGCCTCTACCTTCAAACTATCCTTCAAATTGTTTATTAAGTTTCCCCTACCCAGAGTGATTACATTGATTTACCCAAGATGAATGCGGATATCTGGCCTGCTCTCATGTGATGTGGGCCCAGGGCTTATAGGTGCCATGTCTGTTGTTCTGCCTTCCAGTCACCAACACCCACCTCTTGCTGCATCCTACAGAGATATGTTGATGGAAGTGACTTCGCTTTGCAAGCTTGCCGCAACTGTTTTTGTGACAGTGTCTTTTGATACTCTTGGCAGCATACTTATGGATTGCTTGTTCCACCATCCCCTTGATTGCCTGCTTATAAGGTCCCTGCTGCAGATAGCTCCCCTTAGTAACCTAGATGCGGGTTATCTGATGCACAGCTACCTCCAGTCTCTTTCACTTCTGGAAACTCCTCACTTCTTCCACCACTTGGTTCTTACAGCAGCTGTAGTGCTAATGCCGTCAGCACCTGCTTGTCTTCTCTAGTGGTTGATGGTAGCAATGCTACCCACTGCATCTGGCTCCATCTCTCTGGCTGTCCTCACAGCTGGATTCTCTTAGTCAGAATGTGGCAACAGTTATCCCTCCTGTAGGGCCAGACTCCATCCCGTGGGCGCTGTCGGCAACAAAACCCTGTTATTTTTTATTTTCACCTCTACTACTCCCAAGAGTGAAAGAAACTACGGGATTTTTGAGGACCCGAATTTTCGGTCTTAAATCTACAGGAGTCTCCATTTTTTCTTTAATTCCAAAAGGCTAATGTGAATAAGAGCAACCTTTCATGGTTATACGTACAACTTTTGTAATCCTTGTCTTTTGAATCAGGGCTGTCAGGGTCCTCCATTTACCTATAGTATTTCTCCTCTGTATTATTATGAATTAACATTTACATACAACAATTTATTTGTATTTTTGCCTCTATCCTCACAAGTAAATGACCATGGTAATCTGGTATGTCTGCGTTTATTTTTAAAGCACAATGTCGGATACAAATTTGTATTTTTACACTTGTTTGTAAAAATGTGAGGCAAGGTAGTAAGAGGGTCCACAGATACTGCACCAGTCCGAATTTCTAAGCTCGATATGAGGGATAACTCATTAAGTACACGTTTTGACCTAGCTCAGAAGCACATTTGCATAACTGAATTAATATTTGAATCCTCAGTTGTTCTGCCCTGATTTCTGCTGCAATTTCTTAGATACATGATTGTAGTAAGAGGTCTGTTATTTGAAACATTTAATTTGTTTTATAGGGAACTCGGGGGCATATTACCAACGATTAGCGATGTTTATCGCTAACGAGGCTTAGCAACGAATTTTTTAACGCTAAGCATCGCCGGAAATTATCGCAGAGATAACTTGCTATTAGCAAGGTTTATCTCAGAAGTGACAAAAATCCTTGCTCTAACTGCCAAATGAGAGATTATCCCTGGAAAACCAACGATAATCTCTCGAAGTTTGGCGTTAGCTTGATGATAGGGGCTCACAAACTTAGCCATGATATCCACCTTCCATAGGATATCATGGCTAAGTCAGGAAAATACCTGGTGTAAAAAAAGCAGTGCTAACCGCGGTTAGCGCTGCTTTTTTTATCACTAACAGGGTTAGCGAAATCCTTGATAATAGGAGAAATGTCGCTTAACAACATTTCTCCTATTATTTTTCTCTGGAACGCCCCCTTTGCATCTCATTAGAGATGCAAGGGGAAGCGTAGAGAAAAAGGGTGCTAACGTGCGAATTTGCGTGTTAGCACCCTGTTGCTGATAGGGAGATAATTTTATCTCCGCTTTCTTGGCTTTTAAAGCCAAAAAAGCGGAGATAAATCCCTTGATAATATGCCCCTCGGTGTTTGTGTTTACAGCTGGGTTTTATGAATTGCAGAACAACTGTTTACTAAAAAGGAGTCATACAAACAACGACAATCCTTTATCTTTACCTTTATAGCTGTTTGGAGCACCACCCGAAAATGCACCCGAAGAGACTCTACCTTCTGGCGATAAGTAAGGACTGCTTTTTCATCCTGGATTCATTTATGGTTTGTGACTGTAATAGAAATGCTCCTCTCTGTTGCCCTCACTCATGAGCCTTTGTCTTTGTTTTTTTCTTTCTCAGCATCCCATTAGTGCACGTTTCATCAGATCTCTCGGAAGGAGAAAAAATATCCATTCGAGAGAGACGTAAGGTGGTGTCTGCATTTTTTGAACGGCATGGGATTAAAGTGGCTCCGGTAAGTATGATCATTTGCAAAAAGTAGCCATATGTTTATTTTAAAAGAATGGGGCCTCTAAAACCAAGCCAATAAAAGAGTTCACCTGATTACTTATTCCGTTAACGTATGGGCTCACAGCAGGCACATTCATGTGAGACCAAGTAAGAGCGATCAACTGAGAAACATAAAAATCATGCATATGTATGTTTAAAAAAAATACTTACATATGTATAAATTGATAATTACATTTACTGAATTCATGATGTCATAGTAAATGTGGAGCTGTTTCCTCCCTCCCTCTATGCTGGCGCACTTGTGGCTAGCCATGCGCCAACACACACACTACAATGTGTGTGTACATGTGTATGTGATCCCAAGCATAGCTTATGTAGGGCACTGCTCCTCTGGTACAAAAACGGTGCTTTTACATAGTGTTATACTTGTCACACTTTGAATGTGTGCTCTAGAGTGCAACACATGTGCAAAGTTGTAAAAGGTTTGAGAAAAGAAAAACTGTGATAGACCTTACGCCTGCCTTGAGGAAGCATTCCTTTTTGTCACAAAGTTCTGTCTACCTTTTTTGGTAGATAGGGCTGTGCATCAAAATCCATGAGTAGCTATATAGGAACGACCATGTACCTCTCACGGAATGCCCCATGAGTCAAAGTTGCCCATAGTGCTACTTTGCCTTACTTTAGGAAACTTTTCAAAACAAATTAGGATTTCCTTTGGAAAGGATATCCCCAAACAACACTTTGCACCAAGTTTGCATCAGTCTTCTGTTGCTAAAGTGTCAGTAAACATCCCACTGTGATAGGAGAGGCATGGGCTCACAGAACACTACTTACAGAACAATGTTTTTAGATCTTGTCACTTCCACACTACTATATCAACAGCTGACAGTTTGCAAATCCTTTTGACTACACCAAGAAAAGGAATGTGAGGAGACTATGGCAGTGGGGAGATGTGGTCTAGTGACTACACCTAGATTAATCAAAGTCCCGTTTTGCGAGTCTGTAATAGCGATTCATAAGGAATCGCTATTAAGGACTTGCAAAACGGGATTCATGTAGGAATTGCAAAAAATATTGCGATTCCTACATCTTCCTTATTTGCGATTTAGCAAATTGCTAATCGCAAATAAGGATGCGATTTCAAGGGTGCCAGGGGTGTCCAAAGGACCCTGTAGCACCCCTGAAAAGCAAATGTAGCCAGATGTTGCGCACACACATGTCCAAAGGACATGTGTGTGTGTAACATACCACTCAGAAAAATGCACTAAAGTGCATTTTTCTGAGTTTTCGCTATTTACCACGAAGTCTGACTTCGTGGTAAATAGCGGCCAGAAATAGCAAATTCGCTAATAGAAAATGGTTAATGAATTGCATTTAAGGAATCTCAAATAGAGATTCCTTAAATGCAATTCCTCGCAAGTATGCGATTTCGCAATTAGTGATTTTTGCATTTGGGATGATGAATCCCAAATGCAAAAATTGCACTCGCAAAGGGCCAGATTCTCAGAATCTGACCCTTTGCGAGCCGTTTTCTGCTTGATGAATCTAGCTGTAAATTGCAAAGAAACGCGATACCTCTATCTAAATTCTGGCTTCTGTACTTAATCGAAGTGTGTGGTCTTGGGCAATTTGCTGGGTATTGTCAGCAAAGACTGGTTGAAAGCTCCACTGCATCAGGATCAGCACCAGGGGCTGCACGAAGGGTGAGAAAAAGAAGGAGCAGAGCCTGGTGTGCTGATCACAGTGCCAGAACAAAAACAGGCACTATAGTCAAGTGCATATTCGCCAAGGTAGGACACTGTTCCAAAGATAATGTTGAGGTCAAAGTCAGGGAATGGACCTGCCAACTAGAAGATCTGTCTCACCATTAGGTCCGGGGTTAAGATGAAGTTGAGTCCTCTAGCCAGAAGTGAGATCTCAAGATGCAACAACAGCTATTGTGGTGTCCAGATGCTTCAGATGCTTCAGACTTCACACTTTTTCATCAACAGACGGCGAAGACAACGAGCCGGAGAGGCATATGGATTCCAAAGCTGATAAACATGTATAAGGAAACTCAAAGAGGAATCTTGGAAATTGCAAGAGCGAAACCTATGGAAACCCAACCTCTTCTCTGTGATATTGATTCATCAAGCCTAAAACGGCTTGCAAAGGGCCAGATTCTGAGAATCTGGCCCTTTGCGAGTGCAATTTTTGCATTTGGGATTCATCATCCCAAATGCAAAAATCGCTAATTGCGAATTCGCATATTTGCGAGGAATTGCATTTAAGGAATCTCTATTTGAGATTCCTTAAATGCAATTCATTAACCATTTTCTATTAGCGAATTCGCTATTTCTGGCCGCTATATACCACGAAGTCAGACTTCGTGGTAAATAGCGAAAACTCAGAAAAATGCACTTTAGTGCATTTTTCTGAGTGGAATGTTACACACACCCATGTCCTTTGGACATGTGTGTGCACAACATCTGGCTACATTTGCTTTTCAGGGGTGCTACAGGGTGTCCTTTGACACCCCTGGCACCCTTGAAATCGCATCCCTATTTGCGATTAGCAAATTGCTTATCGCAAATAAGGAATAACTCCCCATTCGTTCCTGAATGGGGAGTTATTCCTTATTTGCGATTAGCAATTTGCTAATCGCAAATAAGGAAGTTGCAGGAATCGCAATATTTTTTGCAATTCCTACATGAATCCTGTTTTGCAAGTCCTTAATAGCGATTCCTTATGAATCGCTATTACAGACTCGCAAAACGGGACTTTGATGAATCTTTGTGATAGTTCCTAAAGCACTGCAAAAAATGTAACTGATGGGAACTAGCGTCAGTGCTCTTGGTTGGTGACATATAAGGCTCCTTGTCATCACATCAGGGAGGCCCAGGGGTTGAGCGGAAGCCACCCACCAGCTCTGCCTACTGAAGAGCTGTTTTATGTTTTTGAGATCCATTCTAAAGGCTAGGCAGATTATGAGGTGAGAAACCCATAGGTAGTTTTAGCCATTAGAATAAACTCACCCTCTCAGCAATGCTCCCTACCTTTTTGGAAAAAGAGATACTAAAAGGACCTCTTTATAAAGATACCAAGCCTTATTTCTTTTATGGATATCACTCCTCTGTGATAACAATGTCTAAGTCCATGCTGCGAAAACATCCAAACGTTTACTACAGTAGTATCTAAGGGGAACATGCATCATTGGAATCTGCCCCTTTGCGACCGCAATTTTTGCATTTGGAGTGCATCATCCCAAATGCAAAAATCTAATTTTTCGCTATCATTTATAATAGTGATTTTGCTGTAATGGACCGCTAAATACCGATTATTTCAACCTGATGGTATTTAGCAAAAACTCTGGAAAATGCACTGAAGTGCATTTTTCAAAGTTTCAGGTTACACACACACATGCCCTTAGGCAATGTGTGTGCGCAACATGGGTGCACATCACTATTTCAGGGGTGCAACAGGGTGTCCTTTTGACATCTTTGCACCCTTGAAATTGCATGCGCAATTTGCGAGTACCTATTGGTACTCTCAAATTGTGCATGTAATTTCCGGTTCATTCCTCTGGGCCCGCAGGCCCAAAGGAATGAATGGGAAGCCATTCCTTAATTGCGACTCTCAATTTGCGAGTGGCAATTAAGGAATGTTTAGGAATTGCTATATTAATAGCGATTTCCACATGCATAGGCTTTTGTGAGTCCTTAATTGCGATTCCTTAATAATCGCTATTAAGGACTCGCAAAAGCATATCTTGATGCATGTGCCCCTAAGTGCAGTTCAAACTTCCTGATGTGAATGTGAATAGAATTCTTTACCCAAGCTTCTACAGATGATGAAAGCTCTTCCTTAACGTTGACACTGCTGGAGTCTCTATGTAGAGATTGCAAAATTGTATAAATTACACACTCAAACAGCCAGACTTTATTTTAATCTAAACTAATGTAACCACATAAAGAATTGCATCGACACCCTGCGATAAAAAGGGTTTATTTCAATTTACTTTGCTCCTTAATCAATGACTGCATTCCCACCCCATATACTCAACTCCGATTCAATCATATTAGGCACATAGGGAAATAGAAATGGATGCTGAGAGCACAACTGTGGAACTCCTGGTGACCTGACTTGAGAAACCTGACATATTTTACTTAGAAACACAAACTATCTCCTCTAGTAGACTTTGCCATTCTTGAAGGACTACACCCAAAATGTTTTGAAAGGAATAGGATCCCCTGGAAAATGGTCTTGAGTTTTTTCTCATAATCAAAATTTAATTGATTTTATAATTAACATTAACAGAAATGTGCACAGTGTCCAGAATCAAATATATGTCTTGATGGGCTAATGCCCACAGCCGAAGCATCCCTTTCATATTGGGTGCCACCAGTAATTTAGACCAATTCACGTGCCGTCTAGATGCCTACCTATAGATGTCTGGTACAAAAGGGGGTGGTGATGGACGGAGCATCTGAACCAATCAAACACTCACACCCAGTCAAAAGATCTGGGTTTGATCCATCACCACTCTGCCACCCCAGTTCAGACATGGCTATAAGCAAATCAGTCTGACCCTGTGCCTCATGAGAACAGTCCAGCCCGAACTGCCAAGCCATGTCTTCCCTGGACCGGAAACAAGCTTCCGAGGACCAGTTTCTGGCATTACAGCCGTCTTCAGCCCGGCTTGCTTGAATCCAGTGGTAAAGTGAGCAAGGGACTCACGTCTGAGCATACCCTGCCACACTTATGGCGGCCAAAGCGGTACAAAAGGGGGTGATGATGGACGGAGCATCTGAACCAATCAAACACTCACACCCAGTCAAAAGATCTGGGTTTGATCCATCACCGTTCTTTAGCCCACTCTGCCACCCCAGTTCAGACATGGCTATATGCAAATCAGTCTGACCCTGTGCCTCATGGGAACAGTCCAGCCCGAACTGCCAAGCCATGTCTTCCCTGGACCGGAAACAAGCTTCCGAGGACCGGTTTCTGGCATTACAGCCGTCTTCAGCCCGGCTTGCTTGAATCCAGTGGCAAAGTGAGCAAGGGACTCACGTCCGAGCATTCCCTGCCACACTTATGGCGGCCAAAGCGGTACAAAAGGGGGTGGTGATGGACGGAGCATCTGAACCAATCAAACACTCACACCCAGTCAAAAGATCTGGGTTTGATCCATCACCGTTCTTTAGCCCACTCTGCCACCCCAGTTCAGGCATGGCTATATGCAAATCAGTCTGACCCTGTGCCTCATGGGAACAGTCCAGCCCGAACTGCCAAGCCATGTCTTCCCTGGACCGGAAACAAGCTTCCGAGGACCGGTTTCTGGCATTACAGCCGTCTTCAGCCCGGCTTGCTTGAATCCAGTGGCAAAGTGAGCAAGGGACTCACGTCTGAACATACCCTGCCACACTTATGGCGGCCAAAGCGGTACAAAAGGGGGTGGTGATGGAAGGAGCATCTGAACCAATCAAACACTCACACCTAGTCAAAAGATCTGGGTTTGATCCATCACTGTTCTTTAGCCCACTCTGCCACCCCAGTTCAGACATGGCTATATGCAAATCAGTCTGACCCTGTGCCTCATGGGAACAGTTCAGTCAGAACTTGGAAAACGTTTAAAGCCAGGCAACCCCAACGCACTACATTCACTTAGCCAACCAGCTGACCATGCACCCTGTACAGCCCTCATAAATAACGCTAGCCCAGCACGTAATCCCCAGAGTATGGCCCCTGCCACCAAGAACAATGTTTGCGGGCCCTCTGAGGCAAGAAAAGATGTTCTAAGCCAACCACCCGAGGCCTGTCCTTATGTCTTGGTTTTAGCAGGGGTGCCCCCTTTAGGGAAAAATCAATCAGGGTCCTGGGATCAATTACGCAATAAGAGTACTAACTGGCTGGCTAAACATAAAGGGGTCAGAGTGTCTAACATCAATGATATCTTGATTGTGCGCAGGATTGGCTGGGTCGGCCCCTCAGACAAGACCATAGAGGGAGATTGTGTTGTTATTAACTTTAGCCGACCGGCTCTTGTAAATCAATATTAATGTTAAGAGAGCATAATAGCTCTTCACCCACCCACAGCCTCTTGGCTAGTTTTACCAACCCAATGTCAGTCACAACATACCTGTCATCTCCCCGTTCTTGTCACATAATAGGTTTTCCTCCCTTTCTGATTTAGATATTCTAGATTGACTGCTTCCCACACCAACGGCCACCGAACCGGTTCCTACTACAACAGTACCCGTCCCCCTGGTAAAAGACGTCCCTGGGCCACTCGACCAATATCTATAAGTGTTAAGCTGGAATATTGCCGGCTTAACCTCCAAAGTAAACAATGAGGACTGGGTTAAGCTGGTTAATACGTTTGATATTTTAATGTTTCAGGAGACTTGGGCTACAAGGGAGTTATATCTAAAGGGTTTTGAATGTTTGAATTTCTCTGCACCTGCCCCCAAACATGGGCGACCCTCTGGCGGCCTTACTATTTGGGTTAACATCTCGTCTGGTGGCAGTGCCAAAACTATCCCTACCATTGTCCCAACTTCCAAGCCCTGACTTATACACGGGGGTCTCTATTTGGTTTATTAACTTTTAGAATAACAACTTTTTAACCGTACCTAACATGAATTTTGCAAATCTTTTACATTTTGTTTCAGATATACAGACTGCAATGGGGAATCACAATTTAGCTGGAATTTGTCTGGGTGGCGACTTCAATGTTAAGATCTCCAGGACAAATAAATCGGTCATTGCTCAGGAACCATATGTAAATCCGTGCAAAAGGGGGACTGAAGTACTGGACTATTTGTCAAATCACAACCTATTAAATGTGATGGACATTGCAGCCATAAACCATAAGGACAGCCTCCCAATACCCACCTACAGAGGTCGCGGCTGTGCCTCAATAATTGATTATGTTTTTATATCAGTCACGCTTGAAGATATTTTAGTCAGAATCAAGGTCATATCTACTGTGTATGGGGACCACAACCCAACTTCGGTTATGCTTAGGGTCGCCCTTAGAAATAATCTTATTGTAGAACTAGGGGCCTGCAATCTATTATCCTCAACTGACAACCTAAGAACTATCTGGAAAGGTATTGACAATAGCAATGTATTCTCGAACATGTTAGCATCTTATCGATCATTTGTCGATACCTGTCTATCGCCTACTGACCCCAACCCTGAGGTAGTTGTTGCTTTCGCCCATTTATGGCAAGGCATTAAACAAATGATCTCAAAACCTGCATCTAAAAACAACCACAATCACAAGTGGTTCTATAGCGTTTGCTCACGGGCTAATAGAGAGCTTCCTGCTGCTTTGTCAGCTACACCTAGGGATGCAATCCTTATTAGATTACTTAAGAACCAATATCAAAGTGGTTAAGCAGAGGAAAGAGGAGATCCTGAAAGAACAATGGGATAACTTGGCCTGTACCCCAAGATTTAACAACACAAACGGCTTTTGGGCAGCAGTTAAAAATATGAGAACTATGGGCCAGACACTAACCTCCCTAAGCTGTAATATAACCAGTGAAGCTTGGGTACCCAATTTTTCAAAAATATATACAGTCTCTTCTAAGAACGAGGTCCACAAAGACCTTCATGTTGCTACATGAGTCCAGATATCGTTATCTGAAGTTGAGGATGCTATTGACCAAAGTTTAGGTAACAAGGCCCTTGGCCCGTTGGGCTTCCCATCTACCTTATTAAGCATAAACCAGAGTTTTGAACACCGCTTTTACTTAATGTTTTTAACAACCTAACAAACTCCCGAATCCCCAGTACATGGTCAACTAGTATCATAGTCCCGATTTTTAAAAAGGGGACAGGTCCAACCCTAGCTACTATAGACCGATCTCTTTGATCGATAACACATTTAAGATACTTGGACAGGTGTCATTTAATTAAATTATGAGTTGGGCTGAGAATGAAAGTATTTTAAATAAATGTCAGTTAGGTTTCGGAAGCAAATTGGGAACCGTAGAACAATGCCTCAATCTAAATTTGATCATTGGTAAATACACGATAGCTAGGCAGTCTCCCATCTACCTAACTTTCATGGACCTGACCTCAGCCTTAGATTTTGTAAACAGATTGCGCCTATGGTTATGTCTTTTAAAATATGGGCTGGACAAGGCCTTAGTGCATTTGTTGGCTTATTTACATAGGGACCTGGGGGCAAAGGTGAGGATTAGTAGCGATTGGGCAGTCTCGGGGAACATCGTCATTGGCAGAGGGGTCAGGCAGAGATGTGTGCTGGCCACTCTGCTCTTTATTCTATATATTAATGAGCTGCATAATGAGTTGTCTAAACTGACTATGGACGTTCCGATGATCAATGGTAACAACCTACCCGCCTTATTATTTGCGGACTATGCGGTCCTAATGGGCCACATACCTAATGCATTGCGCATTTTAGTTGGGGGCTATGTTGATTTTATGAACAAGTTGGACCTTTGCACAAATTAAAAAAAAATCATTTTTATTGAGTTGTGGCCCCAAAAACACTCTGTTAATGAAATTACCTCTGGTTCTGAAAAATTGTTATGCACTCACACTTTCCCATATTTGGGCTTAGTATTCTCAGATAATGGATCTTGGGCTACTCATTTCGCACATAGTCGGCACACATTTTTAAAGGCTGTCACTTCGATCTTGTGCCTCCCCCAACCCAGAAGAACTGAGGTAGTGTTATCCCTATTGAAAATATATAAAACTCAGTGTATACCTACTGCAACATATGGAGCTGAAGAATGGGGCTACGTGAATTGCAATAGCATTCAGGTATAAGAAAATAGATTCTGTCGGAGAGAGTTTTGGGGAAACCGATCTGTTCCTCATCCTTTGTCTGTCACCATGAGTTAAAATTGTCCTATATAGAGGACTACATCAGGCCATTTTTGGGATAAAAGTATGCAAAATCAGCAGCCATGTTAACTTAGAGAAATCATAGTTGACTGCCTTAAATGTGATAAGGGCAGTGACATACCATGGTTGGCGGCTGTCAAGGCTAGCCTGACTACTGTAAATCTGTTGCATATCTTCACAACCCAAGCCATATGGTAGGCATTAACACAAATAGTATCCAGGAGGCTTTGTATGAACATTATGGTGACTTGAGATATAAGCATGACATTTTGAAATCTTCAGTCGCCCAGTATATAGCTATGGTGGATGCCGATTGCCCCCGCACAAAACTTCCAGGTAGATATCTCTTAAAGTGACTAACCGCTAGGAACAAAGCTTGCTCTTTCACCTTAGGGCTGGCACTTTAAAATACCTACTGTGCTTCAGGCTTTAACACCAATCTTGAGCAAATGCCCTGTCCCTGTGGTAATGGAGGTAGCCAATCCATGTTACACTTTTTATTCTTTTGTAACTTCTACCAAATATATAGCAAACAGCTGTTAATTCCCTTTTTTAAGGCTTCGGCTATTACTGATTTTAAGGTTGCCTCTAGGGATATTGTTAAGCTTAATGGGGGAAATCAAACCTTCCGCCTTAGCACTTTTCTGAGAATGGCTGTTCGCTCCCTCACCTCTATGAGTACTGTATAAGTAGTTCTGATTGCACCCTTTCATATTACTGACCTCCACCTGGATCGCACAACGTAATTGCCTGCATTTTATTGCACCATGTTACTTATATTGGATTGTGGGTTTTATACTATCCTGCTGCTATCTTTTAAATTGTCTGCACTTTATTATATTACGCTGCTACATTTTATAAATCACATTGTTATTATTTTTGACCTATGTGTGTTTTTACATCACTTTGCTGCTACTTGTTATACTATCAGATCTTTATCATATTATGCTGCTTCATTTTAGGAACATCTTCGTTATTGGCCCCAACTAATTGATAAGTCTATAAAGAACTTGCCATGCTGATTCTTGCATTATGTATATGTTGTTGTTTGCTTAATGCTTTAAGTCAGTGTTTCCAAAACTGGGGTCCGCGGACCCCCAGGGGTCCGTGAGACATTCCCAGGGGGTCCATAGGCAGCAGTTTTAAAAGCACAGCAAGGTTTCTTGTGTAATTAGCAGCTTTCGAGCAACGATAAAAGTGTCAAGATTATGCCAGTGATTTGAGGTTCCGTGGATTCTGGACCCCTGTCATAACATCGTCGTACCATGACGATTTTGGTGTCAGCAGACCGAGAATGACGAGTATGCTATATACGAGTATTTTCGTCGTATTCGAGTGACGAGATCACCATGGAATCAGAGATTCCATTCTGAACCCTCGGGTTCCATTTTGTGTATGGCAGCCATTTTGTGGTTGCCCTCACATAGGCCGATGACTAAGGCCGAATGAGTCTTTTTGGACACGTACACCTTTAGCTGACTTCTGTGTGACCTGAGCTAGCTGACTCCATTGCCCGAAGCCAAACCTGTTTGGCCAGTTCCTTTCCCAGTGGCCGATCAAGATTAGGGATCAAGGCACAGCATGCCATAAACCCTTCATTGTACACAACTATGTCTAATCTTACTCACACCTGTCTCTGTTCTTTTCTTTATGGCCTGCTTTACGATGAGGAGGTGCCCGGTTTTATTAGGGGTCCGTCCGATTATCTGATGAAAAGTGTTGGGCCTTGCCGGGTAATTGATTGTGGGCTGGACAAACTGAAAATGGGTTTGTCATCATGAATCTGCTTTTCTTTGTCGTAGAAATATGTGAATGGTTAACTGTAAAATAAGGAATGTTTGCCTGAAGCATAATATTTTGTATAAGAAGGGATGGCTGGCTTTGTAAGATTGAACAGTCTCCTGAGAACATACACCGTGTTGTACTTATAGGATACCTGTTACTGGTTGCAGCCAATAAATTGATCTTTGCCGTCACCAAGAAGTCTCTGCGTTTCTGTAGTCTGAGGCAGGAGAACTCGAAGTCTTTGGGTGTGTCCCCTGGCACCGCTGGGCTCTAAATAACCCGGTACTTCATTTGGCGCCCAAAGTGGGGCGATTTCAGCGGTACCGGTCCAAGCCAGAGGTTCGTGAGGAGCTTCGTGTGAAATTCTGGAGGAAGGCCAACTACTTCATCGACCCCTGTATGTCGTCTTGGTCCGAAAGTCTTTGCTGCGAGGTTCCCCGATTTCCGACGGCTACGAAGGACTGCTGCCCTGACTATCGCCCTGTCTTGGACCCTTTGATGATTTGTAGAGCGAGACGATAGACGAGTCTTCTGGTGACGTCATCGATACCTCAGTTAAGTATGAGTGGAGCGTCTCCCAGTCCTTGGTTTGGTTCTTAGTTTGGGTATCCCCTTGGGATCTTTGATTTGGAACTTGCAAGTACCAAAGCCGAGGGACTCGTGTATTCACGAGACTATCGTATTCAATAATCCTTTGAAGTTTGAAGCTAGACTAGAGAGCGAAGATGCCTAGTCTTAGCAGACTTGGAAATTTGTTTTGTTGTGGTTGTAATAGGGATTCCCGATTGGAGGACTCGTGTCCGGTTCCTCCAATTGGAACTCCAACCTGTGACCTCTACGTGAAGCACGCCGTGGGCCCCTTCACATCTAATGAAGTATGGATCCGATACACCAGGAAAGATGGTGTTCTAAAGTGGCCCCATTATGGTAGTTTTGACACAGAGATTTTAGATAATCTAGAGGTTAGACTTTTTAAGAAGAAAGCCCGGCCGGCGATGTTTGACTCTTTCCGCCTATGGCGAAAGGAAGCCAAACAGAAAGAAATTAAATTAGCAAAGAGAAATAAAAGAGAAAAGGGTATCTCGATAATGCAAGCTGCTATGCAGTATAAAGACAATGAAGAAGAACAAGCGAGTGAGCAGTTGCACAGGCAACGTAAAATGGCGATTGATAAATGCTACCCAGTTTTGCCACCTCTCCAGCAAGATACAGCAAAGGAACTTGAAAAGGATCCTTTAATGTCACATTTATTGAGTTCGCCACCCCCCTATGCGCAGAGTGCTACAGCACCTCCGCAACCTTTAGTTGTGCAACCTCCGGTTGCTTTGCCTCAGGTTCTTCCACAGCCGCCAGCTCCTCTTCAGTTGGCTCAGTTGGCTCCTACTCCTCTGGTGCAGCCTCCTCAAGGGCCGCCGACTCTGCTACCTGCTCCGCCTTCACTTCCTATGACTTTGCCTACTGTATCGACTACCATTCCCGACATTCCTTCTGATACTGCCTCTACGTCTGCCTTGCCTCACTCTGTTTTTCCTCCTGTTCTTTTATCGACTTCTCCTTCTATTCGACAGAGAATGACTGATACTGTTACTAGTCTTCTATCTCCTCTCTTTGGGGCAGCAAGTATGACTCCTGTTTCAACGCACAAACAGTTGCGTAGTCAACTGCCCGACTCTAGAGAGCGGGAAACATTGGATCGTTTGGCACATAAATGGGTTACAGACCCCACAATATATGAGCTAGAATCTGTTATGGATGTCTTCCGCCAATGGGAAGCACCGAAGCAGAGATATGTTTTTGAAAAAATGTGTGTTTTTCTTTGTGAGGATTTGGAGGATAATGATTTGGAGCCCAATCCACCTGAGTTGTGCCGTGTACGGTTCGAGTTTGCAAAAGGCACAATTGTGGGTTCCGATGTTGTGAGAGCAGTTGCGACATTGTTGTCGTTTAGGAGTGAGGGTATTTCTCGGCAGTTGATTGAGCCTGATCCCTCTGTTAGGAGGAAAGTGAGACAATATCCCATGAGAGAAGTTCCCCCAGTTTGGAAAGAAGGGGACCCAAACGCTAATCCAGCAATTCTGCCACATTTTCAGCGTGTTTGGGTACACGTTCCTTGGAAAAGAGCTGAAGTCTTGGCTCTTAAACAGACCTTACCTGACCCCCGTAAAAACCCTGCAGGGTATTATAAGGAATTGTCACAGACTGCAGACTCATGTATTATGAATTTAGCTGACATAGACATGTTGTTTGGAAATGTGGTTACACAGCCTTTATGGGGATTGATTCGTCATACGGATCATGCACAGGAGTTAGGTGACACATGGGCTAATATTAGTACTGCGAATGACAGACAAGTAGGCAGTGCTAAACCTGAGCCTTTAGTAGCAGACCTCCCTGGTAAGATCGTTACTTACATGAAGACTTTAATGCCTGCGATGCGTGTGAATTGGGATAAATTATCTGCATGTAAGCAGAAGAAAGATGAAACCGTGTCCGATTTCTTCACCAGGTTTGAAGAGACGTTTATCGACCACAGTGGTCAAGATATGAGTACAGAAGGTGGTCAACGGTTGTTCGTTGACAAGTTCGTACACAATTTGCTTCCCGAGTTGTGTAAGAAATTGAAAGATTCAGAGAGTTCTTGGGCCGTTTCCTCTTCAGCACAGATATTGGCTACTGCACAGTACTACGAAAATAGGGATAAGGATAGGAAGGATAGAGCAAACAAAAAAACTAAAGAATTAAAGACGAAGGTTCTTTTACAACAGGCGTATCCGCCTTGTGGTGGTCAACGCGACTATCAGCAACCTCAACAGTTTCAGAGGAACTCGCAAAGGTTCGAGTATCCTCAACAACGTGTTCTGGTAGGCCCCAATCAGTGTTCATATTGTAAGGAAGAGGGTCATTTCAAGTATAGTTGTCCTATTTTGTTACAGCGTACGAATGGTGTTCCTAGAGCAAGAGGTCGAGGTGTTCCACAAGCACCTAGAGGTAGGGGACGTGGAAATTTCCCCCAGAACGCGCGTCCCTTCCCGCCTCAAAATTCAATGAATAGTTTTGATCAGCAGAATAACGCATCTGGTAGGACGACTCAGTACTATGCTGATGACTACTATGCAGAAGGTGAGAATATGGAAGGTAATGATTGCTAGGACAGCCATAGACAAAGAGAGGGAGTTGTTTCAGTTCCAGTAGATCAGAGTGGACCTTACGTTGAGGTGATTACATCAGGTGTGTCAGAGCCTTTTCTGTTGGATACTGGTGCTACGAAGAGTTCTATTATGCACTCTAAATTCCCTGGCGCACCTTTGTCTGGCAAACGAATGTTTCAGTAGGTTTTTCTGGCGCCCCGGTTAGGAACCCGATTTCTAGTCCTATGTCTCTTTCTGTTGGACCTCGTGAATTCGAAGCACCCCTTATTCTGACGACAGGTTGTGGTGAGAACTTGTTAGGATTGGATCTATTGAAAAGATTGTATGCGACATTGTATTGTTCTCCTTCGGAGTACAACTTACACTGGGTAGGAAAGTGGTCTCCCCAATGTAATTGTCGAAGGATAAACTTCCGACAGAATTGTCTTCTCTTCCTGATTCTATTTGGGCTACTGGTCCTAATGATGTGGGCCTTTTGGAAATACCGCCATATGTTGTGACGTTGAAAGCAAATGTTAAAATGCCACGCATTCCCCAATACAAGATCTCTAGTGAATGTGAAAAGGCGTTATTAGCGATCATTTATGATCTGATTGAAAAAGATGTAATTGAAGAGACAAGAGGCAACGTTTGCAATAGTCCTGTTCTGCCTGTTTTGAAGCGTACTGACCCTTCTCAGCCACCTGTTTACAGGTTTGTGATTGATCTTAGAGAGGTGAATAAAATAGTTGTGCCACAATTTCCAGTTGTTCCTGATATCACTGCCCTATTAACTATGATTCCAGCTTCAGCCACTTGGTTCTCGGTCATTGATTTGAAGAATGCTTTCTTCAGCATCCCGATTGCCGAGGAGAGCAGGGATATTTTCGGCTTCTGTTTAGGAGGTCGAAGCTTCCGGTTCAAACGCGCTCCTCAAGGTTATTGTGAGAGTCCGTCAATCTTTAGTCAGGCTTTAAAAACACAGCTTGAAACGATTGTTTTACCTGATGGTGCTACACTTATTCAGTACGTCGACGACTTGTTAGTCGCTGCAGATACTGAGGAGATTTGTAAAGAAGTCACGTTGTTGTTGTTGCGTGATTTGTCGGAGTTACATCACAAAGTGTCTCTTTCAAAATTACAGTATTGTCGACAAGAAGTGACCTACTTAGGTCATCTCTTATCGAAGGAGGGAAGAAAACTGATGCCAGAAAGAATTCAGGCAATTGCAGAAATGAGTGTGCCAATTACACAGAGAGAAGTACGTGCTTTCTTGGGTATTACATCATACTGCAGACAATGGATACCAAATTTTTCTCTGCTGGCCAAACCGCTAGTGGCATTGACCTGTAAAGATACACCGAATCCCCTTCCGTGGTCTGAAGATTGTCAGAAAAGTTTTTCCGAATTGCGCGATGCATTGTGTTCGGCTCCTGTGTTGGGTACCCCCGACTACAGTAAGCCCTTTACACTGTATGTCCATGAGAAAGAAGGTTGTGCGTTGTCAGTGCTGACACAGTCTTTTGGGGACAAGCAACGTCCATGTGCGTATTTTTCGTCGACTTTGGATCCGGTAGCTAGAGCGTTGCCGAGTTGTTTGAGAGCTACAGCGGCAGCAGCTGTTTCTATTCGACAGTCTGCTGGTTTGGTGATGAATAATACATTGATTGTAATGGTTCCACATGCAGTGGACACTTTGTTAAACAGGACCAAGACACAGCACTTAACTAGTGCTCGATTGTCAGGTTATGAGTTGACACTTTTAGCGAGTCATGTGCACATAAAAAGATGCAGCACGTTGAATCCAGCTACGTTGTTGCCGATTTCAATGGAGACAGATATTTCTGAACAGCATGATTGCTTGCTTAGGACAGAGGAAGAAACAAAAGGGAGAGTAGATCTTAAGGACACTCCTCTTGTGAAGTGTGATGGTACCTTATGGGTGGATGGTTCATGCTTCAAGCTTCCGAATGGTGATACAACTGTGGCATATGCTGTTACGACTTTGCATACGATTGTTGAAGCTGCACGTATCCCACACAATTCAGCTCAAGCAGCAGAGTTGATTGCACTTACGAGAGCGTGTGTGTTATCAAAAGGAATGAAAGTGACCATATATACTGACAGCCAGTATGCGTTTGGTGTGGCTCATAGTTTTGGACGATTGTGGAAAGAGCGTGGGTTTCTGACTTCCCATGGAACCAAGATACAGCATGGTCAGTTGGTGAATGAGCTTCTCGAGTCACTTACCTTGCCATTGCAAGTTGCGATTGTGAAATGCAGTGCACATAAGAAGGTTACTGACGACGTTGGTCGCGGTAATGTGTTTGCTGATGAAGTTGCAAAAGAACAGCAAGAGATATAATGAGTTGAATGTATGTTGCGGGCCCTGCAAGATGGGTTGGTGACAGTGGAATGTGTGAAGATACGATGAGAGTGTGAAGTCTATTCAAGCTGAAGCTACAGAGAAAGAGTTGAGTGTGTGGAGAGAGAGTACGGGTAAATTAGATGCAAATGGATGTTGGGTTGAATTGTCAGAGCATCAGCGATGGTTATTACCCGATGCGTACGTACTTGCAGTGGTTACAATGGCGCATGGAATGGCTCATATCAGTGTGAAAGGGATCTGTAAGCTGTTGGCTCCAGTATGGCAAAATGCTGGAATTCCCAAGTGTGCAGAGAATGTGGTCAAGAATTGCATGGTTTGTCTGAAACACAATCCTGGCAAGGGAACTCCAACTCCAGCTGGTCATTTTGCGCCTCCAACATATCCGTTTGAGGTTTTGCAGCTAGATTTCATCCACATGGAAAGGTGCAACAACTTGAAATACGTACTCGTTGTTGTTTGTGCCTTTTCGAGAAGGGTAGAAGCATATCCCCTGAAAGACAATACTGCCTTATCCACAGCTAAAGCCCTTGTCAAAGAGTTTTTTCCTAGATTCGATTTGCCAAGAATGGTCTGGAGTGATAATGGGAGTGAATTTGTGGGTCGAGTGATGAAGAGAGTATGTGAAGGGCTAGGTATACGCTAAAAGGTTCACGCTGCAAATCACCCCCAATCAGCTGGACTAGTAGAATGCTACAACGGCACTCTAAAACTTAAACTGGCCAAAATACAAGCGAGCTCTGGTCTCAAATGGCCCGATGCGTTGCCATTAGCACTTTTATCGACAAGAATGACTGTGCATTAACGAGTGGGACTTAGTCCGTACGAGATTGTGTTTGGCCGCCCGGCCAACATATGGGGAGTGCCAAGGCCGACAAAATTCAGTGAGATTGAACACCCTGTACTGCTTGATTACTTGTATGATTTGACGGCTAAATTGCGTGTTTTACACCAACAGGTTCACAATACTTTGCCTCAGGTTTCTGAAGATCCAGGACACATCATCGATCCTGGATCGTGGGTCCTCATTAAGAACTTCCAGCGGACAAAGAATGATCAGCCCCGTTGGACCGGCCCCTACGTAGTCCTTTTGTCAACGAGATCGGCAGTGCGAGTGCAAGGAAAGTAGAACTGGATCCACGGCGTACACTGCAAGAGGGTCCCTTTGCCTCTGCCGTATGACCGGTGGGTCCAGGAGGGTATTGCTGACTCTGAGACTGAGACTGTGCCTCGTTTTCTACTTTTCAGCGATGCACGTCTAAAAGGGACATATCGTGAGCGTGAAAGAGACGATTTTCTGAAGGAGCCGTGCCACCGTCAGTTCGACTGGACACTACTGAACCTGATCTATTGTTTCAAGATCAGACATTACCAGGTAAAAGCCGTTATAATCTGAGGCCGAGAACTATGGACAAACAAAAACTCCTTTTTCTTTGCTATTTTTTTTTAAAGTGCAGCTCTCTCATCTGAGAAACTTTTTTGATTTTTGTTTTTCGAACCACCATCCGGGTTCAGCTGTAGGGTCGTGGGCGACAAGTCTTTGGAGTGCAAGCCGAAGACACAAGGTCGACGGTTCTGGTTGGTCCTTGGGCGTTTCCCTTGGACTGGCAGGCGCATT
Source organism: Lissotriton helveticus (assembly GCF_964261635.1). NCBI lineage: Eukaryota > Metazoa > Chordata > Amphibia > Caudata > Salamandridae > Lissotriton > Lissotriton helveticus. The sequence goes on from NC_136068.1 coordinate 1,435,043,567, forward strand.
CCTTAGCACGGAACACCCTACCTCCGCGAGCAGCAAGGTTAGAGTATGGAGTTTTTCGAGATGGAGAGACCTGCCAAAGAGATGAACTTTAAAGCCAAAATGTATATAATGATGACCAGAAAGCGTTTTTTGATGTTATGCATTTTCATGTTGCTTAGTGTAATGATGTTTTTAATAGGATATGTTTTATTTTATTTTCGAGTGACATTTGCAACCACTACACAGCCCATACCTCCTTCTACTGTTTCCTCACATTCTTTTCACCCTTTGCCTGAACACGAGTCCGTTAGAAGATTAGAGTTGATCAATATCTCCTTCATTCAGCTTTTGCACCAACACCAATTAGTAGTGAACACGACTAACTGTTGGGTGTGTGGTCTTATGCCTCATACTACTGATAAAGGTATCCCTTATCTGGTCCTGCCATTCAGCCACAATGGTTCTGTGTGGGCATACAGAACGATGTTCATCTATGCTCGTGAAGTCCACCCCCTACGTTCTGTAAAAGATAATCCAAAGAATAGTGCTCTAGTTAAGGGTATAGTAGATATGATTAGAGGAGCTACTTCCTATGAGACTATCCCAAGAGATGAGACACTAGCATATATTGGATGGAACGTAACCGGATATGGAGTTAGTCTGAGTGAGAACCAGCGAGCAAAAAGATCCTCCCCGATTTGGGTTGTACCCCATCAGGGTCACTACTGTCTGCAGGGTAATGGCAAGAATCCGAAAGCTCAGCTATGTCTTTGCGTCCCAGACTTCCCCTTCGTTCCTAGCAGCTAAGGGTACCTATTTCATCTGTTATGATAGAGCATACACATGGTTGCCCCCTGACTTCTCGGGCACATGTTTTGTTTCGTTCCTGTTGCCTCCCACCTACACAGCTGTGGCAGATTACCACAAGACAAGGGTAGTTAGAGGTATCTTCAGAAAGGAAGACACTGCAGGACAGGAATTGGGAGATTTCTTGAAGGGTTTTCTGCCGTTTTGGGGACCTATGGTTAACAGCAGGAACATAAGGCAATTGACGAGGGTGGTTGAGTCCACCGTAGTTGAAACTGTCGGTGCCCTTAGTAACTTGACTGCTGAGCTCCAGTCGGATCGTCGTATGACCCTTCAGAACAGAGTTGCGCTAGATGTCATACTCGCAGACCGAGGTGGGGTATGTAAAGTAATCCAATCAAGTTGCTGTGTTTTCATTCCAGAGAATGCTCCAACAGTGTACCAGGCCATTTCCAAACTGCATAAAATCTCCGAATCTATTCATGTGGATAAAGAAGATTGGTCGTTGATGGGGTGGTTCTGGGAACTGTTATCCGCCTGGGGATGGAAGATTCTGATGGTCATTGGGATGATCTTAGCCATTCTTTTCCTGTTCTGTCTTTGTGTACAGTGTGCTCCTGCTATATGTGGCCTCTGTGCTACATCGTGTGTAAGGAAACCTGTATCGAGAGACGAGCTAAGTAATAGGATGATGCTACAGCAACATCTCAATGAATTTATGAATATAGACCTGGACTCAGATTAGCGTGAGTGTAGGGTATTGCCTATGTAAGGGTAAAAGGAGGGGCTGAGGTTCCGTGGATTCTGGACCCGTGTCATAACATCGTCGTACCATGACGATTTTGGTGTCAGCAGACCGAGAATGACGAGTATGCTATATACGAGTATTTTCATCGTATTCGAGTGACGAGATCACCAAGGAATCAGAGATTCCATTCTGAACCCTCGGGTTCCATTTTGTGTATGGCAGCCATTTTGTGGTTGCCCTCACATAGGCCGATGACTAAGGCCGAATGAGTCTTTTTGGACACGTACACCTTTAGCTGACTTCTGTGTGACCTGAGCAAGCTGACTCCATTGCCCGAAGCCAAACCTGTTCGGCCAGTTCCTTTCCCAGTGGCCGATCGAGATTAGGGATCAAGGCACAGCATGCCATAAACCCTTCATTGCACACAACTATGTCTAATCTTACTCACGCCTGTCTCTGTTATTTTCTTTATGGCCTGCTTTACGATGAGGAGGTGGCCGGTTTTATTAGGGGTCCATCCGATTATCTGATGAAAAGTGTTGGGGCTTGCCGGGTAATTGATTGTGGGCTGGACAAACTGACAATGGGCTTGTCATCATGAATCTGCTTTTCTTTGTCGTAGAAATATGTGAATGGTTAACTGTAAAATAAGGAATGTTTGCCTGAAGCATAATATTTTGTATAAAAAGGGATGGCTGGCTTTGTAAGATTGAGCAGTCTCCTGAGAACATACACCGTGTTGTACTTCTAGGATACCTGTTACTGGTTGCAGCCAATAAATTGATCTTTGCCGTCACCAAGAAGTCTCTGCGTTTCTGTAGTCTGATGCAGGAGAACTCGAAGTCTTTGGGTGTGTCCCCTGGCACCGCTGGGTTCTAAATAACCCGGTACTTCAGATTAATGTACCTGCTGGAAAGAGATGAGAGTTTTGTCCAGTGGCAGCTTTGACTTAACTAATGTAGCACAGAGGGTTAATATTCCTACAGCAAAGAACGTGTAACATGCATTTTAAAAAGCAGTATTTTTTGTGCATACGTCCGTGGGTTACTGCTTTTAGCACATAGATTCTTTCGTTACTGTGCACTTCATAAGTGACAATCTTAATCTAGCAGAGGGACCTGTAAACTGTCATCAAAGAGCTGCTTGCAAACTGCATGGTACCAGTTAGTACTAATGTTTTTTCCCAGTCATTCATTATCCTGATGCTGCTAAAACGTTTAGTTGGGTGAAAATACATTTTTTATGTTAAAGTCAGTGCGAGCTACTGTGTTATGTTCTGAATCCTGAGTTTGTGCTTTTCGAGACCAAGCACTCTTTAAAAGTGCCTACCAGTATGAATGACATGTGAATACTACACCTTGTAGTCCCCTTTACCTTATGTAACATTTTCTATACACTGATTTACATGTATGATTCATTGTGCGATGTAAAGTGCACTGACACCCTACAGTGGTATGAGAGATGCTATAAAAAAAAATACATGTGACAGAGGGGCTATGGAGTGATGAGAGACACTGTTGGAGTGTGATAATAAGGGAATCATTGAAGAACCCCAATAAAGATTGTCGCATCCTAGTGCTTAGTAAGGTCGTCATTTACTATTCTTTAAAAGCTAATACAATTCAATATATAATGAAAAATGTGTTGCAGAATGCACCATTGTTTCCTAAATATTTTGAGGGGGGAGAGCCTCACAAAGCCCCCTTTGTAGTGTTCAGGCACACTCCCCGCACTTGGGTGCACCGTGTGGGGACTGGTCTGAAAATATTTGCCAGGGCTGCTTTGGGTTTCTAGTCTGGCCCTGGCAGGAGCAGGAGCCTCGAACTGCGAAATAAAACCAGCAATTTAAAAGTTAGTCACAGAGATACAGCACCAACTTTCCCATTGATTTTTTTCCTTTTTTTAAAATTCCTTCAATATAAAATACTAAGGGCTAGATGTACGACCCGTTTTTATATGCGCAAATGGATTTGCAAACCTGTTTGCGCATGCAAAAACCTATTGGGCCATGTACATAGCCTGTTTCACGAGTCGCGATTTTTTTGCGACTTGCTAAATAGGTCTTGCGACTCGCTATTTGGAAGGGGCATTCCCTTCCCAATGGCGAGTCTCAAAACCACGTACAAATGTTTTGCGACCGCAATTGTGGTCGCAAAACACTTGAAATTACCACCTACTTCAAGTAGATGGTAATGCATTCGCAAATGGAAAGGGGTCCCCAAGGGAAAGGCATGCAAAATTATTAATTAAGGGCAGGCAGTGGTTCCAGGGACCACTGCCTGCCCTTTCATTTTCTTTCTTTTTTTAAAATGCATGGAAAATGGGATGCATAAAAAAAACTGCTTTATTTAAAAGCAGTCCCAGACATGGTGGTCTGCTGAGCCCAGCATGACACCATCCCTGGGAGGGCTGCATTCCCAATGGGCTCGCAAATTGCGAGAGGCTCATTAATATTAATGAGCCTCGCAATTTGCGAGCCCATTGGGAATCGCAAACAGTGTTAAACATGCTGTTGTTCATTTCATTTAGTGACGCGGAATTTACGACTCGCAATGTGTCGCCAATTGCGAGGCGCTAAATGAAATGGTCGTACATCTTTACCCAAAATCCTTAGTAATTTGAGTATTTGTTTTGTGTGCACACATGTTTTTTTTTCGAATTACTGTTTTAATATTTGAAATTTAAATCATACAAATTGCTTGGGGGTCCCGGCTTCCAGTGGTGACTCAATGGGGGTCCTCAGGAGTCACAAGTTTGGGAACCACTGCTTTAAGTCATGCATTTATTGTTTTAACCTTGTATTTATGTAGGTATTGATTTTGTAATGAATATTTGTGCTGGTATTTTATTCTGTACTTTTATGGATATCTTTTTATCTTTTTATCCGAATAAAGAATAAAAAATAAAAAAAATAACATCTGCAAAGGTTTTTGCAATGTGGTGTGCTTCCACAGCTCTATGGTTGGTTAGGCTGAGATGACTTTCATCTCTACCCCGTGCATGGCCAACCAGAGGAGCAGTTTACTAGATTTGTCTTCCAAATCGTATATATTGTGTGCTATGTAGTGACCCAGCATTGCTGAGCCTCATGAAGACATAGTTGTCATAGGACAACCTTGTTGATCTCACCCCTCTATTTCGTCTATACTCCTCTGTTTCTCTAACTGGAGGATTTGTTTCTCCAAGTCAGCACCTGTTGTGTCAATTGTCGATCATGTACCCTTAAGCGAGACCTAGCCACCCCCTGCATGTATGCATTGGATGCCCCTCACTGGGTGCCAGGGGACACTACTGTATCCTTATTCATGTCTAAGGAGGTGTTTAACTCATTGACTAGGTCTTGTAACATGTCCCTTTTCGCAAGGATTCAGACCCCCAAAGCGCCACATTGGTTTAGATTCGGGGATGTGGCCTCCCAAGTGTACTAATATGGGTGAGTGGTCTGGAACCCCCACTGCAATATGTATGCATCCACTGTACGAAGTGCACCTGGGGCCAGCATGAAGAAATAGTCTATACGCAAATGTGTATTCTGGGCCGCTGAAGTGTCCAAGTACTCGGGTGGGTGCCAGATTCACCATAAGTCTTATGGGGCAGGATGCTAGTGGGAACTCCTTTCTAAGGCCTTTCAAGGGGCCCTTGAGCTATCTATCTGCAAGACTGTTAATACGGTCCAGCAGGCTGTTTACATTTTGTGTCCTTTGGTCCCTGCATTAGATGGGTCTATCCCTAGTGTGCGCCAGCTTTGACTTCTCTTCCTCCCACAAAGAAAACTCCCAGGGGCTGCATAACCTGTACTATTTTCCCTGTGCATGCCGTATAACAAACTGCGGCCATCTGGGCTGAATCTCTCTGTTAGAAATGGGGGTCTCTAATTGGCAACGGTTTGTACCTTTGTCCAAGTAGGGACCCTTCTTCCAAGTCAGGGTAAGGGGGATACACTTCGCAAAATAAGCCCTGCTCACCCCTTTGGTAGCTTGGCATGAGAGACAGGCTTATTCCAGAGGCAGGGTGTAACGGATGTGTGCATGCATACAGTAACACAGTGAAAACTCCACAACTGGACACCACACCAATTTAGAAAACTAAGCAAAACTTTATGTAAACCAACGAGATCAAATACGACAACATTTTAACAAAGAATATTGTAAAAATAGTTACTTTGTAAGAAAACCTTCTAGATTGCAGAAATAGCTGAAAAACACAGTTGATCCGAGTCCGTAGCTATGTCTGGGGCTACCATGATGCTTAAAACAAAAGAGTCTATCAGTCCCAGCTGACCACAGCTAGGCCTGGGCATAGTTTGCGTAGCAGCACTACATGTAGCTTCATGTAGTACACTTTGAACTTCATGTAGTATACATAGTCTGCGTAGCGTAGCTGATAGCACTGTGTACTTGTCTGCACTGTAAAAAAAATATTAAAAAATTGCAAATGGCATCCTGCGCAGTGTCTGTTATGATAAAATAAGTATCTCTATCTTTATATGCTAAAGTGCATATAGCAAGCAGTGAGAAAGGTGATGATTTTGGGATCCTCTGTAACCTAGGGGGAGTACGAAACAGATGCCTTGAAAACAAAAAGCACACCTTATTGAACGATTTGGTGGTGGTCCCACCCTCTTAGGACAACCCCAAGAACAGTTATTGGCTAAAAGACATTCCCAACCAAAAGGCCCTGCAAAGCATTATGGGATGAGATTAGCAGTGAGGTTTTAGGTTTAAACCTATAATAACTGATAAAACCCCACTGAAAGAAAAATAGCCCTCACCGGTGAAAACATATAAACACTGAAAAAACACCTGCACAACCACAAACTAAATGCCAATCAAAGAAAGGAAAAAGAAAGTGAAAGAGTCATTTTGTTCTTACTGAAGGGGTCAATAAAATGTAACTTTGTTATACAAGCTAGCAGTAAGAAAGACTGGCTAACATTATTCTGCTTGAATTTTGTTTTTTAGGGATGCCACTAAAATACTGCTTCTTCTTCCTTTTACTTTTTTCAGTTTTATGACCTTTGGTCTAAAGATGCAGGGTTTGGTTTCATGTTTTAGTTCTAGTTCACTTATTTTGTAAACTGTAGAGAATCAGGACATATCAAACTCATATTTGATATTTTGGCTGCATTTGATTCTTTCACTGATAGGTAAAATGGCTAGTTTCATAAAAATATTTCCTAATTTGTGTCACAGAGAATGGGTAAAAACCCTTAATACATCAGACCATAGTTTCTAGTGGGTCAGTATTGATAGTAGGTGAATTGCCAAGATCTCAGGCTTTAAACATGAAATGCAAGGTATAGTGACAAGTATATATATCACCAAGCATCTGGGATAGTGGTGAAAACGTGACACAAGACTTTTGGAAAACATGGAACGCAGTGTCACTTGTTATGCTCTGCAAAAAAGGTTCTTTCCAAGCTCAACAAAGATTGGAGTGATATGGTTTGTATTTGCAGTGATTCAGCTACATATATAAAACATTTGAGTGATGACCTGTCAAAATTGATACCCGAGCTGAAGTGATTCCCTGTAGGAGATCCTTGCCACTTGTTAGATGGTATGCTGAAAGCATCTTTACAATCTTCAGAGTTAATGAGGGATGCCATTGACTTTTTAGTCCATTCTGGTGCACTGTTTTCTTATGCCAAGGAACTAAAACGCAAATATTTATCATTTCGAGCTTTATGTGGCATCAAAGAAAGAGTCATCCCAGCTGTGCCCCTTAGCTGACGGTTCTCAGCCCAAGGGGCTATGAATGCTGAGAGGGCCTTTTCACAGAAGTTTACATGGGAAGGAAAGCGCGAGCGCACATGACCAAAGACTCACTGAAGAAGTATTGTATAGTGTACTACAATAAGATTAATTTGCAAAAATCTCTTTGGACCTCATATACACTATACATACACTGTCTCTATACCATCTTCTTTCAGTGCAGAAAGCAAGCAATGATAAAAGCAAAACATTCCATAAACACCGGAAAAACACTTTTTCTGTTGTTTTTAGTGACGTGAAAACAGTGTAACCACTGAAAACAAAAGTTTTTTAAGATATTGAAAACACTGAAAACCCCCCACCAGAATTTACCAAAAATAGAAACTGAAAACAGGACTGCCTAATTATATAGTATCCAATATAAAAATAATTCTACAAAGAGCTGCAGTTCAACTGGTGGTTACTAGATGTCCCTCACGAGTCAAATGCAAATGCTTGATGAAAGGGTTTCAATGGTTTTGCATTTGACTCGTGAGGGACATCTAGTAACGACTAGTGGGACTGCAGCTTGATGTAAGAATAATTTCAATGCTTTGATTTTGACTCGTGAGGGACATCTAGTAACAACTAGGTGAACTGCAGCTCTTTGTAGAATTATTTTGATATTGGATACTATAATATTCACTGCCCACTGCTTATCTGGTCCTATAATGCTTTGCAGGACCTTTGATTGGGATTGTTTTTTTGCCAATAACTGTGCTTGCGGTGGTCCTAAGAGGATGAGACCACCACTGAAGCTCAACAAAATGTGCTTTTTTTTTATGCTCATTGTGTTCAAGGGATCTGCTTGGTCCTCCCCGTAGGTTAGGGGGACCTCAAAATCATCAGCTCTCTCATTGCCTAATGTTTTCATTGTAAAAGTTCACTTTTGTGAATTGGTTATATGCTTTTAAGCATGTAAAATTGCTTTTTCAAAGCATCAGAGGATGTTGCTGATTTTGCTGCTATGCTACGTGGTTAAGTACAGTGTTGGTACTGTCCTACGTGCAATTTGCAAAGTGCGAATTAGTACAAACTTTGCATGCTCTGTTAGCGTAGCATAGTATTATGCCTAGGATTAGTTACGGAGCAGCTAAAGGTAAAGCTACACTGGCAGATTCGTGAACGAAACCTTTCTTGTTGCTAACGGGGCAACTGTCTCGGGTGCTTTACAAAATGGGAGCAGAGCAGGGTGCGATGCCCCCACGACGCTGTGCAGGCAGCGGCTTGGTGACAATCATCCAGGTGCCGTTGGTGGCTTAAGGTGTGGGGTGGGATGGTGCTCGATGCTGGGCTGGCTGGTTGCGGTGCAAGCGATAAAGCCAGTCGATGTTTGGGTCATGCAGTGACGGTGCCTGTGTCTTCCAGGCAGGGCGAGGCAGTGCGGAGTGTGGTGCCAACAGGACCTGGTGCAAGCAATGGCTCAGTGCTGATTGTCCAGGCGGTGCCGGCGAGACCAAGGATGTGGTGCCTTGATTACACTTAAACCTGTGACGGACTCGGTGACAGAGTTGTCTGCTCTTTTCTTCTGCAACAGCTGAAACCAGCAGTTCCTGAAACGGTGCCCCGAAAGATGGTGAGGTCTTTTCTGTTCCTGAGTTCTCTTGAACAGGGGGCAAGCCCCACTTCCAAGCCCTTGAAGATACTTTCTCAAGCAGGACACACAAACAGTTCCTCTCCTTGGCAAAAACTGCTTCTGCAGGCCAACTCCAGACATCACACAGCAAAGCAGCAATACTCCTCTTCCAGTTTCTTCCAGCTCTTCTCCTTGGCAGAGGTTCGTCCTTGAAGTCCTAAAGTGATCTAAAAGAATCGGGACAGGCTCCACTTTTTATAGAACAAAATACTGTGTTCTCTGGTGCCAGATAAGCTCTTTACCCAGCCAAAATAGTTCTGTCCTCTCTGGTGCAGCTGCCCCGCAGGAGGTGGAGACACCATTGTCCAAGGCAGACCAGGCCCAGTCAGGTGTGAAAGAAATCTCCTCCCCCCTACTCTGAATGCAGCCCAGATCTATTCAGCCCAGTCTGACTCACCCTGGAAAGGCAGGACAGCTCTTCCCCCCCCCCCCCAAGTGGCTGACTGAACAGAATTCATATCCCCAGCCTCTGTCACTCCAAAGCCAGACTGTCAATACACAAAGCTAGCCGACACATACTGAATGGCTAAGCATGAAAATAACTACTTTTTAAAAGTGGTATTTTCAAACCCAGACTGTAAAAATCATCCTTACTAAAAGATACATCTTTAGAATTTGAGGTTGGCCATTCTAACCTCTATTTTGCCATCCTGTTCCCATGGGCAGTTGTAATAATAAAATGTTGTCAGTAATGTCCCTATTCTATTCTATGGGACTAGTAGCCTTTCAATAGTGAAAAACTAACTTGGCAGTAATTCACTATGAGGACATGCCACACACATCTGGGCATGTCCTACCTTTCACATGCTCTGCACCCTGCCCACAGGGGCACATTGGGTCTACCTTAGGGATGACTCACATGTAAGAAAAGAAAGGCTAGGGCCTGGTAAGTGGGTGCCCTTGCCAGGTCAACATGGCAGTACCAAACAGTAAGTTGGTGAACGCGAGCAAGAATTGACATCACCTAGCAGGATTTTCGGGCACTATGAGTACTCCAGGAGAGATTTTTCCAAAGTGGGTGGTTGTGACCGTTTGTAGTAAGAAAGCTTCAGCATGAGTAGAAAATCTTCTCGAGTGTCAGCAAAGCCAACTCAAAAGGCACACCATCTAGCACTCCGTGTGGTGCAGTTCACGCAAACTTTTCAACACGGAACAAGATTTCAGCTCTAAAAATCAGCATGAGCAGTGGAACGTACTGATTTCTGCCCATTCATGTAACTCTGCAGAATTCCACAGAGTGAAACTCAGAAAGTTCCACCCACCTCAACTTTTGACAGGACTGACGGACCCCAATCCGATCTCTTGTCTCCTTGATTACCTTGGCGTCCCCCCATGAGGGAGGTGAGTTACTTCGCAGTTCCCATTGTTCCGTGACCCACTCTCATGCCACCTTAGATGTGTGTAGGAAGAGAGATTTTAAATGATGTGTAATCCTAAAACTGATGGGGAACAGGAGCATGCATTGTAGTTTCAGGAACTGCAGTTTCTGTTTGACCACATCAAATGTTTTATTGCTTTTGTTGGACTTTGCAGGTGTACATCTGCACAGCCCCATGCTGCCCTAAGGACTGAGTCCCTGTCACAATAATTGAGCATCCTCACTATCATAGGGCATGGAGGACCCTCTGGTGGGGGCTTCACTGCATGAGACTTGTTGACATGCTTTGTGACAAAACAAGCTGGTATTTTTTCTTTGAAGCCCTTGTCCAAATCTAATTCTTCATAAACACTTTGGGTGATGTGCCCTCAGCACCCTCCGGGAACCCAAAAAAATCGCAGTTTGTTTCTGCAAGATTTGATTTCCACATCTTTTGTGGGGGCCCTCTAATATACGGGACACTGATGTGAGGTGAGTTTAATATCACAACTGTGTCCTCCAGGTCAGATATGCGCCCCTCTGTTTCAGTTACCCTTTTTGTGGTATTCCATAGATCTTACATTACATCAACAATAAGAGGGGGGACAAGTAGCAGGTTATGGTCCAGTGTCTGTATTCCTAAAGTTAATTGTTACATTAAAACAGGAGAGACACTGTTCCAGGAGAGAGTTGCAGTGTGTCACTCACTCCAGGGAGTAAAAGAAGGTGTTAAGAAGATTGAAAGGAGGTGTCCTAGGCCTAGAAACCACTTGTAAGAGGGAAGAGCAAGTCTTGCCTCATGTTGCCCTCACACACCACGAAGGTCTCCCCTGTTTTGATGTAACAAACAAATTCCATAGATCCTGCCACAAAAGCATGACATTGACACCCACTGCCCCTATTTTAGTCTCCAGGGTCAGCCTCGAAACCTGTGTTGTGTGCAGTATTTTGGCAACCTCTTGGGAGGGGGTCTTCTGCAGGAGTTTATCACCTTTTCCTCCCATTTTGCCCTGTAATGCAGAGGGGCATTGTATTTATCTTCATTTGTGCATTCTGTGCCTTCTGCGGCAGTGGTCCTCCTTTTCCCATGTTTACACCACTTATGCAAAATATGTGGTTTGAGCGATGAATTGTCTTGAAGCAGGCACCCAAGGCTCCTTGGATCTACAAATTCGAGGTCTGCCCTCCTCACCATTCTCTGCCTTGAGCTGGGTGTTTATCTCCCCCAGAGACACAGCGCACCGGTGCTGCTACTTCCCCCTCTCTCTTAGTACTTTAGTCAGTTACCAGTCTTTATATGAGGGGAACAAAAGAGAACAGACCACAAGCTGTCCAGGATATCACTGACTCTGACCCACAAGCCCTCAGGCCGTACAAGTAGTCAAACACTCTAAACGTTGCCTCTGAGGTCTTTGTCTCAAGTACCTTCACTATTCCCCTCACTACCATCTACAGCTGCCAGACTCTCCATAATAGTTCTGCAAGGTTCACCCAACTCTCTTCCTTCAGTCACTTGGGCCCACCTCCCAGGTCACTCAAGCATCTGGTGAGCAGCCAAGCAGAATTTAGCCACGTGGCCGGGAAACACTTGCAACTGCTGCACTCTCTTCCATGTAGGCCACACCGCCTTCTGCCATTGCTCCTTTTCAACTGACCATGAAACACCCACTCTGCCGAAGGCCCACAGGCAAACCCTGAACATGGACAGAGCCCTTCTGACCCATCAGTGTTGAGCATCTCAGCAAGGGGTCCCTTTGATGTTCATCTGTGATTTGGCCTCTCCACCCGACGACACATGCTTCCCTGCAACCTGTCATGGCTCCCAAGCCCAGGCATATCAAGCAATGTGAACGCACGTGGCCAGCAACAGGATTAAGGCAGATGAACTAGCCTGCGGACCGGAAGCTAACCTTGAGGCATCTGCCATCTTGGACTTCCCAGCCATGCCCCCCATGGGCTTGACTTTAACTCCAAAAGATCCGAGACCCATCTCAAGCATGTATCTCATCTCATTTGGAAGAGGTATTGATTTATAAACACATTTCTCTTATTCCACTGCAGCACCATGATGAGTGACTTCCCTAACAAGCATTTGACAAAATGTTTGTATACATAATTGAAAACAAATTTAAGCAACTACGTAAATAAAAAATCGCAGAGTTTATGAAAATGACTGCATAACAAAAGCAAAAGTCAGCGCTGCTCGTATAGTGCACACGAGTATAAAACATCATGGAATTGCTTAGCCATCGGTAAAGAGCAATAAAACCACAATAATACAGAAACAGACATCTGCAGGACAACTTACTTGGTTACCACATATAGCTCTCCTAATATCAAACTATTATAGCAAGACTTAAATACTTTATTAACTGCAGAATTTGCACCATCATTTAAGCTGTCCTTAGTGTTAGGCACCAGCAGTCGAAATGTGGGGGGAGAGTGCAGTTTGTAATTTCAGAAGATATATACTTTTTAGTAGTAGGTGTTAAAGATTTTAGACACTATCCAAGCGAGAAAGCACATTTTTAAATATTATTCTTTCTCAAAAATGTTTTGCAGTCTACAGAGTTGGATGCTCTGGACTGATTATCCTTTACTACAACACAGGAATGGTCATAGTCAGTGGCAACTCAAATGCTTCAGTCAAAGGACCCAATGTGACTTTGATTACTGGAATCTCAATAAGAAATAATTGAGCATTTGCTGGCCTTCTAAAGCCATCAGAAGAAATGGACCAGACTGTCAACTGTATGTCACCATGTTATCAAGTGCAGAATCCTGAAAAGACGCCGAAACACTGCTTAGTCTATAATATTCCACAACTCCCGTCTCTCAAATCCCAAAAGAAACGTTTCACAAGAGTGCACTTCTGAGCCATATAGAGTTTTCGAAGCGAAAGATTAAATATTTATTTCAGCCGTTACAGCTAAAATTGACAGACGCGTTTCAGCGGTGCCGCCTTCGTCAGTGTCAATTAAAACTTTACTCAACAGTGTTTAAATAAAAAGTGCATTCATTTCATTGACCTAGAAAGTGTTCGTGTAAGTAATGAAAATCAAAAAAGGACTTATTTTCGTCGGCCATCTTGGAATGGTAAATGTTTACATTTGAAACAATCATACTTTAAATTCTTTTACCAACGTTCTTTCATTACATATTGTGTTTAACACATCGTTATTCAACATTCTAATTTCATGCTTACTATGCGTTAAATATTAAATTTTAACCAATGTTCATAATGTTCGCACAACGATGTTAATTTTCAATTAGTTGGCCGATTGTTCATAATTGAGCATTTGCTGGCCTTCTAAAGCCATCAGAAGAAATGGACCAGACTGTCAACTGTATGTCACCATGTTATCAAGTGCAGAATCCTGAAAAGACGCCGAAACACTGCTTAGTCTATAACATAGCACAATATCTCAAAAAGGTGAAAGCCTGTAAAAATAGAACCATGGGAATCGGCATGAAGTCATTCAGAAAATGAGTGACTTCCTGACAAATGCGTAGGCCAAAACCTTCACCACCAGGGTTGTTGTACCTCTCCTTAAGATCTAGGCAAAGGATCTGCTCCAGCTCCCACATGCCACATGCTTACTTCACTCTGTCTTTGGCCATACATATTTGCAGTGCCACCTCTCTTTTTTTCTCTTAGAAGGTTGAAAAAAGAATTTGAAGGCTTTGAAGTCATCCTGTAATGGCAAAGGCAACAAAAATTTTCAGTTGCTGCCAATTAATAGTATCAACCAGATTCATGGAGCGTCTGAGAATCTGCAGATCTCTCATTAAATGAATGGTAAAAAATGTTCCCTTGTCCTTCTGATTACACATCACACACATCCAAACAATATGTAATTCACCATGTTATATAAAACAGTATTAATACATCATATTGTAGCACAGTCATCACATCCTTCTTCTCATATTTAGCCCACCTTTATGCAACATCAATCATATGACAACTGTTAGACCTCACAGCCTTAGGGTGGTCTTCCCCCAAACTTCTTGCCTTCCTCCTCCAGTAGTTTGAACAGGTTTTTGCTGTTACTAGTAGTATGTGCTGTTTACGACTGCTATCCAGTGCTAAAGTGCCAGCACTCTCTCCCCTAAACATGTTAACACTGGTTCATCCCCAATTGGCATATTGTATTTGCTTCTTAGTCCCTAGTAAAGTGAAATACATGTACCCAGGGTGAATTAAATGCTACTAGTGGGCATGCAGCACTGGTTGTGCCACCCACTTTAAGTAACCTTTTAACCATGTCTCAGGCCTGCCACTACAAAGACTGTGTGTGCAGTTTACTCTACCTTGCTGGCCTGACAAAATATACCTTTTACCAGAACCAAACATTCCCTTTTTATACATGTAAGGCATCTCATAAGGTAGGCCCTGTACGACCCAGAGGTTAGGGTGCAATGTATTTAAAAGGCAGGACATGTACTTTAATTTTTACATGTCCTGATAGTGAAAAACTCTTACAATTGTTTTTCACTATAGTTTATTTCTCTCATAGAATACCATCAGGATTACCTTATTACATTTTATAAATGTGATTTCCAAAATCCTAATTTAAAATTTGTTATGATGAGATTGGATTTTAAATTATAATTCTGCAAATGCCACTTTTAGAAAGTTTGAATAGTTGAGGAGGTAGGTCCCAGGACGTAGGGTCAGCAGGACCATGTATTATATTTAGAAACAACAAGATGCCAACCCCACCACTTTTCAGATGCTCATCAATCTGAGCAAACAAATCAAACTTAATTAAAGATTTGTTTGGTATATTTTATTAATACCTTTTGCTTTAGAAATTTTTAAATACTTAAGAATGATCATATGTCAGAGAAAGACACTCAACACATAACGTTATACAAAAATGACAAAAACATGACTAAATTATTTAAATAAACAAAAAACAATATTATACACCCTTTCTTGTTGAGCAAAAAGCAAACAATGAATCTTTGCATATATTCAAGAAAAAACGATATTTCACAATATTTCAACTCAATGATAGAGACACGTTCAAAGAAGAAATCAAAGAACACAGATAAATTAGGAGCATTAATCAAGATCAGAAATTAATCCTGTGTGATTCGTGTATTCCTTATATTCTGCCGACGCGTTTCGAATCCGTGGACGAAGTGCACGGAATCTCATCAGGGCTCAATCAATGGAGTTCTGTGAGGTGTATTAAAGAAGAAAAAGAGAGCACTGTGTCACCAACCTTCATTCAGTACTGGGTGACCGACCAGCCTCCCCCTCTATTGCCTTCCTGTACCTGTTTGTAAATCCGGAGCATTGAAGAATTTACAAGAAGATCCATCAATTCTGATTAAACCAGCGGATAAGGGTGGGGCCGTGGTGATATGGCCAAAAGACAAATATCTGCTGGAAGGCCAGCTGCAAGTTGACAACGCAACTTGGTACAGGAAGCTACAGGGAGACCCAGTCAAGGAAATTCAGGGAGCGATAATGGATTTAGTACAGGCGGGCAGGGAGAGTGGATACGTAGGAGTGAAAGAAAGTGAATATCTTGTGAAGAAGTTTCCACGTACCCCTGTGCTATATCTCCTGCCTAAAATCCATAAAAATCTTACTGACCCCCCGGGGCGACCAATCGTCTCGGGGTGTGATTCGTGTTTGGAGCCTATCTCCAAATACATTGACTTCTTTTTGAAGCCCTTTGTAAGTGGAGTGCGGTCCTACTTAAAAGATACCACAGACTTCCTTCTAAAGATTGAGGACATCGAGTTTGACCCTGGATCTGAAATCATGGTCACTATGGACGTCACGTCCCTATACACACAGATCCCCCAAGACGAGGCGCTTGAGGTGATTGAGATGTATTTGGAGACCCGCGAAAGGCCGCATAGAGTCCCGACAAAATTCATCTTACAACTTGCAGAATTGACATTGAAAAAGAATTATTTTCGTTTCAATGACCAATTTTATATGCAAATCAAGGGGACTGCCATGGGCTGTCCCTATGCTCCGGAGGTAGCCATATTGTTCATGGCACAATATGAACAGAGGTTCATTGAAAACAACAATCCTTTTCAAAAAAATATTAAACAGTGGCTACGGTATATCGATGACGTGTGGCTCCTGTGGCAGGGGAGCCACACCGAATTGATTGCCTTCACCAGTGTCTGAATAATAAACACCAGGACATTAAATTCTCTCTAGAACAAAGCAAAAGTTCCATGACCTTTCTAGATGTTGAAATCACTTGCAGAGAGGGGCGCCTTAAAACTTCCCTTTTCCGCAAGAAGACAGACAAGAATACGATTCTCCATCATCGGAGTGCCCATCCACGGAACTTGAGAAGTAACCTACCATATGGGCAACTGCTCCGTATCCGCAGAAATTGTTCAAGCATGGAGGACTTTGACCATCATGCCCATAGGTTCTGCGAAGAGATGACTACTCGTGGATATCGGAAAAAGATGCTCAAACACTCATATAAGAGGGCCCCCTATACACCAAGGGAGTGTTTACTACAAAATAAAGTAAAAAGTGAGCTGGAACAAATGGTATGCGTTACGACCTTTGGACCAGAGACCCACCGGATAAGACAAATGGTCCTCAAAAACTGGCATTTATTGGAGGAATTGGAGTGCCCTTTTCCGCGACCCATTTTCGCTTACAAAAAGAATAGGAGTATCGGCCAACATGTGGTTCGTGCCGACATAATAACATCTAGACCCAAGCAAGATCTACTTTCGAAATGGGGGCTCAAACCCATAGTTGGACACCACAAATGCGGTAATTGTGTGTCATGTGGGTCCTGTCTTGAGGGGAGCGAATTCCAACATAAAAACGTTAAATGGACCAGAAAAGGTTTTTCGAATTGCAAAACGAAAAATGTCGTTTACGCTATCATTTGTGGGTGCCAGAAACTGTACATCGGCAAGACTAACCAGCAAGTGAACACAAGGATCACACAACATCGTTCACGGATTAAAAATAAAGTACTTAGTGCCCCCATGGTCCAACACTTTGTTGACCAGGAACATGCGGAAACTGATTTCACATGGACAGTACTTTTCACAATGCCCACAGTAAAAGGTCTTGTTGATATTGAAGAAATCTTATTACGGAATGAGGCCTATTTAATTATGAGGTTCAACAGTGCCCAGACTGGACTGAACAGTATGTCTGAGGTCTCAAGGCTGTAAATACTCGATCGCCTGGTGGTTTGAAGTGCTCCATCTGACTCTTGAGGTGGATCCGTTTCTATCAGAAACTCAATTGTAACTACAGGTACCACAAGCCCAAGCGCTGGGCCCTTGTCTATATCCCCGCCCCAAAAAATGGCGGCTGCTGTCTTTGATTCATTTGGGTCAACTTTGAGCGTTGGACGTATGATTAAACCGGTAAGCCTTCGCGTGAACAAGCGCGTTTAGAAAATCTGCTTCTGCAGCCAGAGCGGAACAGTAACTGATTTCTATTCCCGATTGCTAGGTGACGTTGTGAACACAAGAGCGGCAAGGCGTTTCTACGCCGGCTGTTTTAGAAGAAACACATCAGCCAGGCGAACGAAGCAGAAGCACACGAGTGCAGGTAAATGGGCGGGGGAGCCTGTCTATTTTATACTTTTTAGTATTTGTCCCACACGCAAGAATCACTTTAGCAACGGTTACAAATAGATTAAAGTCCCGCTCTCTGTCCCTTCTAGAACGCTGTTTTTCACACATTAAGAGGTTTCGCTGTGAATCAAGATTGCGGCGTGAACAACACCATACGTTTTGCCCCCAGGCTGAAAGAGGACCAATAATAAATTGAATAACTGGAAAGGGAGGATTATATAGACCTGCCCAAGGTATGAACGTCGCTGTGCTTTTTCGTGTTACACACCAGATGTATTTGATTATGACATCATATACTTAGTTCATTGTTATCTTGCAGATAACACTGTCTCGATAAAGTGATGACATCATAGGATCACCGCGACAATTGCTCCGGATTTACAAACAGGTACAGGAAGGCAATAGAGGGGGAGGCGGGTCGGTCACCCAGTACTGAATGAAGGTTGGTGACAGAGTGCTCTCTTTTTCTTCTTTAATACACCTCACAGAACTCCATTGATTGAGCCCTGATGAGATTCCGTGCACTTCGTCCACGGATTCGAAACGCGTCGGCAGAATATAAGGAATACACGAATCACACAGGATTAATTTCTGATCTTGATTAATGCTCCTAATTGATCTGTGTTCTTTGAACGTGTCTCTATCATTGAGTTGAAATATTGTGAAATATCGTTTTTTCTTGAATATATGCAAAGATTCATTGTTTGCTTTTTGCTCAACAAGAAAGGGTGTGTAATATTGTTTTTTTGTTTATTTAAATAATTTAGTCATGTTTTTGTCATTTTTGTATAACGTTATGTGTTGAGTGTCTTTCTCTGACATATGATCATTCTTAAGTATTTAAAAAATTTCTAAAGCAAAAGGTATTAATAAAATATACCAAACAAATCTTTAATTAAGTTTGATTTGTTTGCTCAGATTGATGAGCATCTGAAAAGTGGTGGGGTTGGCATCTTGTTGTTTCTAAACTTTTAGAAAGTTGGCATCTCCTTGCCTTAGCTATTTGGTGCCTGTAGCCTTTCTCAGATCACATGACTGGGTGTAGTTGGAAGTTGGGCGTTGTGTATTTCTCATAGACAGCCACAAACAGTGGATGCTTACATGTAGCTCAACGGGCAATCTCAGCAAGACAAAAGTGAGGAACTAGGCACACTTTAACCTGAATAGGCTGTGTCTTGTCCACATGCAAAAGGCTGCATATCTCCTTGTATTGAGGCTGGAACCAGGATTGGAAGGTGGGTCCCCAGACACTACCACTTCAGTACACTTCTGGACCCGTAAATATCCTGCCAAGAAGAAAGGCTGTAGTGATGCTGAAAGACTGCCACTGCTGGACGGAACTCTGCTGAACTGCAGCTTTGCTCTGCTGATCTGCTGCCTGCTGACCTCTTGCCTCAGTGAGATGGACTGCACCTGTATCTCTGACCCTAGAACCCAGAGTGACTCACACAGGTAGTTGGCTGGCCTCCTGATCTGATACCTCAGGAACATAACAGGTAAGACTCCACTCCACCGGCAGAGTTCATGGAGTACTGCAACTCTGCGTTCCACATGGAGTGCAGGGTTCAGCAAAAACTCTACCAGACACCACGTAGCGAAGTTTATCTTAGCTCTCATCACTCACTTTTTATTTCAGAAGAGACTGCTTTAACATTGCTGAACTTGGGCTGAATATCCCTGCTAAGCGCATGACGTTGCTAATGCAAAACATTAGATCTTGCTGAGGGGCATCGTGAACAGCTGGTGCATCAGATCTCAATACCACGTTGAACACGTGTTCTTAAAATGCAGAATCTGGCAGATCTGGTTTCTTTCTGTCTTCCATTCCTCCTTCCCTCTTTTCACCTCCGAGCAGCCAGCCATTGATTGTGTGGCTTTACTTAACCCAGACTCACTCCTCCCCACCATTGGCAGCACCGTCCCTCTTTAGCAGCATGGCACAGTTATTTCTGCCAGGTTTCCTTGTGTCTTTGGCACTGTAGGCAACGAGGAGCTAGAATGTTCCAGGCTTAGCTGACGTATTTTTTCCCATTGGGCTGGGCAAGCACTCCTGGAATTCTACACATCTAGTTGGGCAGCTGAGTGAGGTACAGTGCAACAGTACACACACGCACACCTGCATGGTTGGGTACGTTTTGTGCTTTTCCTTCCGCCTGTTTCTCACAAACTTGCTTTTACCGTGAAGTGGGCTGAGTTTGATTGTGAAGCAGTTGTTCACATGTAATGTAATGTGATGGAATACACAGAAAGCCCCTCGAAAACAAGCTAGCCACATTTTAGAGGGGATGGACACAGGAGCAGGTGGGAAGGAGAGAGCACTGCCTGATTTAAAATAGCACACATGCAAGTAATCTGCACATATTTCAGCTGCCTGGTGTGAAGCTCTTCGTCGAGCTGCCCTGTGCCTTCGCAGAATGCACGATGCAGCAAGAAATGTGCCCAGAGGGAATTTTCATCACCAAGTGCTTGGGTGAAGGCAAGAAAATTGAACTCCCAGTTAAGGGTTGCCAGGCTGGTTTTACCAGCTCCGAACCAAGCTGTCTTCCAGTACCACACTTCATTTTGCAAACCTGGCCTGTCCTTTCTGTGTGACGTGGTTTGTGTTCTGGTACTTTGCAATATTAGCTGATTTGAAGAACAGGGTTAAAATCCCTGCTCCTCCTGAGACTAAATTTTGTGATTCTGGGCATCATGTATGCTCTCTAGCCTGGTCTTCAATATCTTTTCAGAACGGGGGTCCTTACAAACAGACTGAGTCTGCATACAAGGCTTATAGTACCTTGTTGCCCAGTCAGAGAGCAGTGTGAATTAACTGGCCTGCATCTAGTATAGTACAGTAACCCAGTGCCCCCCAGAACCTGTGTGTCTTTCGACCTGAGGAAGAACTTATGTGACTACTAGCAATTTGCCCACTTCTAGGTCAAAACGTCGACACGCTTGCCATAAGCTTGACCCTATTCTCTCTGCTCCACGTAAAAATCAATCAAAACATTTGTAAAGCGTGCTACTCACCCGTGAGGGTCTCAAGGCGCTAGAGGGGGGAAGAAGCAGCTACTGATCGAACAGCCAGGTCTTGATAATCTTCCTGAAGGTCAGCCGGTCCTGGGTTTGTCGCAGGTGGGTGGGGAGGGTGTTCCGTGTCTTGGCTGCTAGGTGGGAGAATGATCTGACGCCGGTGGTTGTTCAGAAGATGCGTGGGACGGTGGCGAGGGTGAGGTCTGTGGAGCGCAGCTGGCGGTTCGGGGTGTAGAAGGTGAGTCATTCATTGAGGTATGCTGGCCCGGCATTGTGGAGTGTTTTGTGAGCATGGGTGAGGAGCTTGAAGGTGTTCCTCTTGTTGAGGATCACCTCAACAAAAGAAAACTCAAATTCCAAGCAGTTCAGAGATTTAGGTACCTAGGGATTGATGTTATCTGAATGATAATTTTCAACCCGCAATTTATCACTGAATATATCTTGTTCACAACCAGCACTTTTTTGCACCTTGTCACTCTAGCACTTGTGTCGGTTTATTTATTATTTGGGGCAGCTTCGTAGTGTCATCATCTATACACTATAAAATATTAAAATTAAAAAAAGTGCATTTTTTGCTTCACTATATTCCTTAGATTTACTCAAGTTTGGTGTGTCCCTTTGTTTTCCTTTTTTGCCATTTAACTGCAATGACACCAATGTTTGAATAAGTGTTCTTCTTTTCTAATATTTTTTATCCATTAAGTAAGAAAAGCAATTTTGTACCCAACAGAGCCAACATTACTCCATACCATTAACTGGTCTGAGCTTGGGTTAATTATTATCCCGTGTGGCCACCACTCCTCCCTGTCCATCTGGAAGGCTGCCCAAGGAGCAGATGGGAGAGGCAGTAGAAGCCCCTTTCAAATCATTCTGTCGGGCTCTCCCTTTTCTCCACATCCCCTCTGGCCAGAGGCACAGCTGGCTCAGAGCAAAAGACAGCCAGTGAGCCACGTCATATTGTTTGTGCTCTACTGCCAGTTGTGCCATACATATGTTTATTTTACAACATTTATATAAAATGAAATGTATGGAAAATACCCCAATAATTTCCTCTATGATGGTTCTTCATAATTAAGAGGTGGATGTATTTTTTCTTTTTCTTGCATTAATATCTCATTGCTGATATGCTGCAGAGAAGGTGATCAATCGCTTAATGTGTGATGTCTCACTGTGATTGTGTTTTTGAAAATCCAATCTTTTCTAATATGTGCTGAGGGAAATAATGTCTCAGTCGCCTCAACCTCGTCTCTAGACTTCTATGTTGATAAAACTAAGCAAACCAAGTGAATTTGCTTTTAACTGCACAGTGCTGCGTGCTCACCAAGGGAATTTCTCTGAACTCCAGTGTTCTACTACAGGGCAAGAGTTTTCCCAAATGCATCATCTGGACGTGCTTATTCCAAAGAGGTCCACACAGTATCCTAAAAATACAATTATAGAAAAAGAAAAAGAATTCCACCTGTGATTTTATCCTAGAGAGTCTGCAGGCATTCATTTCTGTAGATTTTAAATCCGCAAAAGTTTTGACAGGCAAATTAGCAAATTAGTTGACTGTTCTGTACTTTTCTTTCTTATTAACAGTACTCATTGCCAGTCAGGCTCTCAACAGGTTCTGCTACCCAGATTCCCTTGCTACCTCAAACTTTGTAAAAAAGCAAATTTTCCTCACATGTGATGGAAAGTTCTGGAATCTGCATGGATCTACAGAATTCCACACACCCCGCATTCCCCAAAGTCATCTGGGAAAAATGATACCCCACTTGTATGGGCAGGCCTCGTGACCACGACAGGAAACGGCCCAAAAGCTGCAGATTTTGAACCCTAGCTCTGCCGACACCTAGAGAAATCTATAAAACCTATACATTTTTTAAAACTAGTCACCGAGCGAAGTTTAGGATGGGGTGACTTGTGAGGCTCTCATCATGTTCTCTTACCCAGAATCTGTTGCAAACCTCAAACTTTGTAAAAAAAATCACATTTTCCTTACATTTGTGTGATGGAAAGTTAGGGGATCTGCATGGATCCACACAATTCCACCCACCCTGTATTCCCCAAAGTCTTTCAATAAAAATTTTTCCCTCACTTGTGTGAGTGGGCCAGGTGCCCACGACAGGAAAAGGTGCAAAATGCAACATAGACACACCACATTTTTACAGTGAAAACTGACCCTTTTTTGCAAAGTGTCTAGCGGTACATCGTGAACCCTAGCTCTGCCGACACTTAAGGAAACCTAGAAAACCTATCCATTTTTTAAAACTAGACACCCAGGGGACTCTAGGATGCTGTGAACTGTATGGATTTCACCAGCTTCTCTAACCCAAAATCCGTTGCAAACCTCAAACTTTGTCTAAAAAACACATTTCCTCTTATTTCTGTGATGGAAAGTTCTGGAATCTGCGTGGATCCACAAAATTCCACCCACCCTGCATTTCCCAAAGTCTTCAGATAAAAATGACACCTCACTAGTGTGGGTAGGCCTAGTGCATGCGACAGGAAACAGCGCAAAACGCAACATGGACACACCACACTTTTACTGTGAAAATGGACCCTTTTTTTGCAAAGTAGATTTTTAACCCTAGCTCTACCGACACCTAGGAAAACCTAGCAAACCTATACATTTTTGAAAACTAGACACCCAGGGAAATACAGGATGGGGTGACTTGTGTGGCTCTCACCAGGTTCTCCTACCCAGAATACCTTGCAAACCTCAAACTTTGTCGGAGAAAACACATTTTCCTCACATTTCTGTGATGGAAAGTTCTGGAATCTGTGTGGCTCCACAAAATATCACACGCCATGTCTTCCCAAAAGTCTTACGATAAAAATGATACCTCACTTGTGTAGGTAGGCCTAATGTCCGCAACAGGAAATGGCCCAAAACGCAACATGGACATACCACATTTTTACAGTGAAAATTGACCCTATTTTGCAAAGTGCCTAGCTGTAGATTTTGAACCTTAACTCTGCAGGCAACTAGGGAAACCTGGCAAGCCTATGCAGTTTTTAAAAACTAGACAACCAGGGGAGTTTAGGATGGGGTGACTTGTGAGGCTCTCAGCAGGTTCTCTTACCCAGAATCCCTTGCAAACCTCAAACTTTGTAAAAAAAATCACAATTTCCTCACATTTCTGTGATGGAACGTTCTGGAATCTGCGTGATTCTAAAAAATTCCACCCACCCCGCTTTCCCCAAAGTCTTCTGATAAAAATGATACCTTACTGGTGTGGGTGGGTCAAGTACCCGCGACAGGAAAGAGCCCAAAACGTATTGTGGAGACATCAAAATCACCTATGACAAAACGACCTGGTTTTGCAAGGGTGGCACCTGGGTTTTTGGCCCCTGGCTCAGAGGTCATCAGGGGAAACCTACCAAATCTACACATTTCTGAAAAGCAGAGAACCTGGGGAGACCAGGGAGATATAGCTTGTGTGGATCATCCAAAGCTTTCTTACCCAGAATCCCCTGCAAACCGTAAATTTAGCTACAAAAATTACTTTTTCCACACATTTGTGTATGGGATTACTGTGCCAGCACAAATGTTCTACCACCTGGCATTTCCCTTGGTCTCCCGAGTAAAATGGTACCTCACTTGTGTGGATGTCTAATGCAGAATCCGCTACAAATGTATTTATTTAAAAAATGTAGCTCTTAGAATTTGTGGTGCTATACCTTTAATCCCTATGTTTTTGGCTCTTCCCAGTCACAGGCCTTTGTCTCACCCACACAAGTGAAGTATAATTTTACTCGGGAGAACATGAGGGAACACTGGTTGTCTAGTTTTCAGAAATGTGTTGGTTTGGTAGGTTTCCCAAGATGGCCACAAGCCCCGGGCCAAAACAACAGCCCCCCTGCAAAACCAGATAGTTTTATAATAGGTAATTTTGAAGACTCCACAGTATGATTTGGGCCAATTCCTGTAGCAGCCACTATGCCTATCTTCACCAGTGAGGTACCATTTGTATCTAGAAACCTGGGGAAACACTAGGTGGTAGGAAATTGGTGTCAGCCCCGTGATCCCACAACTTTCCCACTAAGAAAAGTGAGGAAAATGTCATTTTTTTCAGCTAAATTTGAGGTTTGCACAGGATTCTGGGCAGGAAATCTTTTGAGGAACCATGCAAGCCATACCTCTCCGGACTTGCCAGGGTGTTTAGTTTTCAGAAATGTGTGGGTTTGGAAGGTTTCCCTAGGTGGCTGTTGAGCCCGGGGCCAAAAACCCAGGTGCCCCCCCCTTGCAAAACCAGGTCGTTTTGTGATAGGTAATTTTGATGTCTCAACAATATGTTTTGGGCCCTTGCCTAGTGCGGGTACTTGACCCACCCACACGAGTGAGGTACCATTTTTATCTGGACACTTTGGAGAATGCTGGGTGGGAGGGAGTTTGTGGTCCCACTCAGAGTCCAGTACTTTCCATCACAGAAATGTAGGGAAAATGTGTTTTTTTACAAGGTTTGAAGTTTGGAAGGGATTCTAGATAACAAAATCTGGAGGGAGCCACACAAGTCAACCCCATCCTGGATTCCCCTGGGTGCCTAGTTTAAAAGAAATTATTGGTGTATAGGTTCACTGTAAAAATGTGGTGTGTCCACATCACGTTTTGGTTTGTTTCCTGTTGTGGGCACTAGGCCAACCAACTCAAGTGAGGTACTTTTTATTGTAAGACTTTGGAGAAGGCCGGGTGGGTGGAATTTTGTGGATCCATGCAGATTTAAGAACTTTCCATCACAGAAATGTGAGGAAAATATGTTTTTTTTACAAAGTTTGAGGTTTGCAAGAGAATCTACGTAACAGAACCTGGTGGAAGCCAGACAAGTCACCCCATCCTGGGTTTCCCTGGGTGTCTAGTTGTCAAAAATGTATAGGTTTGCTAGGGTCCCTGGGTGCTGGCAGAGCTAGGGTTCAAAATCTACAGCTAGGCACTTTGCAAAAGTGTCCATGTGGCGTTTTGGGCCATTTTCTGTCGAGGGTAGTAAGCCTGCCCAAACAATTGATGTACCATTTTTATTGGGAAACGTTGGGGAATGCTGGGTGGGTGGATGATTGTGGATCTGCGCAGATTCCAGAACTTTCCATCACTAAAATGTGAGGAAAATGCGTTTTTAGGGTTTAGGTTTGCAAAGAATTCTAGGTAACATAACTTAGTGAGAGCCACACAGGCACCCCATCCTGGATTCCCCTTGGTGTCTAGTTTTCAAAAATACACAGGTTTGCTATGTTTCCCTAGGTGCCGGCTGTGTTAAGACCCATATCCACAGGTAGGCACATTCTGAAAAAAAGTTAGCACCTAGTGGGTTTTCTGCCACCCTGGGAAGGGGGGAAATTGGGCGCTATTGCCCCAATATGCCACCAAGGGGGGGCAGAAAGACTCTGACTATTCTTTTAGGGGGTGGGGGCATTGGGATACCCATTCTGGGCAACCCCCACCCCTACTTATAAAAAAGCCAGCATAATCGTTGGCACCTAGTGGACTCTCTGCCCTCCTTAGGGAGCAGATAGGGGGTACTGCCCCCATCTGCCTCCTGGGGAGGGCAGCAAGACTGTGGCATCTTTTTGGGGTGGCTGGAGGCATAGGCATGCCCATTTTGGGTAGCCCCCACCCCGAAGTTTGAAAAAACAAATCCCTAGTGGCTAGTGGCCTTTCTACCCCTGGGGGGCAGATAAACTGCTGTTGCCCCATCTACCACCCAATGGGGGGGACAGAAAGATTGTAGCATTTCTTTTGGGATTGGTGCATTGACATGCCCATTCTAGGCAGCCCCCAACTCATGTATATAAAAAAAATCCATGTCGCTTAGTGGGCTTTTAGCATCCCCAAGGGGCTGATCAGGGGCTATTGCCCCATCTGCCTCCTGGTGGGGCAGAAAGTCTTTTGTTTTCTTTGGCGGGTACGGCGGGGGGAATTTGCATGTGCATAGGGGAAGCCCCCACCACAGGTCAATAAATAAAAGAATCCATGGCATCTAGGATGCTTTCTGCCCCCAAGGAGGCCAATTGGAGCCTAATGCGCCCACCTGCCCCCCAGGGGCAGAAACACTGGAATTTGATTATTTGATTGAGGGGAGGGGTTGGGGCATTGGCGGGCCCATCTTGGGCAGCCTCCACCCCTAAATTCATCGGGGAAAAAAGCCATGGTGTCCAGTGAGCTTTCTGCCCCCTGGGTGGTCAGATTGGGGACTACTGCCCCCATATACCCCCAGGGGGCCAGAAATACTGTAATTGTGTGGGGAGTGGCGGCATTGGCAGGCCCATTTTGGGCAGCCCCCCTAATTAAAGTAGGGGAAAAGTCCCTGGTATCAAGCTGGCTTTCTGCCCCCAAGGGGGCAGATTGGGGCTACTGCCACATCTGTCCTCCTGGGGGGGCAGAATGACTGAATTTACCCAATGTAAAATGGGGGGAGCAAACGCTATTGCCCAGGGGGGCAGCCCCCCCCTCCCTGGTGCCTAATGGGTGGATCTCTGCTTATGGATCGCCCTCTTGGAGCAATCCCCAAGCAGGAATCCACCAGGGAGGGGTTCCATTGGAAACTCTACCCTTTCCAACGATACCTCTCTTGACTTTCTGCATGCTCAGGGGGATTAGTTAGCCCCTGACCACATAGAAAGTGAAAATGAAACGAGCCTCTTGGCTCATTTTGGTTTCGGTTTCACTGAAATGACATCAGTGCAACCTGCGTGCTGATCGTCATTCATGGGAAACCTAAAATACAGCCTCGGGAGCTGGAAAAGCTCTTCCCCAACTCCTGAGGCTGTTGGGGGAAAATGGAATCCCTCTGGTACCCGCACCAGAGGAATGCCCTGTGCCATGGCATCTGAGGCGCGGGAGCCGTTCGTCGCAGATGTGCACTCATGCGTCGGAAGACTCCCGCGCGTCCACCGCATTGAAGGGGTTAATTGAGATTACCTCCTCATTAAAATTCAATTAGGACGCGGGGCTGTGGGCTCCTGAGTGCAGCAGTGCATGCTCTTAGTCACTGTGAGTACTTCGTTCCTGGACTCCAGGACAGGTGTGCCCATGCACGAAGGGTTACAATTATTGCTGTTTCATTGTCAGTAATGAAACATTGTGCTACGTGTGGATGCAGTATTCTCAGAGCT
This sequence comes from Lissotriton helveticus, assembly GCF_964261635.1. Classification (NCBI taxonomy): domain Eukaryota; kingdom Metazoa; phylum Chordata; class Amphibia; order Caudata; family Salamandridae; genus Lissotriton; species Lissotriton helveticus. The sequence continues at coordinate 1,435,071,553 of NC_136068.1, forward strand.
GTGAAGGTAATCAGTGCGTGCGGGCTCTTCCACTAATTTTGTCTTTCTCATGCCCACTTATTCGAATTATGGCGTTAAGAAGAGGTAATCCTTCTTTTTTTCTTTCTGCCATAGTAAAGAAAGGAGGCTTTTTACAGAACTGTGCTTTACGATTTCCCGACTTGTTTGTTTCTGTTCAGTTTAAACATTCTGAAAAAAAGCTATTGTCAGAAAAAAAAAACATTTACAGTACAAGATTTTTGATAACAGCAATGTTACCGTTCTATCTTTCGCCCAAAAGGTTTGTGCCAAAGGGCAATAAATCACAGAAGGAAGATGACATTTTAAAAAAAATACTTGTGTATATATCCAGTAGTGAGAAAGCAAGCATTTGAGATGAATCATGGCCGACAATAGTACTCTGCCCACACGCGGAAGTCCACGAATTTTGGCAGAGTTTTTCAGTCTCCGCGGAATTCTGTGAAGTGAAACTCCATGAGCACCACCCAGGCCTAATATCAGGCTTCCAACTCCTCCTCCTATAATCTGCCATCGTGAGTCTACCTTGCCAAATTCTGCCAATGGATCATAGGAAGTGGGCGTAAAGTTCTTGCCAGCAGACCGACTAATTCTCTGAGCTGAGCAATGCATCCCCAAGCAGAACATACACATCACCGCTGCTGCGTGGATTAGACTTGTCACAAAAGACTTGCATGGCTACCACTTTCCGCATCTTGGGACCGATGCATCGTCTTCCTAACTGCCAATGTGTAACACTTTTCCTGGTGCAAACTCTTTGCATCCCTCATCACCTGCAACCTCGATGATGAAGTTAAACTTAGCATTGCTGTTTCACCGCTCATCGAAACCGACGTATCACCTCGGCAGAACCTCGCAAACTCTTGCATCTCAAAAAAGCATATTTTACCATAGTACTTCCAGGAACTGAAGGGAACTATTTTTTGTTTGGATGTGCTACTTGCGGAGGGGGAGCATGCCGTAACTCATAGTGAAGTCAACCAGTGGGGGAAAAAGGATGACGTGCCACCCCTTGATTAATTCTCAAGTAGGTTAGAGAAAAATCTAAATGGAATAATCAGAGACAAATGGATGAAGTGTTGCTGAAAACCCTTATAAGTAACTAAGTCATACACATAATGTTTATAAAATCGAAAGGTCTTAGCTACATAGACCTGAAAAAGCAAATCATTGTGTATTGGCTGCCAGCTTCTTTTTTTGGAGAAAGAAATAAGGAGCAAAAGTAGGAAAGGAAGCAGGAAAGAACAAAATAACAAATGGAAAGAAAGAAGGAAAGAAAGATTGATGGCAAGAATGAATGAAAAAACGGCAAAAAGGAAAGAAAAGGCAAGAAAGAAAGAAAGGTGGAAAGAAAAAAGAAAAAAGGAAAGAAAGAAGGAAAGGAAAACTTGAAATTAGGAAAAAAATGAAGGTAGGAAAGAAAGACTGAGAGATAGAAACACAGACAGAAAGAAGGAAGGAAAGAAAGAAAGAAGGATAGAAAGACAGAAAAGATCAAAGAATGAATCAAAACAAGATAGAAAGAGAGAGAGAAAAAAGCCAATCAAAAGGAGAGAAGGAATGAAACAAATAAACTCAAGAAAGAAGGAAATAATTATTGAAAGAAAACAAGAAATCAAGAAAGAAAGAATGAAATAATGAAAGAAAAAAGGAAAGAAAAAACGTAAGGAAAATGAAAGAAAAAGAAAGCAAAAAAGAATTCAAGAAAAAAGGAATGAAAGAGTGAGAGAGAAACAGAAAAAAATGAAAGAAACAACAAAGAACAAAGAAAGAAAAAAGATTAAGCATGGGCGGCAAATCCGTTACGTCCGCGGATTTTTCGGATTTTTGGTGAATACGCAATCCGTGTATTTTACGTATTTTCCACAAAATCCGAAAAAATCTGCGGATGTAACGGGTTCAAAAGTTGAACCCCCACCCACTCATGTAAGGGCGCCAGCAAGCTGCCAGCGCCGTTGTCAAATAGTTACAAAGTTAGCTTGCACAGGAACCACTAGATAAAACGAAGCAGGTGCTGCTTTATTTTATCTAAGTGCTTCCTGTGCAAGCTAACTTTGTAACTATTTTACAACGGCGCTGGCAGCTTGCTGGCGCCATTGTAAACACACACATGGTCGCTGGAACTAGTTGAAGCTCAAATGCAGTGACTCATTCATCAGCCCAGAAACAATCGAGAGCGTCATCGAGGCTGGGCAATGTGCCTTCTTTATCGAAAGTCAGCTGTGATGCTGGATAGAGGCCTTTGCATCCTTGACTTTCACGAGCACAATCCCTGTGCTGTTCCTGTGACCTGGAGTCTCTGTATCTTCATCTGCTGCTCTGATCGGCCTCTGACCTTTTATACACACAAGAGGCATGTGCAGCACAATCCCTGTGCTGTTCCTGTGACCAGGAGTCTCTGTATCTTCATCTGCTGCTCTGATCGGCCTCTGACCTTTTATACACACAAGAGGCATGTGCAGCACAATCCCTGTGCTGTTCCTGTGACCAGGAGTCTCTGTATCTTCATCTGCTGCTCTGATCGGCCTCTGACCTTTTATACACACAAGAGGCATGTGCACTCGCATGGAAGCCCCGTCCGTTTGGCCATGAGTAGGCACATTGTGTTCGCACGGGTTTCTGCACGTTCGCGAGCGTTTTGTACAATAAAACCCTCGCGAACTTGCGGAAACCCGTGCGAACACGCAAAAAAAAAAATACGCTAGGATCCGCGGATTTTGCGTATTGTCGCAATCCGCAAATCCGCAAATCCGCAGATCCGCGGATTGCCAATACGCAAAATCCGCTCATGCTTAGAAGATGAAAAAAGAAAGAGCCAAACAATAAAAGACAAAGTAAGAAAATAGAGTAAGAAAGACAGAAATAATGAAACAAAGAGAGAAGGAAAGAAGAAAATGAAAACAGTTTTGCAAGTGCTGCAAATCAAAATGATAAAGGCTGATTTTCTTCCTGGGCAGAGTTCTTTAATGCACCATTGCTCAAAATAAGTCCATAACAAACATGTTCTGAAGAATTGTCTGCTTTTGAATTCATGTGTATTCTATTGACGGTTTTGATAACTTAATAGTATTAAGTTATCAACAGCTTCAATATTACTACAGAACAGTTTCAAATGGACACACTATGTGAAATACTAGCAGTCAGATAAAGGAAAAAGCAACAAGATTTTAAAGAAGCATTGGCATGAGACAAGAACTGGTAAAGCTGGAATGTGGAATGTGCTCTTATTCGATATAACATCCTACTGTCACATCAGACTATTAACACAAAGGGAATATCAAAGTAATACATAAAAAAAACATTGGATCAAAATTGAACTCGTTTTTGTGAAGATGTGGTCCTTGTAAAATAGCTAAATGCAATCACTCAAATTGGAAAGGTATGCAGTGGCAGCAGTGGGCTTACCCCTCTGCCCTATGCTGTACGCTGTAGTGAGAGGAAGCAAAGTGTGAATGGCACTCCAACAGACTAATCAATGAAGAAAGATGATTTAAAGGCCCTTTTATTAAGTATATTGTATGTATATTTTTGTAAAAGTCAAACAATTTTGGTTAATGCGGGACCTAAGAAAGAAAGAGAGAGTGATGATGATCTTTTAGAAATGCTTTCTGCATAGCTGACAAACATCAGGAGCAAGCTTCTCCTACCTCCACCAAAGTTAGAAAAGCTGTATCTGAAACAATTTTTCCCTGATGTGTCTGGCTTCCCGTTACAACTGATGACTTGATCTAGATCTTTGGTTAAGGACAAAGAAAAGACAAGATTTTGTTAAATAACAGAATTCATTTAAAATATAAATTTATACAAGTATAATGTCACCTACGTAGAGTATGCTGGCTAAGCACTTCCTTATAAGTTTTGGGGCATGAACATTTACCAGATCTAATTCTGCTGTAAGATCAGGCATGAAGATATTAAACAAGGTTGTGGCAAGCATGCATCCTTGTTTAAAGCTAATATTCATGTTCACCTTCTTGGATATGCTGTTGTCATTGCCAAGTTTGATCCTAATTCATGCGTCAGTGTAGAGCATTTTGATTGCTGCCAAGAATTTGTTTAGATACCCCCAACTTGCAAACTTCTGCCAGAGTAGATACCTGTCCACATGATCAAAGGCTGCTTTTAGGTCGACAAACCAGGCGTGCAGAGTTGATTTTGTTTCCTGAGCCTTGTTGGCCTTTATGAAAAGCGCTACTAGATTTGTTAATGTGGTCATGATAGGGCGGAAGCTGGTCTCATTAAAAAGAATTATTTTCCAGGCGTCTGCCCAAGTGTATACATCTTGAAATAGGAGGCTGGCATAGTATTTTGCCTCATTATTCAATAGGGTAAGGAGTCTACTGTTTGATGGCTCGGATTTGCAAGTGCCCTTGAAGATGAGAAGCAGGATCACCCCTCCCCATGAATTAGGAATGATATTTCGGGTTATGATGAAGTTGAACATTGGAATAAGGGTGGCCACCCAGTAAGATTGGGTCCAAATTGAAGACACTTTGTGGCAGCCAGTTTGGGCCCGGAGCACCTTCGAGTTTGCTCTTTTTGATAATTTTTTTAAGTTGCAGTTTAGAATTCAAAATTGTTTCAGCTGGAGATAGGATACATTTATTTACAGCTCGCTGGCTCCTTGAGCGCTCTGAGATGCTCCTCAAAATTCAATGTCCATGCTTGTTCACTGGTACAGGCATTTATGTGGTAATAGCACCCCTTTCCAAATTATTATCTTCCAGAAATCCTTGGAAATCCAGAAATCCTTGGAGTTTTATGCCCTGCTACGTGGATCAATTTTGCCCATTAATCATTGTATGCTTCATGCTTTGTGGTCCAGTTCTGTTACTTCTATTTGCTTGTAATGAACATAAACTCTACTTCAAGCAGCCATTTGCCAGATTTTTTTCTCATAGATCTTTGGTGATGATTTTACTTTTTAGATCCTGGCTAGGGTCCCTGCTCTCCTCCTGCGCAACTCCACTGTTAAGGCTCTGCCCTTAGTGCCAGCTTGAGCTCATTGCCAGGTAGATGTTCAAGGCCCTCCTCCACCCACAGGCTCCTGCCTGTGCCTCATCCCTGGTGGTCTAGTGGAAGAGAACCCTGCTCTTTTTCTATTCCGCTCTGTTCTGTGTCTTTTGTCTCTCTGCCTCTTTTATCTTTTGTTTCATTGCCTCTTTTTTATCTCTTCCTGTTTTTCCTCATTTTCATTTCTTTTTTCCTTCTATTTGTCTCTTTTCTCTTTCCCCCTCTATTGCTTTTTGCATCTCTCTCTCCTCACCTCCCTGCTCCCTCTTCCTGTGCTCCCCGCTGCTGCTGTCCTTTGGCCCCTCCCCCAGCATGTTGCTCCAGCCTCCCAGGTGACCGCCCTCCCCCAACCGCTACTTGATGGCGGGAGCCATGCGGCCATACTACCGATGCACCAAAGGCAGGCCTGTCTGCGCTCGTCCATGACCCGAACGTGACCAGCACCAGGTACCGTGGTCCCCAGACTCCCTGCTGCTGTGACCCCGGCACTCACCTTTGACTCAACCCCAATGCAGCAACAATTGCCAGTTCTTGAGGCCAACCAATACCCAAGGCCCAATCTCCTGCCGTCACTGCCACTGCACCTTCACCCACCTCCAGACCCCTTCTGCAACCCACAGGATGCCACCACACACAAAACACTGATCTGCATCCTCCTCAACGTACACTCCCGGCACAGACATGCCATAGAAATGTTGGACCTCCTCAGCACTCACATGCCCGACGTCCCCTTCCTCACAGAGACCTGGACAAAAAGCATCTCAGCACCCAACATCGCAACTGCCTTCGCCGACAGATAAAAGATCCTGAGAAAAGACCAGCACAACCGCCCAGGAGGAGGCATCGTCATCCTCCACAAAAACTCCCTCGGATTGACAACCACCAACTCGGACGAAGCCTCGCCCCCCATGGAACACATCCATTTTCAGATCCAGACCAACCCCAGAAACACTCTCTGTAGAATACTCACCTACAGACCTCCTGGAACCCCCAGCCCATTCACCAACATCATCGCTGACCACATTGCACCCCACACAGACTACATACTACTCAGAGACCTGAACTTCCACCTGGACAACCACAGCAACCCCAACACCACTGCCCTCCCAGAGAACGTCACCAACATAGGACTCAAGCAACGTATCTTCACCCACTCACACAGCAGGACACACACTCTAACCCACCTTTACAGGAGGAAACAACATTTGCTTCAGCCACACCACAGAACTGCTCTGGACCAACTACCATTGCATCCATTTCCCCTTTACGAAACCCACTGCACACAAGTCCACGTGCCCCCTCCCACGCAGAAGCAGGAACAACACCTCCGAAGAACTCCTCACCTCTACCCTCCCCTGTACTCCACCACCAATCATGACTGATGACAACACAGCGGCAAGCAACCTCCAACAATGGATAGTCAACTGCACCAACACTTCCGCCCCCCTCTAGAACACCATGAGATGACACAACAAGATAGTCAACTGGTTCACCGCAGATCTCCAAGAATCCAAGCGCTCCTGCCAATGACAGGAGAAGACGTGGAGAAACAGCAAAACCCCCGAAGCACGATCCACCTACAAAGCAGCCCTCACAGCAAACCACCAATTCATCAAATCAACAAAGAAAAACTTCATCCAGGACAGAATCCTCTCCAACACCCACAACTCTAAGGAACTTTTTGCCACTATACAGGAATTTGCCAAACCCAACAGCAAAACAATCGACTTCCATCCCTCCCAAGACCTCTGCGACAAACTCAGCTCCTTCTTTCACCTCAAGATCAAGAATATGACTATGACAACTTCGACGACCAAGACCACTGCATCTGCCCAACCCCCAACGATGCCGCCCAACAGACCCTTCTCACCTGGAGCCCTCTCATCACAGAAGACAAAGACTTCTTAAACACTATGAAGAGCATCCACTCCAGAGCATCTTCTGGCCCCTGCCCGCCGCACATATTCCACAGGGCCGCCACTGCCATCACACCCGAGCTACAGCAAACTATCAACTGTTCCCTCCAGACAACTATATTCCCCAAAACTGGAAGCATGCCAAAGTCAACCCCCTCCCAAAGAAGCCCTCCACAGACCTGACAGACCTCAAGAACTTCAGGCCCATCTCACTGATTCCTTTTGCAACCAAGGTCATCCAAAAGGCTGCCAACACCGATCTAGCACACTTCATAGAAATCAACAATATCCAAAACACCTCTCAATCCGGATTCCACAGCAACCACAGCACCGAGACAGCCCTCCTTGCCGCCACCCATGACACCTGCACCCTCCTCCAGAAAGACCATATGGCAGCCCTATCCTCTTGGACCAATCAGCAGCCTTTAACACAGTTTCTCACTACACACTAGCCACCAAGCTCCACAACACTGGCATCCAAGAAAAGGCCTGAGACTGGGTTCAATAATTCCTCTCAGGCAGAACACAGAGAATAAGACTCCCAGCCTTCCTCTCAGAACCGACAGAGATCAGATGTGGAGTACCCCAAGGGTCCTCCATCGGCCCCACACTCTTCAATGCCTACATGGCCCTTCTCGCAACCATCGTCAGAAATCACTGTCTCAACATCGTCTCCTACGCCAATGACACCCAGCTCTTCTTGTCTATCACCAAGGAACCTGACATCACCAGGCACAACTTCCAAGAAGGGATGAAAGCTGTTGCAACCTGGATGGGGAACAGCTGCTTAAAGCTCAGATCAGAAAAAACAGAAATCATTATCCTCGGCTCCACCCCCTCTGCATAGGACGATACCTGGTGCCCCCCACCCTGGGAAACCAACCCATCCCAACAGACCATACATGCAATGTCTGCATCATACTCGACTCATTACTCACCATGAGTCGCCAGATCAACACTGTAATCTCCGCATGCTTCAACACCCTCTGCATACTTTGCAAGACATTCAAGTGGATCCTCCCGACCGTCACTCATGCACTCATCACCAGCAGACTGGACTACGGCAACGCCCCCTACATCAGAATAAAAATAAAACCAAATTCCATACCATCCAGAATGCCACAGCCAGACTTCTCCTCGATATCCCATGGCACAACCAAATCACTCAGCACCTTTGAAACCTACACTGGTATTGCAGGGATTCAGCTCATGCACAGAACTATGCACAGGAAACCAGGACCTCAGTGAATTGTGGTGTACCAGAAAACTCACCTCAGTACCCAAAACCCCTATCCGACTAGCATCAGGGTCTCATTCGTTCTCAGTACTACAGCAAAGCTACCAATGATTAGACAACCCAGAACAAGGGACTTAGGGTACTCCCAGGAATGGTGGGAATCAAGAACACTTTTTCATTTTTATTCTCATACCAGTCCACAACGTGAATAATCAGAGACACAGAAAAGTTTAAAATGTTTATTTTTAACTACGTGCTCTAAGATGCAGTATTTTGGCTAACATAAGCAGTCATATGATTAGAAATAAAACAATCAGCATTGTTACAATTCCATAAAACACAAAGGGAGAAATAATGTTACAATGATAGTGGAAACAAGTTGTATAGCGCCTTGTGTAAGCGCTCGTGTTGCCTGATCATTTCTTGCGAGGCAGCCATTTTTGATAGGTCGCCGGTCTAGTCTCCCCGCACCTCCCTGAGTACAAAAGGGTGGAACTCTAAGGCGGTCGAGAGATTGACTGAAAACGTTACCGCGCTAATGGGAGCATTAGTGATGCACCTTTGACAAAGTGCATGTGTTGTGAATACTTTTTTAAAATTCTTTTAAAACTTGAGACTTGGAAATTTAATTGTTTTACATTACCACTGTGTTCACTGTAACTGTCGCGCCACTCCCCGTTCCACCGCAGCGATCTTGTGCTGTTTGCGTGGAGGGAGAAAAGCGCTCGTGTTGCCTGATCATTTCTTGCGAGGCAGCCATTTTTGATAGGTCGCCGGTCTAGTCTCCCCGCACCTCCCTGAGTACAAAAGGGTGGAACTCTAAGGCGGTCGAGAGATTGACTGAAAACGTTACCGCGCTAATGGGAGCATTAGTGATGCACCTTTGACAAAGTGCATGTGTTGTGAATACTTTTTTTAAATTCTTTTAAAACTTGAGACTTGGAAATTTAATTGTTTTACATTACCACTGTGTTCACTGTAACTGTCGCGCCACTCCCCGTTCCACCGCAGCGATCTTGTGCTGTTTGCGTGGAGGGAGAAAAGCGCTCGTGTTGCCTGATCATTTCTTGCGAGGCAGATATTTTTGATAGGTCGCCGGTCTAGTCTCCCCACACCTCCTAACCCTTATAGGCAGCTACCCCAGCGCAGCGGTGACGCGCAGCGGGAGCGCCTTTGACGCGCCGAAGAGGCGCCAAAGAGAAGCCAGTCTGCGTCAGACGCTTCGGGCTTCGTGGTTAGGAACTATGGTAGGGCGCCGCATTGTATATAGTGCTCCTACGCTCCATGCCCTGCGACCCACTAGTGTTTATTCTTGTCCTATTATTGCCCCTCCCTATCCCACCAATTTGCGCTGCAAAGGCTGTAACTGGGGTCTTTCTCCACCCATTAGAGCTGATCAACAGCCCCCGCACACCTTGAAGCTGCTCCTCCTCAACTGCCGCTCTCTCTCAAAGCATCATACGGAGTTGGCGCTGTTGATTCAGGAGTACAATCCAGAGGCCCTCTTTTTAACAGAGACATGGCTCCAGTCCCAAAATAATCCCACAGTAGTGTGGGCCATTCCTCAAGGATATACCATCAAGTATCATAATCGTCAGACAGGCAGGGGTGGAGGACTAGCGATTATTTATAAAGATACTTATAGCTGTCGCATCACCCCCTCCACCTCTCCATCTTGTGAAAGCCTATATTTCTCATTATGTCTGTCTCCGACTATTACCTTCTCTGGGATCTTGGCATATCGACCACCAGGCGCTTCTGGTGATTTTATTCCCAACATAACAGATCTAGCCGCCAACTCTGTACTTACTTCCGCCAACTTCACTTTGCTGGGCGATCTAAATCTGCACTTAGACGATCCCCTCAATGCTGCTGCTAATGACCTTCGCTCTAGCCTCCAAGCCATTGGTCTGACCCAAAAGGGGTTTCAGGCGACACATAATAGGGGTCATTTGCTGGACCATGTTTTTAGTAATTTGGACATGCTCTCGGTGGAAACACCAGTACCATTGCCATGGTCTGATCACTGTCTAATTCCCATTACATGGTCCATCAATATTCCCACTACTTCTGCACCCCACAATAGGCATTGGGGTAGGAAATGGAGTGCGCTTCCAATTCACACCTGGGAACAGGACCTCTCTGAACAACTGCCCCAAAAAACGGAGAATCCTGACCTAGCAGTCCATAATTTTCATAACTGGATCTCCAACTCTCTAGATCGAGTCCTTCCAAAATGCTCCCTGCAAACAATCAGAAGGCCCAAAGTCGCTCCCTGGTACTCTCTCGCCCTCAGGGCCCTGAAACAAACGTGCCGGAAAGCGGAGAGAGCCTGGAGGAAAGACCGCTCTCAATCAAAAAAATTGGAGTACAGGGCAGTTATAATGCATTACAAGAGGGAGATAAAACTTGCTCAAGCCAAGTTTTATGAAACTAAAATTAACATGGCAGCTAATTCCCCTAGGGAAATTTTTAAGATCGCTACATCTCTGATATCTCCTCCTGCTGAGAGACCTATATCAGAGGGTGCTCAGGCACGCTGTGAGGATCTTGCCACTTTCATCTCACAGAAGATTCAGGCTATTTATTCCCAATTAGCAGCAAATGATGGGGGCACCATTCTACTGCCCACCTCAGACCCAGACCCGCCTCCATCTTGCTCCTTGGCTACCTTTCCACTCCTGGACCCTAATACTTTAGACTCCCTTGCTCAGAAGGTTACCTCAGGATCCCCAAATGACCCTGCCCCACCCCAGACCTTAGTAAAAGCAATGGACACCATCCGCCCCTGTTTGCTGGAAGCTCTTAACACCTCCATTACCTCCAACTCCGTACCAGCCGCCTGGAAGTGTGCAATGGTAAGGGCCCTGTTAAAAAAACCGAATCTGGATCCTAACAATCTATCCAATTTTCGCCCTATCTCGCTGCTTCCTTGGATGAGTAAGTTGCTGGAGAGGCATATCAACAAAGCATTAGGGGAATATTTGGAGTCCAATAAATTGCTCCAGGTCTCTCAAACAGGGTTTCGCCCACAACATGGCACTGAAACCGCCCTTTTAGCGGTCACGGAGGCAGCCAGAGCCATAATGGACCAAGGTGGTAAAACAGCTATCATACTCCTGGACCTCAGTGCCGCGTTCGACACTGTAAACCACGCCACATTATTACATCGCTTGAGTGGCTTGGGAGTGTCGGGCGCGGCCCTGTTGTGGCTGACCTCCTTCTTAGAGGAACGCTTCTTCCAGGTATTTGAAGGCGAGGTGGCATCATCAAAACATCCTCTCAGCTGTGGGGTTCCTCAGGGCTCCTCCCTGAGCCCCACGCTGTTCAATGTCTATATGCAGCCTCTGGAGAATATCGTTCTCCCCTATGGTGTGCGGATTGTCACCTACGCAGACGATACTCAACTGGTGGTCTCTTTGGACCACGAGGGGGGTTCGTCGAACACTTTGGGTCCATGTCTAGAGGCTGTAGCTGGGTGGATGCAACTCTCCCACCTCAAGCTCAACGGGGAGAAGACCGAGATCATGGTGCCTGGTAATTCCCCCCCAACCTCCTTTCTGGATGACTGGCCTCTGTGTCTCGGTACTCCCCCCCCTCCTAAAGAGCAGATAAGAGTCTGGGAGTCTGGCTGGACAGAGCGCTGGACTTCTCGTCCCAAGCTACTATCACTGCCTCTGTATGCGTGGGGCTAATGAAAATGCTCCGGAAAGTGCTCCCTCTGCTCCCGTTCCAGGCGAGGAGGGTCATGGTCCAGGCCCTGATTCTCTCCCGCCTGGACTACGGAAATGTTTTATATCTTGGGGCCCCGGCAACAGTGACAAAAAAACTTCAGGTCACTCAAAACTGTGCCGCCCGCCTACTGTTTAATATCCCTCGCTGGCAGTCGGCGAGAACCGCCCTAAAGGAGCTTCACTGGCTTCCAGTGGCCTCAAGAACATTATTCAAGGCCATGTGCATTCTGCACAAATCCCTTCATCAAACTGGCCCGGCAGTACTGTACCCTCTAATACCGCCGTATGTGCCGCTCAGAACCCTACGTTCAGCTTCACTGCACCTAGCAACCAAAGTAAAAATCAAGAGAGCCCGATGGGGTGGCCGCTCTTTCACCTATTCAGCGGCGAAGGCATGGAACTCCTTGCCTCTGTCCTTCAGGAAAAACAGCAACCTGATGTCATTTAGGAGAGAATTGAAAACCCATCTGTTCTCAAAAGCGCATTAATTAATCCTTCCCTGCAGTCGCACACAGAATTCAGTCTCTAGCGCTGCGAGGCTTTCGGGTGGTTATGCGCTATATAAATGGAATTTTCAATTCAATTCAATTCAATTCTTGTGTACCACCCTCCCCTAATTAGGAGCTAGGTTTTATAATAATAGAAGGTCTCTAGCTTTAAACGGGGAACCCCATACCTCCAAGATCAGCTGAGGTAGATCACATGACAGGATCAGCAACGTTCTCTGTCTGGAAAGGTTTTTTCTCCAAGTGCCCGAATCATGCATGTAATGCAATATTAAAGGCACTCGAATTTCAGTTATTTGCAGCTGTGTGCGTGTTGTGTCTAGAGCATGGGCCGATCAACCTGAATCACTGCATACATTGTTATTATGACCTTGAAGACTTCTGCACCAGTGTACAGACTAAGGTCACGGTATAAGTCTAGGGATGTGAAAAACAGACCATTCTCATGCAAAGAAAAGCAAGCAGTTTAACTTACAATACCAATTACTTGTAGTGTTGTGTGCAAAAGCGGCAAAGTGGCAAAATGGCGTTTAAACTTCTAATACGCTTACGCTAAAATAGCAATGTGTGCAAGCAGAACCCTGTCTTCACTACACCCTCCCCTGATTGGACCAAGAACAAAAGGGAAGCAATTTAGGAACGCAGAGTTCAAGTTCAAGTGAGAAAGAATCAAGTTCATATTTTGCTAAACTGGATAATTGGAAGTGATAAGCTTGAAGTTCTAAGGTAAAAATAAAAAGACGAAGAAGGGGCAGTGCACTGCCCATCATGAAGAAAAAAATTGTAAAAAAATGTTTTGAGTACAGTACGCTCTGAAGATGGACAAGTGCCAATTTAATCCATCAGCGTAGAGGCACAGGATGTTGCAACAGCCTCCAAGAGGAAGTCATTGTTATCATCAGTAAAGAATTCAACCATCCAATGTAATAAAGTGAACAAACATACATGTTCTACGGTAACTGGAGCCTCTAGCACCATCAGAGGACAACTTGCATGTTCTTTGAGATAACTTTGTGCCAGGAAGTCATGTGCAGCTGCACATATATCCCAATTTCCTAGAACTCCTTGCGCAGCTACGCATGCCATAATCCTGACACCAGAACAGTCCAACTCATTAACCACTAAGGGACTCTTGAGTCGATCATAATCCAGGGCAGGAGATACCCTATTAGAGAGACACAAATCCAAAGCCCTTTCAAAAGAACAATCCAAGCAATGGAAAACGGGCTGCATGCAAGTAAAGTGTGAGAACCGGAAGGATAATCCATATGCTACACTCAAAGTGGCCAGAGGTAGCATTCCATAGTATTCAAGCATCCAGTTGTGTAGCTGGAACAGCCAGGGTAGGCTGTCTTGTGACACAAACAGTGCAGCCATTTTGGTGCAAACAAATCAAAAGCAGCAAACCGGCAGCCAAGGTGAGAATTAGTGGTAACCCGCCGAAGATGCTGGAAAAAATAGAATGAAAAAATGCCGGTATCACACCAAATATTGTTTAGAACAAGGTCACAAGGCCAGAGCCCACAACTTTGTAAAAATGTGCCAAGCCTGTTGTTGACGAGGCATTGAATATAGTGTAAATCAGAGCGGCGAAATGAAGTTTGAGATCAGTATTCAAAAGCGCATGCACCTAGGTGCGGGTGTTAGCTACGTGAAGGACAAATGTTTCACAAGAAGAAGTTATGGCAACTTCTTTTTGGGACAATAGAGCCCTTATTCTGCTCATCTTGTTGAACTCTGCTTTCAAGGTCGGAATGGAAGGCCAGATGGATATGTCGAATCTCCCATGCGAGGGTGGGAAAAGCACATTTTTACAGCAAACTACACGTTGGGAGACAGTTACAATGTACGGAATCCCTGCCAGCATACCGCAGCAAGCTTCATTATTTAAAAGTAAATAACTACTGTTAGTTAGTAACGTGAAAGTGGGTGTTATAGATGGCACTGGATTTCCCTTTAAAATGCAAGCTAAATTCGGTGTTGGATGTTACACGTGCCGTGAAATTGTATATGTTTGCACACTAGCAAGTGATCAGGTGTAGAAGTGCACTCCTCTCCCTTCAAATAAACTTCTGTACCATCTCTCAGGCACATGAATGTGAATGGTAGAGACCAAACTTCATGGATATAGGCGCTGCCCAATGGTTTATATCTACCTAGGGCATAGTGTTTCATACTTGAATTGAATTTAAACAAGGGGAAGGGCAGTGTTATTAATCCATGGATTAGCCAAACAGCAGAATTAGATCCAGCGACTGAAAATGGTAAAGGTTCCAATTTTTCAATATTCAAAAGTGAATATGCTGCATCCTTCATGGAAATGAACTGTTGTTTTTCAGTCAAATTAAGTGGTAAAACAGAGATGAGGTATTCATGCAGTCTCAAGGAACTTTCCCAGAATTTAATATTTGTAAAGTCCAAGCAAACTGCATTATAGAACGCAATTGATTTTGACCATGGTACAAAACAGACACTTCATCCTGTACAATATCCACAACAGATGAATTAATATTATCTAGAGTGTAAATTCTGGAAGAAAGAGTATTAATGCTATTATCAAAGACAGCAAGCACTTTTTCAAAATTAGCTTGATCGATAGCCCTCAATCTAGAAGCAGCTTCAATTTGAGACAATTTCCAAACTTCGTTGTAAATATCATATACCCATCTTTTGGACCTTTCTCCTACAGGGCCTTTAACAAAGTCATTCAAATCAACATCGTCGGTCAATTGGGACAAATGAAGTTTAACTGATGCTAAGGTGTAATTTTTAAGCCAGTTTTAACATAATTTGCCTACTGAGTAGGTAGTAACAGAATGGGAGCTTTCAAAACGGGGGTTCACCCTAACCTGTGTATAGCCTGGGGCCAGACCCAGAAAATTATGTTGGCATGAATCCGAAATGTTTTGCCATAATAACCAACCATGAGGATCCAAGCCAGAAATATTAAAGGAGGTATTAGTAATTAGGGACTGTAATTCATCAAGGGACGTGTCTGTGGGATTGTCCCATGCAGGATAAGCAACCAGATCAGGAATGGTAGGATCATTCATTATTTTAGAAGTAGCCAATCTAGAGCAAGTACTCTGCGAAATCGTAGAATTAAAAAACAACATGTGTTTAGGGATGTGGCATGCACAATGCAAAGCTTCTGTGCCTTGCAATTGCCACCTTTTGGAACCCCAAACAGATTTAAGATCAATTGTATCTTTCCACAGTTCATAGCCTCCTATAGCTAACTGAACAAGAATACATCAATTTAGTGTGGGTGAGTCTAACTTTGGAATTGGACCTAGCAGCAATTTTGAAATAAAAATCTTCAGGATTGGATTGATTAAAATCAGTAAAATATGTAAATTTTTTCAATAGAGTTTTCGAACTTCCTTCAATGGGAGATGGGCAGTGTTCCCATTGCGTATAATTACCCACATTTCTAAATTTATTTGCTTTATGCAGAAAATGATTGCCATGGTGTTGGTAACAGAATAATTTCGCATAATTCGCTGAGTCTAAGTACAAATCTTCAGCATCGAATGCAGAACAATATTTCAAATCAGAAAAAAGAGCCTCTACGGCCTGGACATCCCAATCATCAGAGAGAATGGTTTGTTTCACAACATCCCACATAGAAACACGAAGTACATTGGGGACATTTATCACCTCTGTTGGGCCATGAATTTGACATTTTACAGCACCCCACACAATCCCATCTAACACTGGCCAGGCAGTGATATTAACAAAAGTCTGGTCCCTCTTCATGATGTACGATGAGGAGTGGGGTGCCAAAGTTCCATCAATAATCTAATTGCAGATATTTCGGTAAGATAATGTCCATTTACTAGACAAAAAAATACAACTACAAATCTAATCGACATGAGCAAAAAAATCCAGATGAGACACCAACCAAATGTAAGTCCAAGGTGGAATCAAAAGATTTCTCTTAAACCAAACAGTAAAAAAAGAAATTTTCGAAGGGGCTCTCGATGTTGTAGAGTTAGTGTCAAATTAAAAACGTGACTGGTCAACTGCACTTGTCTGTACACCGGTCAACAACACATCTGTGGGATAGGTTTACTCAGTATCTTCATGTGGATCACCAGCTGGTGGATTCAATAATGGATTAGTAACTGTATGCATCTCGATGGCAATGTCAGGCCTGTTCGTATTTGCCGAAGCCAAAACAAAATTTCTCAGCATTGCTGGACAAGAGACCGCTGGAGTCATACTAAGAAGAATCGGCCACTAGTTGTAATTTGGCATTGTTGATGGAGATGTACCTGTTATCCTTACGACCAGGAAGTGGAGGTAAAATGACTGTTCTTGTATCCTGCACACCTAGCACTGGAACAGGTGCACGATAAGAGGAGCCAAACTCCTTCTTGATCTCCACCTTCTCACTTACCAGGTCTCCGACTCAAGGTAGCCAGACAACTACCAGAATCTGAAGTGCAGCATCAGTTGTGGAGGGCAAATGTACCTTTGCAAGACTGTCTTGAGTCTCTTGTAGGTTCTGCAACACAGCAGAATGATCATCTACGTCAAAGGGTACGGCTGACGCTGCCATGTCTAGACCATCAAGGTCCAGGACAAACATTTTTATGCCAAAGAGCATTTTGTATGGGGTCCGCCCACCCAGGGACTTTCTAGGGAGATTATTAAGTGCAAGTTGTACGCTATACAAATGGGCCAACCAGTTTCTGCCAGTACCTAAAACCCTAGCTGTCAAGGTCCACTCACTCCACAACAGAATTGCCCTCAGGCCGGCATGGAGATGAAAATTTGACCTGCACCCCCAAGGACCTCATGGCTTCCTTTTACGCCTTAGAGATGACTCCTGAGGCACAGCCGGGAGCGCTGCTAAAAGCATTTTGTGTTTTTTAAAAATTGTGTTTGTGATTGTGATTTTAATACTCACTACCCTCCCTTACCTGCACTCTTCTGGGGCACTTTTCTTCGCCTAGTGTGATCCGTGCAGCTGAAGACAACGCTGACGCAGGATTGCAATTGACATCGCCGCCATCAGCGAGCGAGCCGGTCTTGTGGCCACGCCCACTCTCCCGAGGCCACGCCCCCTCCGCCTACAAAACCGAGCTGACTGATAGCTCAGTTAGATCTTTACTCCTGAGGCACAGCCGGGAGCGCTGCTAAAAGCATTTTGTGTTTTTTAAAAATTGTGTTTGTGATTGTGATTGAAATACTCACTACCCTCCTTTACCTGCACTCTTCTGGGGCACTTTTCTTCGCCTCGTGTGATCCGCGCAGCTGAAGACAACGCTGACGCAGGATTGCAATTGACATCGCCGCCATCAGCGAGCGAGCCGGTCTTGTGGCCACGCCCACTCTCCCAAGGCCACGCCCCCTCCGCCTACAAAACCGAGCTGACTGCTAGCTCCGTTAGATCTTTACTCCTGAGGCACAGCCGGGAGCGCTGCTAAAAGCATTTTGTGTTTTTTAAAAATTGTGTTTGTGATTGTGATTTTAATACTCACTACCCTCCCTTACCTGCACTCTTCTGGGGCACTTTTCTTCGCCTCGTGTGATCCGCGCAGCTGAAGACAACGCTGACGCAGGATTGCAATTGACATCGCCGCCATCAGCGAGCGAGCCGGTCTTGTGGCCACGCCCACTCTCCCGAGGCCACGCCCCCTCCGCCTACAAAACCGAGCTGACTGCTAGCTCAGTTAGATCTTTACTCCTGAGGCACAGACGGGAGCGCTGCTAAAAGCATTTTGTGTTTTTTAAAAATTGTGTTGGTGATTGTGATTTTAATACTCACTACCCTCCCTTACCTGCACTCTTCTGGGGCACTTTTCTTCGCCTCGTGTGATCCGCGCAGCTGAAGACAACGCTGACGCAGGATTGCAATTGACATCGCCGCCATCAGCGAGCGAGCCGGTCTTGTGGCCACGCCCACTCTCCCGAGGCCACGCCCCCTCCGCCTACAAAAAGATGTGCATTCCACGTACGCGCAGCGGACGGGCGCAGCGGGCGCGCCGGCAGCGCGCTGAAGGCGCGCCTAAGGCAAGCCCGTCTGGGCCCGTCCGGGCCCAGCCGGACCCAGGCCCAGTCACTCTGCCCATTTCTCCCACGGACCGGGTGGTCTACTCGAGGGACAGCCTTTTAGCACTCCATTCAGTAAAAAATTCCGAGTGCAGTTACTTCTACGCTGAAGACAAACCCTACAGCAAGTGTGAACTATGTAACCCTGACACCACTACAGCAGGTAATCCCGGTATACAGCTGGGTCTCCTCAAATGTCGGTCCCTTCCTAAGCATGCTGATGAAATTAACCTACTTATTCAGGATCACGGCCTGGACATTCTGTTCCTAACAGAAACATGGCTTACTGCTTGGGCAACTGCTGACACTGTTAACTCCCTACCCCCAGGATATTTAATCCAAACCTTAGACAGACCCCGTGGCAGAGGGGGTGGCCTTGCGATTATCTACAGAGAATGTTTTGCATGTAGATCTGGTAATGCTAACATTGAAGATTGTGAAAGCTGCCACTTCGCTCTTCAAATATCCCCTGCACATTCCCTATCGGGCCTGCTGATTTATCGCCCGCCGGGCACGCCTGGGAAATTTATAAGTGCTCTTATCGACAACGTTTCGCAGACAGCAACCTCTTCTCCCAATTTTCTTATTTTGGGTGACTTCAACTTACACCTTTCAGACCCTAATGATCCTACGGCGTCTGAACTCCTTCTTGACCTTATGTCCTTGGACATCCGTTTAGTCAATTTAGGACCCTCACACAATAAGGGACATCTCCTGGACCCGGTCCTGACCAACATCATGGACATTTCCACTCGCCCCTCGGTTCCTCTGCCCTGGACAGATCACTTTTTAATACCCATTTCTTGGCACCTTCACACCCCCCCGACACAACATACGAAAACCCGGGCCACCGACCGTCGCTGGCACAAACTGGTGCCAGACGAATGGATTACCATTCTTGGGACAGCTCCTCCACCCCCTATTTCAGACCCAGCCAATGCTGACGAACAGTTTAACTCCTGGCTTACTTCATCATTGGATAAACTTCTCCCTAAAACTACCATTCTTAGGCGAAGCAAAAGAGTGAGCCCTGCCCCTTGGTACACTCCTGAGCTTAATCTTTTACGGAAGGAGTGCAAAAGAACGGAGCGTTCCTGGAGAAAGGATACATTGTCAGATAGGAAAGATGCCTATCGCACCTCTATAAAAAACTATAAGCTCGCTCTTCATAATGCTAAAAGTTTATTCTATCAGAAAAGGATAGAAAATTCTTCCTGTTCCAGTAAGGAAACTTTTGTTATTTTAAAAGAACTACTTAAAGCCCCTGACGCTGGACCTAAGACCCCACCAGACCCCAAAGCAGATGAAGAAAAATGTCTTAAACTGGCCAAATTCTTCGAGGAAAAGGTTCAGAAAATCCTCGCCTCCATTCCACCCATTAATCCTAGCCTGGAAGATGACACCGACACGAATCCTACCTCTCCCTGTCTTACTTCTTTGGGACCAGTAACGGCCGAGGAGGTCGCTACCACGCTAGACACCATTAAAAGCGGATCCCCTAGAGACCCCGTCCTGCTTCGCATCCTTAAAAAAGTGGCCACCACTATTGTTCCCCCACTCACCCACATCATAAACGCCTCTCTACTACAGGGAAAAGTTCCCTCGAGCTGGAAGGCGGCCGTCGTCAAGGCGCTACTAAAAAAACCCTCTCTGGACCCCTTGGATCTGGCCAACTATAGGCCAATCTCTCTCCTCCCTGGAACCAGTAAAATCGCTGAAAAGATAGTGAACAAAAGACTCTCGCAGTACCTGGAAGCTAACAACCTGCTCAGACACTCGCAGACTGGATTCCGCCCAGGGCAGGGCACTGACATCGCCCTTCTCGCAGCGGTGGAGGAGGCCAGAGCACTTTTGGACGCAGGAGGATCAGTGGCAGTGATCCTCCTGGACCTTAGTGCGGCATTCAACACCATCAACCACCAGGTCTTAATCCAACGACTTAAGAACATCGGTGTGGAGGACACTGCGTTGACCTGGTTCACCTCTTTCCTTGGCGAGTGCTCTTTTCAGGTCTGGGAGAACGACACTCGCTCCCCCAACTTCCCCCTCCAGTGCGGCGTGCCCCAGGGCTCATCCCTAAGCCCGACATTATTCAATGTCTACATGTCCCCACTGGAGGAGGTGGTTAACCCGTTTGGAGTGCACATCATCAGCTACGCTGATGATACGCAATTAGTGGTGTCCTTATCCCACCCGAACCAAAAACCTTCTGATCTTTACAACTGCCTGACAGCAATACAAGGATGGATGAACCGCTCGTCTCTGAAACTTAACGGTTCAAAGACTGACATTCTCCTCCTTGGTCAGAAGGGGCTTTCCCTTTCACAGACTATCTGGCCCTCTTGCTTGGGTGATCCCCCCGCTCCTAGGTCTGAGATCAAAAGCCTGGGAATCTGGCTGGAGAAAGACCTGTCCTTTAGGACGCAGGCCAAGAAAATCGCGAGTATTTGCTTTGGGCTCCTCAAATCAATCAGGAAGATTCTGCCTTTACTCCCCCCGGCCTCCCAGAAACTGTTAATCCAAGGCCTTATTTTATCAAGGCTGGATTATAGTAATTCCATCTATTTGGGTGCCCCCGAGGAAACCCTTAACAAATTACAAAGGATCCAGAATGCCGCGGCGCGGATCCTTACTAACACCCCGGCCAGATCCTCGGCCAAACCATCTCTGAAACTCCTTCACTGGCTGCCGGTGAGAGAGCGGGTAAGGTTCAAGGCTCTCTGTCTGTCTCACAGACTTCTGCAAGATAAAGGCCCCCCTATTTTGAGAAAATTCATTAGGCCCTACAAAGCTCCAAGATCCCTCCGTTCTGATCAGGAACACCTTATCATCATCCCTAGAGTTAAAAAGGTGCGCACGGGTGGACGGCTCTTTTCTGTTAATGCGGCCCGTCTTTGGAACTCCCTCCCCCGTGACCTTAGAACGGAATCTGACTACCTTCGATTCAGGAAGCGGCTGAAAACACACCTTTTTTACCTGATCGGCTCTCCCCTCTTCGTTTGGCTGACCCTCTGCTGTGTGGATCTTAGCGCTGGGATACTTACGGGTGACTACGCGCTTTATAAAATGTATTAATAATAATAATAATAATAATGAACGCTTGACCCTGGTCAGAATGGAGGGTGCCACAGGCAAAAATTACCACAAAGACACGCAAATCCCTGATGACAGTTCGAGCATCAGCTCTGCGTTGTGGCCAAACTCATACAAAGCGTGTCCACGAATCTACTCCAACTAAGATGAACTTATATGCAGTATCAGAAGAGAAACGACCGCAGTGATCTAAATAAACACACCCAAGTGGTTTATCAGATATGTACAACTGTGTTTGTGGTGGACACACTGCAGTTGAAGGTTTAATCTGCTGGCAAATGTCACAAGTAAAGCCATAATCACGAGTCTGTTTGTACAATTCGAGCCACCAGTAATGTTGCTGCATGATAGTGACAGTCGCTGAGACGCCTGCATGAGCCGAGGCCATGCCTTCGTGAGCAGCTGTTATCAAGGAAAGCCTGCGGTCTGCGTTGGGAATCAATCTGTCACCAACGTCTTTAATTCTCACATAGGGAACTTTATCAGGACTTAAATGATAAGAGTATTTAGAAGGGAAACCTCTAGGGTAATGACATCCCTTCTCTGTTGCAGCAATAGCTGCCAAGATGTCATCATCAATCTTACTTTTAGATATTGTGACTGTTGCTACTAAATATGTTGCCACTGCTGTTTCCGCTGCTTCGTCAGCTAAACTATTACCAACAGTGTGTACTCCTACGCGCTGGTCACCAAGAGTATGAATTACATTCACGAGAGGCAGACGCTCTTTAAGTTCTGCAACTCGAACCCAAAGCATTTTATGTTTCATTGTGCTACCTTTGGAATCATGATATTCATTCTGAGTCCAAAAGAATGAATTGTCGTTGAAAGACTGAACACAGTAGTAAGAGTCACTTACAATAAGAGTAGTCACACGGGGATCAGCAAACTCTAGTGCAAACACCTGAGCACGTAGCTCTGCCAACTTGGCAGTACAGTCCCCTAATGGCTGCGTGTGCACAATATCAGACGTGAATTCACCAGTCACCATGGTACCAACCACTATTGCGCAGGCTGCTGAATAAGCATGCTTAGAATCTGTCACCGGTTGCGCCGAACCATCAGTGTAAATGATACAATGGTAATCCTCAAGCGGGCGCATGTACAAAGGAGCAAGTTGAACAAATTCATACTGTAAGTACTCCTGAGTTTGCAATGAGGGATCAAAGATAAACATGACATCCGGGGAAGTCAAGGAAGTGGCCCATTGTAGTATTTGGTACACTGGCTATCGTCACCGCCTCAAGGGCAGGATACGGTGTAACAACTTACATGTGTTTCCTCTGCGACAGCGCGCTTTCTTTTAGAATTGCCATCTGCACAGCCGTCAAAACTTTTTCGACAGAAGAAAAGCACATTTCATCCGAGGTGGTCAAGTGTGACTTGTAAGCAATAGGGACTGTGTCTCCTTTGATAAACAATTAATCAAAAGGTGGATAGGACACTTGTAACCACGTTACACGGAGGTATGTTAGATAACCCTCATAAACGCTGTGTATTGATCGTGCGGTTTATATCTTTTTCTCCGCCCCACACTCGCGTTGTGGCATTTATCATCGGGTTAACTAACGTGCTTCATGCCCGCCTCACCCAGAGGCATTCTCTAGTGTTGCGTGGCAGTATCCAGAGAAACTCCGTGCTAATGCCCTCACATGAAGGTTGTAGTTAAAAAACTTCTAGTCTCCATGCAACCAATGGACTATTAACCCCTTCGACGCTCATGACGAGCCCAGCTCGTCATAGAGTTTCCATTGACTTCAATGGAAATTACATTGAAGAGCCAGAGGTGGCCTTAGCATCCAAGTGGTTAATTTTGTTGGATGGATGACCACTTAAAAAATGGTGGGTATGCTAGACAAACCGCGTAACTAGGTCTGTTGCATATCACTTGAACATACAAAAAAACGTCGACATGTTTCAGATCCTTATGGCCCAGCCGGGTCTGTGGAGCCTTCGTCAGGACAGAAAGGTTTAAAAGTTACTTACACGATTTGTGCAGTATATCTGGGTTATTTGATTTTCTTACCCACAGTTTTTCTCGGTATTCCTCACCTGAAAAATAGTTTAGTAGTGTTAAGATCATTGTCATGTTTAGAGAGGGGTTGGTGTGGCTAAAAAGAAACATGATTATGTTTATAAACACATATTATTGTGTTTACACGGTATTATTTACTCTTAGAGGAATGTGTGTGGCAAATTACAGTAGAGAGCGACATAAATCATTTTACATAGATTATTCAGCATAGTTCTCATATTGTTCAGAACAGGAGTGTTAAGTATCTAGAAACACCATCGTAAGGAAACTGGGTTATAGGTAGTTATCCTCACAATGCGTATTTGCTAATGAACACAGTACATGTTTTTTTTTTAAAAAGTGCACGATCTAAAGGACACAAAAAAGGGCACATTTTGGGGCATACAGTGGCAATGTTACTCGTACTTTTTGTTAATCATACTTTTTTGTAAAGAGGGTGGCGACTCCTTTACCTTATTTTGTGGTGATCTCTCCCGGAAAAAACACTGTTTGGATAGAAAAGAGGGAGGGGCACACAAAGAAACTAGGCATTTCAAAGTACCGGATAAATGTTATAAAGAAAATTAAATTTTTCGAGTCCGGATATAAAAGTTTTTACCTTAGTTTCTCAAACAGTAATCGTCCTCAGGGGGGAAGGACTGCTTCGTCCCAGGCTGTGTTTAAAAAAGAGGGGAGACAGTTGGAAGCTTTATCCTAACATAATACACACGCCACGGGCATTTTTTGCGCTAAGCGCCATTCTTACCCGCGAGGAAGGTTGATTCCGCGTCTGGTGCTGGCTCTGCCCCCTGGACGCGGAATCAGCAGATCCCGCGGTATTTTCTAGACATCCGGACTACGGAGATAGAGAGAGGACTAAAATCCACAACGTTAGTACTCTCCAACGTTGCTAGTGTGTTATTGGATTATAAGCCTGTCATTATAAATGTACACAGTTCTGCCATTACAAATCTAAGGAGGGTATGTTATGAAACAGAGCTATACACACAATCATTAAGGGAATAATTCTTTACAAAAACGGTAAGGGGATATTAATCGAGTATTAATAAGCCAGTGCCAATGAATTGTCAATATTTTCAAAATATTCGATCATATTTTTGAAACATACCAAGTTGGATTATCGTGAGAAATGGTGCCACGAGATGTCATCATTCGAACCATGTTGATTTGTTTTAATCTGTCCACCCAACGTTGTTCTTTTTCATACAGAATTTTTTCTGCATTTGCGGTAGCTTCTTGTAGCTTTTCAATGACTGTCCATTTTAGTTCATCAACGTTGTGACCTACCTCTATGAAGTGGGGGCATTATTTTGTGGTACTCTTTTTTAACCGGATATTGCTTTTGTGTTCTCCAATCCGTAGCTTTACTTTTCTGCAGGTCATCCCTATGTACTGTTTTCTGCAGGGACATGTTATCATGTAGATGACCTGTGATGAATTACAGTTCGTATGTTGTTTTTGGGTCCAGTTCAAGGTTGGTGTTAATTGTAGGTTTTTTGATGTAGTTGTTGATTTGCATACCGAACAAGTGCCACATGGATAATGCCCTGTCACTGGCATCATATGCAGATCTCTTATCTGTCCTGTCAGAGTTCGATTTTTTGGACGTGTATGTACCATCATGTCACGTAAGTTCTTAGTACGTCTGTTTGCAAAACGTGGCTTCGGCTAATCGAATTTGCCTGTGTGCAGAATGTGCCAATTTTTATTGATCAGTTTGTTGACATTATACGTTGCAGGGCAGAATGTCGTGACGCATGTCATAAGATCTTTGTTAGGTTCCTTAGGGTGCGTTTCCAAAAGACATTCTCTAGGTTGATTTTTCGCTCTTTTGCGGCCTTTCGATATTATTGATGGTTTGTAGTCACGTCTTAGAAGTCTCTCGCTGAGTTCTTTTGATTGTTCACAGTAATCACTCCCTTGGCTACAGTTTCTTTTCAGTCTTAAAAATTGACTGTATGGCAGATTGTCTCTTAAGGGTTTTGGATGGTAGCTCTTATATGATAACAAACTGTTCTTAGCCGTTGGTTTTCGAAATGTTTTTGTCTCCACTTGTCCATTTTTGATGTAGATTGTGAGGTCCTGAAAATCAATGCTTGTGTTATTTGAAGTAAAAGTAAACTTGAGCCATTGGTCTCTGGTGTTAAGCCAATCGATGAATGATTTTATGTCCTTGTCATTTTGCCATATTAGCAAGATGTCATCGATATAACGTTTCCAGTAGAGTATACTGGAAACGTAGGGGTTTGCATCGGTCAGGACGTTGGTGGTTTCAAATTGACTAACATAGAGCCCGGCTACCGAAGGGGCAAAGGCACTGCCCATCGATGTGCCATGGCTCTGTAAAAAAAAAAAAGCTGACCATTAAATTCGAAAAAGTTTTCCGTCAAGGCTAATCGACAGCGATCGAGTATAAAGTGTCTGGGTGTTTGATAGTTCCATTCCTCCATGAAAAGTACATCCTCAAGCATTTCCAATGTCTCTTTTTGTGGTAAGCCTGTGAACAATGACTCCACATCTAATCCTACCAGAACCATGGTATTTTGATCGAAGGGCATATTTCTCAGCTGGTTCAGGAGGTCTCGTGTATCTTGCAGATATGTAGGAGTTTTTTTTACCCAGAGGTTTCAGGAATTGATCAGCGAACCTCGAGAGAGGCTCTAGAACTGATCCAATTCCCGAAACTACCGGGCATCCCGGTAGTGGGAACTTATTTTTATGAGTTTTTGGTAGGGAGTAAAAGAAAGGAGTTATTGGATCTGTTGTGATAAGAAAATCCGCTTCCTTTTTGGTAATCCAGGCATTCATCTCTGCTTCATATACCATTATGGCAATAGAATTTTGCAGTCTAGTTGTCGGATCAGAAGAAATTTTTGTATAGAATTTCTCATCTGTTAGGAGTTTAAGGCATTGATCTTTATACCCCTCTCTTCCAAGAATGACTACTCCTCCACCCTTGTCAGCAGGTTTTATAATTATTTTTTCATTTTTCTGTAGATCTTCAAGGGCTTTGCGTTCTCTAGTTGTTAGGTTTTGGAATGGTGTCTTTACATCTTTGTGCATTTCATCTACGCCTTTCAAAATGGCCTGTTCGAAAGTTTGGATTTCTAATGGTACCATATTTTGAGGGGGAGTAAATGAAGACTTTTTTCTCAATTTTGTGTCTCCTTCTTGTTCGACTGATATTGATCCGGTGAAATGCGCTTTTAGTTTTAATGTGCGACAAAATTCTGCCAATTCACATTTTAGCTTAAAAGTGTCTAGAGGGGGGGTCGGCACAAAGCCAAGTCCTTTGTTGAGCACCTGTTCTTGTTCATAGGACAATGTGACATCGCTAAGGTTTACTATCAGTGACTGGTTTTGCTGGTGCCCGGTTTTTCTTTGATAAACATCAAGTATGTGAAACCCACTGCGCCTGGCACAATTCATATTACCAGGTTTGTGTGATTGTCACGTTTCAGTAAGTATTTAGATTCAAGAAGATCAAACTGCAAAGGTTGCAGTAAAGCTGAATGTTCTGGAAGCCAGCAAGATTTGGTAAAAGTAGGTTGTATCAAGGCATATAGCGGCTTGATACGCTGGGCATAATCGGGAATGTAAGTACGCCCGAAGTTAAAAAGAACCAGCAAAGATTGTAGTTTTATTCAGAGTTGTTGGAGCACGCAAACGTGCGTATTTCTCCAGGAAGTGAGGTGCTAAACCTGGTCCTTCGTTGTTGAGCTAACAGCCCAAAAACAACACTGTGTACTCTGCAATGTGTGATTTTACAAAGTTAAATTTGTAACCAAAGTCCGCAAACATGACAATGAAGAGGTCAACGCGACACAAATGCGGCTATAATTCGTCTATGAGATGAATATCATCAACATACGAGTACGCAACAGGGTCGATGTTCTCTAACAGAGAGACAACACGTGCGGCAAAGACACCTGGGCTGTTTTTATAGCCCATGGCTAATCTTTTGAACTGTTTTTGTTTGCCCCCAGAAGTAAAGGCTGTCCATTGACTACTAATAGAGGACAGATTATAAGTAAAAAGCCATTTGAAATGTCAAGTGTGGTTTTAAACGTTTTTCCCACAAGACTATCTACCAGGGCAGAACTGTGGGTATTCTGTACCGTGCATGTCCGACAATGAGAGTTCAAATGCCGATAATCCAAAACCAACGACACAACTGCCAATGCTGGACTGACTTGATTTCTACTGACCAAAGATCTGTTATGAACAAAACATATCAGTCTAATGTAACATTTGTTACAGATTTATTTAAATCATTTTTTGCATAGAATATTTCATTTTTTCAAAAACGTTTTTTGTGCATATACAAAATATACAAATTATGTACAAATAGATACAAATTGAACGAACAGATTCTGAGTAACTATACAACACATCCACACTGACTCTATCTCACTACATACAAACCACTCTCATTCAAGAAACAAACAACATATACCTCTGAGATATAGGCCAGGGTCAAAGTAAACATTACGTTAAACCTAATGATTAAGTATGATCTGTTTTGTCTTTTTTTGTCATTTTATAAATTTAAGAATGCAGAAATCCATTCACTATTATGTCTTCACTAGATTCTTTGGATTTTTATTGCTGACACTGGACCAGTGTCAGCAAATCATATGTGCGCTAAGTTGACACTGGTATCGGTGACTCAGGACGCGACCCTTGTTTCTGTTGCTGCTTTCCCTGCTTTTTATTTTTCCAATTATGTTTAGGAGAAACTTGACGGTCGTCATTAGCAGATTTAGCCATCTGAGTTTGCATTTGAGCTACTATTTTAGCAAAAGGCTTAACACCCAAACTATTGAGGCCAATGGTCTTATAAGCCTCCACAATAATTTTCAGCAACTGCCGGGGTTTATCATCTTCAGCGATGAGGCGCAAAGCATTAGACACCTGAAATTAAACCGCATCTCCCTTGACATTAGCAAGGATGAGATCAGCAACTATGTCAAACACTCCGACAAGCCTCATTCCCATCTCAACAGCTGCCTCCAGACCGTGCTCATCCTGGACACGCTTGATCACCGAGGGCAGTACAGTCATAGACAGTGTGCTGAAGCACTTCACATCGACTGCTCCAAACACCTTACCCCAGTTTTCACAATCAGCCACCTCTGGTACTTTGGGCTCGATTAGGATCGCGGTTTTCCCGCATCCTCCGGGGCGGCGGAAGCCACCGTCGGCCGGAGGATGCGGGAAAACCGCTGCGGAGGCACAAAAGACCCACCGCCAAATTAGGATGGCGATGGGTCTCAAAATCCGTCCGCAGCTTTTCCGCCGCGGTCGCCTTCCGACCGCGGCGGAAAAGCTCTAACATGGCTGGCGGTGTCTATCAGACACCACCAGCCATATTAGGATGGCGGAAATCATATGCTTTTCCACAGCGGCTTTTCCGCTGTGGAAAAGCATACAGATATTGACTTCGGGGGCCTGTTGCATGCCCCCTTGGTGAAGGGGGGGTGGGGAGTGCACATGGGGGGTACCTATGGTACCCCCCCGCATTTGCATGAACAAAGCGGCAGGCACCGCGTGGTGCCTGCTGCTTTGTGGACGCAAATGGCGTGCATGCATTTTTAACATTGCGGCGGGTGCAGCTTGAAGCTGCACCCGCCGCAATGTTAAAGATTGAGGATGTAACCGCCACCCTGGAGGTCACATCCTAATCTGCACGGAGGGACCGCCGCAGCCCCTGCGGACGGTCCCTCCTACTCTATGGTGGCGGATGGACTCAGGTCCGTCCGCCATCATAATCGTCCCCTAAGTCTTTCTGCAAACTAATCGTCAGAATCCTGTGCTATTCCACAGGAGTCGTATTAGGAAATGCTGCTTCCAGCTGGTCAAATTTCTCAGCAAGCCAATAAGGCAAATCGTCCTTATTCTGGAAGCGCTGGCCCAGTACCGAATTAACCTTGACGGAACTAAAAGACATCCTGGCCAGTCCAACTGGTTGCACAGCAGCCCCAGGTGCCCCCACCTGGAGGTTGCGAGACACGGATTGTACTAAAGCCATGTGTACCCCAATAATGGAGGTATACAGTTGTCGCAATTCGTCTTCAGGGACAGTTAGATGGATGTGGTTTGAACCCAGCCAAGACTGGCCAAGTGGCCCCAGGTATAGACAAAGGGCCTAACCGAACCGGAGTTACGGGGTGGGGTAGGGCGCCATTAAACCAAATGTGATGCTGCCATGCCAAAAGCGGATTCTCTTGTGTCCTAAATGGAGTGTAATTCACAGGTGTCGCAGTGGGAGTGTAGGAATTAAGCATTTCATCATCCGTGTTAGACCTGACCATTGGTGTGGGTCTCCCTTCCCCTCTACTCTTCCTGTCTTGTATGTTGGCTGGATGTAGATCTTCTGGGCACCGTGCCACTGCTAATCAGTGCCACAGTGCGAATGCTCACTGTATATAAATGACTGTTTGAATAAGGATAACCCTAATGTTAACATCTGTGTAGCCTGTTTGTTAAGGATTACTTTCTATCACCTTATCAGGCCCTAGTAACCCAATATGAACTTCGACTTTGATATGTTTATGCTCAGGACAGTGAGGGCCACCTTTTAGTAACAATTTTTTAGATATCACATGTTTTGAAATGTCTTTCCTGAAAACGTGGTAGTTTCTTGCCTTAAGCTTTACTGCAGGCTGCTGCGAGTATGAGTATTGGCCGTATTAGAGCAGCAGGGCCAGCTGGGTCATACCTGGCTGGAGAGAGAGATCGGTATTCCGAGCGTGGGGAGGGGTGACTCTTTGATCCTAGCAGGGCCATGCCTGGCAAGGTGAATGGTGGCTCCTCTTCCCACTGGGTGACTGATAGCAGACCCCCTCATTCTGAAAGGGCAGGATGTCGCCTTGTAAACCAAGTGCTCCCTGACCCCACCGAACTGGTTCTGACTGGAGACAGTGATTTGCGACCTTAGAGAACGAAGACATTTTAGATATAAAATGCTGTGCTGGAACTTTGGCAAAGTGTGATCCTTCTGGATGTCAAGACGAAACTCTGTCCGAGTTAACAGAGGAAAGGACTTTGAAATTTTCACCAAGCTTGCCGAACAAACTACCTGAGGGCCTTAATCAAGAGCGCCTCCTGCAGAAGTCTCAGGGATATTTGAGTTCACCTCGTCAGCCGTCGGAATTCCTGTGAGAGGAATTCTACTTGCAGGTGAGGCCTCCTTCGAGTAATCCGGAGCCTTTAGTTCTACTGTGAGGAATGCGGACTGGGCACCTTCGACACTTTCACTGATCCTGTCTGGCTGCTGTAGTTAAGAGAGAGCTGCTGTGAGAAGTTGGCCTGGTATATGATGTTCACTATTCTAGTGAGCACCTTGCACCAGTCCAAACAACCCTTAGGGTGATAGTTGTAAAGTCAACCTTATAGACCAGCTATCCTAGTGGTAGCATGGACAAAAGCAGTCTTAGGCTAAACTCAAGAGGGCATGTGAAGCCAGCTGTTTTACCATATGCAATCCTTTTAATACCAAATGAAAGGACACCATACAGGTTATATATTCAAAATATATATGTATTTATTCCTAAATAAATCCCCTGTACTCTTTATGAGCACAGAAGCACAAGTGTATAACAAGTAACTTAATATAACATACAAAAGTTGCACAAATATGGATAGGCTCTGGTGGCCCGCTAAACCATATACTAAATTAGTGGTATAAGAACCACGTCACGAACAATGGTAAGGCCTAGGGCCTTGGGAATCGCTGGGGCTACACTGGACTAACAACAGTTAGGAAGCAGGAGGCCCACGGGATGCGGGTGCAGTGTCTAAATGCACACACGTGCACACATAGAAGTCAATAGGTGCGTAAAAAAGTTAGAAAGCTAAGGTTTTAGGAATCTTCCAACTGGACTAGAAGCTAACCACTTGAAACTAGGACACTAGGAGTGTAAACCTTTACAGGAGCACCGCAGTACTCGCGTTACCTCACCCACAGGAAGCCGGTGCATAGGTGTCAAAGTGTTTCTGGTTTCGTCATGGAGTTCTATGGAGCCTTGGAGAAAAGATGCTGCAGGGGACCAGGAGAGAAGAGTCCGGTTGGATCCAAGGGCGGATCGAGGATGAAGAGTACCTGAAAGCAGAGGGGACAGAGTCTGGGTCACTAGCCAGTGACCAGGAAGGAACCAGGAACGAACCAGGAAGGAACCAGGCGATGTCGGGAAGCAATCAGGTGATGTGATGAAGCTTGACTCTGCAGCCATGTGGACCAAGAGGTGTCAATGACAACCAGGAGCTGGATACAGACTGTCCCACAAAGGCTCTCGCTGTTGGCGGTGTCGGTGCTCGATTCGGAGTCAACAGGCCTTGGGAAATGCAAACCACGCAGGAATCAAAGATGGCTTCTTACTCAGGCCAGCAAGGACTGAGGGGCTTCCCCTTCGCAGGGAAGCAGGGGCCAGTCTGGAGCAACCAGACCAGTGGTGTAGATTTCAGATTTCATCATCACAGAGGCCACTAGCCAACGGGCAAGTGTCCGGACAGACGTGTCAAGCAGGAAAATGCAAAAGGGCCCCACACAGCACTCGGTGAGTGTGGAGAGGTGATCTGCGGTGCAGTTGGTGCTCAGGGCTGGGGCTTCTCAATCCCCAATGCACAACTTCAACGGTGCCTCAGAAGTTGCACGGAAAGCGATTTGCTGACTTTCCAAGATGGCCGGTCCCATGTCTCTCGTCGCCTCCACGGGTCTCAGCTTTGCTGTGGCTGTGGATGTCTGCAAGTCTGGTTCTTGTCAGGCTCTGTGTTCGAGCTCTGGCGGGAGCAACGACAAAGCAAACCGTTGAGCGCTTGATGGTGCCTGCTTGCACAGGGTGGTCCCTTCTTGACCACAAGGGAGATTCTTCAGTCTTCTACGTCAAGTAGGATGCCGAAGGGTCCAGAGTTTTGTATCAGAGTTTCAGTCAGGATTATCTAAAGTCTTAAGACTCAGCTCCTACCTATATACCAAATCTAGGGGCTGGATTACCTGCTAGGTCCCTCCTATGGGTGGGACCCAGGAAGGGGGTGGTTACACCCCTTTCCCTTTGTCCAATTTTGTGCCAGAGCTGGGGCTGGAGTGCCCCAGCACCGGTTTGAACTGGTCTATGCATGGGACACCTTGTGTGCCCCAGGCAGTGTCTCGTTTCATTCAGCCCTCCCTGCCCCAATCCACTATCTCCTGTCTAAGAGAGAGCTGCTGCCACTGAGTGCCCACACCCTGTGCCATTTTGCATCATCGTGAATTGTCCCGTGGGCCACCCCAGCTAAGAGACAGCTGTGGCCGCTGAGCGCCCACACCTTTGGCACTTTTTGGCATCATTGTGATCTGTCCTGTGGGCCGTCGGAGCCAAGAGAGAGCTGTAGCCGCTGAGTGCTCGCACCCTTTGCTTTTTGCATCATCGTGATTTGTCCCATGGGCCGCTGCAGCCAAGAGAGAGCTGTAGCTGTTCAGTGCCCGCACCCTTTGCTACTTTGCATCATCGTGATTTGTCCTGTGGGCCCACGCATCTAAGAGAGAGCTGTGGCCACTGAGCGCCCGCACTGTTGGCATCTTTGCATCCTTGGTATTTGTCCTGTGGGCCGCTGCAGCTAAGAGAGAGCTGTTGCCACTGTGAGCCCACCACGGAGCTGCACGACAAGAGTCATCACCACCACTAGCCGGGGCCGTCACAGCCGCGTGCTGCTGCCGCTGAGCCCC
Organism: Lissotriton helveticus; assembly: GCF_964261635.1. Lineage (NCBI taxonomy): Eukaryota > Metazoa > Chordata > Amphibia > Caudata > Salamandridae > Lissotriton > Lissotriton helveticus. Next base: position 1,435,104,871 of record NC_136068.1, read on the forward strand.
CGCCTGTCCCCGAGTGCCTGAATCATTGTGGGTGCATGCTGCGGACCTTTGCAGCCAAGACGTGTGGTTGCTGGGAGTCCACCTGTCACCGCCTCAGCTTCTTTGAGAAGCTGTGTGCTGTATCCCCTTTTAACAATAGGTATCTGGTGTGCAACGCGTCACGTAGGCCCATGCCCTGAACTCAGTCAGTGGCAGGCTTTGGTGAATACGTTGTTGTCTTTTTGAATCCCTACTGGTTGACGTGAACTGTAGTTGTTGAACCGCTCTGAGAGTTTTGAGTTAAACTGTTAGATAAAGATATTATTTTTCTGTACCTACCTGAGTTGTGTCCTTTTGTAGTGTCATTACTGCCTTATTGTATGTGGTCATAAAAGCTTCACACATTGCCTTTAAGATAGGCCTAACTGCTCGTGCTACGTTACCACATGGTTGAGCAGGGGTTGTCAAAGGGGGTGGCCCACTTGCCCTGACTTAGGAAAAAGGGTCACTATTTGGACAGTGGTGCCAGTCATTGCCAACTAGAGACCCCCATTTCTAACAATCCGCATTTATCGCGGGAAACGTAACCCAAGAATAGAAAAGATCAAAGGGGTATGCAGCATCTGCACTCACCACAAAGAATACTGACAAACCATCGTCAGGCACTCTAAACTGCGTCAGTTGACGCCGGAGTGCTGCGCGACTATGCAGAGCTACATCAATATCACCCATAAGGACACAGAGAAGAAAACCAACCTATATGAATTGTACCACAAAAAGGGTAGTAATTCAAAATGCAAACCTTTTTACATTTCAAGCTTGAATGAACCTATAATCTATCCATAGAGGTAGGTTAATCCGTCACTTCTGTCAACCGGAAACAGGAGTGAGGGTGTTGTGGACAAATATGAGCACTACTACTAAAGCGTCTTGAATATAAGACCAAACGTTAGGTGCGCCATGTTGCAGGGATTCTGCTCATGCAGAAACTATGCACAGGAAACCAGGACCTCAGTGAACTGTGGTGTACCAGAAAACTCACCTCAGTACCCAGAACCCCTATCCGACTAGCATCAGTGTCTCATTCGTTCTCTATACTGCAGCGAAGCTACCAATGATCAGACAACGCAGAACAAGCGACTTAATAATAATAATAATTGTTTAGGAGAGTAGGATCTGCTTCCTATGGTTACCCCCACTTTTTGCTGTGTTTCACTGGTTTATCGACCTTAGTCTGGCTGTGGCCCTGCTAATCAGGACCACCGCCTATCTGTTCTCTCTCTAAATTGATATCCTGTACATTAGGTACACCCCAGATTGGTTACTGGGTTTATTTATTTATTTATTTACATCATTTATAAAGCGCCTGAATCACCCCGAATGGGGTATCTCCGTGCTGAGGACAGCTGTTGGGATGGGTAACAAAATTAAAAGTAGTGTTTTGAGTTTCTTTCTGAAGCCTAAGTAATTAGTAGTGAGACGAATCTCAAGGGGCAGTTGGTTCCACAGTTTGGGAGCCAGGTGGGAAAAGGATTTTCTTCCCAACCTGGCTTGCCTTATGCGTGGGACCATGAACAGGCCCTTCCCTTCGGAACGAAGGGGGCGAGGTGGTGTATAATTCGTTAGTTTATCTGCCAGATATGCAGGGGCCATCTGGTTTATGCCTTTAAAAACTATACAACAGATTTTAAAATGTTTTCTTTTGCGAATAGGCAGCCAGTGAAGCTTGCACATTAGGGGAAGTGAAGGGGCCCGGTAGGGAGCATTAGTTACCAGGCGTGCGGCTGTATTCTGGACCACCTGAAGACCTTGTAGTGCTGATTCCTTAGCGGCGATCAGCAGAGCGTTGCTGAATTCCAGGCGGCTGAGCACCAGAGCATGAACTAATGTTTTGCGTGTGGGTGCGGGTAGAAAATTAAAAACCTTGCGAAGGAGGCTAAGTGCATAGAAGCAGGCTCTTTTTGTTGCAGCTATGTTTTCATCCATGTTAAGATCTTTGTCAATTAGCACCCCAAGGTTTTTGGCAATTGTCTTTGGCAGAGGTGATGGCCCTAAATCATCAGACCACCAACTTAGGGACCAGCTATTAATCGCGTCTTTGAAGAGTATTACTTCAGTCTTTTCTGCATTCAGCTGCAGGAAATTACTGCTCATCCAAGAAGTTATGGCTCTCATCCCCTCCTTGAACATGTTTTGGATGCCGGGAGTGTTCTTCTTGTAAGATAGGATAAGCTGTGTGTCATCCGCATAAGAGATCGGGATGAACCCTATCTTCCTAAGCAACACTGAGAGAGAGGCAATATAAACATTGAACAGGGAAGGGCTCAGGGAGGACCCTTGTGGTACCCCTTTAGTGACTTGGGTAGTCTTGGAGAAAAAAGGCTCAAGGTTCACAGTTTGTGTTCTATTGCTAAGATAGTCTTGGAGCCAATCCAGTGCGGAGTTCTGGATGCCTATAGAACGCAATCTGTCCAACAGGATATGATGGGAGATGGTATAAAATGTGCCGGATAGGTCAAGCAGTATAAGAATCACTGCTTGACCATCGTCCGCCAGCATGTGAATGTCATCGGTTACGTTCACCAGTGCCAGTTCCATGCTATGCATGGGACGAAAACCTGACTGAGATTGGTCGAGACAATTGGAAGCCTCTATAAAAGCAGAAAAGTGAGTGTTAATATGCTTTTCCAGAAGTATGCTGAACAGGGGATGTAAAGAAATTGGGCGATAGTTGGACACCTCACTGGGGGGAAGTTTTGGATTTTTCCTAATGGGCATGATCTGCGTGTCTTTCCATTCCTTGGGTAAACGACCCTGTTTGATGGAGCAATTAAGAATGGCGCTGAGGTGCTCTGCTCATTCGACTGCAAGCTTTTTTGCTTCTTTGGTGGGCAGCAAATCTTTGGGAGAGCCCGATTTGGTGGAATTGGGTAATGATTCCGTGTCCTGAATAGTAAGCAAGGAAAATTCAGTTAAAGTAAGCTGATTTTTTGGAGAAGTATCATGGCCAGGTAGAAAAGTGCAATTGGTGTTAGTGGGGGAGGCTAGTATCTTATTATAGATGTTTTCTATTGTTTGAGAAAAATGGAGAGCTATATTGTCACATAGTGATTGAGTTGCTTCCTCATCTGAATTGCACGCTTTCGGATTGATAAGAGAATTAAGGATACGGAAGAGAGTTTTTGGAGTTTTGCCTGCATGCTCCAGCTGGCTGGCAATATGATTTTTCCGTGCGGATTTTATATTTTTATAGTAAGTGTCTAGGGCCACTTTATAATGTTCCTTAGCTGAGGGATCTTCGTTCCGGCGCCATTCTCGTTCCAGCCTTTTACGTTTACTTTTCTCTAAGTGAAGAGTTACTGTATACCAGGGTGTCGGTGTGCGAGTGGAGGCCACACAAGATTTTTTCTCAGGAATTATGGCATCTAGAGTGAGCTTAATGTGTTATGAAAGGATGACAAGTGATTTTCAACTGTGTCCAAAGTGGGGGAATATTTGGGGTTATATGCAGCACGAAATATGCTGGGAGGGAAATTGTACCAATGTCTACAGGTGCGGGTTGTTGGAGCTTTTTTAATCACATGTTCGCGAATACCAGTCAGGTTAAAATAAATGTATGAGTGATCTGACCATGTTAGAGGGGTAGTAGCTTTATAGCAGACATCAAATGAGTTCGATAATATTTGGTCTAACACATGGCCAGCGGTATGTGTCGGGACATTATTTTTTTGGGTGTGTCCGAGGGCAGACATTTCCCTCCGGAAAGTGGTGGGCCTGGATCATCGGGGTTTTCGCTATGAACATTGAAGTTGCCAAGTAATCGTAACCTATTTGTAGATATTACATAGGGGGCGATCAGATCTTTAAGAAGTGAGATGGAGTTAGTAAAAGGTCCAGGAGGGCGATAAACAAGAGCTCCCTTCCGGCTCAACTGTGAATGAAGATCGAGTCTGAAAATTAGAGTTTCTATATTGTCATTGCAGTATTGATCTAATACTGTTGCCTTATTCGGATCTTTATAAATAATTGCAACCCCTCCACCAGTTTTATGTGGTCTATCTAATAGAGAATAGGGTTACCCTTGTGAGTCCCTAGTATATGGTACCTTAGGTACCAAGGGCATAGGTACCCCAGAGGCTACCAAGGGGTGAAGCATGTATTATGCCACCCCTGGGAAGCCTTCCAAAATGGCACCACAGGTCTGCACTTGCAGCCTGGGTAAGGTGGTGTAAGCACCCCTTACTGGGATATGGTATACCTATATCCACCATTTAAAACAGACACATATTAACCTATAAGTCACTCATGTGGCAGGCCTTGACAATCCTGAAGTCAGAGTGCTTGGTTCTGTGTGAGAGGGTGCCCTAGCATGAACTGAGCCCCTCTGCAGCTTTTGTAATCCCTTCCTTAAAACTGTTCTGTGATATGGCCATACCATATACTCTTAAGTGCATTACAATCCTCGCGATTAATACTAACTTTGGTTTGGCTTTATCAAAACATGTCGTGTTTGTTGTTAAAAACTTTGGAATACTACCCCCACCAGTTCTGGTGGCGGGGGTAGCATTCCACCCTTCTAGAGGGAGAAGACATGTACACACTTACTTTCCGGGTAATAGTTTAGAAGAGCCCCAGCATCACAAAATGGATGCTGCTGCCACAGACACGAGTCTGACCTCCTGCTGCTGGACAAAACTCCGGCAGGGGAGGACCGGACAATAGGTTTCCTGCCAAGAGGAGCTAGCACCTCCCCAGACAGGCTTTAGTGTGTTGGGGCAGGGTGGGTTGCATTCAGTGAATGCTTTTCAGACACTGCCTAGAGCACACAAGGTGTCTCATGCATTTTCCAGTTCAAACCGGTTGCTGGGGCACTAAGCCATAGATCTGGTGTGAACCTGGACAAAGGGGAAGGGGGTGTAACCACCCTCCTCCCCAGGTCCTCCATTCGGTGGGACCCTAGAGTTAGTCCATCCACTTAACTTAGTGTAAGTATAGGAACTCAGACACTGAGACTTTAGATTACCCTGGATGAAACTCTGAAGAAGAAATCTTGGATGTTCGACATCCCATATCGACTTGGAAGATGGAAGAAATCTCCCTTAGGGTCACAGAGTGACTCCACTGTTCAAACAGACACCAAAGAAGCATTTTGCCAGTCTGCATTTTCGAGGCTCCCGATGGACCCTGAAGAATCTGTGACACAGGACATGGACTTCCAGACATCTCTGAGGCCGACACGAGTCCCCAGCAAAGCTGAGACCTCTAGCCATCACAAGAGACTTGGGACCAGAACTCCTGGACATCCAGCACATTTGCTAGTGCATCAACTTCCCGAGCTTTCCCGAAGTTGTACATTGGGCTACTTGTAGTCCAAGCCCTGAGCATCAATGAAGATCACCAGCCTACACTCCATGAGTGTTCCGTGGGCCTGCTTTTAACATTTCTGCTTGAGGCGCCTTCACGATCCCTGGTCCGTCGAGTGGTGGGTCCCCACAAAGGTAACTCTTCTACTTGTTGGGCTTTCCTGATTGCTCCAGATGTGTCCTGACTCCCCTCCAAAGGGTGAGTCCCTCAGACCTTGCTGGTCTGTACCGTAGCCAATCTTTACATCTTGCGGTTGTTGCTGTTGCCAAGACTTGTTGGGTCCAATCCAGATAACGACACTGCAGCACTCGACATCCTTTGTGGGATAGCTCGAATCCAGCTCCTGGTTGATGTCGACAGCTCCTGGTCCTCATGGCTGAAGAGTCAAGCTTCACCTACTTCACTTGAAAACACCCGACATCAGCTGGCATCTCCTTGTTGCCATCCTTGTCACTGGCTAGTGACCCAGACTCTGTCCCCTCTGCTTTCAGATTTTTCAGATCTCCGATCCACCCTTGGATCCATCCGGACACTTTTCCTCTGGTCGCCTGCAGCACTTCTTTGCAGCTCTCCATTGAAAACGACGACGAAACCCGACACGAAAAGACACCTATGCACCCGGCTTCCCTGGGTGAGGTAACACGAGTACTTCGGTGCTCCCGTGGGTCTTGCCTCTCGAAGTGTCCAGTACTGAAGGGGTTCCCTCGTAGTCCACTCCTAAGTGTCCCTAATCTTTAACTTGGTAACTTTACCTTTCGCCATAGAAGTCAATGGTGATTCGCGGCTGTGTTTAGACACTGCACGCGTCCCCCGTGGGTCTCCTGCGTCCCTACCTTGGGTGGTTCCTGGTTGCCTCAGCAGTTTTACAGGCCCTAGGCCTAACTTCTATCCCTCACGTGGTTCTTATACCACTTACTTAGTATGTGGTTTGTGAGACCCCTAGGGCAAAACGTATACTGTGCTAATTTACTGTGTGCTATTTAAGTTCTTTTATTGTACTTTTGCCTCTACCCTCATAAAGAGACTAGAGGGGTTGTGTTTAGAATAAATACATATATATTTGATATATACCTGGCGTGGTGCTCTTTCATTTGATCATTCAAGAGATTATAGACTGGTAAAACAAGCTGCTTTACATTACTTCAAGACTTAGCCTGAAGGCTGCTCTCCACAGCTACCACTAGGATACCTTTCTATATAGGTTGTCTTTAAACCTACCATCAATAAGGGTTGTTTGGACTGGTTCAAGGTGCCCACTAGAATAGTGGACAGCATATGCCAGGCCAACTACTCACATTGGTGTGCAGCGGGTGGGATTCCAGCTTGCATTGTTTTACCAGATAATCTTGAGTATTGATCATTTGAAAAACCACTAAAGATACCAGTAGGTACATAAAATCCAAGCTTATAATACAGTAAGTTCTACTGAAATTAGAGTTGTGTGTGTTAAGGGCTTAGCAGACCCTTGCCACAGCTCAAGAGAGGTTTAGCAGGAAACCAACTAGAGTAGGTAGTGCATACACCACACCTCACTAGTTATGACTTCAGGGACAGGACCAAGTGTGTCCTTGCCAGATGTCAGTAAATTACAGACTTCCAAATATGACACATTCCCTTTCTCAGAGTTAAGGTCTCTGTGTACTATGAGAAACCTGAAGAATGGCAAAGGTGCCAACACCCAACGCCTCAGAGAGGTACTACTGTTAGATGACCTGAAGAAGGCTTCAGAGCCTGTAAGGGTAGGCACTGGGTTGGGAGCAGCAGATGAGAAAGATCCTAGTGGTACAATCCCACAGTATTCAGACTCTGATGCTGCCAGGAAGTTGACAATGAACTAGACCTGGAGAACCCAGCTCCTACTGGAAATGAGGAAGGCCAAAGGGGCCCTCTCTTTGTTCCCCCAGGAAGAGTTGGTGGTATGCCCAGAAGACCAAGAGCACCTTAAGTGGAATCTAATCATTCAGGAACATCTATAGGGTTGTCTGCTTCTTCTCATAGGAGGGCTACCTCCCAGTAGAAGAGGGAGTATCAGGTGAGAATGGAAGAATCTCAACTGAGAATAAGGAGACAAAGAGTAGCCTTAGAAAAATAACCCTAGCCCTGGAAAGAGCAAGACAAAAGATGTGGCTAGAGCCCAATGGTGGCAGCAATTTCTCTAGTGGTGGAGATAGGTCTTATGACCATAGAAACCTAAACAAGATTGTCCCTCCCTATCAGACTTTGATGACATCCACAAATGAATAACTGCACTGGAGAGGGCCTGCAAGGTACAGAAGGTACCCCAGGAGCAGTGGGCAGCCATCCTGTGGCTCTCCTTTGCAGACAAAGGTAGAAATAAGCTCTTCACTGTAAAAGAAGAGGATGCTGATGATTACAAGGTCATGAAGAGTGCTCTGATAGATGGGTTTGGCTTAACCACTGAACAGTACAGGATACAGTTCAGAGACACCTAGAAGGCACAGACTCAGGACTGGGTTGACTTTGTAGATTGTGCTACTAAGTCTCTGGAAAACTGGTTGTTGGGCAGTAAAGTGTATGACTATATAGGATTGTATAATCTGATCATGAGAGAACACATTCTCAATAAATGTCAAAACCAGCTGTTGCATCAGCACCTGGTGAACTCTGATCTGACCTCTTCCCAAGAATTGGGAAAGAAGGCAGACAAATGGGTCAGAACCAGGGTGAAGCAGAAGGTACAGAACCAAGGTTGTGACCAGAAGAAGCACGATCAAAAGGGTGGGGAGAAGGGTAAAGACCAGAAGTCTTCACAAGGTCCCCAAAAAGCTTATAATCGTGAGAATTCCCAAACTACTAAAAAGAAAGAAGGCCCAAGAAAACCATGGTGCAAAGTCTGTAAGAAGAGTAGTCACTGGACCAGTGCCTGCACCAAAAAGGAGACAGCGCCAACCACCATTGCCCCTAAGGCAACTGTTCCCCCTACTACAGCTACAATTGGTGGTGGTTCTCAGCAGAAGGGTGTAGTAGGGTTGACCCTGGAATCTGAGATGGACTCTGGCCTAGTCAGAGTTCCAACTCAGGCTGTATTGATCTGTGATGGAGGCATGGATATGACCTCCTCTGTGAGTCCCAATAACTTGGGCAAGTACAGACAACAGCCTTTAATAAATGAGAAAAAGGCGGACGCCTACAGGGACACAGGGGCAAGTGTCACAATGGTGACACCAGACTTTGTGGACCCTGGACAAGTCATAATTGGTAAGACTTACCAAGTAATCAATGCTAGCAATGTCAGGACCAACCATAGTCTGACGGTTGTTAATTTCTCCTGCGGAGGGGTAACTGGCTTTAAGAAAGTAGTGATAAGTGCAGACCTCCCTGTAGAATGCTTGCTTGGCAATGACTTAGAGACATCAGCCTGGTCTGAAGTGGAGTTGTGGACTCATGCAGCCATGCTTGGGATCCCCGCACTTGTGTTTGCTGTGACTAGGTCACAGGTCAGAAAGTCTAACACTGAACAGGTCTTGGATTCTGGAATAAGGCACCAGGTGCCTTCCAAGGAAAGGAGCAGTAGGGTTAAGGCAGTGCCTTCCCCCCTGACTCAGAGTGGGGATAAGCCTTCTGAGGAAGCTGATTACAAGCCTGAAGAATGAACTGTCCCAGAGAAGCTTGAGCCTGATCAGTTTGAGTTCTTAGGGACAGGGGGCCCTTCCAGGGCAGATCTGAGTCAGGAGCAGCTGAACTGCCCTTCTCTTGAACCACTCAGACAGCAAGCTGCTGCTGGGGCTTCTGGGAAAGCTAGAGGCACCCATAAGATCTATTGGGATGATGGACTCCTGTACTCAGAGAGTAGAGACCCCAAGCCTGGTACAGCCAGGAAGTTGGTCATACCTTTGAAGTTCAGGGGCTTCCTATTGACACTAGCCCGTGATATTCCCCTAGCAGGACACCTAGGCCAGAACAAGACTTGGGACAGAATTGCCCCTCACTTTCACTGGCCCCACATGTCTGAAGATAGAAAGGAGTTTTGTCACTCCTGTGTAACCTGTCAAGCCAGTGGTAAGGCAGGTGGCACTACAAAGGCCCCCCTGACACCACAACCTGTGGTGGGGGTTCCCTTTGAAATAGTGGGGATTGACATTATTGGACCAATGGATCCTCAGACTGTATCTGGGCACAGGTTTATCCTAGTGGTAGTGGATCATGCCACTAGGAACCCAGAGGCAATTCCCCTTAGGACCACTATAGCACCTGTTGTGGCAAGGGCCCACTTGGGAGTTTTATCAAGGGTGGGTTTCCCTAACAAGTTAGTATCTGACAGAGGTGCAAACTATATGGCTGTATGTATACTTGGATTTCCCAGCGCACTGAGAACAATGCAGCCACCTTTGACCCCGGAGTGTGTCGCGCTTTTTTCCTAGCAGGAAGAGAGCATTGGTCCTCTTGGGTAGCCAGCAAGCAGGCGCTGGCAAGCGGCACCCACTCTCGTTCAGGTGCAACGCTTCTTACCAGCAAGAACTTGGACTGTGCATGAAACTGCAAACGCGTTGCCCCCCGTCGGTTCTGAAGCACTAAGGATCGAAGGGGAGAGAGGTAGGCAATATAGATTGCCTGATAAGGGGTTAAAAGGAGTGGCGGAAGATTCTGTGGCTACAGCGGCTGTTCCTTGGACCATTAGCCAATGTAAATTGGGGCATCACATGATGTTAGGCTGAGCCTATCACTGCATAAGGCTTCCTCAAACGGACTCCCAGGACCAGCATGCACCAGCCAGATGGGAGTGTGCAATGAACTCTGTACATTGCAAATTGGAGGCGGAGCTGGAGACCACCTGACCAGGTGTGGTCTCTCTATTAAAATCACACAGCCCAACCCCCAGGAAGAACCACAAGCCAATGGAACCGGCACTGATGACCGCAATTGGAAGCCAGAAACGCGTCTGTCCAAGCGTTTCATAGACTTGGATTTCCCAGCGCACTGAGAACAATACAGCCACCTTTGACCCCGGAGCTGTGTCGCGCTTTTTCCTAGCAGGAAGAGAGCATTGGTCCTCATATATATATATATATATATATATATATATATATATATATATGTATATATATATATGTATATATATATATATACATATATATATATATATATATATATATATCCAACAAACGCAGGTAAGCCATTTGAAATGAGGTTTCAGGACACAAAGATATTCCTCTCGCAAGTTTAATGGCAGCAGGCAAGCTATATATATATATATATATATATATATATATATGTATATATATATATATATATATATATTAGTGTAAAGCTCACAAAATGGCCATTAGAGATATGTCACAACCACACCCTTTTCTCAATGAAGTGGGGGAGCCACTCTTAACGGGGAAAAATGGTTTGGACTGCTGGATTCTTACCTCATCGCAATTGGGGGAGAGAAATTTTCATCTCTGCGAAAACTACATACACTGATTCACAACCTTGGGATTGAAGGGCGCAAAACATACAACAACATCACAGCATCGGCAGAAGTTGATGAGGACAGCGACGACGATGGTAACGTGTACTTAGTCGCTGTGAACAGACTTGAAAAGCATTTTGGAAAAAACATTAATGAAGGCACACATTCTTTTCGAGGGGTACAGGGGAAGCATGAAAAAGTTCAAACGTACATTGCGGCTTTTAAAGGTTTGGCGAACACTTGTGAATTTGAAGCCTTACAAGATTCACTCATTAGGGATCAGTTGGTAACGTGCACCAAAAACACCAAAATACAGGAGAGGCTCCTAGTTGCTAATCCAGATCTTAAGCAGGCTATTAACATAGCCGTTGAACACACTGCAGATTGTATGGTAGCTATGAAGGGGGATGGGGAGAAAAGTACTGAGGTAAATGCAATAAGCAAACAAGAGGCCACCAAGGAGAGCAAGAGTAGGGGACTCAGTGTTCTTTCTGCAGCAACCAAGCTAAAATATTACAGAAGTGGGAGCCCCAGCCATCTTGCAAATTTCATAGGGTGTCAAGCCAGATCAGTTACCTGTCACAAATGCGGAAGGAGGGGTCAGTTATCGAGCGTCTGTAGAGATCAACAATCCAAAGCTGTACTGGGTATTGAACAGGAACTTTCCCAAAAAGCCAAACTGGTCTTCCAGTTACAAAGCGGCGACAAGACTAACGATTTTCCGTCTTGTACCATCACCTTGGACAAATGAGAGGTGACGGTGTTCGCCGACTCTTGCTCACCCTATAACTTGGTGGAAGCTGAGGCGTTTACAAAAATGTTTTCCTCGTGGCAACAGGGCATGCAGCCTCCAGACATCCATCCAGGGGGTTACTATGGGGATCCCATAACCTTGATAGGCATGACAACCATGAATATAGGTTTTAAGGGGAGGAGTACGGTGGGTAAGATTTACATCATGCCGAAAGGATCTAACTTGTTGGAGTGGAAACACCAGAGGGAACTGGGCATCGAGTTGAACGCTAATAGCCCTGTCCAAGTTCTCCTTGTGAACCTGTCTGTGGGGGGTATGGAGGTACGCAATGACTTCACAGAGGCCTTCTCGGACAATCTAGGCCTACTAAAAGACTACCAACACTCCAACAAGCTCAAAACTAAACCATTTTCTCACAGGGTCAGGCCCACACATGATGCAAACACCCCTCCAAGCCGAATTAGATAAACTCTTGTCACAGGGGGTTATAGAACCTATAGAAAGCTCACAGTGATTGGCCCCGATTGTCCTTACGACTAAGGCGTCTAGCAAGGAGATCAGATTATGTGTGGACCTAAGAGACTTAAACAGTAACATATGGGTGGATAGGCATCCCTCCTCATGCATACATGAGGTACTCAAATAAACAAAAGAAATCCAACATCAAGAGGGGAGAGAGGAAGAGTGATCAATGGATATTGAAGCACTCAGTGTTTGATAAAATACCCCTCACACACCAAAAGGCCCCTTGGTGTCATGCTTCATCATTGGGGTCTTCGCACCCCTCTATCGGGATGCGGCGTGCTGCGACCTACGGATACGCGGGAGCACTTTCAAGTTGGCTATGTGTGGTGTACAGTGTGTGGGGTATGTGATTAAAGTGAGTAGGGAACGTGGTGAAGGAAATTAAAAAGTACCTGGCGCTGGAGTGAAAAAAGTTTTATTCCGAACTCTGGCTGGTACTATTAAAAACAGGTGCAGGGCGAGATCAACCTGTTAAGTTAATGAACAGGATCTCTGGTGTGCTATGTTGTGGACATGTTTCGGAGACAAGCTCCTTCTTCAGGACAGGGGCACAAACTCCCTTCCCTACTCACGTCTTCTTCTACAAAAAAATGTGTAATTTTCACAAAAAAGTGAAATTCTTGTAGGAATAGGCTAAGTGTGCCTACAGCGGTCTGCTACAAGTGCAATGACTTGTGAAGCCTGGTTGGTGGGCTTCATGAACAGCCTTACCCCTCGCGCTACTCAGCGGAGTAGCGCGAGGGGTAAGGCGGCGATCAGAGTGTCCAGACCTTATAGCCATTGGAGCAGCACCCCAACGCGCTGTTCATGAAGCCCACCAACCAGGCTTCACAAGTCATTGCACTTGTAGCAGACCGCTGTAGGCACACTTAGCCTATTCCTACAAGAATTTCACTTTTTTGTAAAAATTACAAATTTTTTTGTAGAAGAAGACGTGAGTAGGGAAGGGAGTTTGTGCCCCTGTCCTGAAGAAGGAGCTTGTCTCCGAAACATGTCGACAACATAGCACACCAGAGATCCTGTTCATTAACTTAACAGGTTGATCTCGCCCTGCACCTGTTTTTAATAGTACCAGCCAGAGTTCGGAATAAAACTTTTTTCACTCCAGCGCCAGGTACTTTTTAATTTCCTTCACCACGTTCCCTACTCACTTTAATCACATACCCCACACACTGTACATCACACATAGCCAACTTGAAAGTGCTCCCGCGTATCCGTAGGTCGCAGCACGCCGCATCCCGATAGAGGGGTGCGAAGACCCCAATGATGAAGCATGACACCAAGGGGCCTTTTGGTGTGTGAGGGGTATTTTATCCAACACTGAGTGCTTCAATATCCATTGATCACTCTTCCTCTCTCCCCTCTTGATGTTGGATTTCTTTTGTTTATTTAAGTATCATAGTGGAGCGCAAATCCAACGAATAGCTCTACCTCCCTTCTTGGTTTATGTTATACATGAGGTACTCACCATAATTAAAGGAGCAAGTTGCTTCAGCGTGTTTGACCTTTCATCCTTTCATCCATCTACCACCAAGTGTAGTTGCACCCTGACTCTTGTCACTTAACCTCATTCATTACTCCTCTGGGGGCCTTCCAGTATATTTGCATGACCTTCGGGTTGGCTTCAGCAGCCGCTGCCTTCAAGAGGATCATGCAACATGTGCTGAAGGACCTCCAATGTTCTCTGTGCTTCCAGGATGATATGCTCATTTATTGGAAAGATCTGGAAGAACATAACACTATTTTGAGGAAAGTGTTGACTAAGTTGGAAGGAGCTCTGTTGACATTAAAGAAGGATAAGTGTCACATAGGGGTAGGATCTTTGGAGTACCTGGGTCATACTATTTCTCAGGATGGAATAAAACCAAAGGTTTACCTAGTAGAACCCATTCAGGGGACAGCCGCTCCAGAATGTTTAGAAGACTTAAAATCATTCTTGGGGCTAGCCGAATACTACGTCAAGTTTGTCAAAAATTATGGGAGTGTTGTGGATCTGTTGTGGTCATTACTAAAAGTAAGAACCCATTTCGTGTGGAACGAGATTGTCAAGCTACGTTCATCACAGTGAAGGAGAGCATTGCCTCCGCCCCATCTTTGGGCATATTCGATCCACTAAACCCACAGTCCTGTGCACTGACACTAGTAATAAAGGGTTGGGTGGCAGTCTTACCCAGGTCGACAATAGCAAGGAACAAGTGGTTGCATTTGCTTCTCGCGCCCTTATACGAGCAGAAGTAAATTACTCGGGTCAAAAAACTAACGCTTACATGTACATGGGCCATCAAACATTTCCGTTTCTTTCTGTGGGGTATTCCGTTCACTGTGAAGACCGACTACAAACCCCTCATGTATGCTTTCACAACTAAGGGGTCTGAAAAAAACACACCAAGGATAGAAAGATGGATTTTGGGATTGGAATGTACAATTTCATTGTAAAGTATATGCCAGGCTCAAAAAATGTAGTAGTGGATTTACTTTCTCGCTCACCTACTGATGTTAATGATTGTGCAACTGAAGTTGAAGTTGACGAAATGATCCTTAAACTGTGTTGCCTAAGCAAAGGGGAGTGGGAGGAGTGCTTACACAATGATGAGGAAATGAGGGTACTTAAAAGCCTTATTGTCAAAGGGTGGCCTGATGAGAAGTGCATGGTCGCCACTTCATTGCGCAGTTTTTGGGACGTAAAATTGGAATTGAACGTCCAATAGGGGACGGTTTGTGGAGGGGAGAAAATTGTCCCGCCTGTGGCACTTAGACAAAAGATTGTGGATTTAGCCCACATTGGTCACCTGGGGCGCAGCCTCACTAAGAACAAAGTAATAATGGATTACTGGTGGCCGGGGATGGATACCATGACTGAACACACAGTGAGGGACAGTCTGGAGAACAGCCGTTCGGATAAAATACAGCAGGCAAGGAAATACTGTGCCAGATAGTACATGGTCCAAACTGGCCCTTGACATAATTGGTCCACTCACCCTCAAGAGCTTGAAGGAATGGTTCATACTGCTTATGGTGGATCACTACACTCGGTGGGTGGTTTATAAGTGCGTGCACCAGATTGACACGAAGGTACCTGAGGGGTGTATTCTATGAGGAAGGGATCCCGGACACCCTGGTAACTGACAACGGGGTGCAGTTTACTTCGGAAAACATGAGGGAATGGGCATCACCCATTACAAAACAGTCCTATATTGTCCCCTTGCCAACGGGTTGGTGGATCGCATGAACCACCTAGTAAAAGAATGCTTACAGCACGCAGAGATCTTAGGTATCTCGGCGGAAGACCCCTTGCAGGACACACTTTGGGCCTATCTTACCACTCCTAACTTGGTCACAGGAGTATCCCCCTTTAGCTCTTTGAAGAGAAGGGTTCCCAAACCAGACTCTCACCTCCTCTAAAAAGGCAGAACACCTGTGCTGTGAACCAGGAAGAGATCAGCAAAAGAGTGGCTGATCACCAAGCCAGGTCAGGTATGATATAACGGAACATGTCAAATCTCGCACTGTGAGAGAAGGTGATTGGGAGAAGGGAGGCAACAAGGTTCTCAGAACCCATTAAGGTAATTAAAGTGGGTAGAAATGTTGTTCAGTTTGCAAATGGTCAAACTTAGAGAATGGACAGAATTGTTCCTCAAAAAGAGGTGTCGTCCCTCAACTTGAGGCTCCAAGGGGTGAGACTACAAACATTGCTCTTAGGAGATCCTCAAGGCCTACGGCTGCGCCTAGGTGGATAAAAGATTATTGTTTCACATGAATACCTCTAAAGTTTTGCATTGCATTATATTGTGTTCTTTATTCCACTGGTTACCTACTGGGTCCGTATGATCCTATTTTATGCATCTCTTGTTCTAGCTTGTAGGTAGCACTGTCACTGCCCTGTACCCCTCTGCTTCCCTTTCCCTTCCTTTCCTCTTCCTTCCCTATGAGGTGTGTTATAATCCACACTTGGTATGCCACGCCACCCCTCTGCCCTCAACCCCAATGGTATGTGCCTGGCAAGAATGTGCAAACATTCCACAGCTGAGTCCAGCTGACTGGAACCTGTGATGGTGTGGAGATAAGACTCCTGGCAAATTACCTGTACGTCTCATCTTTGCAACACTTTTCTAGACGTTATCTGCTCTCCATCTGATGATCAGCCCAAACTCATAAAATTCTTCATCAAAATGACATCACCGAGAGAATGGCAGGGCACTAACCTCAATTGGTGGGACTGCAAGCAACATGCCATTTTGGCTTTTATATAAGATTAAGCAGGCAAGATAACTGTCTTACCAAGGAATAAGAGCACCTTTTGCACACTGCATGCAAACAGATCTTGCATATACATATGACTTGTAACAAATTCTCTTTACATGCTACTAGATAGTATATGAATTTTAATATTGAGTCAATTAGAATTTACGTTCAGATAATATATTTAACTGACAAGATTATTTTTATGAATGTTACATGTCACCAGTATTTACGATGACCAATAGCTCATTTTATGATGTATGCAGCTCAGTATGCTGTTAATTGTATCATATTATCATTATACATTTGTTAGTTTACAATGCAGTGTATGTCTTTTAATACCCTAGGGTGCAAATTGTATAATTTTGGCCAAAACCCGAAATGATACATATAGCTCTATATTCAATGTATCGAGCTTTGTGTACAAAGTATGAATGTTAGCTCAAAACATGATCTTTGAGCTAACGTATGTTCTTTTGAAGTAATAAACTATTTAGATCGAATGGTTTATCTGTCATGATAATAGGTGCAATTGTTCGATACAATGCAGAAAACATGGCATCTGCTGAAAATGTAGTTAGGATGCCTGGGACCGCTCAGCCTTCTCAGACTGTTTAGAGGGCCATGAATGTATCATTTCACATCGTGCCCGAGTTGGGATGGTGGGAACCTAGAATCCTCTTGTGGTCTGTGCCCCACAGCGGTACCCCCAAAATCTTTCCAGTTATGTTTCTGTTAACGGATGGCATATCATTTTGGTAATCCTCATTGAAAATCTTTGAACAGAAAGATTTGAGTTCAGTTAACCCTCATGTTTCAATATACATTTGTAGCTAAAGCTTCATTCTCTGATATAGTTCCGTTGTACGGCTTTACAACGCGTGCTTTTACACCGCGTGCCGTTACAACGCGGTTTTTTGAACGCAAGTCGTTACCACGACTTGCGTTGGAGGGGTGCGGACTTCGGAATTTTTTAATTTAGTATTCTAACACCAGCCTACGTACAGTAGGGAAGGTGTTGGATAGTAAATTAAAAAATTCCTTGTCCTGCAGCGCCCTCCAGCGCAAGTCGTGGTAACAACTTGCGTTGGGAAAACCGCGTTGTAACGGCACGGCAGTGTAACAGCCGCGTCGTAAAGGCTGTTCCCCTATAGTTCTATTGCACAAGTCATTGCTTATAAAATATCTTTGTTCTGATCTCTCATGTTTTTGTTCTCCATATGCAGGAAGATGTGCCTGTTATTGCTTGCATGGGGTCTGGTGGAGGCTTGACTGCCACAATATCTTTCATGACAATGCTAGAGGAGATGAAACATCAGGATCTCTTAGATGCCTGCATGTACACGTATGGATGCTCGGGATCATCCTGGTAGGTGAATTTAAATGTCATTCTTTGTGATCATTCACAAGCAAACTCCTCATACTGAGTGATATCAATGACATTAGAGGTTTGTTCGTTATTCCTCCTCAAGAATTGTGATGTACTTCAGTGCCCAATAAAAAAAACCGTTGTCTTAAGAAGTCCCAACCAAACATCTCCTATGTAGTAACAGCTAATCACCAACATGTCTTAACACACAAGGGAGAGGAGGAGGTCACACAACTGCATGTCCTTCTGACACACCAAGCTATCACGAATAGGTGCGACAGCAATAGGCAGAATATGAGTCACATATTTCTGCCTTGGAGCAAGTGCATTGGGAGGGGAAGATCCTTCTTATTAAAGAGGAAGGCTCACACAAGTAATTGTGTCATGCTTCATCATCAACAACCTCGCCCTACTCTGGTAGAAGTGTGCCACCAGGGCAGACTCGACCTACTATTGGGTTCAGGTCAGGAAGGAGTTCTTAGATATAAAGCTACTGGATAAAGGCAGGATCCAGATAAGTGAGTTAGGAATATCTTTTAGTTCTTCGGTGAGGCATCTTTATTAAATGGGGAATGGAGGTATGATTAAAAAATTAATGGGAGATGGTTATTGAGACCAATGACTCACACCATCTCTAAATATATGACAACATGTTTCTGCCCTATTAAATATCCCTAATGAGCCTGCGGCATTCCTCAGGGCCAAGGATTTCTAAATTCCTCCTAGCTGCCACTTTATGAAATTTTGTAACATTATAAATAAGTGGCAGAAGTTAAACTAGTAACCCTAGACGTTAAGGGATACCAGCTTCCTGGTCAAAGAGGGGGACAATGTCTTTTATAGTCACACATACATTGTGCCTTTCAACCTGAACATGCCCAGTGGCAAAGAGCGGGCACGTTCAGGTTGAAAGGCATGATGCACCTATTGGAGTGAGTGTGACTACAAAGGTACAAAGGACATCGTCCCCTTCTCTTTGACCAGGAAGTTGTATCCCCCCTAAAGTCTAGGGCGGTTTATACAACCATCATTCTTTCACTAGTATTGATACATTGGACCAGGTTTCTGGGGTACTGGGTTAGGACCAAACACCTTCTTGTAGCTTGAATCAGCAGACTCATTGCTTTAATACAGACTACAAAGTTTGGCCTGTGCACTGGTTGACAAGGATTTATTCAAACGAGTTTAAGGAATGTGATTGTATTTCACTAGTGTATTGTCGCAAAAATAATTTCCTAGAAAGTTGTGTATGTTGCATTGAATGACAGCATCAGAATCAATCAACACAATTTGTGCTCTCAAATGCTCTCGGGTCCCAATCTGCTATATATCTGCCCAATGGTTCTATGTGTATTATTCAAATGCAGAATCATATACCTGTCTTACAACACTGGAGGATCCCATTATCTGTCAAGACTATACCGATCACCTGTCTGAGAGGGGGAATAGCCTTTACAACGCCGGTATTACCATGCGCTACCATTACAACGCTGCTATTATAACGCAAGTCATTACAACGATTTGCACTGGAGGGCGCTGTTGGATAGGGAATAGTTTAATTTTCTATTCCAACACCTTCCCTACTGTAACGTGGGCTGGAGTTGGAATAGAAAATTAAACTATTCCACTATCCAGCGCTTACAGCGCAAGTCGTTGTAACGACTTGTGTTGTAAAAACAGCGTTGTAATGGCACGCGTGGTAAAAGCCTGCGTTGTAATGCCATACAACCATCGGTGAGACCTGCAACATTCGCCTATCTAAAAGGACTTTGTGATAAACTTGGATGCAGGGATTGAGCCATACCCTTATGTGCCATGGGTGCAACACTCTATCAGTATGTTTTTATCTCTAGCGCTGACATGGCCTAGAGGCATTTGAACACTTCACAAGAAAGCCAGAACATAGCAATAACAAATAGAATGTATACTTGTCCATTAAAGGTATAGTGATCTCCAGGTTAGCCTCTCCCAGGAGGTGGAGTGCTTCACACATATTCATAGCAAAACCATAGCAATGAAAAGCAGGTGGTTCAGTACCATGTGAGGATCATCAATAGTTTGTCTAGGTTGAGGTTAAAATACAATTGGGGTAGGGCGAGGAGGTAGGAGCAGTTTACAGATGTCATTCAAAGAGGAGAACCTTGAGGACTTTTTAAAATGTGACATGATAATTTGTCAGGCAGTGGCTCGGCGGGAGGGAGTTTCAGATTCTTGTGGTGCTTCCGGAGAAGGATTGGTTCATGAATCGCTTGTGCTTGAAGGTGTGGGTTGAGGAGGAGCAAATGATCATTACTTGAGTCTTGCCCATGCCTGAAACTTTCAGTTTTGCAAGTGGTGCTGGCAGTTTTAAATTGAGCCATTGCCTCTCTGGGCAGGCACCAAAGGGAGAAAAGAATGGGAGAGATGTGATTGAATTTCTTGTGTCCTGTAATGAAGTGGGCTGCCACATGTAGAACTGCCCTGAGTGGACATGGGTGGACTTTGGGATGGCTAGAAAGGAGTGCAATTCTGTAGTCCTGTCTGGAGAGAATGAGAACCTGGACAACATATTTATGGTCTGGTGCTGAGATGAGGTTCCTGAATCCCCAAAGCAGCCGTAGCTGGGACCGGGAACTCTTAGCCATGGAAGACATATGGCCTGGAGGTTCAGCTATCTGTCAAGGGTCAAGCCAAGAGATTTGGCATTCTGAATGGTGTAGCAAGGCTGTCAACGTGATTGTTCATTGGGGTCTGAGGTGGAGGTTGAACAGGATTGTGTAGAGAATAGAGTCCTGGGGGGCTCCCTTGTTGCAGACTGACTTGATCTCAGATGAGGTTCTCAATTTGAGAGTGGTTTGGTAGGTATGACATATGCCATTTAAGAACGACACCATCAATAACCATTTGATGCTTCAGGTTGTCTAACAATGCCTGCTGGTAGAGTGCATTAAATGCACCAGAGAGGTCAAGGAGCACAAGTAGACAGGGCTTACCAGAGTCGAGGATGCAGAGGGTGTCATTCACAACCTGCAGAATTGCAGTCTCAGGGTTTTGGCTCTGATGGAATCTAGGTTGGTGTTGGCCTGGATGTGATATCACAGTTAGGGCACTTTGCCACTTGTATTCACCTTTCCCAGTAAAGGGAGCGGGAATGCCAGATGGAAGTTTCTAAAGTAGTCAGGGTCCAGGGATCGTTTGTTTAGGTGGGGAAGAATTCAACTCTTTTTTAGACAGTCTGACAACGAGCCCTAATCAAGAGATGAGTTAACTAGGGGATCCAAATGGGAGGAATAGTTTAGCTAGAAATTTTCTGATGGAGCATACAAAGATGTTGCATAGATGGGTAGAGGGTTTCACCTCAGAAAGAGTTAGTAGTAGGTCTGCCTCTAATATTCGGGAGTAAGACGACTATGGCTGCAGTGCCTTGCAATGCAGTTTTTTTCTGGACAATGGTGAGTTTAACCAGAAGGGAGATGTTAATGTTTTTGACTTCTTATCGAAGAACTCTGCAAAGTTATTGCATAAGGTCTTAGATATCTTAAATGGGGGATTGATTGGAGAGAGGGATATTAGATTGCTCAATTACCTCAAAAGGTTTTTGGTCTATTCTTGGCTGGATCCTGGAGAGATCTGATATGTGATTCCTTGGATTTCAAGATGTGATATTTGTTATTTTGTCTCGCATTATTTTGCTATGCTTAATGGTGAGAGTGATTGTCTCCAGTCTTTTTTCTAACTTTCAGATACTTTTCATTTCTTTGTAGAGGCCTTTTGAGTACCAGGAGCAAGAGTGTTTGGGTCTACTGTATTTGCTCTACATGGGTGCTAATTTCCTGATCTGGGAGTTCATGCAGAAGTTTCCAGGCCCTCCTTGATGTTGAGTTGAAGAGCTATCAGGGAGAGGTTTGCAAGGGCTAGTTTGGTGATGGCCTTAATATTGATGTTACTGGTGCCTCTGAAGTAGTTTTTTCTTGCTTTAATTGCTCAAGTGTTCTCTTGTTTGAGAAATATACTGTGAAGGGAATCAGCAGATGATCAGGCAAATCAACTGGAATGGGGTCACTGGTCGATAGGTGAGGTGATTGTGAGATAAGTAGGTCAAGAGTGGTGCTTTTGCAGTGTGTGGATTTCTGGCATTGTTGGTGGAGGTTGTTGTCTTCAAGAAAAGTAGCAAAGTTGTCCAGTGGTTAATTTTCTTTAAAACCCCAGTGGTGGTTGTAGTCGCTGAGATACATAATGTTGTCAGAGCTGATTAATTGTGCCATCAAGAATTCAATCCACTTGTCGATGAAGGTAAAGGTTTGACTTGGGGTGGGGGTAGTAGATCATATTCATTGGGGTGGCTTGTGTGATGATTTTCAGTGATTAATGCTTGAAGGATTGAAAGCGGGTATTAGGGAGGAACCCAAAGCTTATAGAGTTTATGTATATGACCCTTAGGCCCCCAACTTGTTTAGGGGTAGCAAGAGCTGGAGAACCAGGTTTCTATGAGGACCAGGTAGTTGAAGCGGTGGTTGATAGTCGTGTTGTGCAACATGCAAGTAAGGGAGAAACTAGCAAGTTTACGCTCAGTTTGACTGAGAGGAAGAGTGGTAGTCTGGATCAGGTTAAAGGATGAGTTGTGTTTCTTGGTTGGCTAGAGGAATGAATCTGAGTACGGTTCGAAATAATGGTGGGGATAGGAAGGTTTGTTTTGTATTTAATTTGGGATCTGGATGTCAGAATCATTGGAATTATATTAGCTTTTAATAAGATTGTGCACTTTATTCTCTTTGAGTGGGGAACCCTCTTCAATATCTACATGGCTCCCCTCTCCGCCATCGTCTGACAGCACAGCCTAAGACTATTCTCCTACACCGACGACACCCAGCTCATCCTCTCTCTCACCAAGGACCCTACCACCACCAGACTCCACTTCCGGGAAGGAATGCAGGACGTTGCAGAATGGATGAGCATCAGCTGCCTTAAACTCAACTCAGATAATACAGAAAACCTTGTCCTTGGAACCACCCCCTCAGCAAGGAATAACTCCTGGTGGCCCACTGCCCTCCGCACCCCTCCTAGACCCACAGACCACACTAAGAACTTCAGCATCGTACTCAACTCCTGCCTCTCCATGAATCGCCAGGTCAACATCGCCACCTCCGGCTGCTTCGACAGCCTCTGCATCCTCCGTAATACCTTCAAATGGATCCCCCTGAGGCAAGGAAGACAGTCACCCACGCATGCATCACCAGCAGACTGGACTACGGAAACTTCCTCTACGCCGGCATCAACAAGTCTCTACTATGCAATCTCCAGACCATTCAGAACACCGCCTCCAGACTCATCCTCGGGATCCCTCAACACAACCACATCAGCCAACACCTACTCAAACTCCACTGACTCGCCGTTGGGAGAAGAGTCCCCTTCAATATACTCGCCTACACCTACAAATGCCTACATAACACCAGACCTCAATACCTCAAAGACAGAGTGTGAGAAGTTGGCCTGATGTATGATGTCCACAGTTCTGTGGGCACCTTGTATCAGTCCAAACAATCTGTGAGAAGTTGGCCTGATGTATGATGTCCACCGTTCTGTGGGCACCCTGTATCAGTCCAAACAATCCCTTATGGTGATGGTTGTAAGTCAACCTTATAGACAAGCTATCCTAGGGGTAGCATGGACTAAGCAGCCTTAAAGGCTTAACTCAAGAGGGCAGGTGAAGCCAGCTGTTGTAGTGTAGTTCCTATTATCCCAATAGGCTCTGCGCATTGGAATAATACCTTCAATAGTATAGGCCTAGACCAGACGTTAACTAGGTCTTCTATTGTCGATATTAGACTTCAAGTTTTGGATTTGCCAGCTAGCTCAGAGTTCACTAGAAACTTTCTCGAATAGGCAAGGAGGAGTTGAACCTCCCTGGATAGACAAGAAGGGATTTAGTTTCTGACAACCATAGAACATGACAACTTTGCTCTCCCCTAATCAAGAGTGTATCTCTAGAGTCGTGTGAAAACAAAAGACAACTTATTTTACTCAGTCAGTACATGCATTCTTAGTCTCACCAGATTGTAGAGAAAAGGAAGAGACGGGCGTGTTCAATAAAAGATGGTATTTATTGATCAGTCTCTTTTCTCATACAAGAGAAATGGATTGATATTATCGCAATACTTATGGTTAAGTAAAGTGCATACAATAAAAGCAGAAGTATAAAATAATACTGTAAAAACATTTATATGGTTTCTAAGCCATAAGGTGGTTTAAAATTGATAAAATAGATACATACACATATATATTTGACTAATCGTACTCAACTGGTGTTTCTACCTACGCCTACCCCAGTGTACCTGACCTAAGCCTAATACGTGGGCGGGAATAGAAAGTAGCAGTTTAAGTTAAGTTTGTTTAGCCAAGTGACTGACTCAAGAAGTCTCTGCAAGGGGTTATTCAGTTCTGTACCTGGAATCTAGGATGAATGAGGGATGGTATCTCTCGTCTCTGGTCTCGATATTCCAGGCTGCCTGCGAGGGCTACCCGGAAGCGCCGGAGCTGGATTTCTCGGCAGGAGAAAGCAGCGTCTCGTTCTCAGCGCGTCAGGAAGGCGGGGCTGCGCCAGCGGGGTCTGCTCTGCTCTGGGCTTCGGCAAGTCTGGCTGCTCCGATCTCGTCACCACCGCGTGTGTTTGCTTAAGGCAATATCGGTAATATTTATACCTGTAAGGTGCCGAGATTGACGTAAGGATGGACATAGATACGTCAATAAGGATGTCATACGAGCTGGTCGTTAGCACATTCTTTTGCTGAAGTTCTCGGTGAAATCAAAACAATGGCCGCAGGGTTTTTCCCAGGTTGTCATAGGTTTGATTTGTTTTGAGAACTTCGTATGCCTTATCAGGGGCTGGAGGAATATTGCTTGTCTAATTAGATGGCAAGCGTTATGACCTAATCAGATAACACGTTCCTGTGCCGTGGTGTGGCTTCATCAGATAACGGTTTCTGCATCATGGGATGGCTGCTAGTTAACTTGTTAACCAGAACAGGGTCAGGAATAGGGGGATCGATACAGAACCTATAAGAATACATCACACCCACTCCACGCTAACTATGGCCATGTTTACGAATCTAGGCATAATAAAACATACTGTAGAGTATCATGTATACCTTACCACCCCAAAATACATATAATGCATTTCGAATTATGTAATATACGGAAAAGAATATTCACATGTACTATATGCACTTAAGCTGTAGAATAATGCTAAATTAATCACGCATATGCATACATTATTATTAATCGAATATGAGAATTACACATGAAAATGGCTCTTAATACAGAAGAAAAAGTTCGAGACCATTTCATCACAGAATAGAAATAATTATGAATATACCAGCGGGCAGCTAATGTCTATAAAGTTTCTAAAAAATTGAAATTTTAGTTCTCTAAGAATAGTTCCTACTTTAAGCAGATGATAAGTGTCCCGAAAAAGTCATAAAAATATTTTTGGGGCTGCTGAAAAAATTGCCGTCCGTGAACTGGAGGGGAAATTGTTCATGTAATTTTATCATTAAAGTTGAAGGCCAAATTCAGGCTGTTGGGAACGCCGTGTGCTAGCTTGCTCAAAAGTCTCTATTTCTGCTCTGGAGAGAACATCATATCATTTAGACTGTCGAAAAAGCTGTCAACAGCTTCCTGGGAGAGTTCCACTAACTCGGAAAAAGTTGTAACCATGCATTCGTGTGCATGATTGTCTTCACTGACGTTTTGATTAGTATTGCTGACAGAAGGTCATACCTGATCGATGCTGCTTTCATCTTGAACTTCACTACCCCTTAATCGTAGCGGTGAAGTCTCCACGAATGCCGTCATCAGGATTGGCAGCCGTTGAGGGCAGCACAAAGCATGAGCCGTTATCGGACCCAACAATGTTTCTGCATCCATAGGCGCATCCGATTGTAGCGTCAGACAGGTGTCCAACACGCATTCTTCTCCGCACAGCAAGCACCTTAATACAGGTAAAACACATCGATGCCACATTGGTCGAAATGAAAGAAACCAAGTCATGTTCAGGTCTCTAAGCCGGGATAGTCCCAGGATTTTTGATATCCGGTCCCGGTATCCAATGGCTCGGATTGTTTCTTCCCTTGTCGCAGGTGTTTTGTCTGTGACACGGTTTGCCATAACGAAATATAAGGACTAAGAATAGGATTCCTGCAATTAGTCCCAAAATGAGGGGAAGTCCGCCAAAAATCGAATGGACGAAATCTGGAAAAATACCCAGTATGGCTTTGAATGGTGTTAATGCCATTGAGAATACTGTCTTAAATACTTTTGAGACTCCACTGGTATCAGAAATATTTAAGATTTCATTCAGGATTTCTGCGAAATGTATGGGGGAATTAGTTGATAACAATGAGTGAATCTCTGCAGTCGTCCTTGCGACTAGGAGATCATACGTTTCTTTTGATGACGTGAGCCTGGTTGGCGTCTGAAGAAGCACTGTTTTCATTCTGCTTAAAGTGTCTATTCGAATAGAAGTAATTTTCAAGTTGGGCCATGCCCTTGCCTCCCTGTCTGGAAAGGAGCTGGGGAACAATAAGCGTCCACAGCACTTGACCTTCGCAGTCGTAGTTACGAGATAAGGAGTCCCGGGCATAAGACTACAGCATCTGCGGTCCACAATTAGAATGTAACTCCCATTATAGAGTCTTTGAAAAAATGGTTCTATCTCTGTTGCAGGTGTGCCTAGCTGGTGACATGAAAGGTTATTCGAGTTCCCTTCACAGGCTCCATGCAAACTAATTCCATTACACAGAAGTGTACCGCTTAGTGATATCGCACAATTATTGCCACTAAGAAACACTTTCTGTCCTTTATTACTGACACATGCATGTGAATAGGGCAAATTCCATGTAGACTTAATGTACCCTTTTCCCAATTTTTCGTACATGCCAGCCTGTATATATTTTTGGCAGTATTGAAACCTGAAGGTTGATATTGGAATATTAATTATCCCATGTATTATCCATTCACTGACAGGTCGTTCTGACATTGTCACTGGTAATCTCTCGAGTTTCTCAATGCTCAGGATTGTATAATCAGCACCCTTCTGTGTCATACTGATTTGTTTATCAGTAAGGTTAAAGATATTGAATAGTGACGTTGTGTTGATTAAACGCCAAGGCACATAGCCTGAATGCAGATTTTGTAACGTCCAGCCAAGCTGTACAATAGAACGCAATTGAGACTGACCGTGTTGTAACAACAGTAAGTCTTGCGATAATGTGTCGATTGCTGAAGACACAATGCTGTCCAAAGAAAAAATTCTGGAGGACAGAGTCATTAACCCATTGTCCACTACAGAAAGTGATTTTTCCAAATTAATACGGTCAATTTCCCGTATACTTTCTGCTGTCTCAATTTGAGTTACCTTCCAGGCCTCGTTGTAAGCTGCGTATACAGAGGCTGCTATGAAGCGTTTTTGACGCTGTTTGCGCGGTCCCATAATGAAATCACGCAAGTCAGCACCATCAGTAAGTAAAGTTAGGTGTTGTTTAATTTCTGTCAGTGTGGAAGTTTGTAGCCATTGAAGGCATAATTTGCCCACACTGTAGGTGGTTATTATCCCTGGGTGTTGTCTTTGGGAATATCTAGGGTCTGGCCTGGTCAATGTGAACCCCTGTGTTTTGTTCAGGAATCTATCTTGACAGTTATTAGTATCTGTGGGCCAGATCAACCATTGTTTCCAATCAGGATGTGTTCTGTTTTGGTTTAATACATAGTTTACGTCTATCCCTTCATCTGTAGAGCTATTGCTGTACATTGTTGGCTTTGGAATAGACGGTTTATTTAAGTCTTTGATTTTGGCTAAGCCAAGACAGGTGGTTTGTTGAACAGTGTCATTTAAAAATATAATTTGTTCTGGGATCATGCAGGCTCTAAACAATGATTCTATACCTTGTACTTGCCATTCTTTTGTACCCCAAACACTTTTTATTTCAACATTTTTGTCCCAATAATCAAAACCAAAAGTATTCATTTGTTCAAAAAATGAGTCTGAATATATCATTTTTGTGTTTGTTAGCATGATCTTTGTCCCTATCTTATTTGACAATTTGAAATAAAATGTTTCAGCATTACTTGTGTTGAACCCTGAAAAGTATGAATATTTGTCGTAAAAGGTTCTTGAGCTTCCTTTTGGAGGGGTTGCACAATGTTCCCATTGATTATAAATTAAAACATTTCTAGGTTGTGCCGATTTATGTAAATAATGGTTACCATAGGGGTTGTAACAGTACACGCTATCATAATTTGTCGAACCCTGCAAATAATCATGTTTGGTAAATTTAGCAGACATCACTAAGTCAGACATCATATCATTTATGTTTTCAAAGTCCCAATCATCAGCAAATGAGTTTGGTTTTACAAAGTCACTTAACGAGATCTTGATTTGGTGTGGATATTTCAGGATTTCTACCGGACCATAAATTTCATAGTCAGTATTGTCCCATGCTACCCCACCTGGTATAGGATTGGCTGTGAAGTTGACTGAAGAAAGTTCTCTTTTCTCGACGTGTGAAGATGTGTGTGGCTTGAGGATCAAGTTGATTTTCTGACTTGCTGTGTCCATTTAGCATATTTTCCCTCAATGAAGCGTCCCAAAGTTAGTACCATGATGAGCCAAAGTATGAGGATAAATGCACCAAAGCCCACCCAAAATTCAATCCATGGAGGAATCAGATAGGTTTCTTTCAGGTGTTTCAAAAGTTCCTTAGCTTTATTTTTAAATGTTTTTGTTGATGGCTGTGTCTTTGATTCACTTAGGTCTTCAGAGGAATCATCGAAGTTTATGAAGTAGCCGGATGCAGTTCTGTCAATTGTTCTAATTGCTTCAGGATTACTGTTTCTTGCAGCTTCAGCATATTCATTTGTTACTTCATTGTAGGTTGGTGTGTCTCTACTAAAAGTTTTTATTTGGGTTTTTAGAGGTCTGAGTTCCAATGCATTGTTGCATAGTCCTTGTTGTTGTTCTGTAGGCGTTTCGAATGTGATTAGCCTCTTAGTTTGGACCTCTGTATTTGTAGCAAACCTTGGTGTTCTGCTACTTATCGGGAGTCCACTTGGCCTACTGTTTGTTATCGGCCACATGATTGTGGTTTTACCAGGTCGATGGATACAACTCGGTTCTCCTTTTTACCAGCAAGCGGCGGTAGTACAACTGATCTTGTCCCGTTGATAGACAAGACAGGAACTGCTTTTCTGTAAGAAGGCCCAAATTCCTTCTTTAACGCGATCTTTTCTCTGACTAGATCCCCGACTTCTGGAATCCAGACAGGTCTTGCTGGGACAGGTGGTGGTTCTTCAGTGGTTGTTGGTTGCTGTTTCAATTTTATGTTGCTCAGGTCTTTTCTTGTTTTGTTTAAGTCCTGCAAAATAGCCAAACGATCTTTGATATCAAAGCATTTTTCCTTCACCACTGAAGTCTGACTGTCAAGATCTAAGACTAACATCCTAGTTCCAAACAATAATTCGTACGGACTGAATCCCTTCAGAGAATTTCTTGGCAGGTTGTTTAGACTACGTTGGACACTTATTAGATGTTTGACCCACCCAGCTCCCGAACCTAATATCCCTTCCGTTATAGATAGCTTTATGCCTTGGTTTTTTCTTTACACCATCCCGTATCCCTCAGGAAGGAAGTGAGAAGAATCCCGCTGTGCTATGCTCATTTAGCCATGTTTCCCCACAGGCTTGAGGGCTATAGTGAAAACATTGGTCAAACGTAGCATGCTTCTAGCGTATATGCCATTTAGACTCGCAAATCTTTGTATAACAGTCCAGACGTCAGCCGAGTGCTGGGGATCTACATTATAAGTGGAAACTAGCCTGTATATGTTAATCGGACGCTTTGCTTTTTACTGTTGATTCTTTCTGGAGTGAAACGCCACGGTAGTATACCGTTTCTCTCGCCACTGCGATCTCTGTTGCAGTCCGGGCATTTTTTTACAAAAATGTGATGCTGCAGGCTCATGCCTGGCCACCAGTACACTGATTGTAATTCTTCCAGAGAATCTTTTAGTTTGAGGTGTCTGAGACCCTCGCCCAAATGTGCGTCTGCTATTAACAACGTTCTCCTGTCCTTGTTTGGAATTACTCTATCCCCCACTCCAGGGATTCGAGCAAAAGGGACGGAGTTTGCATCGATTATGTATGTATAATTGAGTGGATAGTTTATCGGTAGCGCTGAGCAGTCGCCTATTGATGACGTTTTCACCGCCAGCACTGTTTCACCGTCAATGTATTTCACTGTACGCTTTTTTCTAGCTACGGAAGCCGATTTAGTTGCTACCGCTGTGGCTGTCTCAGCCAATTAATTCCCTGCAACGTGAACGCCATCACGTTGATGACTCAGTGTATGTTTCACGTGAGTCTTTGGTAGTTCTTTTTGTAACAGAACTATTTGTTCCCAAAGCAGTTTTTGCTTTATTGTTGCACCTGTGTCATCTTTGTAACCATTTTGAATCCATGTCTGCAAATCGTTGTTATATGATTTGACGCAGTAATATGAATCGGACACTATAAGTGTCGGGAATTCGCGATCTGCATTATCTAGCGCCATTTTCAATGCTATTATTTCAGTCTGTTGTTCTGAATTAGTTTCTACTGAGTGTGTTTTTGTTAATAGAGGTCTTAGTTTACCTCCGCGCCACACTTCTTTTGTAATCTCACATGTGGGGTTGTATGCTTGTTCTCCCCAAACGGAGGGTTGAGCATGTCCGTCTGTATAGATTACACAAGCGTACTGTCGTAAGGGCAGAATGTCGATTGGCAGAGGGATTGTTCTTTCATATTCTAGATTTTTCAATTCTTTTAATTCTGGATCAAAGTAGTATTTTACTTTGTCCGTTGTAATTGAATTCACCCATTGTATCCATTCCGGATTCAACGCTGTTGTTGGTAAATTACACGGTGTTGTTAATGCCTCAAAGGCTGATTCTGCTGTTCTGACTGTGATACGTCTACCGTCAGCTTTATCTTTTTCTCTAGCTATTGCGGTTTGAACTGCATGAACAATGTTTTCTTTAATGCTGAATTTCTTTTCAGCTTCTGTGTACAAGTGTGATTTGAATGCAATTGGTACCTTTTCTCCCTCGTTAAAGGTCAGGTATGTGAATCCGCATCTTCCTGGGATGACTCGAATCACAAGATTGCGTGTGTTATCACGTGTTTCTAATTTTGTTTTAATTAACATGTCTGTTTGTAAGGATCTCAGAATTTCTGTGTGTATTTGAGTCCAATTTTTTTTTTAAATCTGGTTTTATTAGATCATAAAGGGGTTTGACCCTTTCTGCGTAATTTGCAATGTATGTTCTTCCGAAATTTAGGAAGCCTAGAATTGACTGTAGGTTTTT
Source organism: Lissotriton helveticus (assembly GCF_964261635.1). NCBI lineage: Eukaryota > Metazoa > Chordata > Amphibia > Caudata > Salamandridae > Lissotriton > Lissotriton helveticus. The sequence goes on from NC_136068.1 coordinate 1,435,135,893, forward strand.
TAGTGTTCTAGGTGCTTGGAGTACGGCAAATTTCTCTAGGAAATTGTCAGCCAGGCTTTTGCCTTCACTTGATAATTCATATCCTAAGAACAGGACTGTTAGATGGGCAATTCTAGATTTTTTAAAGTTGAATTTGTAACCCTCTGCTGCGAACCCAAGTATTATGGTGTTCACTCTCTTCAAGTGAGTATCCAAGTCATCATCTGTTAGGTATATGTCGTCGACATAAGATAATGCCTCTTCATCATATGTTTGTAATAATTCTGTTACTCTCGCTGAGAATAATCCTGGGCTGTTCTTGAACCCTTGGGGTAACCGACAGAATTGTTTTTGAGCGCCATTTATTGAGAACGCGGACAAATATCTGCTCTCTGGTGCTATATTTTGACAGAAGAATCCATTAGAGATGTCTAATGTTGTTTTGTATTTTTTGCGCACTATGTTATTCATTAGCGCTGCTCTATGCGAGTTTTGCACCGTAAAAGTTTTGCAACATGAGTTAAGGTGTCTGTAATCCAAAACTAGACGATATGAATTGTCTGGTTTGGAGACAGGAAACAAAGGGTTGTTCATTTGTGAGGTGCAAGTTTCAATCACCCCCTGGTATTCTAATTGGTCTAGGATTTCTTTTACCTGTTTTTTAGCTTCTTGCTTAATTGGGTACTGTCTTTGTGCAGTAGGTTGTGTTTTTAACTGGATTTTGTGAGGAGGAGAATCCTCATCCCATCCTACGTGATTTTTATATAAAGCAGGAGCTTGAGCTACTGCCCACTTTCTAGCAAGTGTGTATTTTTTATGAATTGGGATATGATTTTAGAAGGCAGGCATAATTATTTCTTCGCCATGAGGGCAGTCCCTGACAAACTCTGGTGGCCAGTCTTTTTCAGCTAGAAGGATGTCATAGCCCTTGGAGAGATTATCCCAAAATAGTCCCCTTATTTTTCTAGTCTTATCCCCCTCTATACGTAATGTTATTTCATATATTTTGTGAGGTTTGCTAACTCTGGTGTCTGCAGTTTCCACTTGAAGGTATTCATTCGTGTCCACTGTCTCCAGATGATTCATAAGGACTTTGCGGGCTATGCTCACTTCTGCTGCGCTGTCTAGCATTGTCTGAGCCCACTCTCCGTTTTTCAGCTGTGTCCTCAGTATTCTCGGCATTGTTGAATACTTTAATACTGGCTACCTTCTTTTTGGGAAATTGTAATTTCTTATTTGGATGAGCAGGTTCCTTGTCTTTGGACTTGACGTGCCCTTCCCTGGGTTCCGATCGTCCTCTTCTTTCCGATTTCTGCGAGGAAGTCTGAAAAGATTGAGAGTGTATCAAAATCTTGATATCTATCCGGTTTCTTTATATTATCCCTATTTCTAAGGTTGTATTTTTTCCCAGAGGGCTCACTTTGGGGAGACTTGGGTCCTTGGTCCGGAGATCTTTCTCTCCGCCGAGGAGACCTTCCTCTGGACTGGAATCTCTTTTCTTTTGGATTGGATTGTTTGTTTCCATCCCAGTTCTTCTTTTGGCTGTTTAGATTATTTTTAATAAATATTTTTTCAGGACTTTCAATCAGTTGGGGTTTTACTGGTATTCCACCTAAACTATCTCTACCCAGTTCCTCATAGGATTTTTCTATAATTCTGGCAATTTCAGCTGGTTGGTCTGCTATATCTGTTTCTTTTAACCTTTGGCGGATCGCCACGTTTGCTGCTTCTCCCTTTATATTGGCTAGTAATATAGCCGAGACCTGCTTGAAGTCTTTCAGTAATTTCATACCAAGAGTTAAAGCGGGTTCTGGACCGTATTCATCTTGAATTTGTTTTAGCACATCTGCTATTACCGAGATGGATGGAACACCATGCGTTTTTGTGTAGATGGAAGCAAAGACTGTACCCCAAGTGTCACAGTCCTCCACGTGTGGTGCGATTCCCATTGGAAGACAGATAGTCAGAATCCTGTGTTTATCCACAGGAGTGGTGTCTGGAAACACCGCCTCTATTTGGGTGATTTTTTGTGCTAACCAGAATGGTATTTGTTCCCTTTTAGCTGGTACCTTACCTAGGCAGGACTGTATGTTCTGTGGTGTAATTTTATTTGTGTTCCCCTGATGAGGGGTCAGCTGTGGAATTTTGATTGCTGGTTGGATTGTTGAAGTCCGCATTACATATTGGACTAATTGTCTATGTACTTTTATTAATTGTTTTAGTTGTACTAAAACATCTGCTGCAGACATTCTTTCGATGTCTGGATGTGGTGTGTATCCGGCTAGGACCGGCCACGTTGCTCCTGGTCTACCTAATGGACCGAGCCTGGTGATGTGATTGTTGTGTTTTAGGGCGCCATTAAACAAGAGCAGGTGCTCTTGAAATTTAAGTGGTACTTCCACCTCCTCGAAAGGAGTGTATTCTTCAGGAGGTTCCTCTGTTTTGTAATGGGGGAAGTGCTTTGTTACAGCGTTTGCTGCTGGAAAGTTTATCCATGAATAGAATACCTCTGTCTGCCGATATTCGTGTGCCTCTATTACGAATATGACTGTGCCACCTCTAGGTGTCAGTCCATTTTCTATAAGTTTTAAAGTTATAGATTTCCTTATGTTGACTGGGATGAGTATTAAATCCGGGTCTGCTTCTTGCATAGTATTATCAGCTGCTACGAGTTCAGCTGCTAATCTAGCTGTCTCTCTTTCTTCTTCAGTGTCTGACATTCTACTGTCAGGAAGATTATTTTGTTTGTTTGCAGATCAGGTTTCTTATGGAAACAGAGATTAGATGCACAATATTCTGGAACAGTGTATCCTTCAACGTTGACTAAACCAAGAACCATACATAGGAGTTTCCTCCTGCGAGGTTTGGCGGATATGACCTTTCACCCACTCCAGACGTCTTTGGAGTATTATGGGAAGAAATGGGTCTGAGTGAAAAAGCACGACTGAGTTACTCTAATGTCTTGCGTTAGTTTTATCGCCTTTCCAAACGTTTGGGCGCCATGTAGTGTAGTTCCTATTATCCCAATAGGCTCTGCGCATTGGAATAATACCTTCAATAGTATAGGCCTAGACCAGACGTTAACTAGGTCTTCTATTGTCGATATTAGACTTAAAGTTTTGGGTTTGCCAGCTAGCTCAGAGTTCACTAGAAACTTTCTCGAATAGGCAAGGAGGAGTTGAACCTCCCTGGATAGACAAGAAGGGATTTAGTTTCTGACAACCATAGAACATGACAACTTTGCTCTCCCCTAATCAAGAGTGTATCTCTAGAGTCGTGTGAAAACAAAAGACAACTTATTTTACTCAGTCAGTACGTGCATTCTTAGTCTCACCAGATTGTAGAGAAAAGGAAGAGACAGGCGTGTTCAATAAAAGATGGTATTTATTGATCAGTCTCTTTTCTCATACAAGAGAAATGGATCGATATTATCGCAATACTTATGGTTAAGTAAAGTGCATACAATAAAAGCAGAAGTATAAAATAATACTGTAAAAACATTTATATGGTTTCTAAGCCATAAGGTGGTTTAAAATTGATAAAATAGATACATACACATATATATTTGACTAATCGTACTCAACTGGTGTTTCTACCTACGCCTACCCCAGTGTACCTGACCTAAGCCTAATACGTGGGCGGGAATAGAAAGTAGCAGTTTAAGTTAAGTTTGTTTTGCCAAGTGACTGACTCAAGAAGTCTCTGCAAGGGGTTATTCAGTTCTGTACCTGGAATCTAGGATGAATGAGGGATGGTATCTCTCGTCTCTGGTCTCGATATTCCAGGCTGCCTGCGAGGGCTACCCGGAAGTGCCGGAGCTGGATTTCTCGGCAGGAGAAAGCAGCGTCTCGTTCTCAGCGCGTCAGGAAGGCGGGGCTGCGCCAGCGGGGTCTGCTCTGCTCTGGGCTTCGGCAAGTCTGGCTGCTCCGATCTCGTCACCACCGTGTGTGTTTGCTTAAGGCAATATCGGTAATATTTATACCTGTAAGGTGCCGAGATTGACGTAAGGATGGACATAGATACGTCAATAAGGATGTCATACGAGCTGGTCGTTAGCACATTCTTTTGCTGAAGTTCTCGGTGAAATCAAAACAATGGCCGCAGGGTTTTTCCCAGGTTGTCATAGGTTTGATTTGTTTTGAGAACTCCGTATGCCTTATCAGGGGCTGGAGGAATATTGCTTGTCTAATTAGATGGCAAGCGTTATGACCTAATCAGATAACACGTTCCTGTGCCGTGGTGTGGATTCATCAGATAACGGTTTCTGCATCATGGGATGGCTGCTAGTTAACTTGTTAACCAGAACAGGGTCAGGAATAGGGGGATCGATACAGAACCTATAAGAATACATCACACTGTTTACCATATGCAATCCTGTAATACCAAATGAAAGGACACCACACAAGTTATATATTATAAAAATATATGTATTTATTCTCAGAATAATCCCCACTACTCTTTATGAGCAATGAAGCACAAGCGTTTAAACAAAAGCACAATAACATACACAAGTTGCACGTTTTTGGATGAGGCCGGTGGCCACTCAAACCATATATCAAAAAAGTGGTATAACAATCACTAATCATCTGGGGGTAAGGCCCAGGGCCTTGTGAATCGCTTGGACTACACTGGACTAACCACAGTTAGGACGGGAGTAGCCCGCGGGATTCGGGTGCAGTGCTGAAAGCACAGGCATGCACCAATGTAAAGTCAATGGTGCGTAAAAGTTATTGTTTTACAGATTAAAGAGTCTTCCGACTGGACTAGGACTACCAAACTTTAGAGTTAGGCACTAGAGGTGTGTACCAGTGTAAGAACACCGGCGCTAGTAAATTACCTCACCCACAGGTAGCGGGTGCATAGGTGCCAAAGTGTGTCGGGTTTCGATGGTGCCTGAAGATGAAGAGGCTGGAGGCGTCCAGAAGAGAAGTGTCCGGTGCGATCCAAGGGTGAATCGACTTTAAAGGGTACCTGAAAGCAGAGGGGACAGAGTCTGGGTCACTGGGCAGTGACCAGGAAGGAACCAGGAAGGAACCAGGCAATGTTGGGCACAATCAGGTCGATGTCAGGTGCCTTGTCTCCGCTGTCACGTTGACTCTGGGGTACCGAGGATGTCCTGGAGTGAATCACGAGCTGTCCCATAAAGGCTCTCGCTGTCGGCGGTGTTGGCTTCACGATGGGAGTCAATAAGCCTTGGCAAATGCAACCCACGCATGATTCAAAGATGGCTTAACACTCGGACCAGCAAGATCTGAATGGGTGCTCCTTTTCAGGGGAGTGAGTGTCAGTTTGGAGCAACCAGACCAGCTGTTCAAATTCAAAGGTTCGTTGGTTAAGGGGCCACTAGCCAATGGGCAAGCGACCGGACCAACGCGTTGAGCAGGAAAATGCAGAAGGGCCCCACGCAGCACTCGTCGAGTGTGGAGGGGTGAGCTTCAGGGCAAAAGCTGCTCGGCGCTGGAGCTTCTCACGCTCCAATGCACAGCTTCAAGGGAGCCTCGGGTGCTGCACGGTCAGCGCTTCATAGTTACGTCAAGATGGCCGCTCCCACGCTTCAGATCTCCTCCACGGGTCCCAGCTCTGCATGGACTGTGGATCGGGCTGTTGGAAGTCAGGATAGCTGGCTCTTGTTGGTCTCTGTTGCTCGAGTTCTGGCGGGAACTGTAACAAAGCAAACATCGAGGTGCTGGATGGTGCCTGTTTGCACAGGGTGGTCACTCCTTGACCACAAGGGAGATTTTTCAGTCTTCCACGCCGAATGGTCCAGAGTTTCGTTTCATAAGTTTCAGTCAGGATAATCCGATGTGCATTGGCACTGCTCCCACCTATATTCCAAATCTGGGGGCTGGATTACCTGCTAGGTCCCTCCTATGGGTGGGACCCAGGAAGGGGATGGTTACACCCCTTTCCTTTGTCCAGTTTGCCACCAGGACTGGGGCTGGAGTGCCCCAGAACCAGTTTGACTGGAATCTGCCATGGGACACCTTGTGCGCCCCAGGCAGTGTCTAGTTTCTTTCAACCCTCCCTGCTACAATCCACTATCTCCTGTCTGGGGTGGTGCGACACCTCCCTGTGACAGTAAACCCTTTCTCCAGGCCTCCCCTGCCAAGTTTCGGTCAGCAGCAGGAGGTCAGACATGTGTCTGTTGCAGCAGCATCCATTTTGTGATGCTGGGGCTCTGGTTAGGATTAACCGCATTTGCACTAAGTAACATGTCTTCTCCCTCTAGAAGGGTGGAATGCTATCCCCGTCGCCAGAATTGGCGAGGGGGTAGTATTCCAAAATGTATGACACCAAACACGACATGTTTTGATAAAGCCAAACCAAAGTTAGCATTAACCGCGAGGATTATAATGCACTTAAGAGTATATGGTATGGCAGTATCACTAGAACAGCTATAAGGAAATGGTTCCGACACTGCAGACGGGCTCAGCTCATGCTAGAGCACCATCTCACATAAAACCAAGCACTCTGCCTCCAGGATTGTAAGGCCTGCCATAGGAGTGACTTATAGGTTTACATGTGTCCAGATATAGGTTTAGATGGTGCACAGACATAATATCGACTCCAAAATATCGTTTGGACAGAATATCGAGTTTTAAATATCGTTTGGACAAAATATCGACTAGACAGAATATCGACAGCCAAAATATCGTTTTTAAGGTAAGTGAAGTAATATCGACTGTAAATAATATAGACAGTGAAAATATCCAAGTATATAATCTAGATAGTAAAAAATATCGTTTTTTAAATAATATTTAATTATTTATAGTGTTTTTATGTTATAATAGGTGTGAAAAGTGTCATTTTATTTTATAATTATTTTTAATTAATGATTTTTTTAAATTATTGTGTAATTTTATTCTGTAGCGGGTTGTGGGTTTATAGGGGAATAGGGTGGGAAGTAATTTAATTATAATTAATTAAATATGTAAATGTATTAATTGGTAGTAATAATTAATTAATTGGTGATTAAATAATATATGTTAATTATTTAAAATGTAATTGGTAATTAATTTAATTTAATTGATTAATTGCCAATTATGTAAATTAAAATAATGTATTTTCTGTAGCGGGTTGTGGGTTTATAGGGGAATAGGGTGGGAAGTAATTTAATTATAATTAATTAAATATGTAAATTTAATAATTGGTAGTAATATTTAATTAATTGTTAATTAAAAAATATTTGTTAATTAATGAAAATGTAATTGGTAATTAATTTAATTTAATTGATTAATTGCTAATTATGTTAAATTAAAGGGGTATTTTTAGGGTTCAGGGTCAGTTTTTAGTTTTTGGGTAAAGGGGTATTTTTAGGGTTCAGGGTCAGTTTTTAGTTTTTGGGTAAAGGGGTATTTTTGGGGTTCAGGGTCAGTTTTTAGTTTTTGGGTAAAGGGGTATTTTTAGGGTTCGTGTCATGTTTTTAGTTTTTGGGTAAAGGGGTATTTTTAGGGTTCAGGGTCAGTTTTTAGTTTTTGGGTAAAGGGGTATTTTTAGGGTTCAGGGTCAGTTTTTAGTTTTTGGGTAAAGGGGTATTTTTAGTGTTCAGGGTCAGTTTTGGGTTTTTGGGTAAAGGGGTATTTTTAGGGTTCAGGGTCAGTTTTTAGTTTTTGGGTAAAGGGGTATTTTTAGGGTTCAGGGTCAGTTTTTAGTTTTTGGGTAAAGGGGTATTTTTAGGGTTCAGGGTCAGTTTTTAGTTTTTGGGTAAAGGGGTATTTTTAGGGTTCAGGGTCAGTTTTGGGTTTTTGGGTAAAGGGGTATTTTTAGGGTTCAGGGTCAGTTTTTAGTTTTTGGGTAAAGGGGTATTTTTAGGGTTCAGGGTCAGTTTTGGGTGTTTGGGGTACATATACAGTATTGGCTATTATTTAATTAAATGTTGTTTCTATATATATATATGTTTTAAGAAATATGATTAAAAAAATATTATTTTTTTACTTTCATTAATTATTTAATTATTAAACGTTATTTTAAGTATTGTTAATTATATTTTAGTAAATACTTTTTTATATTAATGTAATTAAACATTGTTTTTAGTAAAGTCGATATTTTTTACAACGATATTTTTGTAAACGATATTTTGTACTCGATATTTTTGTACTCACCTGTTTGTAGATAGAAACTCGATATTTTGACTGTCGATATTTTCTCAACCATATTTTGGGTAGTCGATATTCTTTCAGTCGATATTCTTTCAGTGATCCGTTTAGATATAGGTATACTACATCTAAGCAAGGGGTGATTACACCACCTTGCCCCAGCTGAGGGATCAGCCAGTTATGTCGATTTAAGTACCAGCCAGGGGTGGCAAAAGATATGCTGCAGCCCCTGGTAGGCCTTGGATGCACCTATGCCCTTGGCACCTATAGTGCACTGTATAGGGGCTGACAAGGTGTCCAGTACCAAATTGGTTATGTACCTATAGCACACGTCTGTGAATTTAGAGAGAGAACAGCAGGCTGTGGGTCTGATTAGCAGGCTCACAGCCACATTAAGTCGAAAACCAGTGAAGCAAAAAGCAAAAATTGGGGTGGCCATAGGATAGCAGACCCTACTCTCCTACACAGAGTCACCCTCTATGTATCCAAACGAAACCATCGCTCCACTGACCTCCAACTCGCCGAAACCCTGCGCATCTGCAGAGCCAGAGCAGGGGGAAGATCCTTCTCCTACATTGTGGCCAAAACTTGGAACAAGCTCCCCACCAACATCAGATGCACCCTCTCCCTGAACACCTTCAGGAAGGCTCTGAAGACCTGGCTCTTCAACTGAATCGGACCTGCTGACCCCACCCTCCTCACCCCCCCCCCCGCCCTGAGACCCTCACAGGTGAGTAGTGCACTTATAATTCCCCTGATTGATTGATTGATTGATAGATTGATTAAATGTGTTTGGTAGGGTCTAGGGGAACAGTATTCTCTAGGTATTGACTTTGAAAAGAAGCTCTTGAGTATTGGCGGATGTGGTTGGTAGTATTTGTGAGAGGTAAAGTGAAGTGAGAGAATGCCTGGGTAAGAATTTCTATTTTCTTTGTGAGATTAGCTATAGAGGACTGGAGTGAAGAGAAAAAGGACCAGTGATGTACAGGGGAGAGCTGAGTCTTGTGCTGTTCTTTCCTGGTAGGGGTTGGGATGGGTTTGTAGTCCAGAGGAATTGGATGCTGGTGGGATGGGGTGGAAAAAGGTGGTTAGTTAAGGTGAGAGGATTTCTGAAGGTGATTGCTTCGGCTGGATGTGGTAGTGGTACGGGATGAGTTAATGGCTGGGAGTTGTTGGTGAGTGAATTGTGAGCGGTGTGGAGAGATAGTTGAAGGAAGGAGGTTGTTTTTTGCTTGAAGGGTAGGAAGGTGTGCGGACTCATGTTGAAAGTTCTTGGTATAGGGGTGGGTGTCTGGTCCTGCTGAAGTGTTTGGTGGATAGACGAATGAGGCTAGGGAGTAGAAGGGACTTTGAGGGCAAGGGGAATTGAGGCCAGTGTTATGGTTGGATGAATGTGTATTGAGTGAAGGAAAAGTCTGGGGGAGGCAAATCATTAAATGTTGGAGAGAGTTGAAAAAGGAGTAGTGCAAGAAGGGAGAGTAGGGTAACAGCGTGAGAGACCCAATGGGTTGGGCTGTGAGTTAGCTGGAACGGGCTTGAGAGTGGGAAAGATATTGTCAGCCAAGGCCAGGATCAAATTGTTCACTTGGAACATGATTTACCAGTTATCTAAGATGGATATAGCAAGGTTACTGGGGTAGTCCAATAGGAAAGGTCATTTTAATTTTTCTTCTAAAGCAGATATTTGCCAGTGAGGAAAATCAAGACTTGTTTTGCAGGGAGATATTCCACAGGTCAGTGGTGTGTGTGAAGAGAAAGGGGTCTATTTTAAGGGCTCCTTTCTGCACGCTATGATATTGGTCTACAAAAAGGGTTTAGAGAAGTCTCTCGAGATTTTGTGTTTAAACATTTTCTTTGAGCATTTAGAGATGTTTGGAGGGTATGTAATCTTGAAAGTGTTCAAACCATATTAAGAAAAGTTGTTTGAAGGTAGTGCGGTGTTGGGCGTTGTCATTGCCATGATTATGCAGAGTGTGGATTGGAAGGGGAGAGAAAAGGAGCAATGTGAACTATAACTGCCTTAATGACCCCAGCATGGTAATTAAGGTAAACACAGAAAGGTCATGTGGAAAATGTATGCAAATATTTTCATAAAAAGTAATGTTTAAGAATCATGACATGGCACTAGCAGAATGTTAAAACAAGAACAGAATTTTATATTTTTCTCTAGGAAAAGAGTCAGCCCGAGGTGGGAGGGATGCAGTAGGTTAGTTTCAATAAGTAGACGAGCAGCGCTAATTGCTACTGATGCTCTCCTTGCTTTGAAAGCTATTGAGGTAACTATAATGGAGTGAAAATTACTGTGAAAGGGGCCCTTCTCTTTGTTCTGTAACTTTTCTAGAGACACACTATGATGAAACTTTTTTGCAGCAGGGAAGTGTAAAGCAGTAATCATTAAGTAAAATAGACTTTCCCACCAATTCTTGTTACTTAATAAACAAAGGACAGTTAAGGAAGGTTAGTTAAGTTTTATTCTAAAGCCAAAAATAATTGAACATAGACAAATGTCAGCACGAGAGTATAAATGTACATAATAATCAGCATTAAGCCTAATCTAAATATCCAATTCAAATGATGCAGCAAGAGTAAAACAATTAATTGAAGAAAGAGTATACAGATGATTAGGAAGCAAGATTCCAGATTTCCCTGCATTAAAGGTTGATGAGTGAAAAGCATAAAATCTATCCCCACAGTATTGCTAAAATGACAACTCAGCATTACTGGGTAAGTAATTTAAGACAAGAGGAAAATAAGGTGCCAGTCGTCGAGTCTTCCTCAGAAGTAAAAATGGGTCAGGTAGCATAAGACACCACCACAAAGGAAAGAGCTTGCTCTGGGGTGCTCTCTCTCCAAAGGCAAGAAAGATGTGCGCACTTTTCCTAGTTCCAGCATTCAGTTATCGACAGGTGAAATTCCCATAGTGCACCTTGCACATGCTGTCCACTTTAGGTACAGTCCTGTGCGTACTTTTCCCCAGTGTTCTCCATGTACGTCCTTTGCAACATTTTTTCCTTGGCTCCCAGGCCTTCTCCCGTGTGAACCCAATGTCTTTCCTTTATCGATCAAAGTCACAGGATTATAACTTCTTCTCTCCTTGCCTAGCTGCTAAATCAAAGACATTATTCTGCCCAAAAGAATGCTTCTTCACCTGCAGTGCAAACGTGAGAAAGAACAGCTTACACAGTGCACATGAAATTCAGAAGATTAATTCTAAAGCAAGAGTTGTGAGGGGCTCACATTCAGGCCTACGACTAGCTAACATAAGAATGCATCATCTAAGCATTATGGATTTACTGAATCATTATTACATTTCAACTAATGCATTTACCTACTTATGAAAATATCACCATTAATAAACACAATTAGTATATGAGTATTGTCAGATTTCACAACACCAGTTCTTCATGTTAAAGTTTTCTGCTAGTTACATCCATTTCCTACATTAATTCTCCATGGCACTCGTCAATAGCCTAAAATATGTCATGTAGTTATATTAATACATTTCACAATTCTAACAATTCACATTTACACAAACAGGATTATATGCCGGTGCGATCTTGGATGATATTGATGCACCCCTACAATTAAGGGTATGCGAATATGAAATCTCAGCTTCATTAACTGTTACTGTTCTGGGTGTTATGTTGGGGCAGAAGATCAAGACGTTTTTGTAACCTGTGTTTTTTTCTGACCCTCTTTGTCAGACGTTGCTCTCAGGATTTTTTCCAAGGGAGTGTGGAATGTATGTATAGGGTTTCATTAGTTAAAGGGTTGTATTTTTCTTATGTAGATGCCCTATGTTGGATTAGGGGCATCTTTGAGTTTGAGGATTAAGTTGTATTTTAGATGGGCTTGTTTTTGGAAGTAAGACAGCTTGTTTTTGGTTACTTTTGATGGAGTGTTGTATTTGTTTTTGAAATTGGAAGAGGAACTCATTGCAACTGTGCTTGTTTTGAACAGTGGAGCCTTACTTTTTTAAAAAGTGCTCAGATGAAAGTTTGGGCTTTGTTTCTATTTTGATGGGGTGACCTAAGCACATACACCTACTTTTGAACATGTCTTGTCTCATGAAGCTGGCAATTTGCAGCACAGTGTATGTGATATGGTTCTTTATGGATGTTCAACCCTTTTCTGATAACAGAAGTTTGCTTGTATTTATTATGTACACTTTTGTGATGTAACTATTATGTGCCCACAAAATGAAGCTCCTTGCTTACAGTTTAACTAAGTTGGGCCAATTAATGAAGTATGGTAGTAAACGGAAAACATACACCATACTCTAGAACCTTATATATAGTCATTGTAGGTCAACTAATTTCTGTATTAGGTTAGATGGAATTTAGTATTGTTCTTATATGGAGATATTCTTGAAAATCCCAGCGAAGTTGGGTATCATCATGAGTCCTTTCACCTCAGCCATCGTACTCGTGGGACTAAACCCCAATTGATTGGAATTGCTCTCCCACTATTGCAGCTCCACCATCAAGTGAGGCCCTCCTGAACCCCCTGCACTCTCGAGTGTTGGTGTTTGAGGCCCTCCTCCACTCTTTCTCTTGCTCCATTTTTCTTCTTGCCTTTTTCTTTCACCTCTTTCTTTTCACCTTCGTTTGTCACCCTTTTACTGTCACTCTCTTTCTATCACTTTCCATCCTCCTTTTCACTTTTAATCTGTTTTCATTCTACTCTTTATTTGGTGCACCTTTCTCCCGTTTTACCCCACCACTGCTGCCCCACGGCCCCTCCCCCAGCATGACCAGCCCAAGCCAGTTTCCCCTCCCCGCTCCTGCCTCCCAGCTGTCCAGCCGTCCCCAACCCCTACTTAATGGCGGCAGCCGAACGTGCGACCAGCACCAGGAACCATGGACCTCTAAACTTCCAACGCTATAATCCAGCGGCACTCTATGCACTCAATCCAGGTCACAACAACAACTGCAAGCTAGCATCACCAGCAGACACTCACGGACCCTTCAGCTGTTGCCACTGCCGCCACTCCTGCAGCACCTCCAAGACCACGGATCCAGCACAACCCACCCGCAACAACGCAACCACACAAAAGACCCTGCAATGCATCATCCTCAACATCCGATCCCTCCACGAACAGGCCACCGAAATCTGGGACCTCCTTGACAGCACAACCCTGGACATCGCATTCACTGAAACCTGGACGAACACCACCTCGGGATCTGACATCACCATTCCCCAGGGTACAAGATCGCCCGAAAGGACCGCCCGACTCGCCATGGGGGGGGGGGGGGGGGTGGTAATCACCATCGTCCACAAATCCACCATCCAACTGAGAAAATTTTCTGAAGACCCCACAGACCTGCAGGAACACCTACACTTTAGGATACCGGCCAGCCCTACCACCACCCTCCAGGAAACCCTCATCTACTGACCCCCGGACCCTGGGGACCATTCACCAACTCCATCATGGAGAGCATCACCCCGCAGGCCATCGCGTCCAACAACTTCACCTTGCTGGGAGACCTCAACTCTCACCTCGACAACCAACAAGACCTCAACACCACATACTTCCTGGACAACCTCCACAACATAGGACTCCGCCAGATCATGACTGAGCCCACACACTCAGCAGGACACACCGCCGACCCCATCTTCACCACAGGAAACTCCATCACTTTAAGCCACATCACCAAACTCCCGTGGACAGACCATCACTGCATCCATTACACCTTCAGAACACCCACCATCCACAGAACCCAGCACCTGCTGCCATGCAGAAGTTGGACTAAGGTCACCGATGACCAGCTCACTCCCTCACACAGCAACTCCACCCGAACAATCGCAGACAACGACGACCCCAAAACCGTAGCCCGAACCTTGCTCAGATGGATCTCCCATAGCCCCCTCAAAAAGAACAACAACACACACGCCAGGAAAGCCAACTAGTTCACCACCGAACTCCGAGAGTCCAGACGCACATGCCAATGCCTCGAAAAGGCCTGGAGGAACTCCAAATCTACAGAAGCCCACAACAACTTGAGAGCCACCACCAGCACCCACCAACAACTCATCAGAAATACAAGAAAGAAAGGGATCAAAGACAGAATCTCCACACATGTGCACAACAGCAAAGAACTCTTCAGCATCATCAAGGAGTTTGCCCAACCCCTCAGCGAGTCTACAGACCTCTCTCCCTTACAAGACCTCTGCGACAAACTCAGCACCTTCTTGCACCACAAACTCAAGAACATTTACAACAATTTAGACGAAGACAGCCAACACACAGAACCCTCCCAAGCGCTCACCACCGAAGACCACACTGAAGACAATAAATTCAATCCACTCCGGGGCCCCAACGGACCCCTGCCCCCACCACATCTTCAACTGAGCCGCTGAAGCTATCACCCCCATGCTTCACCACACCATCAACGGCTCCCTCACTAACACCTCCTTCCCCTACAACTCGAAGCACACTGAGATCAACCCCCTCCTGAAGAAACCCTCGGCGGACCCCACCAACCTCAAGAACTACAGACCCATCTCCCTGCTCCCGTTCCCAGCAAAAGTCATTGAGAAAGCCATCAACAACCAACACGCCACCTTCATCGAAGAGCACAACATCCTTGACTCCTCCCAATCCGGCTTCAGAAAGAACCACAGCACGTAAACTGCCATCCTCGATGCGACAGACAACATCCGCTCCCTCCTGGACAGAGGAGATACAGTAGCCCTCATCCCCCTTGACCTTTCAGCGGCCTTTGACACAGTCTCTCACCGCACCCTAACGTGCAGACTTCATGACAGGAATCCGGGACAAGGCCCTTGAAGGGATCCGCTCATTCATCCCTGGCAGAATGCAGCAGATCAGACTCCCTCCCATTCTCTCTGACCCCACACCGACCACCTGCAGAGTCCCCCAAGGATCCTCCCTCAGCTCCATGTTGTTCAACATCTACATGGCTCCGCTCGCCCCCATCATCAGAACCCGCGGACTCAACATTTTTTCATATGCAGATGACACCCAAATCATCCTCTCCCTATCCAACAAACCCATTGCAACCAAACACAACTTTCAAGAAGGCATGGAAGGAGTCGCAAAATGGATGAAGAGCAGCTGTCTGCAACTCAACATGGACAAAGCAGAATTACTCATCATGGGCTCACACCCCGATGCCTGGAATGACACCTGGTGGCCCCCGCCCTCGGAAGCCCGCCCACCCCCACGGACCACGCACGCAACATCAGAATCATCCTGGACTCCGAACTCGAAATGGACTGCCAGATCAACTGGATCCCCCTGGAACACAGAAAGACCGTGACACACTCCCTCGTCACCAGTAGACTTGACTATGGCAACTCAGTCTACGCCGGAATCAACAAAAACCTCACCTGCAAACTTCAAAACATTCAGAAGGCCGCCTCCAGACTAATCCTCAAACTGCCACATCACCCAGCACCTGCACACACTACAGTGGCTCCCCATCGAGGCAAGAATCACCTTCAAGTTCAAGATTACCACCCATGCACACAAAGCCCTCCACAACACCGAACCAGCATACCTGAATAGCTGACTCACATTCCACGCACCCCAAAGGGACCTACGATCAGCCCAGCTCTCCCATGCCGTGGTCCCTTGCATCAGGAAGTCCAGATCGGGAGGCCGCTCCTTCTCCTTCCTTGTGGCCAGAGCCTTGAACACCCACCCACTCCACCTCAGACAGATGACATCACTCCCCAACTTTACGAGGGACCTCAAGGCATGGCTCGTCGATAGACCTCCTCCTTGATGGACAGGACCCTGTGCCTCCCGCCCCCAGGGCCTTGAGACCCCTACGGGTGAGTATTTGTGCTCCACAAACCCATGATTGATTGATGGACTGATTTTCCCTCCTTTGCACCACTTTGTACATTGTGAAATGAGGCTTTGCAGATGCTAAATATATGCGCTTACTCTGTAAATGTAAAGACTTTCCTACATCTGGCTCCAGGTGTTCGAACATACTGCAGGGGGCAGAAACTACTATGAAGATCACGTTCTAAATTACATATCAATTGACATACTATGAAGGTGGAACCTTTGGAATTAAATCACCTCTATTAAATAACAATGTAGTCACAAATACAAAATTCCTGATGATATGTAGGAGATGCTGTGATGAAAGTGCTGACATCAGCCATTAAGGTAGCGATTAAGAAACCATTACCGCAACGACCTACCACGCTAGGCATGAACTGCCATGACAATATTTCCATTAATTCAGTACTGAAAAGAAGGCCCATATTTTGCAGAGGAGTTCCCTAAGTTTTTATGATGTGACAAGTTTATTTTTCGGGCCTACCGCATTGTCTACTTTATGTATAAATATATTTAATGTGTTTGTACACCTTATTCATATTTTTTTAGCAGATTTAAATATTTGCAATTGACACAGCAAAAAATAAATAGCATAACATAAAAATATGATTTTTTTAAAGATCAAATATTCTTTTAACTTTATTTTCCTTTATTTATGGGCATCTAATCAATTGCCTCATTTTTTGTTTGTCTCTCTGGTGCCAATGTTTTGAGTGCTACCAGGTCAGTTTACATTCTATAGTAGGTAGTTGCAGTAGTATACATTGTCAGTGTACATTCAGAGTTACATAATCAGGGTATGGGTTTGGCATCTACATATAGCACTGAGGAGGTAGACTCAGTTTCTCAGGTTGACAGCAAGGAATGAAGGGTGGTAAGGAATGGTCATGGCCAACAAGAGAACCAGCTTCTCAACACCTCACAGTCACTCCATAGGAATCGGGAGAGGGGATATAGAGACCTAGAGATGGCACATGACCCTCACTTCAGATGCTTTCTATTTCTCTCATTTCAGGGCCCTTTCAAACCTCTATGATTCAGGCGACTGGGTCAACAACCTGGAGAAAGTGAATGCTGAATTCTTTAACAGAATATCTGGTCTATCATTGGATCTTTCCCAAGCCCTAGAGGAGCTCCTGGAGGCAGCAGACGATGAGAATTTCTCACTGACACATGTGTGGGAAGTAACCTTTGTTAACATTGCTTTAAAAAAAGTAAGCCTGGAAGGATGCAAATGTTGTTTTTGATTCGTTACAATTAGGCCAGAGTATTTGAAAGTGTATTCTAATCAGTATTCAGTATTTTATTATTATTTGGCGATGACCAATGTGCACTTTTATTTTTACACAAGTGTTGGAAATAGGAATTTCATGCCCAGAAAATATTGACCTCATCCTTTCTGAAACAACAGTTTTTCCACAATGTAGGGACAATGAAACTCTCGGGGATTAATGTCTATTGAACACTCGTTTGAGCAAACCAGTGGGATGTGTATCAACAGGCATTCCGTGTTCACAGTGGTACCTGGACGAGAGGTGCTAATCAATGCTTCTGACAAAGTCTTGCTAGTGATATGCTTGCTCGAGTATGAGCCAGTGTGGAAGGAAATCGGCACAGAATTCCCAGGGTCCACCAACTCTCGTGAATGCAAAGAGCAGCAAAGGGGCAGAGTTACAAATGACACATTACTCACAAAGAAAAGTATGAGATGAGACGAGGCAGGACGAAGTCAAAGACTGTGTAAGGCATCCTGAGTGCTGCAATATTTAGGAAAAAAAGTAGTCAAATGTAGGACTCCGGTGATCCTATTCTGCAACAATACTGAGTTTACCTATGAAACAACACAACCATCGTTCAAAATAAGAAACTGGCATAGATAGCTGCCGAGTTATAAAGCGAATATTTCCTCACGCGCACATTGCAGTGCAAGCCCTTCTTCGGGTGTCTTAAACATGATGTACACCAAGGGTGCAACGAGTGTATACTGTTTTAATTTCAAAAGCATGGAGGTACACGTGTACTATTTGTGTAGGCTCAATGAAAGCCAGCACCACTCAAAACATGCTAAATTCCTCCAAAAGAGTGAAGTTGACAAGTGGCTGCATGCAATGTGCAACAACTTCAGTCCGACACTTTCATCTTCTGTTCTCTTGCATTCTGGAAATTGTAGTTTCAAACATCTTAGCCTATACAATGCTGTTGGGTAAACAACCAAGCGTGACTGCCAGTATCAAGCATGATCTGCACGCCAAGACTGAAGAACGGTAACCTTTGTTCTCCATGGCTTTTATTCCTTTTTTTATTAATGCCAACATTGCTGGCTATTTTCAAGGTGAACCTTCTTCTGCTTAGATTGGTGAGTTTTTATGTTTTTGTTTTATTGCTGGGTGAGTGGGTAAATGCGAGAATGAGTCAAGGGTTGAACGAATGAGTGAAAGCATGGTAGGATGATGGATGGGTGGATAAGTGGATGGATGGGTGAATGCATTGATAGAAGCGTTACTGGGACTTGTTAGAAATGTCTACAAAGGCTTAGGCCCTGAATTAGATATTTCTGGAATGGTGACGGATATCCCAGCTACTGAAATATAGATCATATTACATCCTTTGGGATTTAAATTTCAGAGGACGGGATATCTGTCACCATTGTGATGGAGTAACCCATCCACCAAGATCTAAATCAGGCTCATAGTTCAAAGTAACCGTGGGTGTAGTGCTCTGCTCCGTCCACGGAGTGTGCATAGTGAACTCGCTGACATCTTCCTCACAAATGTGCATGCGCGGGTTGCGCATGCACATTTGTGAGGAAGAGTCGATGATAAAGCAGTAAGAAGGAGCCCCAGGACGCCACATCTCAGGTAAGTCTTTTTAATTCCTTTTCCAATGCTTTTAATGATTTTAAGGGCATTTAATAGAGGGCGTTAGGGAGGCAAGCGGCGCATAGTGGGGCTACGCGGAGTGTGTGGGTGTCCGTAGATCCCCCCCTACGTCGTGATGCTCCGCGTAACCCCACTACGCCCAGGGTTAGTTCAAAGCTTTCAATCAAGTAGGATCCATGGCTCCTTTCATCTTCAACCCAATAGATATGGTTACATCCTTAGCTTTACCTCCATGCAAGTTCTAATAAGTGCATGATAATGCTTATGCTTTTCCAATTATTGTCACTGGTGCAAGTAGTCAGAAATAAGTGGGTACCAGGATGCTAAGCATGTCAAGGTCAGAATTATGTGAATGGTGGACATCATCATGCTAAGGATGCCTACACTATGTTAAAAATTACAATCATGGTCTGAGTGCGAGCATTAGCCGGACAAGGATATGATCAAAAGAGATAGTACAATAAAAACATCACAAAGATACTCCACACTGGGTTAGAAAAATAGAGTATATTTTTATAAGTAAAACACAACCAAAACAAAATAACTCCAATAAGTAGAACTGAAGTTATGAATTTTTAAAGATTAAATCAAAATGTAATGCTTAGAAACAAATAACGCTTAGGGGTTACTTGTGGTCATGCTGGACCAGGATAAATCAAAAGTGCAGGCCAACGGCGATGGAGGGCAAGCCGCCCACAGTACTCACGCTGAAACAGTACCTTGGATGGAGGAAGTACCAGCGTCAAAGACTTGATACGCTGGTTCCGATCAGCGCAGACAATTAAGACATTGTCGACAAACCCCTTTACGAAACAGGCAATACATAGTTGTTGAGCTGCTCTGTTTGTCATAGCTGAGCCTAGCAGTTTGTCGAAGTGATGTCGTAGATCGTCTCCTACATGGGCATCAAAAGGCATTGAATTGGTTCTGATTGCCACAAAGTTATCACTGCATCAATGTTGATCGTTCTGGACATCAGAATCTCCCTTTCAAGGACCCAGGATTGGATTGGCTCCACTTGGCAGGGCAGTACTCACAGATGGCAGAGTCCAAGTGCTGTTACAGGAAGTCTTTGATGGCTCTAAGACTTCAGAACAGGGGGCAAGTCAGCAAGCTCTTGGAGTCACTCTGGGCTCAAGTGAGATGGGCCCAGTCCTTTTCCTCAGCAGGATAGAGATCAGCAGACAGCAGGGCAGCATAGGAAAGTAGAAAAGCGGTTTTTCCAAAGCAGCAGTCAAGCAGATTAGCAATCCTTGTAGCACAGCAGTCTTTACTCCTGGCAGAGTTCTTCATAGGTCAAGCAGCGTACTGTCTTGGTACGGTCAGAGCCCCAGTACTTACACCCATTTGTGTCTTTGAAAAGGAAGGTGACTTTAAAGAATGGACGGTGCACCAAAGGGAGTACTCGAAAGCTCCAGATCTTATTCCAAAAATTCTTTTATTTTATTTGATTCTCATAAAAACAGACTCCTCAGCCAACGCGTTTCGTTCACATTGAACTTCGTCAGGGCTGAAACAATTAAAAATGTGCAATCAATACACAGCTTGAAAAAAGTCCGATAGAAAAACACCAACTTACAGAACATTACATTAAAAACAAATATTTACATGTGCCTTAATCACATAATGTAGCAGTGGTTAATAGTTTGGAAGGGAAAACCAAAGAAACACAGTACATATCAAAAAGGACCATCTCTAATCAATTATTTTAAGTTTTGAAATATATATCATCACATAACACAAAAACACAAACACATAAGGTGTACAATTTCATAATTTCTAAATAATAATAATTATGTGAACACATTTAAGAGAAAACATTTAATCTGTCCATTGCTTCCTAGAATATTACATTGATCTCCAATTTCCGACCATCAATAACATTAACTATACAAAGAAGTAAAAGAGAAAAGAAAAGAGAAAATAAGAGAAAAAAGGGGGAAAGGGAAAACAATTGTGTTTTGCATTTTGGAGACTACGGAAGTAGCTAAAACACCAAGTCCCCACCCAAGCATGCCCTATTAGAAGCATAGTCCTCACCTATTAAAGTGAATAAACAATTCCGCTGTATTTAGCTTGTCATAAAGCTGTTAAGATCATTCCACAGACAGGAATTTCAATTTTGACCATACAATGGTTAGTCACTTTATTGGCAATAAAGTGGGCTTCCGTTCTGTGAACAAACGAAACTAATTATAATCAAGTTTCTTTATAATGTTATTATTGAAGGTCCAAGCATTTAAATTGACCGATGTTCGTACAAGTTACATATCCATTGGGGATGTTTTAAGTAAGAGTTGGAGATCTACAATATCACCTCTATATAAGAAACGAGAGAATCTTACCTCACTAAAACGGAATAACTGGCTTGATCCCAATAGCTTGATAACTTAGGGAGGGTCCGACCATTAGTCTTGGCCGCCCGTTCTACCGCAAAAATAGAGAGGAAACAAAAAAAGAGAGAGAAAAACTATTAAAATTCATATGTGCCACCCACGTAAGAAAAAAGAAAGAAAAAGGAGAAACACAAATCTCCATAGAGCAATATTGAAAAAAGCGGGACAACCGACATGAGTCACTATACCCGGCTGTCTCAAAGACGAGACGTAGATGTATAAATATGACAGTAACTATCAAGCCGGACCCCAAGCCTTAGTATATCAAAGCCCATATTATCAAGGGTCTCAGGAGAGCAAGAGAAGTAAATAACAATATTATCAATAAATTAGACAAAAAACGAGCCGTCCTATCAGCCAGATTAAAAAAAAAAGTATATATCGTAAAAAATAAATAAACAAACAAAATTAAGTACACCATTCTCCCCATAGAGCCCCAAATCATGATAGAAGAAAGGGGTCAGAATCCTATTGATAAAAAAACGTGACATACATAATTATGTGTATGTCAAGAACCCGGATACTGTGCTGGAAAACACTAGGGAAAGCCCCCCCCAGCCCCCTCCTTCACACTCACCGAATGATTCGCCTTGTCACGAATGAAAAGGTCGCAAACCGAACCGTAGTTGTTCCCTGGTTTAAATACCCCGACAAGCCTCGCCATAAACCCAATTTCCCGCGTTTTGCGTCTGGGTGGATAGTATCTCATCTGTTACTATGTCTTACCGTCGGCGCCATCTTGGAATGTATACCGTCACGTACCAACACTGTAATATTCATGTATATTACAGGCACAGACTGACTATAATATTGTAATGATTTGAAGAAGTTGTCCTGATGTTAGTCCAAGTGGTCAAATTTAAATAAACCCTAATTATAGGAGCAATATCGTCATGGAAGATAGTGTCCATATTTAAAGTATCAGTGTATAAAAAGTGTGCATATTTTGTCTGTTGCCCATCAACATAATAGCAGCACACATACGTATTGTATCGATAGTGAGATCAGTGAAACGAAAGCTATTATGTGTTAATCATTGGGGGCCGCGAAAGTGAAGATGGACTAGCCGGGTAGTAACTTGGGCGCCATCTTAAGACGATCAAATCATTTGTATCGTATCTTGCAATCCTAAGAATACTCCTATATTAAAGTGAGTCTACATGGTCCGGTCCTAGGCAAGATAAGTTTAGTCAAATATAACGTTGGAACGTCTACTTAATAAAAGGGGGGGGGGACAACTGTATTTTTGGGGTCCCAGCGAGTGTGTGTTGGTATAATCTATTCATTAGAAATTAAAAGGTTGTGTATTAAAACTACGATCAGGGAAGAAAAGGAGAGATTGAGGAAGAAGGGCAAAGAGGAGACAATTTGGTCTAATAAATATACAAGATTCAAGTCATAATATACTCTGCTAAACACAAATTTTCAAATAATTCATTCACTGTGTTTTCACTCCATAATTTCATAGGTTATCATAGGCAAGTGCACCAAATACATTGTGTAAATTGTCAATTAAACCACAACTGTATTCCAGTTCCGTTATCAACATAGCAACTCATGGTATATTGTTTGTCTATTATAACTAATCCCACTGGGCCCAGTGGGAAATAGTTATATACAGTGAGCCTTACAAGAAGTGGTGCATCTCATCATCAGTATTGAGCCCAAGACTGATGGCCCTCAAGCAGCAAATCCACTTTGCCTCTTTTTGTCGTAATAGAAGTTATCTGTTACCACCCCTTTTTGGAATTGGGATATGATCTATAGCATGGAACCAAAAATCAAGATCATTAGGATGTTCGGCCATGTAATGATTGGTGATGGGGTATCTAGTATCCATAGTTCTAATTTCGCGCCCATGTTCTTGTATTCTAAGTTTGAGGGGGCGCACTGTACTACCTACATAAATGACATTGCACCTGCATCCAAGTATATAGACTACATGTGTGGTGTTGCAATTTATAAAAGAGTCAATGTTGTACTCCTTACTCGAATTGTAGCCAAAACTAGAAATCTTGTTTTTACCATAGGGCATATATTGCAAGTCCCACATATGAAAAAGCCTTTTGGCCTATCTGGGAATCATGGTAAAACAGGTACTGAACTGTAAAGTATTATTTATCAGTAAATAGTCATGTATTTATGTAAGAAAATGCCTCTTGTGTTATGGTCACCTCCAATTTTTCTAGACTGATGCTGCTGTTTTTTTGACTATCCGCATTGGGACAATGCTACCCAGCCCTCATTTCACTTTCTCTGACCAATGAACCATGATAAAATTGGAATATTTAATTGACTTGTAAGTCCTTAGTATATGGTGCTAAAGTATACCCAAGACCTGTAAGGTAAATGTCACTTGTGGGCTGTAGCACATATTCTGAAAACACTAAAGTAACAACGCCAATTGTGTCACCAGGCCTGCCCCTGCCGACTGGGTTTGCAGTTTTAAAACTTCCGGTTGGACCAGGCAAAATAAACCCTTTGCCTGGCCTAAACCTCATTTTTTTATTCTTATGATTCACCCCTAAGGTGAGCCCTGCATGGTATTTGAAAAGTAGAACAGGCATATTTTATGTTTTATATTTCCTGGCAGTCAAAATCCCCCAAAGTCGTTTTTACTGTGGTAAGGCAGTTTCTCCATTGGAGAGAACTGGATTACATTATAACATCTTATAATTCTTAACTTCAGTTTGCACCACACCTAGGCCTTCCCCCTCTATTGTCCTGCTAACCACTACTCTCATTGTAGAGGAGCTGCCCCAAGAACGGGTTTTGAATTAACACAAAGGAGGGGCACTGTGAGAGAGTATACACTAAAATTTACAAGTGTTGTAAAGTGGGTATGGTTACCCTTGGGAACCTTTATTCCATTAGAGATCGGCCAGGAGCTTCCCCCACCCCCAGGCTGGCCCTGAGCTTAAATGTAGCACCCCACAGTACCCTCTTCAGAACAATGCTAGACCTGTCGAAGGCTGAAGAAGGACTACACCCGCTGTTGTGACGTGTGGAGAGAATCCATAGGTAAGGACCTGTTCACGCTTGTACCTATGACCAATCAGTGTACACTTCTTGTCAGTTGACTGGTCTCCTGTTAAGCTACAAGGATGCAAAAGCTGTGAAAATCCCCCAATCGTAAAGAGCCTAGCTGACCTGTTCCAAAGGGACCTTCTCTTGACCGAGCTGGTGGCTTCTACAGGAATGAGTCCTGAACCCTAAGTTGTATCCCTAAGGTCCTGGGGCCCTTAGATAAGTGTCAGTGTGTATTCCTCCAGCCCAAACTGCAAAAGCTGTATTTAGAAAATGTTGTCACCTTTTTTTCTGAAGAACTGGCAGGAGAGTGGGACTGCCATTGTGCCAAAGAATAATAGAGAGCTTCACCGAGAGTTATACCAAGCCAAAGCCTATCAATATCAAAACATTCCTGGCCACAGACACCAAACGTTGCACACTCAGAGCTTTCTTGCCTTCATCAGTGATGAAAACAGTGGGATCCCATTCTTCAGCAACCCGCTGACGCAGACCTCAAATCAGATCCAGCATGCAGCTTGCCCAATTGATGAACACTTTTTCCACCACCCATGCTCTATTGCGTCAGCCTCAAACCTTATACACTTGTCCCAGTCTAGTGCAGTCAATAGCCAGTGGTTGGCAAATTGTGCTTTTTGGCTACCCATTTTGGATTTTTGTTGTTTTGTGTCATTTTTGGTCATTAAAATGGTCTCTATTTCTATAAATTGGAGTGGGATCTTTGTTGTGTTGTGTTCTTGATTTTGTAACTCTTTTGCTACTTCTAATGATTTACTCATTTTCTTAAGGTAGTCCTGTCTGTTATGTGCCATGACTACCTGGGGTTGAGCTCAGACTTCAATTACTGAAACCTTCATTGGACCTAATGAGGATAGTGCCATTATTGCTTGTGGTGGACTGCCATCCACTTCAACTGATAATACACTTTCTCACAGTGTGAGCAGCATGAAAAGTCAGAACCTTAAAGACAATGTTTAAGTACTTTGGGGCTGATTACGATTGTGGGCGGATCACCACCCCC
This sequence comes from Lissotriton helveticus, assembly GCF_964261635.1. Taxonomy (NCBI): domain Eukaryota; kingdom Metazoa; phylum Chordata; class Amphibia; order Caudata; family Salamandridae; genus Lissotriton; species Lissotriton helveticus. The sequence continues at coordinate 1,435,161,110 of NC_136068.1, forward strand.
GGCCCAGCGGTGGCGATCCGCCCGCCATCGTAACCTGATTTAACCACGGCCAGATTACAATGGTGGTGGGTAACGCGGCGGATGGAAAGTCCGTCCACCACTTTTCCGCCGGTCGGCAATCGTTCCGATTGCCGGCCGGGCGGACTTGGGCCACTAATATTATCCATATTAGGATGTGTGCGATGTAACATAACATGGCACACATCACAATGCCGCCATGAAAAGGCTGGCCGGGATTTGCTTTGGGGGCCTGTTGCGGGCCCCCAGGTGGGTGTGTGGGAGGGGGGTGCACTGCGCGGTGCTTGCCACGTTATGCATGGAAATGCACAACATGGCAATTTGGCATTTCGGCATGTGCTGCTGTAAGCTGGGAGGCGGTCGCATCCTAAGTCACAGTGCGGGACCGCCGCACGGCTGGCAGCCGGTCCCAACACCGCAGGGATGGAGGCATCCTAATCACCCCCTTAGTGTAATGGATATTGTAAAATGGCATTTTCCAAAACATTAGTCTGCAGCCTCCCAATGCAAAAACTATTTATAGAAACTGCTGGTGCTGAGAAACAGACTAATGACAATCATTGCTGTGTATGGACAACCACCCAACCAATCCTATACAAGGGCCAATGCTGAAGCCCTTTGTAATGAGGATACCAGGCAGTAGCCCAGATTTTCTAAAGCTGTGCACTGTTGAAAAGTGACGCAAAGTGACTAAAAGCATTGAGATTTACTTGCCAGTGCCAAATGTATTTTGCACTAGAAAGGCACCCCTTTCACAGCGCAAGAAGCATTGAACATTGCTTTTTGCTCCCTTCATTCAAGAGCATGTTACTAGAGATATATGTGGTCAGACCAGTACAAACACACATCGGTTTTGACACAAATTCTGATTTACTAGGATAGCCAGACCAGGAATTGATCAACAAATGCATGACTCCTCAAAGTAGGCAATAACAAGGGGAAAAAAATCCTTTCACAAAAAACCCATGTGACGCTTCTGTGCTAAAGTGCACAGTATTCCTCCACTGCATGAGATCCTTCTGGGTTTCTCTAGGCACAGGAATTTTACTTTAACGTTATGCTTCCAGTATAAATCCTATCCTAGAAAGTGCACAGTTACCTCTGCATCATTATGTGAAGCTGTGTGTCACACACAGCAACCTGATTACAGCTTCATTACAGAGGATGATAGCAGCAGCAGGCCATTCTTATTAGATATGGCTCTGCACTGCTTTTCCACTTTGTACACGGTGGATCAGCAACCTGAGTTGCTGCACTGCGTTTCATGAAAAACCTGCTCCAAAATGTAATCACAATCATGCAATACCTGGTCTGGGAAGAATAGATTCCAGAGACAGGAACATACCCCCAGATTCATCATTGTCATGTTTTGCGAGTCCTTAATAGCGATTATTAAGGAATCGCTATTAAAGACTCGCAAAACGGGATTCATGTAGAAATCGCAATATTTATTGCGATTTCTACTGCTTCCTTATTTGCGATTCGCAAATTGCAAATCGCAAATAAGGAATGGCTTTCCCATTCATTCCTATGGGCTTCCTTATTTGCGATTAGCAATTAGCGAATCGCAAATAAGGAAGCGATTTCAAGGGTGCCAGGGTGTCCAAAGGACACCCTGTAGCACCCCTGAAATGCTAATGTACACTGGTGTTGCGCACACACATGTCCAAAGGACATGTGTGTGTGTGTGTAACTAAAGTGCATTTTTCCAAGTTTTCGCTATTTACCAGGTAGTAAGACTTCTTGGTAAATAGCGGCCCCAGATTGCGAATTCGCACATTTAAAATGGTTCATGAATTGCATTAAAGGAATCTCAAACTGAGATTCCTTAAATGCACTTATTCGCAATTTAGTGATTTCTAAAAATGCATTTTTTGCATTTGGGATGATGAATCCCAAATACAAAAATAGCACTCGCAAAGGGCCAGATTCTCAGAATCTGGCCCTTTGCGAGCCGTTTTGGGCTTGATGAATCTGGCTGATAGTTCCTGTGTTTTGCATGCAGGTGTGTATCACTTCTGGGGCTTGAAATGACTTGTCACTCCACATTCAGCTAAATCGCTCTTTGCAGGCAATATCCAGGGCCGGACTGGGAACCAAAACCGGCCCTGGCAAAGTGCTCGGCCGGCCCCCCTCCTCCCCCTGGGGGAGAGGGGGGATGCCACCAAGCTCTTTACCAGGGCCGCTTTTCCGCCGAATTTGTTACAGGGCCGATTTTGCAGCTTTGCTGCAAAAACGGCCCTGTCACAAAAACGGCCCCCACCCTTGCGGCCGACCGGGGAATTGCCCGGTGCCCGCAACGGCAATATCCAAAGAACACCCTGGCGTTACCCTTTATGTCACACATATTCAGCACTTAAACCATGCTGTGCACGCTCAGGCCAGAACAGTATACCACCATCTCTGCTGACCTGAAGTATTATTTATCCTTCACTTCTTCACAGTCTAGAAGAAAGAGAACCATTCCTTCATTTCGTTCATCTCAAGCATAAATAGACCAAAAGGTTTTCATAAATCCTGGAGAAAAAGGTTTAAAATGAGCACATATCGTCTTGCTTCATTTAAAGGTTGAGTCCCAGACTCCCTAGAGCCCTCTGGCTTGAAATACATAATGATTCATAATCAGTCATGTTCTCCGCTTTCCATTATGTCGAGAACGTTATGTATTTGGTCCCTCTCCCTGGGAAAATCTCCTAAAATAGCTGGATTCTTTTCCAATTCGGCTTTTCCTTCTATCCTGATTGGGCATTTTGATAGATCCTGAACTAAGTTGGTATGTGTCGGTGCCTTCCTTTTGCAAGCAAGGTCTCCGCAGCTAATGGCTTAGGGACATGATTTGTTGGCAACAGTAAAAAATCATAACGATCTCACATTGTTGCACGGCTTCCACCTGCTTCCGCTCCATTCTCCATAGCAGGGGATAAGTAAAACAGCTGGTGCTGGGACGGAGAAGGAAACTATCGGAACAACGGGGCAGAGCCATGTGTGTTCCAAAAACACAAGCGCTACCACGCTTGCCTTAAACAAGCTTATGCCTTAACCACGCGTTAAGGCAGTGCGCGGTCCATCTGCTGCTGGGTGGAAGCAGGAAGGACCGGGTTTTGGGGTTAGTTTATATGGGTTGGGGGTAAGCTTGTAAGAGTTGGGGGTAGTTTTTAGTGCTAGGGAATAGGGATAGTTTACAGGGCTGGGGGTTTGGTGTAGTTTTTTTAATTAGGGGTTAGGGTTTTAGCCCTCAGGGCAGTGAAAGGGGTTGGGGTAGTTTTCGGGACAGCGCAGGGTGGGAGGGTCAGGGTAGTATATGTTAAAGGGCAGGGTTTTAGGCCTCAGGACAGAGGAGGGGAATGGGTAGTTTTCAGTGGAGGCTTTGGTCCTCAGGGTGGGAGGGGAATGGGTTGTCGGGGCTTTCATGCCTTTACCACAAATGTGCGTGGTTAAGGCATGTGTGGTAATTCAGCACGAACAGCAGGGCTGACTGAGGCCTCGGGTGAGATTGAAGGGGGGAGGGGTGGTCAGAAAAAGGTCTGGCAGAAAGGAGGTTCACGGTGGCCCAATTATTAAAAACCTTGCCGAGTTGTAAGAAAAAATCCTTAATTGTGGTATATCTAGCTCCGAATAGCCCTGAGCCCTGGTGCCACTGCACCTGCTACTGGTTGCTACACTCTTGCCTGTTGCACAGGTAGGAGTGATTATTCCTTGCTACCGAAAAAAATATGACTGATGCTTACCAAGCCCCATTAGCTTTCGCTTATGAAAACACTCCGAGCTCAGGAATCCAACAAGTAAACTGCTGTCTATACTGGAGAAGCTATAGATACACAAAAATAAGCAAAAACACCTATATTGTGGCCTGGTAAGGTGATTGTGATTATTTAACAATTGTGGAAGGTAGAACACTTTTTATAGAGAATTCATGTATTTTTAGACATGTTTTGCTTACAGCTCAGCAAATAAAAGGGAAACTTAAAAAGGAATCATAGAAACTTGACTCAATACAAGATAGTCTACATACATAAAATCTGGTTTAATATCAGTTTCTTTGCAGTAAATTAGCTAGCAAAGCAATTTTGTACAGCAACAAGATCCAACAAGTATAGTTCTTTTTAGTTCAAGCCTACCTCATAGTGCAAGCTGTCTGATTGTGAACAACATATTTTGGACTTGCCAAATACATAGGGGAGTTTGCAGACTGCCCATTCCTTACCATTGGTTTACTTTACTGCCACTCTTATTTGCCTGCTTTCTATTGGATGTCTTTCCTTAGTTTAGCCTGTCCATACTGTGTTCCTCCCTCCCCGAAGTATAGCCTCTTCGTCTTCTATTTGACTGACTGGCTTCTTTGCTTTCTTCGCCCGCTTTTAGGGAAATACTTTTTTTCTTTCTGTTCAAGCATTTCAGGAGAGTGCAGTGTTTCCAGCTCTAATCCTCATTTTCTTTTCTCCCACTAACGTTACTCTCTCTTGCTCATCTACCAATTTCCCCCACCTACACTCATGATGCTCTCTCTGACCTGTTTTTCGTCTCCCCCCTCTTCTCTACATTGCTCTCTTATGCCTGTGTTCTCTCTCTTGTGTGTCCCAGGCCCACCAAGTTGCTTAACCCCGAGTGTTGCTTCATTAGCATGACCGGAGCAAACTTCTCATCTGTTAATTTTATTTTTTAAGGGCTAACTCTATATTTTTTTAAGTATCACATTCTATTCTATTCTATTTGTCTTTTAAAGTGCTTGGCTACCAGAAGGACTCCCAATGCTGGAACAGTCATCATATGGACGCGATAATCAGAAGTTAGTTACCATAGAGCCATTTTTTCAATGACTTGAAAAACAAAAGCTTGCATGATAACTGGTGACGGTCAACAGGGAGAGAGGGAGAGAGTTCCACAGTCAGGGAGCCAGGTGGGAAAAGAGGCGGCCATCCCAACGGGATTTACTGCATTTGGGGACCTGTAGCAGAAGGGCTGAGGAAGATCTCAAAGACCTTCCATGGGTGTATGGAGTAACAAGAGGTCTCAAAAGGGTGGGGCATTTCTTGTGAAGAGGCATTTGCAGAATGCATAAGACTTTGAACTGAGCTCGCTGCTGGACCGGTGGCCAATGGAGGCTCCTCAGGGTCACTTTTGCAGATTGATGTCGGGAAAGATTCCTCCGGAGCCGAGCAGCAGCGTTCTGGGTTATCTGGAGCCCTTTTGTTATATACTGATGAAAGCCCAGATAAAGGACGTTGCCATAATCAAAGCAGTAGATGTTGAGAGCCTGAACAATTAGTCTCTTAGCTACAAAAGGAAGGACATTTTAAACCTTTCTTATTAGTTTCAAAACTCCAAAGCAGTTGGCTGCAAGTATTTGGTTTTCTGCTCCATCGTAAAACTGGAGTCTAGCCACATTCCAAAGCTCTTTATCACTATTTGTGGACTGGGCAGCCAGTCTAAGCATTCAGGCACAGGTGAGGGGATTCTTTGATAAAGTTGTTAACCAGAAACATGACCTCAGTCTTGTCTTCATTAGACTTCAGGTTGCATTTGGCCATCCATCTAGCCACTCCCTGAAGGCACTGGACCAGACTGAGGTGAGTAGAACTGGGAATCAGGGGAGATAGAGATCACCATCTGGGTGTCATCGGCATAGGAAACCAACAACAACCCAAATGAGGGGCCGTTTTCAGCAAGGGGATACCTATAGAGATTAGCACCTGTAAGGTTCTGTCCTTCAAGAAGGAGGAAAACCAGTTTAAGACACGGCTAACAACATCTTCTCTGGGTATCCTATGGATAACTATTGCATGGTCTACCACGTCGAAGGTGGTGCTAAGGTCTAATAAAATGATGGCTGCGGAACCTCCTTTGTCCAACAGGCATTTATGTTCCTTGACCCCAGCCAGCGGAGTTGTTTCTGTACTGTTCTGATGTCTGAATCTCATTTGAGTGGGATGGAAGATTTAAGTGGACTCAAGGTGGTCAGAAAGCTGTTTGTTTACATGTTTGTTCAGGTGCTCTGAGGGACCAGGTGACATCGAGATTGTCCTAAAATTGCAAGGCCAAGGAGGATCAAGTCCAGGTTTTTTAAAGAGAGGCATAACCACTGCATGCTTCCTTTGAGGGGGAACCTACCCCTTGGAAAGGGAAGAGCTCAGTACCTCCAATAGCGAAGGGACAATGCTTTACGACCGATGACACAAGATATGTATCAAGCAGGGAGCCTGATTTTAATGCCTTTAAAAGCCCAGTGAGAAGGCTTTCCATAAGTCTATGGAATGTCTTAGGAGTCCCTTCAAATTGCACCAGAGGAAGCTCACTGCCTAAAGGTTCCTCAGTCATAGAGACAGCAGGAAAAGAGGAGTAGATGGAAAGAATATTTTCATGAAAAAATAAGCCAGATCATTACTGCATTAAACCGATTGTTATTAGGCAGATCCAACAGATTTGGGTTCCGCAATGTTCTTAAGAATCTGAAAGATCTCATTTGGAGAATTAGCTGATCCCTCAATGTTGGATGCAAAATAAGCGGATTGAGAGGCTTTTATTTCCACATAGTAGCTCCTGATTGCCTTTCTATAATTAGCCTTACTGATATTATCATAAGACTTTCCCGTAAGTCTTTTCAGACGCTAACAGTCTTTTATTTAGGGCAAGTAGACTGTCATTAAACCAGAGGGATTTTTGACCCTGTTGAATGGTCTTACACCATCTTACAGGTAAAACCAGGTCCATTGTATTGGCAATCATATCACTGAATCTGGAAGTGGAGGAAGTGAATCTCTCTGTCTTGTTGGGTCTGATAGCCTGAATAGTGGCCAACCAGTCGTCTACATTAAACTTGGACCAACGATGCTCCAAGCGTTTGACGGTGGGGGGGACAGAAGAAGGAGAAGGCACAGATAGAAACATTGGAAGTATGAAGGGGTCTTACCAAGTAAGAGGAGTGGGGCTTTGCACCTGAAGGTCAGGGATGTTCCTAAACACTAAATAAATAGTGTGGCCTTCTGCCGATTGCAGTAGTTGCAGAGTTGCAAGGTTTAGGGACATTTTTTTAGCAGTCACATTATCAATATCATCAATGTGAAGGTTAAAATCACCTAGCAGCATGAAATTGGCCCAGTTAACCGCAAGATCTGCAACCAGATACCGAAGACCCTTCAAAAACTGGGCAGATGGACAGGGCGGTCTATACATTAAAATACCAGCAAAAGTAAAAGTATTAGTGAAAGAGTAAAAAGGAAGCTTTCGCAATTTGCAGTTGAGAGAGGAGAAAACGTGCCCAGGCCGGTCTATCATGGCGGTAGAGTAGCTAGGAGAGTGCTTGAACCACGTCGGGAGCAGAGCTATCTTGCAGCCATGTCTCAGTAAGAAGGAAAGGCCAGGGAGCGACAGTCACCATATATAAGCGCTGAGCTGTGATATTGGGAATCACACGTGGCAAATTTGAAATATGCATGGACTGAAAGCACTACTATTCTAATTTACTAATCCTGTTGTATCAGTAAATAAAAGAATCCTGTGCCTTTTTGTAGGCACGTTAAGATGTGTTGAAAACATGCACATGCCGACAAAATGATGCTATGGCCATGTCGTCACATTTGTTTTGGCATTCTGCACAGCAGCTGTAATGATGTAAAGCAGAGCTACAATATATAGGCCTGTTGGGCGAGACCTTTTAGCTTTGCCAAATTTGTGGGCATTTTTCCCAGCAGCTGTACTGCATGACTAACAACTCTACCTATTATGGGCAAGACCTGTTGGCTTTATAAGTGTTTTTTAAAACACTGTAACAAGACAATACTGCAGATGCCCAGAGACTAATTTCTTCATTGACCTAGGCTAACTTCAGGAAGCAGAGCGATGTGATGTTATTTTGCGCTACTTGGTGCATGACAGATCTTTCAGTGAGTGATTTATCTTTTTAATAAGCTCTCTGCCAAGAAGCCTTCTGACGCTGTTCATTCTGTGTGTCATGAGCACCAGATACATTAGGGCAAGACATTTTTTGATCTTGCCTACGACAACGCATGAGTTGTCTGTTGCAGGAGTTGTTGTTATCTTACAGTGGGCTCACAGCTCGCCAACTGCTTGACATTGGTTGGGTTGGTTTGATTTGAATTTTTCTAAAGTACGCGAATGCCCTCAGGCATCTTGGAGCTGACGGATGACTGACATAATATCGAGGGACATAATATCGACTATCAAAAATATCGGCGACAAAATATCGACAGACAGAATATCGACTTTGTATCTACAAACAGGTAAGTACAAAAATATCGAGTAAAAAAATATTGTTTACAAAAATATAGTTTATAAAAATATCGACTTTATTAAAAACAATGTTAAATTAAATTAATATTAAAAATGAATTTCTAAAATATAATTAAAAATACTTAAATTACCTTATAATAATTAAATAATTCATGAAAGTTATAAAAAAAAATTTTTACAATCATATTTGTTAAAACATATATATTTAGTAACATAATATAATTAAATAATATCCAATATTATTACCGTAGGATAGCGGTAGTGTAAAAATTACTATTCCTACTCCAGAGAGTGCAACAGTAGGGAAAGCGTTGGATAGCGTAGGGGTAAAAATTACTATTCCCACTCCAGTGGGTGCAACAGTAGGGAAAGTGTTGGATAGCGTAGGGGTTAAAATTATTATTCCCACTCCAGTGGGTGCAACAGTAGGGAAAGCTTTGGATAGCGTAGGGGTAAAAATGAGTATTCCCACTCCAAAGAGTGCAACAGTGGGGAAAGCGTTGGATAGCGTAGAGGTAAAAATTACTATTCCCACTCCAGTGGGTGCAACAGTAGGGAAAGAGTTGGATAGCGTAGGGGTAAAAATTACTCTTCCCACTCCAGTGGGTGCAACAGTAGGGAAAGCGTTGGATAGCGTAGGGGTAAAATTTACTATTCCCACTCCAGTGAGTGCAACAGTAGGGAAAGCGTTGGATAGCGTATGGGTAAAAATTAATATTCCCACTCCAGTGGGTGCAACAGTAGGGAAAGCGTTGGATAGCGTAGGGGTAAAAATTACTATTGAAACTCCAAAGAGTGCAACAGTAGGGAAAGCGTTGGATAGCGTAGGGGTAAAAATTACTATTCCCACTCCAAAGAGTGCAACAGTAGGGAAAGCATTGGATAGCGTAGGGGTAAAAACTTACTATTCCCACTCCAGTGGGTGCAAACGTAGGGAAAGCTTTGGATAGCGTAGGGGTAAAAATTACTATTCCCACTCCAAAGAGTGCAACAGAATGGGAAAGCGTTGGATAGCGTAGGGGTAACAATTACTATTCTCACTCCAAAGAGTGCAACAGTAGGGAAAGCGTTGGATAGCGTAGGGGTTAAAATTCCTTTTCCCACTCCAAAGAGTGCAACAGTAGGGAAAGCGTTGGATAGCGTAGGGGTAAAAATTACTATTCCCACTCCAGTGGGTGCAACAGTAGGGAAAGCAATGGATAGCGTAGGGTTAAAATTACTATTCCCACTCCAAGGAGTGCAACAGTGGGGAAAGAGTTGGATAGCTTAGGGGTAAAAATTACTATTACCACTCCTAAGAGTGCAACAGTAGGGAAAGCGTTGAATAGCGTAGGGGTTACAGTTACTATTCCCACTCCAGTGAGTGCAACAGTAGGGAAAGCGTTGGATAGCGCAGGGGTAAAAATTACTATTCCCACTCCAGTGGGTGCAACAGTAGGGAAAGAGTTGGATAGTGTAGGGGTAAAAATTACTATTCCCACTCCAGTGAGTGCAACAGTAGGGAAAGCGTTGGATAGCGTAGGGGTAAAATTACTATTCCCACTCCAGTGGGTGCAACAGTAGGGAAAGCGTTGGATAGCGTAGGGATAAAAATTACTATTCCCACTCCAGAGAGTGCAACAGTAGGGAAAGCATTGGATAGCGTAGGGGTAAAAATTACTATTCCCACTCCAGTGAGTGCAACAGTAGAGAAAGCTTTGGATAGCGTATGGGTAAAAATTACTATTCCCACTCCAGTGGGTGCAACAGTAGGGAAAGCGTTGGATAGCGTAAGGGTAAAAATTACTATTCCTACTCCAAAGAGTGCAACAGTAGGGAAAGTGTTGGATAGCGTAGGGGTAAAAATTTCTATTCCCACTCCAAAGAGTGCAACAGTAGGGAAAGCATTAGATAGCGTAGGGGTAAAAACTTACTATTCCAACTCCAGTGGGTGCAACCGTAGGGAAAGCGTTGGATAGCGTAGGGGTAAAAATTACTATTCCCAGTCCAAAGAGTGCAACAGTAGGGAAAGCGTTGGATAGCGTAGGGGTAAAAATTACTATTCCCACTCCAAAGAGTGCAACAGTAGGGAAAGCGTTGGATAGCGTAGGGGTTAAAATTACTATTCCCACTCCAAAGAGTGCAACAGTAGGGAAAGCGTTGGATAGTGTAGGGGTAAAAATTACTATTCCCACTCCAGTGGGTGCAACAGTAGGGAAAGCGTTGGATAGCGTAGGGTTAAAATTACTATTCCCACTCCAAAGAGTGCAACAGTCGGGAAAGAGTTGGATAGCGTAGGGGTAAAAATTACCATTCCCACTCCAAAGAGTGAAACAGTAGGGAAAGCGTTGGATAGCTTAGGCATAAAAATTACTATTCCCACTCCAAAGAGTGCAACTGTAGGGAAAGCGTTGGATAACGTAGGGGTAAAAATTACTATTCCCACTCCAAAGAGTGAAACAGTAGGGAAAGCGTTGGATAGCTTAGGCATAAAAATTACTATTCTCACTCCAAAGAGTGCAACAGTAGGGAAAGCGCTGGATAGCGTAGGTGTTAAATTTACTATTCCCACTCCAAAGAGTGCAACTGTAGGGATAGCGTTGGATAGCGTAGGGGTAAAAAACTTACTATTCCCACTCCAGTGGGTGCAACAGTAGGGAAAGCGTTGGATAGTGTAGGGTTAAAATTACTATTCCCACTCCAAAGAGTGCAACAGTAGGGAAAGAGTTGGATAGCATAGGGGTAAAAATTATTATTCCCACTCAAAAGAGTGCAACAGTAGGGAAAGCGTTGAATAGCGTAGGGATTAAAATTACTATTCCCACTCCAGTGAGTGTAACAGTAGGGAAAGCGTTGGATAGCGCAGGGGTAAAAATTACTATTCCCACTCCAGTGGGTGCAACAGTAGGGAAAGCGTTGGATAGCGTAGGGGTAAAAATTACTATTCCCACTCCAGTGAGTGCAACAGTAGGGGAAGCGTTGGATAGCATAGGGGTAAAAATTACTATTCCTACTCCCGTGGGTGCAACAGTAGGGAAAGCATTGGATAGCGTAGGGGTAAAAATAACTATTCCCACTCCAGAGAGTGCAACAGAAGGGAAAGCATTGGATAGCATAGGGGTAAAAATTACTATTCCCACTCCAGTGAGTGCAACAGTAGAGAAAGCTTTGGATAGCGTATGAGTAAAAATTACTATTCCCACTCCAGTGGGTGCAACAGTAGGGAAAGCGTTGGATAGCATAGGGGTAAAAATTACTATTCCTACTCGAAAGAGTGCAACAGTAGGGAAAGCGTTGGAGAGCGTAGGGGTAAAAATTACTATTCCCACTCCAAAGAGTGCAACAGTAGGGAAAGCTTTGGATAGCGCAGCGGTAAAAATTACTATTCCCACTTCAGTGGGTGCAACAGTAGGGAAAGCGTTGGATAGCGTAGGGGTAAAAATTACTATTCCCACTCCAGTGAGTGCAACAGTAGGGAAAGCGTTGGATAGCGTAGGGGTAAAAACTTACTATTCCAACTCCAGTGGGTGCAACCGTAGGGAAAGCGTTGGATAGCGTAGGGGTAAACATTACTATTCACACTCCAAAGAGTGCAACAGTAGGGAAAGCGTTGAATAGCGTAGGGGTAAAAATTGCTATTCCCACTCCAAAGAGTGCAACAGTAGGGAAAGAGTTGGATAGCGTAGGGGTAAAAATTACTATTCCCACTCCAAAGAGTGCAACAGTAGGGAAAGCGTTGGATAGCGTAGGGGAAAAAATTACTATTCCCACTCCAAAGAGTGCAACTGTAGGGAAAGCGTTGGATAGCGTAGGGGTTAAAATTACTATTCCCACTCCAAAGAGTGCAACAGTAGGGAAAGCGTTGGATAGAGCGGGGGTAAAAATTACTATTCCCACTGCAGTGGGTGCAACACTAGGGAAAGCGTTGGATAGCGTAGGGGTAAAAATTACTATTCCCACTCCAGTGAGTGCAACAGTAGGGGAAGCGTTGGATAGCGTAGGGCTAAAAATTACTATTCCCACTCCAGTGGGTGCAACAGTAGGGAAAGCGTTGGATAGCGTAGGGGTAAAAATTACTATTCCCACTCCAAAGAGTGCAACAGTAGGGAAAGCCTTGGCTAGCGTAGAGGTAAAAATTACTATTCTCACGCCAAAGAGTGCAACAGTAGGGAAAGCATTGGATAGCGTAGGGGTAAAAACTACTATTCTCACGCCAAAGAGTGCAACAGTAGGGAAAGCATTGGATAGCGTAGGGGTAAAAACTTACTATTTCCACTCCAGTGGGTGCAATAGTAGAGAAAGTGTTGGATAGAGTAGGGGTAAAAATTACTATTCTCACGCCAAAGAGTGCAACAGTAGGGAAAGCATTGGATAGCGTAGGGGTAAAAACTTACTATTTCCACTCCAGTGGGTGCAACAGTAGGGAAAGCGTTGGATAGCGTAGGGGTAAAAATTAGTATTCCCACTCCAAAGAGTGCAACAATGGGGAAAGCGTTGGATAGCGTAGTGGTAAAAATTACTATTCCCACTCTAGTGGGTGCAACAGTAGGGAAAGCGTTGGATAGCGTAGGGGTAAAAATTACTATTCCCACTCCAGAGAGTGAAACAGTAGGGAAAGCATTGGATAGCATAGGGGTAAAAATTACTATTCCCACTCCAGTGAGTGCAACAGTAGAGAAAGCTTTGGATAGCGTATGGGTAAAAATTACTATTCCCACTCCAGTGGGTGCAACAGTAGGGAAAGCGTTGGATAGCCTAGGGGTAAAAATTACTATTCCTACTCCAAAGAGTGCAACAGTAGGGAAAGCGTTGGATAGCGTAGGGGTAAAAATTGCTATTCCCACTCCAAAGAGTGCAACAGTAGGGAAAGCGTTGGATAGCGCAGCGGTAAAAATTACTATTCCCACTCCAGTGGGTGCAACAGTAAGGAAAGCGTTGGATAGCGTAGGGGTAAAAATTACTATTCCCACTCCAAAGAGTGCAACAGTAGGGAAAGCGTTGGATAGCGTAGGGGTAAAAATTGCTATTCCCATTCCAAAGAGTGCAACAGTAGGGAAAGCGTTGGATAGCGTAGGGGTTAAAATTACTATTCCCACTCCAAAGAGTGCAACAGTAGGGAAAGCGTTGGATAGTGTTGGGGTGAAAATTACTATTCCCACTCCAGTGGGTGCAACAGTAGGAAAAGCGTTGGATAGCGTAGGGTTAAAATTACTATTCCCACTCCAAAGAGTGCAACAGTAGGGAAAGAGTTGGATAGCGTAGGGGTAAAAATTACTATTCCCACTCCAGTGTGTGGAACAGTAGGGAAAGCGTTGGATAGCGTAAGGGTAAAAATTACTATTCCCACTCCAGTGAGTGCAACAGTAGGGAAAGCGTTGGATAGCGTAGGGGTAAAAATTACTATTCCCACTCCAGAGAGTGCAACAGTAGGGAAAGTAAATATTTCTTATATCATTTAAAAACAGTATACATTAATATCTATAAAAAATAAATTGAAAGTAATTACCAATTTAATATACTATAATAATTATTCAATTAAAATTACAAATTACAATTAGTTTTTACTATTAGTTACCTATTCAAATTAATTACAAATTAACAAATAATTAATTAACAATTATCAATTAATTAAGAATTAATTCAAATTAAAAACAATTAAATAAATTGAATTATTTAATTAATTATGAATAAATTACTTCCCACCCTATTCCCCTAGAAACTCACAACCCGCTACAGAAAATAAATTAGTAAAATTACCATAATTAGCAATTAATCAATTAAAATAAATTAATTGGCAATTACAATTTAATTAATTATCCATAAAAAGTTAATTTACAATTAATTCTAACAAAATACCAATAAATATGTGTACATATTTAATTAATTATAAATAAATTACTTCCCACCCAATTACCCTATAAACCCACAACCCGCTACAGAAAGTAAATTAGTAAAATTAATATAATTAGCAATTAATCAATTAATTAAAATTAATTGCCAATTAAAATTTAATTAATTACCAAATATAAATTAATTAACAATTAATTAAAAATGAATACCAATATATAAATTTACATATTTATTTAACTATAATTAAATTACTGCCCACCCTATTCCCCTATAAACCCACAACCCGCTACAGAATTAAATTACGCAAAAATTAAAAAAACAAGTCATCAATTAAAATTAATTATAACTTAAATACACACTTTTCACACATATAATAACATAACAAACACTATAAAAATTTCAATATTATAAAAAATTTGATAATTTTAATAACCTATATTATATACTTCGATATTTTACCTTTCTATATTTTTAACATTCGATATTACATTACTTACCTTCAAAACGATATTTTTGATGTCTATATTCTGTCCATTCGATATTTTGTCCAGCCTATATTTTGTACTCGATATTATGTCCATTCGAAATTTTGTAGTCGATATTATGTTTGTTTACCGCTGAGAACAGCCAGGTTTTAGCTGCTTTCAGAAGCAGAAAACTTTGGCTTGACTTTCAAGTCCCAAGGGAAGTTTGTTCCAGAGTTTGCAGGTAGTATTGACAAAATTCCAGCCACCCCAAGTAGCTTTCCAAATTCTGGGAATGATCGCTGAACTTGATGTGGAAGATAGTAGCAGTCTTTTTGGCAAGTACCAATTGAATTTACTTTTGAAATACTCTGGTCCGGTTCCTTGCAGAGCTTTGTAAGACATGCATAGTGCTTTGAAGGCAATTCTTTTCTTGACCGGAAGCCAATGGCGCTCCACTAAAGCATCCTTTAAGGACTAATATTTAATCATTTTATTGAGCAGGCAACAGGCTGCGTTCTGCAGCATCTGAAGCTTGCTTAGTTGTTTCTGTTTAATACCCAGATGTAGGGCATTACAATAATCTTACCTAGATAAGACTAAGAAGATTTTTGCAGGTCAGACGAAATAAAGTGTAATACCTTCATTAGCATTTTTATAATGAAAAAAACAAAGACTCCTATTTGTTAGCTTGTTTCACAAATGTCAACTTGGCATCAAATATGGCCTCTACATTATTTACTTTCGAAACTGACATGGGGGGTGACAGAGGGATGGAGGTCTCCAGGAGAGATTCAAAAAGTTCATGTCTTTCCCAAAAAGAAGAACTTAAGTTTTTGGGGAATTTAACTTTAGGCAGTTGCTTCCCATCTACTTTACAATGGCCTGCATACAGTTGTGGAACTGATGTGCAGCTTCTTCAGCATTGCTTGAGATCAACACTAATCTGGGTATTGTCCGCATGTGAAATCGTGGCAAAACCAAAAAAATGGATACGTTTGACCAAAGGGGCCACATACATATTAAATAACGTAGGACTGAGGAATGTCCCTTGAGGTACTCTGTAAGACAGAGTAAAAGATTTTGAATGTAACTCCCCAAGGGACACCCTTTGTTCATGATCTTCCAAGAATAAAGCCAGAAGATCAAAGGCAGATCCTGTAATCCCAATTTCTGTTAGCTGCTCCATAAGGACTGAATGGCTCACAGTATCAAAGGCTGCAAAAAGATCCAAAAGAACCACTGCAGCACTCCCATTGTTATTTATGATGGACCTTATTTCTTCTGAGAGTGCAACCATGGCAGTTTCAGTACTGTGGCCAGACCTGAAACCAAATTATGTTATTCTCCAAGGATTCTGACAGCATTTTATTGAGTGGTTTCTATAGTACCTTAGCAGGGAAAGGTAGAAGAGATAGCGGGGCATACTACCAAGGCAGGCGAAATGATATTATTGCCGCTTTTGCAGTCGTTTCCGGCCACAAAGTGGCGATAATTTCTTTGCCCCTTTTAGCAAGCTGTCGCTAAAATCAGTTAGCGACAGCTTTTAGTTGATAGCGAGCGGTTTGGGGCCCGCTTTGCATGTCAGCGATATTTATCGCTAGTGGACATGCAAAGTGGGTGTACACAACCTGTTAGTGACTGAAAGCAGCCGCTAACATCGCTATAGCCTATTATCAACGCAGGCGTAGCGATGGAAATATTCGCGCTAAGCACAAATATCTCCAAAACTTAACGCCTGCTCAGACCACTTCTTAGCCTGGGTATCCAATGGGAGGTAGATATTCAGGCTAAGACACTATTGGCGTTAATGCCTGAATATTGCTGGACTCCCCGCGATATTCACGCATTTCGCCGCTATCTCCAGATATTTTATTGCTTTAGAGATAAACGTTGCTAATAGTGTGTTATCTCTGCGATGAAATCCGGCGATGCGCAGCGATAAAAAAATATTGCTAAGCCCATTTAGCGATAAATATCGCTATTTGTTGATGATATGCCCCATAGGTCGGTAATTGCTCTCTATTGGAGGACAGAGGAGAGGCTTTTTCAGTAGGGGCAGGTTCAAGGCTTTTTTCCCTTTCACCAGGAAAATAGTCTTCTTTAATGATATTTTAAAAAAGCATTCGGGCAACCTAAGGTATCCTATGAGCCACATCATGCATCACCTTGGGAGGAACAGGATCTGAAGGGGCATGAGACTGTGTTTGCATGATAAGCTCTGCCACTTGATTGCAGGAGCGGCCCATGCAGGTAAGAGCAGTGGGGCGGGGTGAGGAGGGAGTATACAGATGACGAGGGAAAATAAAATGAAAATAAAGAAAACCACTTACCTTGAGCTCGCTGCATCACCGATTTGGCGACAGGAAAGTCTTTTTTACATTTTTTATTTTATTTTCCCTCGTCGTCATCTGTCAACTCTCCACCGCTCCTACCTGTAATGGCCACTACTGCTTGATTGACTGTGAGGGGGCATAGCTGCAGAGATCAACATTCTCTGGTCTTTGAATAGAATAGTCGGTCCTTTTTGCTTCCGAAGGTCTGAGGAGGTCAAATTCACTGTTAACTGCTTCTACTTTATCTTTAAAGTAGATTACACGTTTTTTCACAGAGTTCCTGACGGGGGGGAGCCAGTCAGAGTATTAGAGCTTATGTGTGTATGGACAGTTTTTAAGAGCTCTTTTAAGGAATTGGCAGCCTGCTCAATATGCTCTGTGTAGTATTAAGTGTTCTCCTTAGTAATGATTTTTCGTAATCATGGATTAAACTTCAGCATTTAATTTTTTTTCCACTTCCCTATACAGGGATCTACATTTTTTTTCTTACCTGATTCTTGTGTTGTTTCATCTCTGTTAAGTTATGAGAAAACCATGGTGTGGAGGGACTGTTTCTGTATATTTTAACTTTTTCTCTGGCCGGAGTTCGGTAACAGTGTCATGCAGCCACTTATAATGCAATGGCGCTGCTTTATTTGAATTGCCTGGGAACAATGGCCTTGACATTTCTAGGTGTTCTTCCAGGACTTAGTGAATGAGTTCATTCCAGGCGTGACACTTTCTTACCAACTTGGCTGAGTTTCCTATTGACTTAGGGTTTAATAGTTTTAATCTAAAACGAATTACATTATGACCCGACAAACTAATTTGAAGCACTATCCCCATTTTAAGCTTAGAAAAAAATCAAAATACACCATCTAGAATGTGGCCTGCCTGCCTCATGTATAGACGTCTTTACCAATTGGTTCATATTAAAACAATTAAATGTTTCTAATAGCGACGCTGTCTCATTATTCTTCACGTCCTCTAGCTGAAAGTTAACATTCCCTAAAACAGTTAAATTCCGGTAATGGATACTTCACTCCACAAGATTACTGAGTGCTCTTGCAAACTTTACCTTGGGGCCGGAAGGTCTATAAATCAAGACACTGTGGAATATATCCTAGACCAGTAATCTACTTTTAAATGAGAGAGCCTCACTCTCACCTAAGGTTGTCACTCTCATTTGCTTGCTTCCAATTCATTAGTTGTGTAGGCTTACCTTTCTCTTCTTGTGTTCATCCTGCCCTTGTAGCAGGGATGCCTTACATTTCCCATGAACTGCTAACTTTTTCAGATGCTACCTTTTTCTTTTTGTTTAAAAACTCTACAAAAATGCTTTTCCCCACGCCTGCAGCATTGCCTTCTCACCCATGTAGTTTCTCGCCACCAGTGGCAAAGTGCTTGTGCTCTCTCTTTGAAACATTGTAAATTGGCCCACAGCTAACTGGCACATTTTATTTACTTGTAACTCCCTAGTAGATGGTACTACATATAACTAGGGCCTCTAAAATTAAATGCTATTCGTGGGCTTGAAGGCCTCCTTGTACCACCCACTCAGGTCAACTTTTTAACTTCTCAGGCCTGGCACTGCAGCCTGTAGTGCAATTTTAAACTGCCATTTCGACCAGTCAAAATAAAAATGTTGCTTGCTGTACACTAAAATGTAAATGACACCAGGGGCCCAACTTTTGTACCTCACCTAGACAGTTTGGAGACTTGACAGGAGAAGAACTTACCTGAACCAGATGTGGAGGCAGGACAGGGACCCCCTGACACACACACATATGGCACCAGGTATAAATATTGGACTTCCAGAATCACTCAAAAGAACACTTCTGGACCTGTGGAAGTTACAGAAAAAGGGCTGACATGCTACCAGAGCACTGTACTGCTGCTTGAAAGGTGACCTTGCTGTCTGAGAAGTTAGACTGAATCTGCTTGCTTTTATCCAAGGCTACTTAGAGTGACTCCTAAGGTCCGTTGGTTGACCTCAGAGACACAACTAACTTCAGAGCCGCCGTGCACCCAACCAGCTGACCTGCTGCTATGGACCTGTCTGTACCTGCACACGGACCTGCCTGAACCCTGATGGCCTCTTCTTGGGTGAGTCCTGGATCCCTTAGATATGACTGCCCAGGTCCTGGACCCTTGGCTGGCATCAGAGTTTACTACTGCTGAAGTAACAGTGAAAATCCTTAAGTTTGCCAAGGTATGGTGTGAGAGCTTGGCACAAAAGCAGTCAGGCTTAACTTAGAGGCAATGTGTAAAGTATTTATGCAGCACACAAGCATTTATAAATGAAAACATACAAGAAAAGTCCCAAACTAATTTAGAAAAATAGAGTACATTTTAATAAATTATTTGACACCAAATTGACACAACTCCAATCATTAGAATCTGAGTTCTGAATTTTTTAAATTTAAAGTGAACTCTAGTGCCTAAAAGAAAAAAGCACCAATTGTAGACACTTGGGGCTATATTATCAAGAAAGGCCGATACATTATCGCTGCTTTTATCGGCAGGAAACTGCCGCTAAAGCGACGATAATGGGCTTGATAATATGGCCTTGTGAATTCCCATAGAAGTCCAGGTTCTGGTGTTAACCTTAGGGTTTATCTTGCCAAGTCAAATAGGCAGTGTAAAACTACTAACAAACTATACTGGCAGGCATGAGGCATGTGTTAAGGGGTACTTTAAGTGTTACAGTATCTAGTATAATTTTATCTACCAACCCTGAGTGTATGGTATACCAATTTACTATGGAAGTAATTTAAATATGCCAATCAGGTGTAACCCAATTTAACCATGTTTTAGGGAGGGAACACAAGCAGTTTACCATTGGCACTGGGCACTGGGCGCTCTCTCCCTGCAAGCTCCATATCGCAATCCCCCTCCCTCAAGACCGTGACAGGGAGCATGACCGCCTCCCGGGTCGCTGAGGCTTCACGCATCAGAAGAGGGCTCACAACTGGCAAGGACTCGCACACAGATCTTCAGGGATCGAGACGGTGCGGAGCCACCCGTCTCGCGGACGTGCTCGGGACCGGCATGCTAGAATTTGGGCATTGTGCAAGTTTGGAGCTGGCCCCGCCACCACCGCTAATGATCCGGAGCAACTGCACAAAAGGACCGTGGTAGAGGCAGAGGCAAACTCACGTTCAGGAGAGATAAGACGAACATCCGATCTCCTGGTGGTACAGCGGGACATGATAGTCAGGTGGGTCAATGCGCCCGTTGTGAATGCAGAAAGGACTGCAGGCAGTGAACATTCTACTTCGTTCATCTGCAGGCTGTGATTGTACACAGTGCTCATGCGTGATCCCTAATCTCAGGCTGGCCCTATACTTGCTATGATTTAGAATCACAATCTACGACTTGCACGGCTCTCACTTTGTGCACACAAGCCATGCGGTATACTACAATCACCGGGGCACATTAAGAGGAGCACACCGAGGTCTACATGACTTTGTTGGAATTGTTGACTTGCCACAGTCCGGTTTGCAAATGCTGGGAACCCATTTTGGGATTGCATTCACGTAGGTTGGGTGAATATTACCAGCTGCCTCGACTCACTTCTCAAAATGGAAGCAATAGCTATACACAGGGAGAATGGACTAACCAGGCAACGATTTATTCAGAAAGAGACATAGGACTTTTCCAAGAACCTTTAACGGTACTTTTTCAACTACTCTATTTGTATTATAACTTGTATCTTTATTTATCACGGTGCACTAGCTTGGCTGGCATTATCCTTGGATCATATGCTAACAAAATGGCCGACCACTTAATCTACAAGGGCGAGGGGTCCTACGACGGCCATGGGTCACTCTTGTCCAGGGACTAACAACAACCCTTGGGGAACTTAGGCAAAACAACAGAAAGAGGACTAAAAAACATCAAAAGAACAAGAGAAAGGGAAACAAGACTACACCAGGCTATTCACTGTCCATAGTGATAGACATAGGACTGCATTATTCTCTATAATGGCTCTTTTTCAAAGGAGGCACCCATCTTTGAATGACTCCACTACATGTTTATTTACTTATTTACCTATTTAATTTGCTCCATGCTAGCGATGTTAACCTGTTTTATTATCTAATCTGCACCTGACTTTTATTCCTCCTTTGTTTACTCCACCGTCTTATCGTGCCCCTATTTTTAATCATCATAGTTATCGTTTCACCTATTTAATTTACTCCATATTACCGATGTTAACCTGTTATTGCGGTCCAATCTACCTCTGATTTAAATTTTCCTCATTTGTTTAATCTACCTCCCTATATTTTGCCACTATTAATATTAGCATGTTTAGCATGTTATTTTAATTATGTTATTTGCTCCATTTTTAGCGATGTAATCTGTTTTTCTCTCTAATTTGCACCTGATTTCTTTAACACCTCGCCTGCTGACACCACTTCCTGTTCCTGCCCCTATTTTTTCTCTCCCACCACCCCCCCCTTCCTCCCCCCAGTTTTTGGTTTCTAATTCCTTGCTTGCTTACCCTACTTCCTGATCCCGCTCTACCTTTACTCTCCCAGCTACCCCCCCACTCTTTGGATTTCCAATCCCCCTCTCCCCCTCTTCCCTCATCTCCTTAACTTAACTGTCTTCACTCTGTCCTCCTCCCTCGTTCTCCCAACATGCCTCCTCACAGCACCGTTCATCAATCCCTGGACCCTACTCTCGCCAAACATGGCCCAAACTCCTGGATCATTCTTTACCCCCCCCCCAGTCTCTCCAAACATGCTTGAAAAAACATCAAACATAAACTCCTTATCCGTAACCCGGAAACACTCATTGTTGACAACTACATCAGCCTCACCTCCCCCATTATCACCAACTACATATTGAACTCCTTACGCCCCTCCAAATGGAAGAGCATCTTCCTTCAACACCTCCCAATCTCTAAAATAACCAAAATACCATATGGATCCAAAATATCCACCACTCCCTCCCCAGCCTTTCATGGTGATGTTAATATCTCCATTCTCAAAACAGGTAACATCCTCCTAGAAGCCATGGCATCCCATCTTTCCATCTTTGAACTCCACTTCAGCACTATGTCCCTCCTCCTCGACCACTCGGCACCTAACACTCCACCTCCCCAAATGAATAGCACCCCTCACACCTCCCCCCTGTTTCACCTCCACTCTTAACCACCCAACTAACACCGTCGTACAACAATGGACTTCACTATCTCCCTCCTTGGACATCTCTACTGCTAATAACATCCCCCATCCCCAATCACATATCTCACATCCCCCTCTTATCTCCTCTCTCGCCTAACCCCATGAACTCCCTCTCTTTGGACTCCTCCTTGAGTAATGATGGCCTCCACTCCCAATCACCCACTTACCACTCCCCTCCCATGACCCCACCTCTCTTTGACCCCCAAATGACCTCCCCTGGCCCAAGCACTCACGTACTCCACCGCCCTCTCCCCTCAATCACCCGCTTCACTGGAAACACTAAGCCCCCCAAACAACCTAACCCCTCCACTGACACTTAACAGCTCCGTCACCCCTCACTCCTCACCTACCACCCAATCTCACCACCAACACAACCTGCCACCTTCCGCAACCATTCAAGTCCACCTCCTTTCCCCAGGCCATATTCCTATTTTCTCCTACGCCCCTGCTTTCCCTTACCGGACCCGTATGCCTCCGAACCAACACAACACCAAACTTGACTGATCTAATTTGACTACTGAACCCCTGAAAACTCCCAGCCCTATCGCCTCCCACTCTCCCTCAAAAATCCCTTACACCGCACACAACTGTTGGAGATCACTCCCTCTCCGCTGCGATACACACAGACCTCGCCGCACCTCTAACCATCTCTCCCCGTCTGACCATGCCGACCTATGCAACTCCTACCTTCCTAATGTACCAACCACAAACCCTCCACTCCCCCACACCCCCATCCTTGTTATTATAGGTACAAATAGAACCCCTTCCTCGCCCACTTCCCCCAGACCACCGCCCCAACTCATGTTGATCCCCTCATGCCCACCCTCCACATACAACCCCACACCACTGAACTGCATGCTCGTCAACTGCCGATCCGCTGTTTTACATGCCACGGAAATTTCGGAAACAATCCTGAGTGAATCCATTGATATCGCATTCCTCACAGAAACCTGGCTAAATGACCACTCGGCAAGCATACTCGACCGACTCTCACCTCCTGGTTACTCTATTCTTAGAAAAGACAGGCCAATCAGAGTGGGGGGTGGTCTCACCATTATCTTCAAAAGTGATTTTTTCTTGTCACTAACCCAGGCTACTCCTCCTGCGAATACCTGGAAGCGGAACTATCAACTCAAAACTCCCTCCCAATTCACCTACACAATATCTATCCCCCCCCCAGGTCCACCACAGCCCTTCATTGAGGTCTTATCTGAGCTCCTGACGAAATCTGCATTATCCAACTCAAAAAATATCTTTCTTGGGGATCTTAACCTCCATTGGAACAATACCAATGACCCGACTATCTCCCTCCTCACTACTCTCCTTGAGATCAGTGAACTCAAACAACTTTGCTTATCCCCAACACACTCCAAAGGTTCCATACTTGACGTCATTCTGTCTAATGAAGATCTGACATCCGTGACCAATGTCATCCCCATTGACTGGTCTGACCATCACCTTATACTGTTCACCTTAGATACCTTGGCCATCCTCCCCGCCGCTAAAGTTAACAGACCTAAGAAATTAACAAGGAACCTAAAAGGTATCCCCCCAGAGGCTCTCCAATCTTAACTCCAAGCTCAACTCCTTCTCATTCCCGACTCAGAAAATGCAAATGAGCTCACTGAACTCTTCAATAATACTGTCACTGGTATTTTTGACGAACTGGCCCCGCCTAAACTCAAAAACCAAAGAAACACCCCTTCAAACTCTTGGTTTAATACTGAGTTAAATAATAAAAGACGGGCACTCAGACTAGCGGAAAGAACCTGGAGACACCAGCCCTCTCCCTCCCATCTTGCTCAACTTAGATGTGCTAGATCCACGTACAAAAGCACATCTCCAAGCAAAAGGCATCCTTCTTCTGCACTCAACTAGATCGTGCCAAAAACAGACCCAGGAAACTCTTCAATATAATTCGTAATCAAACTTCCCCAGCACCTCCTAATATGATAGCCTCCTCAGCCAGATGCGACGAAATTGCCCATTTCTTCTCGGAAAAAATTGCCAAAATTGATCAGTCCTTCCTTCCCACACAACCACCCTCCAACCCACTCCCTTACGACCCCTCTCACCCTCCCACTTCTCTATACCCCCCAACCACTCCACTGGTCTCCCTCCTACCACTTAACCAGCTACCAACTCCCCTAACTCACAACTAAAGAACAATGCATCCTTGCTCAACTTCCACCCCGTCACAGAGCTAGACGTCCTCAAAATAATTGGCAATCTTAAATATTTCTCCCACACAAAAGACCCTGTACCCTCCAATCTTATCCCCACCCTTAAACACATCATCACCCCCCATTCTGTACAAAAATTATCAACACCTCTCTCTCCACAGGCTGTGTCCCCACCTCCCTTCAACTTGGACAAATCTCGCCCATAATTAAAAATCCTAATGCTGACCCAAATGACCTAAACAATCTCTGCCCTATCACCAACCTCCCCCTTCTCTCAAAGGTCCTTGAAAAATGTGTCCTACTACAACTTGACAAACACATCGAAAACTTCAACCTACTCGACCCCCTTCAGTCTGGCTTCAGGAAAGGCTGCAGCACCGAAACAGCAATGCTCAATGTCATTGACGACATCCATCAATCACTTGATAACGGCGAGACCTGCCTTCTTATCCTTCTTGATCTCTCCGCAGCGTTCGATACAGTCAGCCATTCAGCCTTACTCAATGTTCTTAGTACCCGTTTCGGCCTTAACGACACCGCCCTCAAATGGTTCACCTCTTACCTTCAACATCGAACTCAGCAAATAAAAATTCAAACTTGTCTCTCTAACCCCTCTCCTGTCTCCCTTAGAGTCCCCCAAGGTACTATTCTCTCCCCTTCCCTCTGTAACATCTTTATGGAACCCCAAACTCTCATTCTTAAACAAGCAGGCATCAACTACCACCTATACGCTGATGACACCCAAATCTATTACAACATTAAAACTCACGCTGACATCTTACACCTGAACAACTCCCTTCACAAGATTAAATCCTGGTTCCAGTCAAATCATCTCAAACTAAACCCAAATAAAACTGAAATCAAATCAATGGAATCCCCAAGGTCTACCTTGCTCCAATTAAAGCTGTGCTCAACCTTGCAGCCAGGCTCATCACAGACTGCAAACGCTTTGAGCATATCTCCTCAGTTCTCAAATCTCTTAAATGGCTCCCTATCAAAGGGAGATCAACTTACAAAACGGCCTGCATTACTTATAAAGCCCTCCACCAAATCACTCCTCACTACCTATCCAAGAAACTCCTCATCGCTGGTACCACTCGTCCTCTGTGAAGCATTAACGCCCTCCTCCTAATCCCACCTCTGCACAAAAAGAAAACCACACAATCTCGCTCCTTCTCTGGCTATGCTCATCCTATCTGGAATACCCTGCCGAAAAACCTGCGCTGTAACCCCTCTTACGCCAGCTCCAAAAAAGACCTCAAAACCCACCTCCTTAACTACTACTGGGGATCCTAACCTGTGCCCGACTCCTTATCTCTTTTCACTATACCATATTTATCTCCGCAATATATGGCCCTCTTCATGTACTCCACTCTACCTATATAACCTGTATTGTATTGCTCTAATTCCTGTTTCATTCCTCCTTGATTTTGTACTTTATGTTGTTTCCTTCTTTGTTATTATGCTTTTTATACCATGTTTGCCTTATACTATCCTGATCATGTAAAGCGCTCTGATAGCCAGGGTATATAAAACTTTTAAAATAAAAAAAATAAAAAAATAAAATTGCTTAGCCATGGTAACAAAAGGACAACAAAAACGAATTCAGAAAAATAGGACGTATGAAAGCAAAATATGTAAATGTAAATGTAAATGTAGTATACTTGTAAAGCGCACAGCTGCCCCAGCAACGGGGCGTCCCGGCGCTGTATAACTCTGGGGAACCCGTCCTGGCTTTCCCTGTGGGATGGTCCCTTGCTGGGAGTCCCCAAAGTGGAGCCAGGCATCCCCGGAATTGGTGGGGCCGTTGTGGAGATTAGGCAAGCTAATGCCCAGAGTTGCCGAGTGGAACCCCTGATTAGAGTAAGCACCGAAGCGAGAATTATCGAGTCCGCTGACCAAGGTCCACGACCCTGCCGCGTCGGGAATTGAACCCTGGTCCCGGGCTGACTTCTGCTCTCAGGCCTGCCGCCTCTAACCAGTGAGCCACACTACTCCACCACTGTGGGCATGACCCAGCAGAGAGGACCACGTCAAACTGTGATAATCTCTACCTGTTACATAGAAGTCCTGCTATTTTTGCCCATATCTTTTTGTCAAATGTCAAAAAGGATGGATTCCTAAGGCAAGTCAGTTTTCTTTAGGACAAGTCCAAGGTGGGGTATCCAATTGGTTCTCTAAACAATGCATCCCTGGCCTGGGCAGTTTATTTGGTCATGGCCAAAGACCCTTGCCTGCGCAATAATTCCATTTTTGGGAGAATCTCTACAAGATGTTTGAGAGACCAGATTGTGAATCTTCTGCCAAAATGCCTTGCATAAAATTTAGAGGCGGTTCCTCCTTTAAGGCAAAGGAGCTTTGCCCCACTACTGGAACTGTAAGCTGAATTAAAAAAAAATGATAATAACAATCGTTATTATCATTTTGTTTTCTCTATTCAGCTTTGAATACAAAAACAAATGAGTTTAAAAAATGATAATATCGATCGTTATTATCATTTTATTTTCTGTATTCAGCTTGCAGCTGAAGCCATGGCGGCCGGGTTGGGCTCCCCGCTTCACAGGGGGAGGAGTGGTGGCTGCACCTAAAGTGTGCATGATGGTTTTGGCAAGCCGCCTCGGGCGGCCAAAGCTTCATGCACACTCTGCATGCTTGGAGAACATGCACAGCATACCAGCAACTGTATGAGTGCCGAGCCAAAGCACTCAGACCAATCTCGTCACTGCTAAGGCAGCATTGTGATTGATCAGAGAATTCTGCAAGGCTGTGTGTTTCCTGCGGAAGGAGAACAGAGGATAGAGGAAGAAGAAGAGTCGGCCGGCGGTAAGTGTTTTTTAAAATTTGTATTTCCCACCCCCTCCCTCCGACCCCCCTCCAAGCCCCACCACCTGTGTTTGGTAGCAGCCGCTACTGGTAAAATGACCAATAGAAATTCCAACATAATATCCTATTGTGCTCAGTTTCCTGAGATGACTGTTAAAACTACTTGGGTGGAACACATCACAATGACCTTATTTCGAAGAGGGTTAAGGGAGGAGTTAAAGGATGAAGTGGCAGGATTTCTGCAGGCCTCTCCATTTTCTGAACTCCTAGATCAAATTCTCCTGATATAACACAGACTTAAGGAGGGGAGAATGGGAAGGTGGATATATCAGAGGTTCTCTTCTTCTACTTCTCCTTGAGTCTTACAATGGACTGAGTCTCCAACTTTGTCTACTGATCCTTCACCAGATGAACCAATGTAGGTTGGGTCCTCTAGAGGCCCATTGTCCCTCATTGAAAATAATTGATAATATATAGGCTGTGTCTCAATTGCGCAAGCCCAAGTTATCTGCTGCAAGACTGTCCTGTATGACCTTTTAGACATCAAGCAAACACCAGATCTAATCCTTTATAAGGGATAAAGGGGTGGAAGATTCTGCTTCCCGTGGGGTTTTCAGTTCCTCCCATGGGTCGCCTTCAGACTTGTTCAAGTCAAATTTAATTCTGCAAATCCATCCTATCAAGTTCATCGCTGTCCAGCTCTGTTAGATTTGGATGCCTCTGGAATATATTTGGGTGAAACTACAAATTCCTGTCATGATGCAGTTTTCACCAGATCATGTACAAACCATCAATAGGTCTCCATCTACAGGATAAATCAAAGCTTGTGACCTCTATAACTGTTTGTCTCTTAGTGTCGCTAGGTGATCATAAGGAGATGATTGCCTTTGATCTGATCATATCACCGAATTATGCCATTGTGCCTGGGATACCTTGACTGGAGTGACACAATCCATACATCAGCAGGTAATCTAAGATTGTGTCTCTTTCCTTTCAGTTCTTTCAGTTCTGTAGCAACAATTATTGTTCTGACAGAAGCTATTGGGCTTTAGTTCTGCAAGTACTTTCTGAAGATCAGTCCCACTAAACTATTGTACAAACCTTGTCCACCCTCGGATATACCAAGAATTCTGTGATGTTTTCAAAAGCCTACCTTTGTGTCACTTCCTCCTCCTAGGGACATGGACTTTCTTCTAGTAGGGCCACACCATCCAACTCCAGAGCCAGAATCTCATACATAAATCTTTGTAAACATCATATTTTCCTGTCTTTGCCTAATGGAGCTCCTCTTTTCTTCCCTCAAAAAAGTAAAGCAGCTAAGAGCTCCTAGTGACTATTCTGGGTTTAATGAGGTCACCATAAAGGACTGTTACACACTTCCTCTAATCAGTGACATTCCTGAGTCGGTCCATGGTGTCAAATATTTCACCAAATTAGATCTCCGTGGGGCTTACTAACTGCTCCTGTTAAAGTGGAATATGGCCTTTTGGACACCCGTTGAACATTATGGGGCATTGTTACAATGGAAACCATACTGTAAACACTTCTTTAAGCTCAATGTGAGGCCTGCTTAATCTTTCTTTTATCCTGAGTGCAGGATGGCAATGGAATGCTGCAGTCAATCATCTGTGCTCCCTGGTGTGGCATTGTAACCTAAGGGACTGCTGGTGGCTATTCACAGCCGGCTGTGGACCCTGTATGATTGGTGAGGCCTAGCAGTGTTGGATTTGTGGCTGGCTGCCCCAACTGGACTTTTGTGGCTGCAGAGCTCCAGATGAGGTTGGAGGGCATACTAGGATCTGCTGTGGAGCCGGCAATGGGCATCTGCTGGTTCCTGCACCTCGGGGGCAAAGTTGAAATTATGTTGGAATAAGTGGACCCAGACAAAAGAAGGAGGTTAAAAGGCCGCAAATAAGGGAGTGCGGTATCCCCAACCTGCACAGCTGTCCTTAATAGATCCTAGAGGCACATTGGCCGCCTGAGTATTTTACTGATCCCATTTTGCCGTGATGGGTCACTGCTGTGCACAATTAGGAGGCCTCTTGCCCCTGGGGTGCTTTAGTGACATTGTGGGACTCTACGGCCACCGATTGCGCAGGTGCCAAATACTTGTTTGTTCTGGCCATATCTTTGTGCACCTGGTCCTGCTCAGTGCCTCAAGACTGCAATATTCCCTCCTCTTTTGGGGGTTTACTTCATGGTGGGCCTCTTGCATGATATCTATCCCTGACTACCTGCCTGGCCCTTCTTGAGGTTGTCCTAGGTCTGTGGAGGTGCCCCAGCTACAGTGGATACACCGCGCAACTTGACTATCCTGGAACTGTAGCCCTACCTGGGGCAAAAATGTATGTTTGTGTATTTAGTCTTAGCCCTTTACCAGTGGCAACTGGGCTGATTTTGACCACAGTTGCCAAATTGTCGTCCTTTGCTACTTGAAATTTCAATTATTGTGAGGAGTCCCAATCAAATAACACTCCTTTTGCAGCCTAGAGAGCTGGGTATGAATGCACTGATGCTCTGGACTCTGGGGTTTCCTGTCGAGGCTGTAGAGACATTCTTCAATGAATATGGAGTTAGTTCCAGGTAAATACCATGCCCCCAAGTTTTCTTCTTTTGTGAAGCGACCTGTTCTGGATGATTTCAAGCCCAAGGCCACTAAGCATCCCCTCTCAAGGGCATGATGGAGTCACCGTCATCAGCACTCACAGTAGCCAACCCCTTTGGCAAGTGGCGTATACATTTGAAAAATATACAGGGAAATTGTATATGATTTTGCAAGTGATCCCAGACACTAAATGTACCCTAGCAACAAAGATTGACTTAGTCAATTTGCTTAGGGGGATCATAGAAGCTCACAGCGTATGTGGACAGTAAGGAATCTGTGCTGACCTCCATGACCCAACATTGAAGGAGGTGCAAACACAATTAAAACCCTTAAATCCAAGTTAAGAGATCTCAAGTTTATTGCTGAAGACTGCAGAAGACATTCTCAGTCCTTAGTCCTTGCCAGTAAAATTCCCAAATTCTTTTCAATGTAGCCGGCCAACTGGGTTCTAGGTCAGTCTTCTCTTCCAGGAATAGCACCTTGTTTCATTGTTGCTCATCTTCTCAATTACAAAGATTGTGAACTCCTCCTGCAGCTTTCTCGCATTTTTGGGTAAATGCAACCACATTTACGTGTATCCTTATTACACCACTTAGTTACAAAGTAGGTGCAGCTCTTACGTGCAGTTAAACAACAATTGCGCCTTATTGGCTTGATGTATGCTCTATTGTTGTTCCCTGTGAGATTCAGGGTGATTGAGGGGGACAAGACACACATTTTTCAGTTGCTGGGTGAAACATGGTCCTGGATGAACTTGAAAGGCTGATGGTCCCCCTGGAGAATGAGGCACAGGATCAGGCTGGGAATGGATACTCTTGGGGGTGGAAGATAGGCAGGAGAAAGTGAGGCCACTCCACAGACCTGCTGCCGTCCAATAAGAATGCAAGGTTATGCCACACATCCTGCAACAGAGCAAAACAAGTATTTGTCAATCCATGAGATGATGATGGATCAGGAGCCCTGGATTCCATCGACTCTGAAATTTAACTGTTGAGGAGTTCTGCCTTAACTCCAGCAGTTGCTTGTAAGGAGCTCTGTATGTTGTGTTATGTTAAAATGCTAAACAAAATGTATAAAAAAGGTACTTTAGCTTTTGAAGTTGAGAAAACTAGCTATGCGATATTATTAACTAATAGCCATGGGTTGCTAGAATTGGCTTCAGGCCTGGAGTCATATTCTATGCATTGCTAAGAGTCTCTGTGGGTGGCTGATTATGTACATGAATGTAAAAAATATTTGGCAGCAAATGTAACAAAATTATTTGTGACCCTATTCCTGCTCATAAATGAATTGATGTATGTTTCTGTTTCCCTTTGAACCTTTTTTCAACACATTAATTTAATTATATACTTTTTTGAAGGTTAAAAACACATCTTTCTGTTTTTTTTAGTATAATAAGCACAACATGTCCAGTTGGAAACCATTTCTTCAAAATGGATCTGTGCCATATGGTATCTGTTCTGCAGTTGACAAGGATATCATTGAAAAAACAAATTTTACAAACCCAGGCAAGTAACAGAAAAATATGTAATCAATGTGAGCCTAAGGATTGACACTGCAATGGTTTGTATACCACTGTTATTCCAGTGTCCCGACTCTCTTGCTGTACAGTATTTAGAATATACTATCTGTATTGGAGAAAACCTCTGCAAACGATTTGCTTATTTCTCAATGCATTTTGAATTCTGGGCATCGAGATTAGTTTGTTTATGTCTATGCCCACACCAATGTGTGTGCTCTATTACCCATTCTGTCTTCATAAAGGAAGCTGGAGATATTTGCACTGTGCTCCCATTTTCCAAATTCCAAAAATGAATGAACTCAGTGGGAGCTCCTCCAGCAGTTATCCCATTTAAGGGTATACCACTTCCAAGATGAGAGGCATTATAGAATATGTACCTTTGTAGTGTAGTTCCTATATTCCCAATAGGCTCTGCGCAATGGAATAACACAAACGATAGTTTAGACGTAGGACTGAGGTCGCATTGGGTCTCTATTGAATATGTTAGACTTAATTATGAATGCCAGCTAGCTCAGAGGTCACTAGAAACTTTCTCGAGTACACAAGAAGGGATTAGTTTCTGACAACCGCATAAACATGACAACTTTGCTCCCTCCAGAATAAGGAGTATACCTCCAGAGTTGCGGAAACAATAGATAGCTATTTTACTTCAGTCAATCGTGCATGCTTAGTTTCACCAGAAGTGCAGAGAAACAGAGAGACAGGCGTTTTCAATAAAAGAGGTTATTTATTGAAAAATCTTCTTTCTCATGCAAGAGAAGTGAATTGCTACAATCGCAATACTTTTTGTAAAGTAAAGTGCGTACAGTAAAAAGAGTATTACAAAGTATTACTGTAAAAGCATGGTATGGTTTGTAAGCCATACGGTGTTTAAAATGGTTAAAATACATACAATGATAAAATAATGACTAACAGTACTCAACTGGTGCTTCTAAGATACGCCTACCCCGGTGTACCTAACCTAAGCCTATTACATGTGAAGGAGTAAGTGAGATGTAGTTAGAGTTAAGATAGTTTTCTGCCAAGAATCTGAATCAAGAATTCTCTAAGGGTCTAATCAGCTCCGTACCATGGTTATAGAATGAAGGAGGTCTTGTATTTCTCTCTCAGGACTCGATCTCCCAGCAACCCGCAAGGGTGACAGGGAAACACTGGAGCTGGATTTCTCGGCAGGAGAAAAGACAGCGTCTCTCTCAGTGTGTCAGCGGGAGGGTAGGCTTCCTTCGGCACTTGCTACAGAAGGGCGTCGGGCAAGTAGATAGTCGATCTGCTCCAAACCACCGTGTGTTTTGCTAGGGCAGATGCTGGTATATTTATACCTGGAAGGTGTTGAGTTTGACGTAAGGGTGGACATAAGACGTCACTAAGAACTCGCAGTTCTTTCAGGACTCGGTGAGTACTAGGACAAATCAATACTGAAGCAGGGGGAATTCCCGGGCTCCTGGAGGCTTGGTTTGTTTAAGAACACGTTGTACTTTCTAGGAGTCTATGGGAGTAGCCTTGCCGTATTTGGACTGCATTGGCTATGACTTAATATGGGTTTGATTCTTATGCCTATATACGGATATGATTTGATATAACCACATGAGGGCAAAAATCGGGAATATTTAACTAGAGTCCTAGATTCATCTACAACACCTTCTGCATCCTGATTTCAGGATGGCTACTGTCAAATGCTACTCTCAATAGTTGGATGCCAACCACCCATTGCCTTATGCTTCCCCTTGCTCCATAGCCATCGCCTACCAATTACCAGAGCTATAAAATACTGCATACACTATTATGAAGGTATCTTTTATGTATGTTTACTACTTTGGTACATTTCCTAGAATTTTTTTTAGAGTTGCAGGATTCAGTTTTCTAAACCACTTAACATTAAGGCCTCAGTCAATGTGCCAACCCAAATCAGAAAACTAGTTATAGTGAAATCAATAAACTACCTACTGAACACAATTTGCTTAAGATGTGTTTTAGTTATTGCTTAGTCCCACAATCATTATTAAAGGACACTTAGTGTAACAACAAATCCACTCAAAGATCACTAAAAATGACACACACTGAAATTTCCACAGGTGTGGTGTTCTTTTAATGGAGCAATGAAATTCTGACCTGATCTCTTATCCCTTGTGGTGTGTGTACCAGCATGTCTCCTAGGCTGCGTCTCTTTTTGTGCAAGAACATTGGTTTTGGGAAGTGTGTGTTCCAGCTGTTCAGCATGCGCCAGTGCTTGTTGAACATATTGCTCACTTGGTTGGATGCACTGTTGAAGATTGTGATGCATATAGGTTGGTCTTCCTTCTCTTTCAGTGGAGGGATCAACACGTAATGCCTCCCTGCGGTTGCGTTTTTGCTTGTTTCATAGCTTTGCATACAATCTTTTGAGGATACTTCTGTACTTCCAGTTTTGAGGCCGGATTTTTTGACTTTTTTGTATAATCACTCATTTTTGTACAGTTGCGTGAGCCTCCATCTCAAGAATTGATCAACAGGGAGATTTTCCCTTAGGTGTCTAGGGTGGAATCTGTCAAAGGGGTGTAAACTGTTTTTTGCTGTGGGTTTGAAATGGATAGTTATTTAAGCACCCCTTCTCCTGGGAAGATGTTCAAGTCCAGAAAGACCAGCTAGGTTGTAGATACATTGTGTGTACATTTTAGGAAATCATTCTGTCTGTTTAACGAGAGCAGAAAACAGTTTGCTGTTTTTTCATCACCCTGCCAGATGACCAACATGTCGCTTATAGGCCTTTTTGAAAGTGTGATGTTAGTGATATATCGGTTTTGTGTATCTAGGAGCTTGTGTTTTTCAAGGTGATGTACATAAAGACCTGCTACACTGTGTGCGAAAGTGCTTCCCATGCTAGTCCCATGTTTCTGTAGGCACAGACTGTCTTGAAAACTAAAAAAATACATTCTCTGTCAGTGTCCTCTTGCAGCATTCTATAACTACGTTGAGCAGGGTTTGGCACTCCCAGTCTATTTCGAAAAATATGTCCTCTATAATGTTGAGAGTTTCAATGTGTGGGAGACCTATTTAAAGACTTTCGATGTCCAGCCCTCTTAGCAGTTGTTTGTCAGGTTTCAAAGGCATGTTTTGCAGAATTCTCAACACATCTTTGATGTCTTTCTGGTGTATACTATGTATCAGTGCTTTGTATGATTGCTCTAAGGAAAGCATTGGCAAACCAGGAAAGATGTTCGAGGATCACACCTATTCCAGAGACGATGGAGCATCCTGGAGGGGTCTCCGGGTTCTGGTGTATGTTGGGAATGGTGTAGAAATAGGAGGTCATTGGATTCTTGTAGATCAGAAAATCACTTTCCTAACGGGATTTCGAGCCATGAGCCAAAGCTTACTGCGTCATCTTCACTATGTGTATCCTAAGCAATTCAGTAGGGTCGCAGGTTGGGGGTTCATAATTCCTAGTGTCACTGAGTAGACAAAGGCATTCTGTCTGGTATGCTTCTGTGGTTTGGCTAACTATGCCTCACCTTTGTCGCTGCTTTTCTTCCCACATGTTTGTTGTCTGCTAGCTCTCTGATCACTAACATTTGTTCTTTTGTGGTGGTGTGAAAGATTTTGAGTGTTGCAGGGTTGATCTCTACTATATCTTTTGAATTAGCTTTTTCAAAAGCGAGGATCGTGACTGGCCTGTCGGTGATGGCGGGGTTGAAGTTAACCCTGGGCGGCAAAAAGCTTTGCAACACTATGCGGTTTGCTTGTTCCGCATGCTCACGTATGCTCGCAAGATGTTTTTGACGTTTGGCAATGCGGATTGTGTTTGGGGGGAAATATCGCGCAAACTTCACCATGCAGTCGCCAGGGGGAGCGGCCATCTTGTTTTCCTACTCTTTGCATGGTTCTGGGGCTTGTTTCTAATCATGCTTTAATCTTTCCAATCCTTTGTTTTTTACACAGTTTTTCTGATTTTTTTTATTTATTATCTATCCCTCTCTCTCCCTATGTGCATATTTAGCATTTTATTTCTACTTTTACTGTGTTTTAAAAAAAAATTCTACTGTTTTAAATTACTTTCATTTTTTATTCTCCTACTTCTTCTCCTGCCTTTAAGTTTTACTCCTACATTTTCTTTTCTGCCCTGCCCACCCAGAAACATGGCTAAGGGTACCACTATCTTCTCCACTAGCAAGGGGAAGGTGCCTGCTGCGAAGAAGAGCTACCTTCCTTGCGGCAGATGGCACCTGGAAGGGATGCAGCCCAAACCCTTTTTACATACACGGAGGTGGCTGCTCTTGTTTTTTTTATTCACCGCCATCTCCCCTTGACCTTGGCAGCAGGTGTCAGACCTGGCTCTGGTTACCCTACCCAGGAGGGTCACTGCTGGTGGGCGAGGGTGCACCGGGCAGTGGACTTGGTGAGTAGCTAATTATAGTAGTATTGAGTGTTCTGTGTTACTGTTATTGCGAAAACAATTTTTTTCCCAAATAGCAAGAATGCTGCTGCTTACATTGCAGGTTAGTTACGTTTAAAAATCTTCTGTGATTGTTATTTTTCTAGACACTAGACAGGTGCACAGTGCTACTAATCTTACTTGTTTGAAACTTTGCGCTCGCTTGGGCTGATTATGTAAGAGAGTTTAGAGAACTTAGTTAGGTAATGCTAGAGAGATTCTTGTCCTTTCATTCTTTTCTCCTCCTGGAACTATGATCTTGGTGTATTGATAGGTAGTTTAGTTACTTAGTATTAGTTGGTAATCCTCCGTCACGTGCTGCTGAGTGTGGACTCCAGTCCTTAGTAGAACTTTTTGTAGTTTGTTAGTGAGTGAGTTATCTAGCAACTAAGTCATCATCAGCAGAACATCAGCAGCAACCAACCAATAATTTGGTGTATGCAAATGTATGCATGCGTCCTCCATCTATGCATTTTTGAGGAGTAAAATAAATGGAAAAGCTGACTTAGTGACCAATGGGCCCGTCTGGAATAGGTGGGCTAGGTTAGGTGGTACTTAGGTTTAGGATTCTGGAATCAGAATGGAACACTGGATTAGTTATTAAATAATAACTAGACGGACCGTGAATCCCGCAATACTACTAGTCGATCAGATTAGATAGGACAATTTTATTGCAATTGTTTTTTCAAAAAATGTTTTTTTTTTAATGTTTTAAAAAATATTTTATTTGTTTTACACCAATCATCAATGATTGTCTCTTTTTTTATTATTGCTTACATGATCAGCACCCAGGTGCAAGAAGATGGGGTTGGAGTCGGCGAGAGCTAGAGAAGATGTCGCCTGGGGCCAGGACCTCTCCTCTACCGAGGGCTGTGCTGCTGGTCGTAGTAAGTGCTCTTGTTGTTAATATTACTAATTATATTTCCCTAACTTTTACTGCAACTTATTTTTTCCGAACTATTATTTCCGTTTCCTAATTCTATTTTTTACCAAATCTTCTTCAATCTATCTGTTTCTAAATTCTTGTTATCCCTGCCTCTCAACTGCCTCTGCTCTGACTCTCTGTACTACTACTATTAGTATGTCTGTAGCTAAGCTTGCCCAGTTGGCCACTCTTTATTTTCAAAACGTTTTACAACTCAGATTCACCAATAGCTCTAGCCACTCCTTTGGGTTGCCCTTTTCTAGTCTTCTTATGAGGCTTTTCGACAATTTCTACCAACAAAACTTCCAACCAGATATTTTACTATTTTTTATAGGATAGGACATACTACTACTGTCTACTCTACTCTAGTACCTGATTTGTACTAGTGATGTATGTGGTATATGTATGTATTTTAACTGTTTTTTCAATCTTGCTAGTAAAAAAGAATAAATAGGGGGAGGTTTATATGCATCTACAAAATGTGTAATGTTTTTTCTATGCGTATAAACCACCAGTGCTGGGGCCAACGGTGTGGCAGGTGACGCCAGCCAGGAGGGAAGCAGCAGATGTGGCAGATGCCGCAGAGGTGGGTGAGCCAGCAGCAGTGACGGTCGGTGGTAAGTTAAACATATATTCCTCACTTA
The DNA here is from genome assembly GCF_964261635.1 of Lissotriton helveticus. NCBI lineage: Eukaryota > Metazoa > Chordata > Amphibia > Caudata > Salamandridae > Lissotriton > Lissotriton helveticus. Next base: position 1,435,198,285 of record NC_136068.1, read on the forward strand.
TTGACAATAGTTACACACTCGCTGCAAGGGTGTACACTGCATGTTGGAAGAGAGAAAGTAGTTGTGAACAGTGGTTGAAGAAGAAGACACCCTTTACTTAGCCTTAGAGCAATAGCATTAGTGGCCGGAGTTGAATAAATAATGGCCTCTTCTATCTGACTTCAACTCTGCTGGTAAAGTTTAATGGAGAAGACTAAGAGTCAGATGACCTTGATAGATAGGTTGAAAGAAAAGGGAAAGAAGGATGGAAGGAGGAAGGATGGGCGAGATGTAATATATGACTGGCAGAGAAGGATGCATGGGATGTATAGGTGGCTGATAGGAATCAGATGAATGGGTGGTTGAATGATGGGTGGAAGGTGAAAGAAAAGATGCCTGCTTGGGTGGGTGAAACTGTATGGGTGATAGGAAGAATCCTCCGGGGGGGTTTCATGGGTCAAACTCAAAGGCAAGCAAGGAAGGAAGGACGCATGGGAGGTGGTTTAAAAAAAATGTTGTTGGTGAAACTAAGAATTATTGAGAGCTGAAGAAGAATGATAGACATGTTTACTTTGAATGGATGGATGCCTGGATGGTATTTAATCATCATAGCATAGGTGGATGAAGAGTCTTTGGAGAGACTGTAAATGAATAATAAACTGCGCCAGAGTAGCAAAGCCAAGGAGAGTAGAAGATTAGATTTGAAGAAATATGAGGCTAGAAGAGCAATGCAATGGTTGGTAAATGGAAAAATCGCTGTGAAGAAAAACAACAGGACTGTTTTTATGCAAGGATTTTGATTCAAGGTTCTATTTTCAGGATACTCCCTTGACTCACAGTAGTTTGCAAGCACAGCATATATATTGTGTATGTATGCTATCAAGTGCATCCCTCCGACTCCCAGGCCCACTCCCTGCCTATGTCATTTATTTTCAACAGTGTCAGCCAGGCTGCCATGGGTGGTCTATCGGCTGCATGTTTACACAATCAATAAAAAGTACCTCATGTCTTCCCATATATAATCAATGATCATTTGGATCAGATATCATCTACCTTGTTGTAGTAGTCAGGGTGATAGCGAAATTGAGCAGTTGTGTTTAACAGAGTATGGCCAGCCATAATAGAAAAATATGATGATTGTGTAGTCAGCTTCCCCACCTGCAGACAGTAGTAAATAAAAATAATGTGAGTCTGCAATATGAGTATGTTTGTCAAGGGCACAAGCTCACTGAGCTGGCATGCCGGCCACAACAAGGTTAATTTAGCTAAACAAGAGAGAGAAGAAAAATACTGGTCTACTCCATAGTGCCTAGTAGTAGTAATGCCTGAAACTCCCGTTATGTACTTTGCTTTCTAGCGCTACTGTGTCACTATGTGTAGAATTAACTTTGTGTTACTGTTTTCCTAGGAGTATTGACTACTATAGTCTTTTTTTCATTCATGATATAGCTATTCCTTTCCAACAAATAAAATCAAGACCGGAAGGAGTTGGCAGCCATGGCTAGGCGCCGGAAGCTGGAGGCCATCTGCAAGGAATATCAGCGGCTGGTGGTTCTGGCAGAGTAGGAGGAGGAGGCGGCAGCTGCTGGAGCCTCATCCAATGCCCCGGTCCCCAGCTAGGCCCCTCCAGTGGTACGGCGTTACGGTCTGGCAGCTGCCCGCCATGCCTCATTATTCAACACTTCTGCTCCCTCTGCATGCAATTGCAAAGCTTTAAAGCACCGCATGCTCCTCCCGATTGTGCTTCTAGAGGAGCAGATAAGGGTCCTGGAGGGTAACAAGTGAGCACACCGATAGAGATTCCGTCGGATTGCCCCTTTTTTTATCTTTTTTTGGTGGGTGGGATTTGGGTGTTGGCGTTGGGGTTTATATTTATTATTTATTATGGACAATTGTATTCACCGGACATTGATTTAACTCTTTCTTTAACTTTTTAGACATTGGTTGGGGTTAGTGAGAGGGATGGGTCAGGTGTTGTGAGATTTTTACATTAGTTTATTTTGTTAGGGGATTAAATTATATTTATACTTAAACTTTACATACAATGTACATTTTTGTGGGGGGTTACTCTTTTACTTCACATGGTTTCCTTTGCTGCTGGAACTACCTCATTTTGGTGTCACAAGGTAACGCAATGATATAATCAATCCTTCGTTGGTAAGGGCGTATCTCTAACAATTTACTACACCATGTGATGTACACTGAGTCTTTTTTAGTTTTTAATCTCACTCACCCATGGTATGTCCACCAATACCTTCCAATTTGGTAGTATTTGACCTTGCATGGAAGTCACTGCACTATTGGTGGGTAATATTGTTTTCCAGATGTTTTCTGGAATTGTAATTTTTCATAACTCTTACAGGTCTCAACAATCAATGTCCCTTCTGGATCTGCAAAAAAAACAACGCTGGTGACATTCACAGTGCTCAGCACTGGCCTTGTACTAGTGTTAGAGTTTTAGAGTATTCACTCTTGTAGACACTGGTCCTGAAGAATTGCCGAGTGACCCATTAGGGGCAGAAGGCAAGAAACATGTCGACCACAATCACACACTAGACCCTGTGGGATCATTGTTATTCCATACAGGGCTTACACATTTAAATTATTTTAGCACACCCAGTGAATAAAATGAGTTCCCTCAGGGCAGTACTAAATCTATTTTAAGCCACCACTCACACTCACACACTACCTTGACCACTCACACTCATGCACCAAATGGCTGTCTCTTAAAAGATCTCTGGCAAATAGCCCCTTTGTGGGAGCCCGACGGGCATTGCAGCGCCGGCCCGACGAGGAGCACAGCCCAATGATGAAGCATGACACCCTTCTAGGTGTGGAAGGCATTCCATAAAAGACCTGTTCTGACCTCCCCCACTGTTAGGAACGGCACATTATTTTGACTTACGTATCTTCCAGAAGCGTTGTGCACAACCTCATGAAAAGCTCCAGGTTCCTTTTTTGATTAAAGGGTCATCCAGATAGGCTTGGACCGTCTGCTCAATACTCAGGGGTGCTCCGCTTTGCTCGGTCTCTTTTGCCTTAGCTTCAGCACTAGACCTAACAAGCCCTTGCTGTAGAAACCATTCCTGTGCCGATTTTGGCGGGCTGATGCTCCTGTTCTTGTTGATATTGAAGTTGTTTTTGGTGTTGTTGGTGATTTTGGCTGTTGTGAGCCAACTGCACTGCCCTCAGGCTCTGAAGTTGAACTTGATGCAGGCTGCCCTGCAGTTCTTGTTGTGGCATGGAGTAGCGGGCCTCTAATTGGCGGCGTTCTTTTTCTAATTGACTGGCTTCCGCAGCTATCCAAGTTTTGTACTTGGCAACGTCCACTTCTGAAAAAGGAATCAATGTTCAGTACTGCTTTGTACTATGGATCCAAAATTGTGGCAGAAATGTAACGCTTGGATGATACGATTTCTCTTTGCACCCTTGCATTTTCAGATAAGCGAAAGTTTGATCTCTCCACCAACTCATATGCTTCTTTTTTTTCTTCCACACCTGCGTACATTTCAGACACCCCCTTCAGCGGTTCCTGTAGCATGTGCAACAATGGGATACCTTGACTCCTTGCTGACTTCATATGTGAAGAATTCGAAAGGAGGTAGCATTTCTGTCAGGCATTTAACTAGGCCCCATTAGTTGATCTCAATGGACATGCCTCTCACAGTAGCATCCACTTGTTGCATGACATATTCATTGACTGGTCTGCACTGCTCAAATAGATGTCCTAACATGCAATAAGTTGAGTTCCAATATTTTGGCACCTCTTGTATGTGTGCTTTAACTGGTAATCTATGCTCACATTGAATGATCCTGCTTCTGGGCTTTAACAGACTTTAACCGGTAATCTATGCTCACGTTGAATGATCCTGCTTCCGGGCTTTAAAAAAATGGCTGAAGTGTGTGCAGATTCATCTGCAGGTGGTCAGTAAGTTGCTGACTCAGTGTTTTTTCAGAAAGTGTTGAACAATAATGTTAATGCAGTGTGCTAAAAACAGGACCCTGAAAAAGCCACCATTGGACATGGCCATAACAATATTACTGCCATTGTCTGTGGCAACAAAACCAATATTAAGCCCTCTTGAGTGCAGCCATTCAAAGACCTTGCTGTTTAACTCTTCCAATATGTTTGCAGCAGTATGAGATTTCTCCATGGCGAACATGGCTACAGTTGCATGTTACCAAGTGGCATTAAAATCTCAGCACTGTCAACACCTCCAGATATCTTTTCTCTAACCCTGACAAAAGAGATCCAGTGTGCAGTGATGCACATGTAATCAGTGGATTGGCAACTGGTCCACATGTCTGTTGTCAGGTGGATAGTGTGAACAGCACTATGCTGAAAATCTTGTCCAAGCAATTCCAGCATGTTGTGATGTAGTGCTGGAACAGCAGCTCTGCAAATTAGGACTGCCTGGGAACCTTCCATTTTGGGCAGATGGCTGTCACAAATTCAAGAACCCCCCGCCTTACACAAAAGAGTAAGGGAGGAGGTTCAGCGGTAACATTTTAGCCAATTCGCATTATACAAACGCGCCAATGGATGGTTCATTCCTACTGCCCCTCCAACCTGAACATGTTGAGAATGGTAGGCTGGATTTTTGTATTTTCTGGTGCCACTGATGCAGGTGACTTATTGGTGCCAGATGCTGTTAGGCTCAATGCTGCACGTTTTTATTGTTGCCGTACTCACTTGCTTTTGTTTTTCAGGCTTACTCTTACTCTTGTGCCTCTGAGATGTTGCTGAGGCTGATGAGCAGGTGGGTGGTACTAATGCACTGCTGGGGACAGGGCTACTCTGTGTTTCAGAGAAAATGTCACCCTCTTGTTCACCTTCCACCGTGATCATATCTTCTACTTCTTTATCACCACCAAAAGCAATGGGTGCCTTTTTTGGCCTTTTAGGAGTGCCTCCCACTGGATAAAGTGGTGTTTTTTTGGTTCCGATGGGATGCTTGGCCTCTGGTACCATAGTTTGCACCAAGCTTACCCCGACTACACCTTGTCCACAAATGGACCATATATCAACATTCTCCTCCTTACTGCTAACCGAAAAGAAGTCCCAAATTAGGCAGGTGAACATTCTGGTGCTGCTGGTGGTACCACTTGCAATGCTGAATGAACTGGAAGGTGGGCGTGGTGGAGTTTAAATTTATGCAGATGAAGTACCTACTTTTACTGAGGTTGTTGTGCTGGATTTAGGTCACTGCCGGGCCTTTGTAAATGGAAATATGGAAGCTGCAGGTGGTGTTGGTGTTATCTGTGTTGGTGGTATCCGTGTCACATCCCTCACAGCAATTTGGGATGGTGTAATAATGTCATTCTCCACTGGGCAAAACTAATGTCCATGATAACTGGTTCATCATCATCTTCCTCTACTTCATCTACCTCCATAACTCTAAGGTTTTCTGGATCCGTCCTTCTCTCATGGCGTGTCTTACTCTCAGACTGAGGTGGTGGCATCCAATTGGCATCTAGATCATCAGATGGGGTGCTTGCAGAAGAACTCGATGGACTTACCCTCCTTTTCCTTGTTGGAGCTCTGGAAGACAATAAATCTTCTGAAAGAGTGGCTTGCTCTTCTTCCTCTACAGTAAGCTCTATCTCCTGAACTGCCCCTACTTCGGAAGGAACAACTACTATTGTGGGTGGAGGTTTCATCTGTTGTTGCAGCTGTTGTCCATCTGAGTTTCCTGCGTTGATTGGGTACTACTTTGCGATAACGATAAGTCAATTTCAACCTCACTGCTCGTAGGCTTTGTTTGTTGTGATTAGACTGGCTGCCTCTGCTACAGACATGGGCCTGGGCCTAGATTTAAGGGATGGGTCCACTGATACAAGGGTGCTACCCCAGCTTGCTTCCAGCACAAAAAACATCTAGGGCGACACACCAGTCTTGGTAGGTGGCAGTTCCTTCTTCTCACTGGCAACTTTCTTGGTACTGGAGGACCCGGTACCTTTCTTTGGAGCCATCTTATTCAGATGTCAGCAACACGCTGCGGCACAAGTTGAAGAGTTGGCGGTCTATGGCCACACGTCATGTGACGTCATGCGCAGCAGGACTTCTGTCTGGCAGTACAGCGGGTGATGATGACATCTCCTTCTCAGTTTTTTGTGCACTTAAGATCAAAGAAGCCAGAAGATCATCAGTGAAACGTGGAATTTGTTGTTATGGTTTAATTCCTCCTAGTGTGGTCACACTTGTTCTTGTTATTATTAATATTTTTTAATTTGATTAATTCAGTTTAGTTATTAAAAAAACATAACAGCAGTGTAGCCCTTTGTGATACTTTGACAACTAGGGCTTATATGGTGCACTGTGTACAGTCAGGAAGGATAGGAAAGAAGAACAACAACAAAAAAACTGAAATGTAATGGAACCTGTTTGGCATTGTGCATCACGTGGGATGCAGCATTCATGGAGCTGCAGATGGCAATGGGGAATAAAGCAGTGAGCCAAGAGGAACAAAGGAAAGACATGCAGGCCTATGGCAAAAGTAGATGAGTGTACAGATTTAAGGCATCCACAATGCAGACCATTTGATACTCCTGCATATGTAATAATTGTCAGAAAGAACCAAAGACAACAACCAATTTAGCAAAAATACACAAGGTTAACATTTATTAAGTTTTTGAACCATGAAAGGAAATGTATATTGAATCATTCATTCACTTTCATATCCATCATACAAACTCACAACCATACTGAAACAGATTAAAAACATTGGTATAATGATAACATATTATCATGAATTAATTAATTGGCACAACATTTGCAAAACACTATCAGAGAGTGGCACAAATTCAATTGACTGGTGGATTCAAAATAGCAAAAGTAGCACCCTAACTAGTACTACCACCACAAAATGGCCACTAGCCACCTGGTCACTCAAAGTAACAACAAGCATAGGCCTGTAAAACAATTAACTCAAGCAGGCCCCATAAGGCCAGACAAAGAGGGCATACTAAACAACACAGAGTTAATGCAACAATGCAAAAACAAAAAACCACAGGGCTAAAAAGGGTTTGCAAGTTACACAACAGCCACACCACACACATCCAACAAAGGCATTTATTGAACACACATGAAAAAGTGAAATACCCCCAAAAAACAAATGTTGCTATTCAATACAATGCCATCCAGGCCTTAAATGATGTTTAAATTCAACAGAACACCACAGAAACAGTTGTTTGATGCACCCATGAGGAGCTCCGGGCCTACTGGCTGAAAGGCCTAAAGTATTTGCAGACTACTGGGCTAGTAATATTAAAAAAGTATTGCAAATTAATTGATTTAAAACTTTGGAGAAAATGCAGTGAATTGTGGAACATATTTCTTTTACAAAAGATAGAAAAATAGTTACAATGAAACAACTAGGTAGGTTCCTACTGAACTACAGGCCACGCACCACAATGAATTTTTAAAAAACAATGAAAAGTACCAAAAACATGTAGGTGCAATGCCCCAATCAAACAAACAGCACCAATTTTCTTACTTACTTGTGAAATCTCAGATTCAAAAGTCCCTAAATCCAATGATATATGATGCAGTAGCCACAAAAAGTGATCCTTCCAGCTCCAAATCCAAATGAAAAGGCACTTCCTTCCTCTTGAAAAAGGACTCCTTGCACAAAAAAGTACAGCCAAATGTCAATCTGAGGAGTTCTTTTTTATCAGAATCACTGTTTCGAGAAGGTCTTGTTGCTGCTCGAGAGAGATTCTTCTCCAGATTGCAAATTCTGCTTGTTCAGGTTCGTGATCTTCGCAAAACGTCCGCCAGAAGTCAGATTGCATGCCTCAATGATGTGTTCGCGATCGCACACTCTCGCAGGAATGTGCGGCCAGATACCAATTCTCATGGCGCTCGCAAACAGATGGGAAATCTAATCGGCGATCACAGGCATCCTGGTAAGTCGCTCCATGGTGCGCGAAAACGCATTTTGAGATCGCGAACACAAAAGAAACTCCACTCCGCTGAGGAGCCCGGAGTTTTCAGTAACTATGCATGCTGCAGAGTTGTCAAAAATCTGCAAACTCCACGAGCGGAGTGGATTTTACCACCCAGGCTTAGTTGAAGGATGATTTGAGGCCAGTATCCATAACATCACAACTCAGTTTTGGTTTTTTACACCTTTTGTAACAAACTCAAATAGTCTTTTGATTCTGCCCTCTTTCCAAGGGCATCAAGATCAGGCGTATACATTGATACTCCAACCAGTATCTTGTATGGGGTGTGACCACTTAATACACTTCTAGTCAGATTATTTAATGTTCTCTGGACATTGTACTGATTATGCAGCCAATCTATTCCTCTATTCAATACCCAAGTAGTCAAGGTTGTATAATCATACCATTAGCGTGTTTCTTTATTCTGTTCCATTCAAAGCAGAAATGGTGCGAATATAGCAGTTTTACTCCTTGAGCAGGCATAGCATTCATGAATGCCTTAGCAGCAAATGCAGGATCATTATCTAAATGAAAGATATGAACTGCTCCCATGGCTACTAAGCCCAGCAAATCTTCTATGACTTCTCAGGCAGAGCCTCATACGTACAGGAATCTGAAGCATGAATCAACAGCAAACAATATGTATTTATATTGGATTACACTCAGGATTGAGCTAACATGGCGGAGGAAAATTACACATATGGGTCAGTTGCAGATAGTAAGGGGAGTCAGTAGTGGTGTAGCAACAGCAATGTGTTTATCTGTTGACAAATAGTGCATTGCTGCACATACTGCTTTTTTTGCTTTAGACTAATGTGCCCACCAGCACTGTAGCTGGTGCATTGATTCAGTAGCATTTATTCCAGTATGTGCAGATGCAATCATCTCTACTAGCATAGATTTAATCAAACCTAGCCTAACTCTTTCATTAGGAAAGTGTCTATACCTATTACTAGTATAAAAAACATCTTGTTTTGCCTGAAGTGAGATTGTATGAATCTTTAGAAGGAATGCCAGCTGGATGTTTTCCCCATTCAAAGTTGGTTGTATTGCTGCCAAATGTTTGCATCAATCTTTGCTTAAAATCTAGTTATAATAGAAACCTTAGAGGTTTGCACTGATGTTTTTTTAGCCATATCCTCAGCACGGTTCCCTTTAGCACATAACGCTTATCCTGAAAGACAGTCATATTTCACCAGTTACTTATTTTTTTATTGCCTCTCCTTTTCAATCTCTGAATCAGTTTAAACACCAATCTACATTGTATCTTTGCAGACAAAATGCTGAATTCAATACTCTTATTGTGGGAGGTGCTGTATGTTCTTTCTGTAATGCAATTCTCGAAAGCACGTATTTCTGCTAGCTGTGCTACTGAAATCTCCTAATACCCTTGTTTACGTGAAAAAAACTGATGTTGCCATCTTCATAATTTCCCTGCGCTGCAGGACAAGGAGGAAAGCATTTCTTTTTAGTTTCAAACACAGGCTGTGCAGAGACATCTGTGTAGAACAGTCTACTATGTACTTGAATGGGTAAGTAGTAGGAGTTTGTGGGAAATATACAGTGTATTATAAAACATTTTGTGTGCAGACTGTAGGGTCATAATAAAATTGTATTCCAAGTGCATTTAAAAAAGAAGCCCACTGCACCCAAAGAAAGTGTAAGTTGCAATCATTTGATATATTTGCTTTAATCGCTGCCTTTAGGGTAGGTAAAGGAGAGACTATAATGTTTAGTTTCCCCTTTGCCAAAGGGCACTCTTTCAGTGTGGCTGTCTGCGTTGCAATAAGGCTTTTTTCTGTAGTAGTGGATGTATTTTCAGCAGAGGCGTGAATGTTGCCAAATAGGGTGGGATACTCTTTTGTGAGCTCCCAACCACTGTGCTGGATCATCCTTAATCTGTGGTGCTGGCGTGGAGCCAAGGCTGCCCGCTGTTACTACTGCTCCCCCATACCTCTCCCTAGCCGGACCCCCAAGGCTGCATGTAAGCGCCAGAACCGGGCCCCAGGGGAACTCCATCTGAATGCCTGGGGCAGTGTGGAGTAGGGTGAGCGATACTTGGACCGAGAGACCCTGTCCACTGAACTGCCACAAGCTGCATTGCTACTCGGAGATTCTTAAACCTGCATCTTCCTTTGGCACCACAGGCTGCTGCGGCTCTCACGACCTGGCTTCTGTTGCCCGGAGCTGGGCCCCAGGGCAGCTACATTGATTCACGTGGGGCCATGTGAAGGAGACACCTGAGGCAGACCCCGGTGTTGCTACAATGGAGCACCCAAGCCCATTAGGGGAGAAGAGTGCCACTGGAGCTGCAGTGGGCATCCTCGGACTGGCCTCCTTGTCCACTGAACAGCCCGGGACTGCACAGCTGCCCTTAAGGCTTTTGCATTTCTTTGGCCCTGTGGGCTGTGGCAACCGCGGCCTCCATGACTTGTCTTCTGCCACTTGGGCTCGGTGGATAACGAATTGGTGCCAGGGACCCTGGACAACCTAATCCTGTGATGCCTGCCACCCAGAGGTGAAGAGGTCCCATGTGATATCATGCTTCATTGAGACCAGAGGTGCAGGTTCCTGAGGGGATGCTGTTTCACCTCGCCTTCTACCCTTCATAGCCTGTCACTTTGTTGCTTGTGATGCCCCGCCACAGTTTGTGGAGGAGCAAGCAGACCAGGAGGCCCTTGCCCTTCCTGCCTATAGAACACGGTTGTTGCTCCTCCACACTTCGCAGCACCACCCTGGCCCTGAGATGTGGGATGCCATTGTGCGGGAGTTCTGGACTTCCTGAGGCCTGTCATCTTTCTTGTGAGGATGGAGCCTCCTCTCCTCCCATTGGTGAGGCCCGCCTACCTGACCTCTTCTCCTGTGTCACCTACCTTTGGGTGAGCCCAAGATCCACTTGCCCGTTGGATTCAGCCCTCTGCTGATAAACGGACACCATGGACCATGACAAACCCTCAACTACCCATACACAGACCAAAGTTGGCAGATACATGGCTCCCACCTCGGCCACCCAGGGGCCTTCGGGTCTACCAGACCGGCCTGCCCTGCCTCTGACCCCCGATAACATTGATGTCCTTTTACAGGCCATCCACGCCTCCCGCTCTGCACTGGAATTCAAGATTGACGAGGTGGAGGTGGAGGTCTCCTTCTTGCTCCAGGATCTAAAAGAGATGATGAACAGGGTCATGGAAATGGAGGGTCAGATTTCTGAACTAGAAATCACAGTATTGTATTGTATAGTATTTGTAGCACTGTTAAAGTGCATTAGACCAATCAACGCATTATGCAGGACAGAGTATTGAAAGAAAGAAAGCTGCACAAAAAAACAGAAAAAGAACAAGGGTTAATCTGCAAAAAACAAGCTTTAACTTAACAGAAGCTAACTAAGGATCCTGATATGTGCTGGAAGGGAGTTTCAGAGCCTGGTAGCTGCAACACTGAAGGATAGTTCCCCCCACCTAGCTTTCTTACACAGAAGAACCACCATCATATATGGAGATAATTCAAACGTAGAGTTTGAGTGTGGAGGGTTTTGTGAGTCAAGCAGAGTGCTTTAAAGCACACTCGCTTCTTTACTGGCAGGAAATTAAGAGATCTCAGTCCTTTTCTAACCGAGGAGAATTTGTGAATACCTGGGTGTCGAACCGCAACCATTTGGGTGGGAAGAGTTCCACCTGTTTTTGGCAACCAAAGGTTAGTCTAGATGAAGCTATTGGCTCCAAACACCAAGATCTCAGTTTTCTCTCCATTTATTTTTGGACAATTCTCCCTCATCCGGCTTCTGATCTCTCGCACACAAGCCCTGAATCAGTCCACTACCTCATCCTAGTCATCAAAGGTGAAGATGATGCTTTGCGTATCTTCCTCATAGGAGGATCAGGAAACCAAAAGAACATTCTAGTTTTGCTAGAGGGGATACATGCAAGTTAAATAAAGTGGGGATCAGGGATGACCCTTGGGTAACCCCACAGGGAAGCTGAAAGGGGTGCTCTAAATTCTCCACAACTGACTGTGATTGTTCTCTTCCATAGGAAGGATTTCAACAATCTGATAGCCGCATCCTTCAGCACTGCCTGTTGCAGCCTGTACACCAACAGTGATTGAGATATGGTGTCAAAGGCTGCTGACAGGTGAAGCAAAACCAGGATTGCTGTGCCTCCCTGATCTACTTCTCACTGAATACTATCAGAGGTATCTAAAAGTGCTGATTCAGTGCTATAATTTCTCCTGAATCCATTCTGAGAAGAGTCCAGGAGTTCTTGATCTAATACGTATTTACTACTTAGCTAACTCCTGGTTTAAATGTTTGTCAAGATCTTAGCAGGAGCAGCAAGGAAATAGGGCACAAGTGTTTTAAATTGCTTGAGTCTCCCTCAGACTTTTTCTTTTAGGGAACTTCAAGAGCCTCCTTCAGCCCTGGGGGTACACCCCTGAGTTCAAGCCATCCTGGTAAATTAGCTCCAAGGCCTCTGCCATCAGATAAGGAACTAACCGCAGGACCCTGAAGTGACAGAGGTAATTGGAAGAACCCAAGGTAGTGCCACCTATAAAGATTGTAATGGTAGGCACCGTAAGTGGGGAGAATCTGGCTAACCATTAGGGTTTAAAGCTTAGTGGCTCCACCTTCCTCATCTACAGGGCTATTGGTGATGAATGGAAAGTCAGCATACATCTTTTTGACCTTAATCTTGTAGAGTTCTGCTACCTTATTGCCGAAGACCTGGGAATTTTCCACCCTCTGGTACATGGAGGGTGACATCAAGAGGCATACAGTATTAAAAAGTTCTCTTTGGAAATTGATGGCTGACCTTATCCTGAGGGAGAAATATGCAGATTGGGCTATTTTAATCTCACTTTTATATTTCAGAGTAAGCTCCTTCAGTTTCATTAGAATGCATAGCTTTCTCTTATGTTGCCAGTCCATAGTAAAGTGTGCTTCCCCCTTTTTAATTACCCCCTCCCGATGTGCCCAAGGTGGAATTTTTGATTGAGTTTCAGCCTTTTTCTTAATATCCCCATGTCTATCCTTGACTGAAATTATGAAATCCTTTTCTACATTTTGTAAAATGCAAGTTAAATATGACTATGCGCATATACTGTAACTATATTTTGCGTAGGTTGAAAAAATTCACCCATTATTTCAGCCATCCGTGAATCAGGCACAATATTCTGATTCTTCTTGATAGTAATTTCTGAAAAGATAACATCATAATTTGAGTAATAATATCGAAATTGACCTTTGCGATAAAATAAACTAGTTAGTACACTACAAGAAATGCCATATGTGAAGGGTAAGTGATGGTAAGTCACTCCCTCTGATACTGAGGTAGATAGTTGCATACATACATGACAATCCCTTGCATCCATAGTGTCCACATACTCATAGAGGAGTTTAGTTAAACATTTAAAGAAAAATCATTGATAGATTGATCATGATGTAAAATCTTATCAGTTAGATCGTTAGTTACAACTCCACCATTCTTTTTCTTAATTGGTTCAGTACTAGGGGTAGCGTAAATATCATGCTTCACATAGACATGATGAGGTAGGTTTAGACTAATTAGTATTAATATGAGAATTATAGAAAAAGCAGCTAGAAGGCAAGCACATATACATTTACGTTTTAACAATACAAGGTTTGGATTTTCCATCTCTCCGGAAACGGAAATTAAAATCTTTGGCAAAATTTAGGAATACCTTATAACGTAGGACTTTGCAGCAACTATATTTTCTCCAGATCGGGAAACAAAATTTTCTTTGCTTCTCCAACTGTCACAATGCACACGTTTCATTGGTTTGGCATTATCTGGTGTATTTTGCCTCTTCAATTATTCATAAGTCACTTCCTGTGTATCCTCCTGCTTTGCAAAAATGTCTGTTATCATTTCAGTTCCTCAAGGTGGTTTTTTGACTTCAGGTTCTTGAAACAAAAAGTATGATACACTTTCTCCCAGGGATTTGCTGCCTCTAAATAAGTCCACTTTGGTGCAGTGTATCTCTGACTTGGTACCCTTTATCTTTTTGATTTTCTCACAGTAGTCTCATCATTGTCTGTGTCACTTTGTGCAGTTTGGATTGAAACTTCATTTAAAGTTGGAGGTATTTTACCATCTCCCAAAACTTGCCTCAATCTGCAAGTTCTCTTGGGTGATTGGTCTCCACTTATCATTCGCTTTACGCTGGTACTGTTCACAACCATGGGATCAGTACTTTGCCCAGTCAGGACAATGTTCCAACTGGCCCTCTTTAAGTAGAAGGACTGCCTCTTTTGGACCCTAATTGGAAGGAGTGTTTCAAGATCTAGCAGCTTGCACCCCCTCTACTTTGTTACTGACCTTAGTTGGACATCGCACTGTGATCACCGTCACATCCACTGCAAGCACATCATTTTCAAGGGTACATGGGACTCAGAGAGTATGGGCAGCATGCACCAAATCAGGCAGACCACCACATTTGACAGCAGTTGTGATGACAAGAATCACTTGATACAGCCCATGCCAAAGAGGCTCCAAACACATTTTGTGCATGTGTTTCTTGAATAGCATGCAGTCTCCAGGGCACAAGTTTTGGCACTGCTTCTGTTGTGGTGAATTGGCATCTTTGCCAACCTGGTGAGACACAGAACGGACAATATCAGCCAATCCTTTACAGTAATCGAGTACCAAATCATTAGTTATGTTCACTTGCTGATTGTCCGGGACTGTAGGCTTGTGTCATAGACCACTCCATTATGAATTAGTGTGGGGACAGTCTAGTTTTTGTGTCTGAGATACTTCTCTAACTCATCAACACTAAAGGCAAAGCATCACACCATTTCAGAGATGAGGAGGCACACACCTTTGCCAAACGGGACTTTAGTGTTCCATTCACTTGTCCAACCACTCTAGATGCCTCTGTTCGACATACTCAGTGTAACTTTGGTACAATTTGTAATGTCGCACAAAGCATTCATATCATCTCATTATTAAAATGTGTTTCTGTAGCTGATTCCAAAGAAGTCGGAAATCCAAAGCATGGTATAAGCTCTCTAAGGAGTAGTTTTGCTACAGTTAGGCTATCATTATGTCTGATTGGATAGGTGTAGGAGAGTGCCCTTTTTGCTTGGTTGCCCCCTACTTTTTGCCTGATGTTGATGCTCCTTGACTAAGTGTGCCCTGGGTTCCTACTTACCTGCAGCCTCTATTTGGAGGGTCCCCCCGACTGGGATCAGAGCTGGTAAGGAAACCCGACGCCTATAGACACCCCTGCACCTGACATCCCACAACCTTAGGTGGCCCAACTGACAGTGTCCATGTATCCCCCTGCATCCCAACTTACCTCTCCAACCAGTGGGCACCTCCAAAAAGTCTCTGTGTCCAAGCGTGCAGTCTTTGTTCGGACCATAGATCTCCTGTTGGAAACACTAGGGCACCCGACGCCAAAGCAGTACCCAGCTGCCCCTGTGCTGCTGTGGGTGCACCTTGTGTGCTAACTTGGATCCCCCTTTGCCCTGAGCTTAACCCTAAGAGCTTTACTCCCTCAACCCCTTGGCTTGCCCAAGAGCAGCCACCAACCGGTGGAAACCTAGCCCTATAGATTAACATTGCACCTCAGTACTCTGCACCTAGCAGCCCTAGTGCCGCTGCAGGTGCTCTTTGGGTGCATCCTTGACCCTGGGGGTACCCTCATCTAACCCCAGAAACCCAACCCATAAGACTGTTTACTTATCTGCAAACCAAAAACTACATTTTCCTCCTTAGGATTACATTGACTGTTTTTCTCTGAAAAACTTCTGTGTTGAGTTGCGTTTGTTTGGAAACGTAAGTAACTGTGTTTTATTGCAAAAGTGTTTTACCTACCTGTGTCTAGGAAATGTCCCAGTGTCATATATAGGCATATCACACTGACTAGAAAATATAATCACAAATTAATCACAAAGCAATCCAAAAGTAATAACTGTTTTTAAGCATTGTACCCACCTGTTTCAAAGCCAAATACATTCAGCTTGCATATTTGTATCAACCGTCTGTGAAAATACAATTTTACATACCTGTACCAAGTCATGCTGGTTCTAAAAATAAAATACTACAGAAAAGCATATTTATTCAAACAATTGGTCTGAGTTCAGTCTTTGAATGTGTGCTATCATTTTTTGCCTGAGTGTGTACAATAAATGCTTAAAACCTACCCTCTGATAAAGCCTTACTGATCATCCACACTACCACAAATAGAGAACGAGGTATCATCGACTTTTACCTCTGTAAACCTTTGGGGATCCATTGAATTCTGTGGACACTATACCTTACTTTGGTATAGTAGATGCAGATCCAGCTTCCTACAATAGGCTCCACCCAACAAAAGAAAGGACACACAATTATTAAAACATATTTTAGTCCATTGCAAGGAGGCATCTCAATGAAATCAAGTTGAATTCTATTAAAGGGTCCTCCAGATCTCCCTCCATGACTCATTGTGACAAGTATTTTCTTTACCACAGTTTTAATGCTGACATAATACACACCTCTGGCACAAAACCTCCACTACAGCAACAGCTAAATGCCTGGAGGAAATTACTAAATATACACCGACAACGGACCTCATGATTACTGGGGATTTCAATCTCAATCTGATGAGAATGTCAACAATTGATGAGAATCACTATCAAAACATAGCCTGGAATATACGGCACCAATAGCCTCCACAATCATCCAAACACTCCAAGTTAGGAGAGGAGGTGCCAGAGAAGCTTGAGTGCTATAACATCAGAGCATTACATGGGAGATTTATTGAAGATACCCCACCAGCATGTACATTTCATACAACAAGATTCAGTAAAATATTGGATTACACTTTTATGTCACTATCCCGATTCTCCCACATTGTCTCATTCCAAATAGGGGAAAAAGCTGACAGCGACTATTGTCCTCAGGAAATTATACTTAACATCGGTAAACCTAAATTTGAGCAATCGCTGGTATCGAAAGATCTAATCCTCACCATCAACTACAAAAGGATTAACTATTCTGTAGTAAAAGACGGAGACCTACAAGAAATGGCAAAGCTACATTTTGATGGGAGAATTGGAGAGAGCGAGGTTGATAAATGGGAGAATTTCACTACAACCATGGCAAATTACACTACAACTCCAAAGCTCCAATATGAACATAAGGACAGTAACATGATTTCTTTATTAAAAAGCCACAAAGAAAAGATAAATTGCATAAAAAAATTTATCTTCCAAACAATGCGCCAACTTAGGTATCACCCAAAAGAAACGGCGAAACGCAACCAACTGCGAGAACTAAAGGCATCCTTGAAAAAAACAAAATTGGAAGCAAACAGGGTATTGGAGGACAGTTTGTGGGCCAAATTACATGCAGACACCAAGCAGAATGACGATGCAAATTGTTGGAAAACCATCAACTCATTTTTAAACCCTAGGCATGATGGAGTCTCCTGTCATATATCCGAAGCAACATGGGTAAACCATCCTAAAGATCATTTCACACAACATACAACCTACGGTTTGGCGACAGAAAATGATGAAAAGAAATGAAAACCACTGGGCGTCACTCAAAACAAACAAATAGCCCGAACTATTACTACAGAAGTGACAAATTTACAAAAGACTATGAGGCGCTATATCAAAAAAGGTAGAAGAGAGGGGGCTCCAGGCCCGAATGGAATCCGTCCCATCCTTTACAAACTGAAGGAAAAGGATTGGGCTGAAGCTCTTGAGCCACTGTTTTTGGAAATTATACATCTTAATATACTACCTGTCTCCTGGAAGGGCTCAATTATTTCCACAAAATGTTCAAATCAGGGGACAAATCTCTACCTTGCAATTACAGATTGATTGCCCTTATGGATAATGAGGCAAAGTATTTTGCTGGGATTCTTTTGGAGGAATTACAGGCCTGGGCTACAGAAAACTCCCTAATCCCTGTAAATCAGACCGGTTTTTCCAAATCGGTAGGGACTACAACGAACATCTTGACTACGAGTCTGCTAATTGACAAAGCAAAAATGACTAAAATGCCACTCCACTTGTGTTTCATAGAATACAAGATGGCTTTCAACCATGTCAACCGGAATCTTCTATGGTCAAAATTGAAAAGGTGGGGAATACCAAAGCCGTTACTAGACCTACTGATCAACTTGCACAGTGAAACATGGGTACAGGTGAAGTTGGGTGACGGTTCCCATTTATCAAGACGCATCCCAACAAATAAGGGCCTCAACCAAGGATGCGTCCTGGCTCCAACTCTTTTTAACCTGTTTTTAGGAGATCTTATTCCGGTTCTTAACAACTGCAATTCTCATGCACCTAAATTAGGTAGTCAAATACTTCCAACGCTACTATACACAGATGACTTGGTCCTAAACAGTCACACAAAAATAGGGATGCAAAATCTTGTGGATGCAACAAAAAGGTACTCTGATGAGAATCAACTGACGATAAATTTGGAGAAGACCAAAACAATGTCAATTAATAAGAAAGGAAAAACCCCTCATAGCTGGTTTTGGAACAACATTCGCATACAAGATACGTCAGTGTACAAGTACTTAGGGGTCAAAATTGACAGTAGTGGCCAGTTCATCCTTAAAAAAACTAAATGGCAGACTCACCAGCCCATCTCTCCTTCCCCTGACGCAAGTTATACGAGCCAAACTCTTGCCTACAATTACCTACGGCAGCGAAGTACAAAGAGGAAGAGATGCAGCCACTCTGGACAAAGCTGTGACAGCAGCATATAGGATCATCTTCGGTCTGCCAAAATATACCTCCCGGCACAACTTAGGTTAGAGTTTGGTGGCCAAAAGCAGTCTCTGGCAAAACAAGGGGCCTACATAATCATGTGGGACAAAATCAGGAAGGCCAAAAAGGGAACCTTAAACAGCTTCTTATGGGCAGAACTACAGAGAAATCCGGCCTCGCCAGCTGCCAAATACTTGGAAAAAAGCTTGGCGAACTTAAGTATACAGGAGCTGTGGAATACCTCTACTAATCACACCACGGTTAAAAGATTAGTAAAGAAAACAACAAAATATCTCTCATGGATAGAAGACAAGGCGACTGTTGCCAAGAGGTCAAACCAAGATGAATTTTATTTAATAATGTTTGGTAAATTGTAATAAATCTTCATGATTTAAAAAAATATAAATCGTTTTATATGTTAAAAATATTGATATGGTGAAAATGCACAGTACATACATGTAATCTTTTAAATGGAAGAATTGCAAGGTTTTTATTAACTATGCAAATAAACTTACTTACTTACTTACTTCGCTACAGCTCTGAATCGGGAATTAAACCATGTTTGTCGGAAAAAGCGCATCATGGCATCTCTTCCAAGATGTGCAGGTCCATGATAGTTGTTTGCCATTGGTGACAACAAACTATTAGGTAAGACGGGTCTCCCATCTGTGTACACTCATAGCTAATCCCCTTGTCTTTGTATGCATCCTGCTTTGATCCACCCCAGTCGCTCAGTTTCCAACACTGCATCCTGTAATGCTTTTATTTCTTCCCATGTTTCCGCAGCTGAAAACATCGACCTGTATTCTGCAACATCAATTTGCTTTCTCAATGGCTCCCCATTGAAGATGTAAGAATTGAGAGCACAATAGCGTGCAGTCTCAACCTATAATCATTTCCTTGTCGGTGGGCCCAGCACTTCACTGCTGCAATTTGAGCTGGCGATTGTAATGACAGCAATAGGTTTTTTAAGTTCTTTACATTTCAGTGAGGTGAACTCGAAGAGGTCATGAATCCATGCTGAGACCACAACTGCTCAAAATCATGGACAACTCCAAATCTATATTTACTGTCCGTGAAGATGTTAACTCGCAATTGTTCAGTAATATCCTGCATCCAAAATGCCCTTTTCTGACACATTCCTATTAAAGGTAGAAGGGGCTATCTCCTTAATCAAATCATCTAGTTCCTGTGGGTTGGCACTACTCTTTGATTTAACGTACCCTCTTGTGATCCCCCCTAGCTCCCTCCATTTGTGGAGTGACATGGGTTTCAGAACCTCAAGATACCATTTGTAAGGCTCTAGTTGTCGGAACCTGTGGTCCTCTAATGGGAGTTTCCATAATCCTTTCTGCAGAACTAGTTAATAAATTCGGTCTTTTTTGATTCGGAGGTACTGTTGTCCGAATTGTCTCTCCACTAACTCCTGATTCATCCCATTGTTGAGAAGTCCCTTCATTGGGATATGCTAAATTAGGCTTAATTTGTCCCTTAGTAGACTTGTGAGCTCTATCCACATCAGTAAGAATGGTTAATGTATGTATTTGCTGTCCTCCCATGACTGTCTGATATAAAGGAACTACAGGTCCTATAGTTACAGGTTCAGAAAGGACTCTCGAGCATTAGGTATTATGGAGTTCTTTGACCCTGCTCCTCGTGGTGTTGGCTCATCAGTCAAAAAGGGATTAGTAGAATGTAAACTATTTGGTATGGCAGATGCATCTGTAAGTATTCTTTCGTCTTTTATAAAGGAAACATGTTGCACAGTTCACTACATTTTCTCCAACTTTTCAAATCAATACGCAATATTTATTTAATTCACTATGTAGCCCAGTAGTATGCCAATTGGCCTTTTAGTCAGTAGGCCCAGAGTTACTCATGGGTGCATAAAACAACTGTTTCTGTGGTGTCGGTTGAATTTAAACATCACTTAGGGCATGGATAGCATTGGAGTAAAACACAAAATATTTTGGGGGGGTATTTTACTTTTTTTCATGTGTGTTAAATTTCTTTGTTGGATGTGTTTGGTTGTAACTTACAAACCTTTTTTTAACCCTCTGGATTTTCGTTTTTTGCATTGTTGCATTTGAGATGTGTTGTCCAGCATGCCTCCATTGCCTGGACAGTCTGTGAGTGTGCTTGTAATAGTGGGCCATCATTTGCCTTGGCTGAGTCTCCCCATGAGGCCTGGGGCCATTTTGTAAAGTCTTTGTCCACACATATAGGCCTGCTTGACATCATTGTTTTCCAAGCCTCCTACTTGTTGTTGTTGTGTTAGGTGTGACCACCATATGGCTGGCGGCCTTTTTGTGGTAGCAGTTAGTGTGCTTTTGCTATATAGGCCTGCATGTCAGTCTTCCCTTTGTTCCCCTTGGCTTATTGCTTCCATTGTCATTTTTCAGCTTCAGCTCCCTAAGGGCTGCATCCCACTTGATGCACAATGCCAATCAGTTACATTTGGATTGTTGTTGTACTTCATTCCTATCCTTCCTGACTGTACTACTGGAGTGTACAGAGTGCACCACGGAAGGCCATGTTGTTGTCAAAGTCTCACAAATGGTTACACTGTATTGTTAATTGTTTTAATTACTGAACTAATAATATTAATAACAATAACACGGGTGACCACACGCTAAATTATATTATATCTGTTTGTACTACTAATTGAACCACATCAATGCCACATTTCACTGATGTTCTTCTTGATTATTTGCTTTTAGGTGTACAAAAGAGGAGGAGTACTGCCAGACAGAAGGCCTGCGCACAAAGTCACGTGACGTATGACCACAGACATCTGTTCAACTTGTGCTGACATCTTCTAGATGGCCCCAAAGAAAAGTACCACGTCCAGTACCAAGAAAGTTGCCAGTGAGAAGAAGAAGAAAGCACTGCCACTTACCACTACCCGAAAGTCGCCCAAGACCTTTTTTGGCGAACCAAAAATTGCGCCTGCAGCTGATGTCCGGGGAACGAGCTGGGAGCAGCACCCCTGCATCACTGGACCCACCCCACCATCCAAGGCCCAAGCACATGTCTTTCGCAGAGGCAGCCATTCTAATAACGACAAGGCCGACAAGCAGTGATGTTGAAATTGACTTATCGTTATCCCAAATCAATCAATAGCAGCTATAATATTACATCAAGTAGTACAAAGATTATGAAAGTGCATTAATAGTTAGCAGCTATACAATTACATCTTAATGATTAAGATAGATAAATAAAGTGCAATATGCTAGATGTTAACAATAGACACTTAAAAGTTATAAAATTATATCGAATATACGGGGGTTTGAGAGTGCAAAGTGCTCCCGACATATTATGCCCTGCGATAAACGATAGATTGGGCTGCCCAACCTTGATGTAACTTTGTAAGGGAATATAATGCCATTAAAAACAAACCATTAAAATACCATGCTCTTTCTTGCCTTAATTGAACTAAGAATAAAGAAGGCAGTAAAAAAACAGATCCCCGGTTCCTCCAAGGCCATCAATAAGGACATAGCAGCTTTGACAGAATTTACCTCATATTTTAAAAACAAGTGGTTTAAGGTACTTAATTCTAAATTAATTCTTTGAAGATTGGAGAAGCACTCCTATTTTTTACCTATTTAATTTCACTCTTTAGCTTACTTTTGCTTCTAAGAGGAAGCACGTTTGCCCCTGCCGTGCCTACGTAGTGAACCTCCTATCTTAAGTGAACAAGACACTTAACCTCCGTGCACTGTTGCTGGTGTGGTTCTAAGACTAGAACACCACTTGCTTTTATACAAATTTAACTAATGAATAAACAAACTTTTTATCACTTGTGTTTCCACATATATTTTAAACTTCATGAAAAAATGTTACCATATTTTCGATTGAGGCATAAGCCAAACATACAATTGCTATTTCAAAGACAACATCTACTAAAGCATCTCCAGAGCTCGAAATGCATTGGGCATCGAGAGAAATCATCTTTGAAGCATTCAAGAATATGATTGATGGTCCCCATAGCGCAGGTAGGGATTTATAGACATCTATAGGGACACCATCTGCCCCTGGTGCTTTTCCCTCCTTGCTATTGCTTATGCCTATCAGTACCACCTCTAATGTTATTCCTAGGTCAATAATTGGCCATTTACTTTGCAGCGTTGTTTCTAGCAATAGAATATCATTAGGATTAAAAATGCTGGAAAAATGGTCCACCCAGTCAGTGGAACTTACATGGGCCAAAAGTTCCAGGACAGTTTCATTTTTAAGAAATTTACTATTCACAGTGTCCCAGAATAATTTATGATTAGCAGTTGTTGCAGCAAAGTCAAGGTTATCCCAGGCTTCCTGCTGTAGTTCAGCCTTCCTACGTCTGACATTGGAGTTATATTCAATTCTGAAACTACGGATGATTGGACTATCTCTGGGTTTGGATGATAAAGCTGATTTCAGCTTATTCAATGATACTGTACAGGAGTGGTCAAACCATCCCCTATCCTGTTTTTGTTTAATGGGGGTAGGCTTAGTAAGAAGTTTAGAGATACGATCGTTGATCATGGTGAAATTGACTAAGATTTCAATTGGTTGGGTCGTTAAGGATAAATTATCAACAATTCTTTGACACATACCTGAATAATCTTTCTTGTTAATTCGACTGAATTCTCTCCCTTCCACCGAATTCTAGTGCCATTAGGGCGTATTGGTTCAATGTTATTGACCACAGTACATAAATCAGGCGTCTTATTCCCCCAAACACACAGTTCCAGTGTAATTGGATTATGATCACTTATGGGCAATGCAACAATCTGCGGGATAGTATAGAATTTGACAATATTAACCGAAACCAAGACATGGTCTATACTACTCTCAGGAGATCTTCCTGTAAAAGTCGGGATATCCTTCCCATTCGCATCCTTCGCACATTGCAAGATATCCAAATCAAATTCGGTCATAACTGTGTTTAGGATGTTACCATATGTGCAATGCGGAAAGTGTAAACAATTATCCCCTGCATCAGACAGAAGCCCACATGTCTTGGTCATCGATAATGGGCATAAAGACAGATGGAAGTCCCCCAACCATACCATGTTCACATTGGCAGTATCTATGTTAATCAATTTGCATAGCTCCTGTCTCAATTCAGTAACCAGACTATGGCGGGTGGAGTTAAAAATATTGTTATAATAGTTGATTAACAATACATCTGAACTACCCCTGTGTTTAATCAATAATAACTGTGCAAAATGCCCTACATTAGTACTGTTCGTAACTTTAACTGTGAGATTAATTTTCAGCAGAATTAACAACCCCCCTTAGCTCTGCCTGACGGTGATGGTAACGCGGTCAGGTTATAAGCCGAAAACCCTTCTCTAAAAACATCTATAGTGCTCCATGTTTCTTGGAGACACACTGTATCATGTGTATTAATAAAATCCTTCCAGCCCGGCATTTTGTTCTTATTTGACAAACCAGCCGTGTTCCATGTTACAATTGAGAATCCTCCCTCTCGATTAAGTACTACAGGGTAATCTGTGATACCTTTACTGACTGTCTCAGTGGGATCTTCTGGGGATGTTGTTAGTGGTCCATCTACTGACATACCTACTCTTTTACACACATCCTCCTTAGCCTGGTTTACTTTCACAATTATATCGTCATTGTTTTCTGCCATTGACTTATAATTTACAGGCCTGCTTCTTTGTATATTGGACTCTAAGGGTACCTCGATGGAAAAATAACTGTTTCTAATATCAATATCATAAGACATACAGTATGCACCCCCCCATGTTGTTGAATTAGGGTCAGTCAATCATTACAATCTAGTGTACTTAAGGCATGGAATCTATTAGATGATAGGAGGGTATGTTGGATTGCTGGGGTAACAATATTGTTTAATCTACCAGGTTGGGAGTTCCTGCCTCCTAAAGGAGGAGTACCAAGGTGTTTATAGAAGTATCCAAGCGGATAGAGTGAAATGAATCGCTCTATACAGGTGCTAAAGGAGGCTCTCTCTGGTAAATTAATCACAGCCTGCTCTTTCTGTTCTTCTGATCCCTTAGGCTTATTTGTAACTTGGGGTCTGTTCGTCTGCCCATTAATACTAGATTGTAAAGTACTAGATTGTGGGACTAAGTGTACACTCCCTCTAATATTCGAAATAACAGGGTTGTTCTACGGTGGGTGGATCAAGTTACTATGCCCAACCGTTATCGTATTTAGGGTGTTTAGGTTGGACATGGCCACTGAAGGTGTTTGTACCAGGGTCTCGGTGCCTAATTCCATGGTTTGACTGTTTCTTGATTTCATAATGATACCCAGCTTCTCAACCTTTAGGCTTAGAGTATCTAGCTTCGTAATCAGGGGTTTAAGCATGGTTTCCATTTTCAGGACTAGTAAAGAAACAATACGATTAACAGATTCATCATGTAGATTAATAGGGACAACGTTATTTTCAACGGTCTTAGCTTGGTTACGAGTCAGGGGCCCTTTTCTCGATTTGCCATTATTCCCTGATTTAGCCTGATCTTTTCTACAATTTATTCTCCTTTTTGGTTTTGGAGGATCACTGAAATTAGGAGAATGGAGTTGCTCATCCTGCAAGGATGCATCTCATAATAGAATGTGGAGCTCTTGGTTAGCCTGTACTATGGGAGCCTCAGATTGTGCGTTATCCAAAATGGCATCTACCTCCAAAGCCGGCATGACTTCGGGCCCATTTGTCACCCCCTGAGATATACGTCGTTCTGACCTAGAAATATCTACATTAATAGCACTCACAGCCTTATCCAGGTACTCATCAATAGAGGGGCCATGGTTAGGCTTAGGTTTAGGTATCTTTTCTAATTTCCGTTTCAACATATTCATCCGAAGCTACCAGATAGGCAGGCGAGGAGTCTAAACAATAATAACCCCCCCAGTGCCTACTGCTACAAACAACCCAACGTTATAAGGACTAGAGTCAGTAATAATCGGACAAACAGCCAGTTAGTACAGTTACTAGCGCCTAGATCGCTATCAAGAGATTACAAACAAATGCACCAGTTCCAATACCCAATACAAAGTCACCTGGGTATCATGGCTTCAAAAAGGTCAATAGGGTGGCCCAGCCCTGCCTTGGACTGTCGCAGACGGCCCCACCCTTGTCCCGGGCTTCTCTCGGCACCGCCCGCAGGCGTCCCGCGATGCGGGATGATCACCCCTCCTTTGAGCGCCTCCGGGCGCGGAAGTGGGCGGAGGTGGGTGGGATGATGAAGCAAGGGGACCTGGGGGATGTAGTCTCCCCCGTCGGCGGCCGCATGGTGGATCAAACAGCGGCGGCGGGGGAGACTAATGGCAGAAGACCCCCAGCTCAATCGGGACATCGGGTAGATGTTAGAAGAGTGCCTGGAGCCAGGTAAAGTTCGCCAGCACAGGTCCACCTTTGCCCTATTCAAGTTGGACATGACTGTAGCATGGAAGTGAATTTTGATGTTTGTAGAGTATGTGTATAGGGAAATTTGTATTTTCTACATTCTAGTGCTACCTAAGCTAGAGAGAATAGGCCTGGGGGAGGGGGGCTGTGCAGCCCTCCTCCCTTTTTAAAAAAAAAAAACCATAAAGGCCATTCCCCAGGGGTGAAATTGGACTCAGGAGGTGGGCCACATGGCTTACCTCCCATTTGAAAAACTAAAGGGCAGGCCCCAGGGGATGGGGTACCTGGGGCTAAAATTGTCCAAGGGAAGGGGGGCCAATGTGGTGGTTGGTGAATGAAATCCCCATGAATGCTGAGGGTCTTTGGGTGCCAACAAGTCCTCTCCTTAACTCCAGTAAGTCTCAAACAGCTGGCTTGCTGAGGACTTAGAGGCCACACCCCTTTTCTCTACCAGCCTGCAAACGCGCCCCCTGGTGCACTTCTGGTTGGCCAATGAATTACACTGTACTCCTGAGGACCCCCCAACTAGTCATGCACAAGGTGGCGTGTTTGGAGAGTGGTGGAAAAAGGTGGGGTGGCCACCAAAAACCTCTCAGCAAACCCACTTTGTGGAACTTGCTGAAGGTAACAGGAGGGGTAGTTGGACCCCAAGGATCCTCAATAGCCAAGTGACTTCATACCCCTACTAGTTGTACGCCACAAGGCGCGTTTGCAAAGTTGTGGAGAAAGGGAGAGTGGCCTTCTATGATGTCTCAGGAATCCCGCTGGGTGGGACTTAATGGAGGTAACAGGAGGGGTATTTGGGTCCCAAGGACTTCCTTGAGGGCCAGCTAACCCTCCTGTTATCTTCAGTAAGTCCCACACAGCAGGATTGGTAAGAGGTGTTAGGAGGACATGCCCCCTTTCTCTACTACTCTGCAAACATGTTTTATGGTGCACTACTTATTGTGGGATGAAGTCCACTTTACTCCTGAGGGACCTTGGAGGCCAAGAAGCTCTTTTGGTACCTCCTGTTAGCCCTACACAACGGGATTCCTACGAGCTGGTTCAAGGTCAGTCCCCTTTCTTTACCACTCTGCAAATGCGATTACTAGTTAAATAACCATAGAAATTCACTTAAAAAACCAAAGGTTACTGGTAAGTTATAGCTAGAAATAATTTTTTAAACAACTTTAGAAATTCACTGATAAAACTAAAGGTTACAGAGACATTTTAGTTAGGAAATAGAATTTAAACAACCTTAGAAATTTCCAGAAGAAAACAAAGGTTACAGGGACATTATAGTTAGGGTCAGATACAGTAGTTATAATTACCTGTGCTAACTATAACAAGAGCTGCTTTTGTCTCAAAAACTATTGTGGAAGCGACAAATATGCCAAAAACCCTTTTCAATAAAGTTAAGGAACTGGCTGGTGCACACACTACAGCTGCAGCACCCCCATTAAACACGCAACAATGTCAGGCGTTAGCATGCTTCTTTACTGAGAAAATTGAAAAAATCATTTTAGATATCAAGGCAAAAAATACAGAACCATCCTCTCCCTCTGACTCAACACCTACTCTCCTTGGGGAAACTTACTAGAATCCTGGCCTGCTCTTTCAGTAGATAAACTGAAAGTTATTCTTCAAACCATCAAATCCGGCTCCCCCAGGGACCCCATTCCTATCAAAATCATTAAAAACCTGGATGAACACTCATTGGAGATTATTGCAAATCTTCTGAACTCATCCCTTGACCTTGCCACTGTTCCAGCCTTATGGAAACATGCCATGGTTATGCCCCTTCTCAAAAAGCCAAATGCAAACCCGGAAATACTGGCCAATTACAGACCCATATCCCTGCTCCCGGCATTTTCCAAATGTCTGGAGAGACATGTACATTCTGCTTTAGCCACTTTCGCAGAAGAAAATTCTCTACTACATCCATCGCAATCTGGCTTCAGGGCCGGTTTCTCTACAGAAACCGCCCTGCTCGGAGTCACTGAACATATCAGAAAGCTACTTGACCAAGGTCAGACGGTCGCGCTCGTGCTATTGGACCTGAGCGCGGCGTTCGACACCATCTCCCATGAAACACTCATCAAAGAGTTGCACAAAAATGGTGTACGAGGAAAGGCACTGGATTGGATCCGGTCCTTCCTGACAAGCCGAACTTTCCAGATTGCATCTTCACGAGCCGTTTCGGACACCCTGCCTGCATCGCACGGAGTGCCCCAGGGGTCTATTCTAAGCCCGCTGTTCTTTAATATATATCTCAAACCCCTGGCTGATCTTGTTGAAAAATCGGGTCTTACTCTTATGAACTATGCCGACGACTCCCAAATCATCTTTTCCCTATCCGAATCTTGTCCTCACTCTCCATCGTTACTCAAAGAAGGACTCTTAAAAATCCTGAACTGGATGACAAAAAAACAGTTAAAACTAAACGGCGACAAGACGGAAATACTGGTTCTGGGAAAAGATCAAGATCTCTGGAATCCCGTACATTGGCCTGACCAGATGGGCGCCTTTCCTACCCCGGTGACCCACGCTCGAAACTTGGGCTTTATTCTGGATAATTCCTTGTCCATGAACAAACAGGCCAGTAAGGTAACCGGCTTATGCCTCACCATAGTTAAATGGTTGAGGAAGATCCTCTGGATGCTGCCTGTACCAACGCAAAAGACCGTAGTCAATGCCCTCATTACATCGAGGCTTGACTACGGTAACATTCTGTACTTGGGCGCAAACAAATCTGTAATCGGCCGACTGCAGGTGGCGCAAAATGCAGCGGTTCGGCTACTCTGCAATATTCCCAAGAACTCCGGAGTCTCGAACCATCGTCGGAATCTACATTGGCTCAGGATTGAAAACAGAATCCGCTTTAAAGCCCTGAACTATATGTTCAGAATTAAAGCAGGCACAGCGCCCAAATATCTTCAAACCTTCGCCCACCTCTACACTCCCAAGAGAAACCTTCGGTCGCAGACGGCAGCTTTTTTCTGCGTACCGAGATTCAAACGGGCTAAAACAGGTGGCAGATCCTTTGCCCATCTGGGACCCTCCCTTTGGAATTCGCTCCCCCCTTGCATCCGGAAGGAAGAAAACCATTCTTGGGTAGCTGCTGCGCCTTACAAATTGAAAAAATAAATAAATAATAAATAAGCCCCTGCAATGCACTGCTTTTGACCTCACATATTACATCACTCATGACATAGTCAGTGACATCACTGATGACATCACTAATGACAGCATCACTGACTGTTAAACATATATTCTAATGTACCATACTGTTGTATAGCTCCTATATATCCATATTTCGTGTTAAGTTAGCATAGGTACATTTTAGATTTAAACGCCATTTTTCCTTTCTTGCACCTTCTGCACACGACCCTTAATTGTTGACTTAGCTTTCAACCTAGTGGTTTGCCGTGGTGAATGTGAGAATAATATGTTATTGCTCTGATATCTGCTTTGTTTAATAAAACATGTCTGCACGGAGAGTGCTGAAGTTTCAGGAGCAACACGATATGGAATTGTTATGAGGTCTGATCTCCACGCCTTCATAGTCATAACACAAGTGCAGCCTTTGCCAACTTGGGCTTGAGGCGGGATTGATATTGCTTTGCACGAGAATTGTTAACACACTTGATGCGGTGCACATGCAGAGAGAGCTGGTGTATGCTGATGTGATTCCTTCATGCTAGGACACTAAGGTATGGGCCCGCCCTAAAACAACCCAAAGAGACCTTCTTAGATAATAATATAATATATGTGTTAGGGAGGGTGAGATATAAGTGTTGTTAACTCTTATTCATTACAGCATGTTAACATGCTGTCACCATTCGCTTTTTATGTCTTAGTAACTATGCTGATAATTTTGCTACTGATAATAAGTATACTTGTATTATCAAAGATACTGCGCCTGAGAAGACGGCATTAGTAAATAAACATTTCAAATGCACATGTGTCTTCTTTACTCCATGTTCTGGTTTGTAATGATAATATAACGAAAGAGTGTTCATGAGTCCCACGTACCCTGAGGTACTGTAAGTTCATGTTCTGGTTTGTCTAAACATTGGGTGTTTGATATGTCCAATGAGACACTGTAGCTAGCTCGGTAAGGGGTGAGTTGGTTGCTAAGGTAAGTTTTGGGACATCCTAATTTGCCGAGGTTCCACTCCTCTGTGCACAGTTCTGTGTGAGTACAGAAACCCTGCAACATGGCGCCCAACGGTTTCGGTGGTCTTATATCATGACACTCGAGTAGTTTATCGTTCATGCCTTAACCCCTTCACTTCCGTTTCCGGAAAACGGGGTGTTGGTGAAACCTACCTATTTCTTGGAATAGGTCTTTATTCAAGCTTGATTCTTACCTAAACGGTTTCTTTGGATTACTACCCAGTTGTGCTACAAAGTATTCTTTGTTTTTTCTTGTTTCCGGTTCTGTAATGGCGGCAGCGGTGGCTATTGCGCAGCATAGTCGCGTAGCGGTACGCAACCATCTTCAGACGTACCAGGTCCCAGTAGATGGGATGGCTGTGATTTTCGTGGTATGTGCAGATCCGGCGTTTCCTTACGAGTTGTTTTACTCTTGGGTTACGTTTCCGGCTGTGGACGCTAATTCTGGTTTGTTCCACTCCTACACCGCCTCAGATGTCCCAGCTGAATATACGCCGTACAGGGCATTGGAAATACCTATTGATCATTGGCAGCATCGTGTTTGGTTTGATGGCGCCCTCCCCCACTCTATGTCCCCTGCGAGGTTAGGTCCACTCTCAATTCCAGGTACTAATTGGCCTGCGTTGGGTGGCTTTACCCCGCACCCGAATCACGGGGCTTGCACCCTGGCTGAAATTCGCAGGCTGCATGTAGTTTCCATTTCCGTGATTCGTGCTTTAGTGCAATACATCGGTCGACATCTTCCTGGTGGTCCCCAGGGGGGTGCGGCCGCTCCCATGGAACGAGGCGGTATGCGTCTCAATCCAGTGATGGTAAATTCGGTTTTTGGTGCGCGTCCTGTTGACAACGATGACTTCCCATTCTGGCTAGCAGAGAAGTTTGATCAACTGGAGGCGGTTTTTCCGAATTCTACTCCTGCTGATAAACATAGAATGTTAACGATTACTCTACCGAAGGATATTACTCCTGAACTTGCTGACTGTGACAGCTGGGGAAAAACATTTGCGGCAGTTTATACAAGGTGTTTCGGCACCCCGTCTATGACTGCCCTGCCTGAAATCGTTAGACGTGTTCAGAATGATCACGGTCCAGAGGCAGCGGTTGAATTGGGTATGCGCCTGTGTGGTTCTTTTGAGATTGTAAGTGATCTCATTCTCTCCAATGTTAAAGGAGATGCAGTTAACTTTCAGGTGTCGAATGCTTTGGCTGCTCTGCCCGATGCCGACAAACCCCGCCAGTTAGCAAAGATTGTGGTGGCCGCTTATAAAACAATTGGCCGCACAAGTAGAGGTCTAAAATATTTTCCAGTAAAGGAGAAAAAACAACCACAGGGACAATCTGCAGTGACAGATGCCCAGCCCAAGTCCAAGAAACAAAATTGGCCTAAAAAACAGACACAGGGGAAGCAGACAACGCAGACTCAGGGTAATTTTCCTGCAATACAAGCTCCTGCGCCACCCGAAAAAGTTTATGATTTGCGCGACCGCGCGATGATTAAATCGCCTGATCGTTTTCAGGGTTCTGATCAACGCTCTCCTCGTTCCTTTCAGGACACATCGGCTCCCAAGACCGGTGGAGGAGGAGGGGGTGGTCGTGGACGTGGTGGCCAACAAGGACGTGGTCAGTCCCGCCAGACGGACGGCGCAGTGAAGCAGGAGGATTCTACGCCTAGGCGTCCGCAGTTTGCGAAAAAGAAAGTCGCAGCCTTAACAGCGCATCGATATGCCACAGATAGTGAGAACGCGGCTTCGGAATCTGACGTGGGCTCTGACCTTGCTGGACAGCGCGGCGGAGATAACCATAGTCAGAGAGGCGCTGCGTCCACTACTGAGGGTGACAGCGACTGATGTCTACGTTGTGATAGAAACAGCGGATACGAGACTTGCTCCCCCTGAAAGACTATATGAAATTGTCCTGTTAATTGAAGGTGACATACAGCGTACCGTTAAAGGTGTATTTTGGGAGAATCTGTCTTCTACATATGATATTTTACTTTCGGAGGCTGACTGGCCCCCACCTTTTGTGCTCGCGGCGCCGCGAGGGGAGGAGGTAATCCTACCCAGTTTCGCGAACACTGTCTCGAGAGAGCATGCGCAGCATTTTGCAGAAGAATGGGCTCGGGCTCTCGCGCCGGCTCTGTACCGTAACCAATGTGGTTGGGATAAATTGTCGCCTTGCCACGAAATTCCGTTGCGGTCTCAGCCGCAGCCTCAACCTCAATATCCCATTCGGCGTGAAGCAAAATCTTCCGTCGCGGAAATCCTTGAACAATTGGAATATCAGGGAGTTATTGAAACGTGTGTGTCACCGATGAATAATCCCCTTTTTACTGTGAATAAACCTGACGGATCATATCGTTTAGTTTTGGATTACCGGCATTTAAACTCGCATTGCCGTAACTGTGCAGTTCAGAATACCCACGGCTCTGCCCTAGTGGATAGTCTCGTGCGTAAGCGTTTCAAGACAACGCTTGACATATCCAATGGTTTTTATGCCCACAGATTGGACAGCTTTAGCTCCCAATGGACCAGTTTTACAAGCGCTGGAGTCCAAAAGCAATTCCGGCGTCTTCCAATGGGCTACAAGAATAGTCCTGGTGTATTTACCGCTCGAATTGTCTCTATTCTGGAGGCACTCGACCCTGATGCTTTTTCGTATGTGGATGACATATATCTCACAGACGACGATATTTGGGAGCATCTGTGTCGAGTAAATTCTCTTGTTTGCAACTTCGCAGACATGGGTTACAAATTCAACTTTGCAAAATCGCACATTGCTGAACACACAGTGTTGTTTTTGGGCTATGAGCTCAACAATGAAGGTAGAGGTTTGGCTCCTCACTTCTTGGAGAAGTGCGCACAATTGCGCGCACCAACAACTCTGAAAAAATTACAATCCTTACTGGGCTTTTTGAATTTCGGCAGAACTTACATTCCGGAATATGCCCAGCGTATCAAGCCTTTGTATGCTTTGATACAACCAACTTTCTCAAAATCATGCTGGCTGCCTGAGCATTCAGCCATTTTGCAATCCTTGCAGGCTGATCTGCTCGCTTCTAAATATTTACTGACTCGTGATAACCACACCAACCTGGTCATAAGAATAATTCCTGGGACGGTGGGTTTCACTTACCTCACTTTTAATGAAGGTGACACAGTACCTATTGCTTACAAGTCACACTTGTACACCTCGGCTGAGATGCGGTTTCCCACCATAGAAAAGGTTTTAACTGCTGTACAGATGGCTATTCTAAAGGAACGAGCTCTGTCACAGGGGAAACGCATGCTAGTGGTAACACCCTGTCCTCATTTGGAGGCAGTCACGAAAGCGAGTGTACCAAATTCAAAAGCTTTGCACCCTCGGTGGATTCAGTGGGCTGCGTCATTGTCATCCTCGGATGTCATGTTTATTTTTGACGCTTCCTTACGGTCGCAGGAGTACTTGCAGTATGAATTCGTTCATCCTGCTCCTCTGGCGATGCGACCTTTGGAGGACTTCCATTGCATCATTTACACTGATGGGTCGGCGCAGGTTGCGCATGGCTCTAAACATGCCTACGTTTCCGCATGCGCCATTGTGGTCGGTGCTATGTTGAATGATGAGTTCATTTCCAGGGAGGTACACACGTTGCCCCTGGGCGATTGCACCGCACAATTGGCAGAGCTTCGTGCTCTCTTACTAGCTTTGGAGTACGCAGATCCAAGTGTTACTACTCTAATTGTAAGTGATTCTTACTACTGTGTCCAGTCTTACAATGAAAACTTGTTCTTTTGGATTCAAAATGATTTTCATGATTCCAAGGGTAGCACAATAAAACATAAAATGATCTGGGTTCGAGTGGCAGAGCTTAAGGCTATGTTGCCACTCGTTTATGTGATTCATACTCTCGGTCATCAGCGCGTGGGAGTTCACGCTGTTGGCAACTCGCTTGCTGATGAAGCAGCGAAATCAGCAGTATCTACATACTTAGTTGCAGCAGTTACTAGGTCGAAAACCAAGATTGATAGCGACATCTTGGCAGCGATTGCTGCCTCTGAGAAGGGAAGTAAACATCCTTCGGGATTCCCTTCGAAGTATAAATACCACTTAAGTCCCGAAAAGGTTCCTTTTGTGACAATTCCTGATGTTGGGGAACGGCTGATTCCCAACTCTGATCGCAGAACAGACTTGATTACAGCGGCTCATGAAGGTGTGGCGTCTGCGCATGCGGGCGTCTCAGCCACTGTAACGCAACTACAACAACGTTTCTGGTGGCGGGGACTGTACAAACAGACGCGTGATTATGTCCTTCTTTGTGACATATGCCAGCAGATTAAACCTTCAACTGCTACGCGTCCGCCTCAGACTCAGTTGTACATTTCTAATAAACCACTAGGCTGTGTTTATTTAGATCACTGCGGTCCATTTTCATCTGATACTGCGTATAAATACATCTTAGTAGCAGTTGACTCATGCACACGCTTTGTGTGGTTATGGCCACATCGCAGCGCTGATTCCCGGACTGTCATCAGAGATTTGCGTATCTTTATAGGGATTTTTGCCTGTGGTACCTTCCATTCGGATCAGGGTCCGGCTTTCGCCTCTAAGGCGTATAAGGATGCCATGACTTCGATGGGGGTCCAAGTCAAGTTTTCGTCACCCTACAGACCCGAGGGTAATAGTGTAGTTGAACGAATGAACCGTGATTTAAAGCAATCTTTGACAGCCCGAGTTATAGGCACTGGCAGAAATTGGCTGGCTCACCTCTATGGCGTGCAGCGTGCTCTTAATAATCTCCCTAGAAGGTCTCTGGGTGGGCGGACCCCATACGAAATGCTCTTTGGCATTAAGATGTTCGTCCCTGACCTTGACGGTCTAGACTCGGTGGTTCGCGCCACTTCCTTTGACGCAGATGAACATTGCAATGTTTTACAGAATCTACAAAAGACGAGAGACACTCTTGCAAAGGAACATTTGCCCTCCACGTCGGATGATGCGTTGCAGATCCCGGTAGTTGGCTGGCTACCCCAAGTTGGAGAACTGGTTCGAGAGAAGATCGACAACAAGAAAGAGTTTGGTCCCTCCTATCGAGCTCCGGTCCCAGTGCTTGGAGTGAAGGGCACAAGAACAGTCATTTTACCACCACTTCCAGGTCGTAAGGAAAACAGGTTTATTTCTATTGACAATGTCAAGATACACAGAGTGGCCGATTCTTCTTAGCATGACACCGGCTGTTTCCTGTCCTTCCATTGTGAGAAATTCAATTATGCCCACTGCTTATAATAATGAACCTGAGGTGGCCATCGAATTACCTGCTGTTTCCACTCCATTATTGAATAATTTACCAGGAACTAACCTTGATGAGACAGACTATACATACCCCACTGATTTGTCCATGCCTGACCTGCAAGCTCGTTTAGCCACGGAATCCAGATTTTCATTTGACTCTGCTTCCCTTGCCTCGAAAAAACCCTCTAAAATTGCATTATATGCTAGCCTGTTTAAAAAACATTTTTTGATACCTCCTTGGATATACATTTGGCTGGTCCTTTTTTCAGTTTACCTTTTTATGTCAATTGGTTTTGTGTTTTATTTTTTTCGGATTATGAATGGACACTATGTCGAGGAGAGAACTTGCATTACTCATTTGAATGGAACTTTGGCCCCACTTTCCTCTTCACATTCTACACACAGATTAAAAAGAGACTTGACTTTGGTTAACATCACAGCGTGGCCTGTTCTGGATGGAATCGCGTGGGATGCAGTTCGTTTTCAGATTCATGGTCCAACGGAAGTCGTTAATGTCCCTAATGTACTAAGAGTTAATATGGGGGATGTGGTGAAACAAAACATTCGTTCTGATGATTGGGATGTTAATGCTGTGGAAAGTTTGTTTTCTGATTTGAAATATTATGCTGCTTTTGATGCTGAGGATTTATATTTAGAATCTGCTAATTATGGTGAATTGTTCTGTTACCAACATTATGGCAATCACTTCTTACACAAGACATCTTCCCGAAGGGATGCGGTTAATTTTACTCAGTGGGAACATTGCCCAGCACCAACACAAGGAAGTTCAGAAACGTTTCTTAGAAAGTATACTTATTTCACTGACTTTAATCAGTCCAATCCGGAGTCCTTTTATTTTAAATTTCACAAACAGCCACTGTCCAAGGTTCGACTTACAAATACAAAATTGTTATATTCAAAGGCCTTCCTGGATCATTTAGTTACTGGAGGGTATGAGTTATGGAAGGATACCATAGACCTTAAATCAGTTTGGGGCTCAAGGGCCTGGCAGGTACAAGGCACTGAGGCTTTGCACCGTGCATGTCTCATCCCAAATCATATGTGGTTTTTAAATGAAACCATTTCCCAGACCACGTGCTTTGGATTGGCTACATCTAAAAGGTTAAACACCCCGTCTTTCCCGGAGTTGGAGGAATATGAGAATTGGAGTAATTTTACTAAATTGTCCATTAGAGATATACAGGCTCTGCTTCTGAATTCCTCCTTTAACATTTCCAGTATGACTCCCAAGGGTTGGCTGCTTTGGCACCGTAGTGCTGATTCTTGCCAAAAAAGATTTTTAAATATAACTGAAGGGTTTAAGACTGTTAGATCTGATCCCCGTTTTGATTTGAGTCATACTGTCACCTCTTACTCTGTTGGCAAGTTGTGTCAAGCTTGGCTGAAACATTCAACTTTACCTGCGGTTAAGTATCACCTTTCCAAACTGAATGCAGACGTGGATTTGAATGATTTCATTAAGGGCCCAGCTAGTGGCAGGTCGAAAAGGTGGTTATATGGTGTTTACAATGAAATTTGGAAACTCTCACAGATTGAGGCTGCTTCACGCCTTAGGGCTATTGATCAGGCAAATCTTGAGAAAGTGCTTGCAGTGGTTGACAATAGCATTAACGTGCTTTCCTCTAGAATTTACACATTAGATAATATTGTGTCGTCTGTTGTTGATATTGTGCATGATGAAGTGTCTGTATTATACCATGGTCAAAATCAATTACGTTCAATCATGCAGTTTGCATGGACACTACAGACTCTAAAAATGGGTAAAGTTCCCTGGGGATACATGAACGTTTCCTCTTTATTTGCACCATTTAATTTGACAGACAAACAACGCTTGCTTTCAATGCGTGATGCTTCCTTTTCAATGCTCCATATTGAAAGGTTGGAATCTTTACCTTTCTCTGTGGCAGAGACCACTGCTGCTACGTGGCTTATCCACGGTTTGATAACACTGCCTTTTGCTTTATATAAGTTTTCAAATTGTATGAAATATGTGCCAATAGGTCGTTTTGAACCCTTAGGTAGCGGTTTTCTTCATGAGGTCTGGTCACTCCCATACACATACAGATGTTTCAAGGATGATCAAGAGGTTTATCTGACAGGGGATGAGTGTACTGAGACTCCAGATCATTCTTTAATGTGCAGACACATACAGTTGCACGGTTCATGTAACAAGGACCGCCCGAATATGGCTTGCGTTTTACAGGGCACGCCAGTTCCTGCTATCATCCCCACGTTTAAATTGTTAGAGAATGGTAGTTATTTAATGCTCAATAATGAAAACTGTTGTGGTTTAATTAAAGGTATAGCTTTCATAGTAACAGTTAGTGAGCGAGTTATTTGCTGCAGAAATGTTCTTTATCCTCCCACACGTGAACATAGGGAGTCTTCCATTTGGCCACAGATACCGACCTTGGGAGCAGAATTCAGCGGCATGGCTAGAATAAGAGCTCTATTGTCCCAGAAAGAGGTGGCCTTGAGCTCGGCCCGTGAAACTTTCGTGCTTCACATTGCTAACACCCGCACGGAGGTTCAGGCTCTTTTAAACACTGATTTGCCCTTGCATTTCGGAGCCATGGTCCGTTCTATCTTTAACGCGTCCTCCACGACGGGCCTAGCACATTTTTTTAAAGTTATTAGCGGTGGTCTCGTGACTTCCTTTGAGAAGATTTTTGGAGTCATCCCTGCTTTCTTCCATTCTATTTTTTCATCCTTGTTTGGAGGGTTCCCGTTTTTGCTTGCATTAGCGGCTGGCGCATTGGTGGTTTTCTGCCTTTTTAAATATGGATGCCCTTCCTGTGCAAGACCACGCACGGCTACTACTGACGCGGTTTCGCAACCGCATGCTTGATTACTATGGCACACTGCCGTTAGCGACTCTAAGCACGGCTTTTGGATTATCTTTTCGGTTCTCCTATTTCACCTGTGTCCAGCCTGTATTTCGCTGCCTGACCTGTGATTTCCTTTGGGCCATTGATTTGTGTCTCTGCGGACCGATATCTGCTGACGTCGATTTTGATCAACTGATGAGTCCTATCGTTGCTCACGAGTTGGTTTGTTCTGACGAAAGGATTATGGCCTTGGCGGTGGCACATGGACTAATGGGTCCCTGGGATGTGTTGTCGGCAGCGCGAAATTTCTTGGAACTAAGTTTTCTTGAGAACCCACCGAGCTGTCCTCTGATGGTTATAGAGGATCCGGTGCTGGCAGATCACGTATGTTCCTTTCATCTTTTAAATTGGATGGCTGAACTGTTTTCGGATGAGGACGGTGACTTCCTCCTGGAGGCTGTTGCAGCTTACTTTTCATATACGGTCTTATCATAGACACTGCCTCAAATTGGCATGCTGATTGATAGCATTTCCTTGATTTTATTGACTTTTGGTCAAGACATTTTATTTTTGCTTGCCTATTGGCTTGAGCCACATTATATTTGTGGACTATTTTTTAGCATTAGTTTTTATTTTTTGAATTTTTATTCATGCTCGTTTATAAATGAATTCTGCTCTCATGTGATGGCACTTCTGTTACCTTATTTAGTCCGTTCTCGGATCATGGGGGGGTGTTGTATAGCTCCTATATATCCATATTTCGTGTTAAGTTAGCATAGGTACATTTTAGATTTAAACGCCATTTTTCCTTTCTTGCACCTTCTGCACACGACCCTTAATTGTTGACTTAGCTTTCAACCTAGTGGTTTGCCGTGGTGAATGTGAGAATAATATGTTATTGCTCTGATATCTGCTTTGTTTAATAAAACATGTCTGCACGGAGAGTGCTGAAGTTTCAGGAGCAACACGATATGGAATTGTTATGAGGTCTGATCTCCACGCCTTCATAGTCATAACACAAGTGCAGCCTTTGCCAACTTGGGCTTGAGGCGGGATTGATATTGCTTTGCACGAGAATTGTTAACACACTTGATGCGGTGCACATGCAGAGAGAGCTGGTGTATGCTGATGTGATTCCTTCATGCTAGGACACTAAGGTATGGGCCCGCCCTAAAACAACCCAAAGAGACCTTCTTAGATAATAATATAATATATGTGTTAGGGAGGGTGAGATATAAGTGTTGTTAACTCTTATTCATTACAGCATGTTAACATGCTGTCACCATTCGCTTTTTATGTCTTAGTAACTATGCTGATAATTTTGCTACTGATAATAAGTATACTTGTATTATCAAAGATACTGCGCCTGAGAAGACGGCATTAGTAAATAAACATTTCAAATGCACATGTGTCTTCTTTACTCCATGTTCTGGTTTGTAATGATAATATAACGAAAGAGTGTTCATGAGTCCCACGTACCCTGAGGTACTGTAAGTTCATGTTCTGGTTTGTCTAAACATTGGGTGTTTGATATGTCCAATGAGACACTGTAGCTAGCTCGGTAAGGGGTGAGTTGGTTGCTAAGGTAAGTTTTGGGACATCCTAATTTGCCGAGGTTCCACTCCTCTGTGCACAGTTCTGTGTGAGTACAGAAACCCTGCAACAATACAACTTAAAGTAGTATACTAGCTGTACTTCTAATGAGTGAACTACTTTTAATATATATATCATGCAACTGGCTGTGCAACTGTATGTATCCTTGTGCATATGGGTGTGTGAGTGGCTATATGAGTGGTTGTGCAAGGAGCTGTGTAGGTGAATGAGATGCTGTGTTAGATGTTGTATGAGTGGCTGTATTGTTGAGTGAGTATATGACTGTGTGACTGGATTGGTGAGTGGATACATAAGTGTCTGAGTGCATGTCTCAGTGAGTGTGTAAGTGGGTGCATGAGTCGGTCTGTGACTGAGTGCATAAGTCTCTCAGTGGGTCTATGACTGGGAGTGAGAGCTCTAAGTGGTTCTGTGAATGGGTTTGAGGTGTGTGAGTCTCTGATTGTATGAGTGACTGGCTCCATAAGTCTCTGAGTGGGTCAGTGAGTTGTGTCTGAGTGACTGTATGGGTGTGTGAATGTCTGAGTGGGTCTGTGAGTGGGTGTATGAGCGTTTGAGTGAATCTGAGAGTATGTGTATGAGTGTCTCAATGGGTCTGTGAGTGAGAGCATAAGTCTCTGAGTGAGTGAGTGAGTGAGTGAGTGAGTGAATGGGTACATGCATTTGTGTCTGAGAGGGTCTCTGATTGGGAGGGTAAGTTCCTGGGTGAGTCTGTGAGTGGATGTGTAAGTCTTTGAGTGGGTGAGTGAGTGGGGGCTTATACATCTGAGTGAGACCATTAGTGGGGGTGTGAGTCTCCGAGTGTATGAGTGAGTAACTGAGTGCATAACTCACTGATAAGATCTGTGACTGAGTATGTGAGTTATGGTATGGGTATATGCGTGTCTGGCTCTATGAGTGGGTGTATGAGGGTCTCAATAGGCCTGTCAGTGGGTGTATGAGTGTCTCATTGGGTCTGAGTACATATGTGTGAGTGGTTTTGTAAGTGGTGAGTGAGTCTCTGAGTGGGTCTGCACATGGGGGCAGTCAGAGATATCACTATATTGTTCGGTTATAATTTCACAAAAACTACTGAACAGGTTAGTACCAATCTGCTGAACAACATCTACCTTTCTGCCAAATTTAATGTAATTCCGTCTACCGGTTCGGGCTGTAGGTTCCTATGGGAATTAACATTACAAACACACCCTTAATTCACACCTCTATTTCTCAGGCCCCACTCCCAACATTTATATGACACACAGAACCTACTGTGACACTTACTTGGCAAATGTATTGCGTATTGAACAAACAACGCAAAAGAAAAGTCAAATAAATATTTTCCTATGGAAACTAGGTCCTAACAATGTGGGTCAGCAACTGTTCTGTAAGGTACGCAGGGTGTGTGGCCTTGCAATAATCAAATGCCCTCACATACCTGGATAAGTGTCATGCTTCATCATAGG
This sequence comes from Lissotriton helveticus, assembly GCF_964261635.1. Classification (NCBI taxonomy): domain Eukaryota; kingdom Metazoa; phylum Chordata; class Amphibia; order Caudata; family Salamandridae; genus Lissotriton; species Lissotriton helveticus. The sequence goes on from NC_136068.1 coordinate 1,435,239,664, forward strand.
GCGTTTGCTCCTCATCCGGCCGGCACTGCAATGCCCGATGGACACCCTCAATGGGGGTTCTTTGCCAGAAATCTTCTTGTCCACAATTTGGTGAAGTGCTGGTGTGGGGGCTTAAGAAGTAGATTGGTGTTGAGATGTGAAAGTGTGAAGTTAAAACTAGGAAAAGAGATACTTCTTGGGGAAAACGTTAATGAGCAAGTTCTCTTATCTAAATTAAAAATGTGTGGTGCTGTCTAATAGACTTTAGTTATCTTAGACTGCTATAGGTGAACATGTTTCTAGCTTCTGTGTATTCATAACAATGATCTAGTAGTTATCCATCAGGACCAATAACAACCTAATCTACTTAGTGCTTGGAGTTTTAATGTATGGGTTCATTGATTCTCTCCCAATCCCACATACGTTGGTTTCGGTATTGATTTGTGATTTATTTAGCTATGACCTGTAGTTCAAAGACACATAGTACACAGTAAAAATGCAATTCAATATTTCCAAATTATTATTTCCAATGTAGTTTATGATTCGCAAATCGTGAAACACAGGCCTATTTTGTTACACCAAATCCATGCTTATTTGTTTGTATCAATCACATGCTTTGTGCCAAAGTATGTCCTTTGTACATATAAAAACACCACAAGCCTGAACAAAACATATGCAACTAGGCCCCATTTGTCCATCTCAAGGATCATGCCTTTCACAGTAGCATCCCCTCTTTGCATGACATTTTCATTGATTGGTCTGTACTTCTCAAGCAGGCGTTCAAACATGTAATAAGTAGAGTTCCACTGTGTCGGCACCTCCTGGATGAGTGCTTTAACTGGCATTCTACTATCACGTTGGATGATCCCCAGCTGCTGCAGGGCTTTAAAAGAATTACTGAAATGTGTGCAGATTCTTCTGCAGGTGGTCAGTAAGTTGCTGACTCGCTCTGCTTTTTTCAGAAAGTCTTGAACAATGATGTTAATGCGGTGTGCCAAACACAGGACCCTGAAATAGCCACCATCAGCCACGGCCTTAACTATATTACTGCATTTGTCCGTGCCACAAAACCAATGTTAAGCCCTCTTGGTCACAGCCATTCAAAAACCTTAGTGTTAAAGTCTTCCAATATGTCTGCAGCAGTATGGGATTTCTCCATGGCGAACATTGCTACTGTAGCATGCTTCCAAGTGCCCAAAAAAATGTCAGCAGTGTCAACACCTGCAGAAGATATGTTTTATTTAATCCCCAAAAAAGAGATCCAGTGTGCAGTGATGCACATGTAATCAGTGGCTTGGCAATAGGCCTGGGCAGTAAATTCAGTTCTGGTCTCGGAATTTGGGTAATTGCGCATTCCGCGGAGTACGCGAAATTGCCCAAAATTCTGCATTCCGCAAATTTGTTGCTTGTTCGTTGTTCTCAAAATGCGTGTTCGCAAGATATTTCCCCCGAGCACGCAAACAGCGATTGCGAACAGTAAAAAAGCATCGCGAACAAGCAATTCCGCATTTTCGCAGAATTTCTGCGTGTTCGCAGAGATCTTTTACTGTTTCACAGAGATTTGCATAATGCGATTATGCAAATTTCTACCCCTACTTGGCAACTAGTCCACATGTCTGTTGTCAGGTGGATAGTGTGAACAGCACTCTTCTGCAAAGCTTGTCCAAGCAATTCCAGAACGTTGTGATGTAGTGCTGGAACAGCAGCTCTGGCAATATAGGACTGGCTGGGAACCTTCCATTTTGGGCAGATGGCTACCACAAATTCAAGAAAACCAACCCCTTCCATAAAAGAAAAAGGGAGGAGGTCCAGCACTAACATTTTAGCCAGTTTTGTGTTGTAAAAATGTGTTATTGGGTGGTTGCTTCCGTACTTCTCCTCTGACCTAAACAAGCTGAGAATTGTAGCTTGGATTTTTTCTTTCTGGTGCCACTGATAGAGGTGACTCCTTGAGACCAGATATTGTTAGGCTCAGTGCACACTTTTTCGTTGCGGTACTCTCTTGCCTTGGACCACTTGGTGTCTTGGCCTGACTCTTGTGCCATTGCGATGTCACTGATGATGATATGGATGCTACTAATGTACTGCTGGGGACACAGCTGATTTATGTACCAGAGAAAATGTCTCCCTCTTGTTCACCTACCAGCGTGACCTGATCTTCTTCATCCCCTTCACCAACAACACTTGCAGTTTTTTGCCTGCAGAAATGCGTCTCCCACTGGATCAAGTGGTGTTTTCTAAGATGGGTTGTTTGGCCTCCGGTACCTTGGTTTGTACCAAGCTTACCCCAACTAACACATACTCCACAAATGTAGCATACAGCAATGTTCACCTCCTTTCTAACTATAAAGAAGTCTCATACTAGGTAGGTCAACTTTCTGACACTGCTGGTGCCACTTGCAATGCCAGATGAACTGGTAGGTGGGTATGACTTTTGACTCTGTGCAGTACCTACTTCTACTGAGGTGGTTGTTATTGTGGTGGGTGTATGTCTCTGTCTGGACTTTGTAAATATGGCAGCTGGAGGTGGTGTTGGTGGTATCCGTGACACATCCCTCACAGCAATTTGGCATAGGGTAATGTCGGTCTCTACTTGCGTGGGGCTAATGTCAATGATAACTGGTTCATCATCATCATCATCCTCTTCTACATCTACTTCCATAACGCTAAGGCTTTCTGGAACCTTCCTATTCTCTAGCTTCGTCTCGTGGCGTGTCTCACTCTCAGATTGAGGTGGGATCCAAGTGGAGTCTAGATCGTCAGAAGGGGTTGATGGACTAATCCTCCTTTTCCTTTCTGGGGATCTGGGAGACAATGGATCTTCTGAAAGAGTGGCTTGCCCTTCTTCTTCCTCAGCAGGAAGCTCGATCTCCTGAACTGTCCCTATTCCGGGAGGAATAGGGACTATTGGGGTGGTTGCGACTGTTGTTGCCTACTTATCTGAGTTTCCAGCATATGTGACTTCTAAGCACACTGCACTTTACTTCTTTGTTTATTATGATATAACTCCGCAGCTGTCAAAAGTTATTGTATTTTTTTTAATGATATGTATAATACTTTTATCCATGGAAATGATTGTATACTGAATTATTTTTATTGTATTCATATGTGTGCTTTTATGGTTGTCTGTCCCAACCGAATACAGCTATATTTGAATTGAATTGAATTGAATTGAATAGGGCAAAGATCCTATTGCAGTAGAGGGGCAGACCAATTTAGAAATAAAGGTGAGGCTGACAGGCAGATCTCCCAAGCAGGCAAAATGTAAGAAGTTCTGTTCTGACACTCAAATTATTTTACTGCAACCACTGTCAGCCCTCTGCTGCCTAGTGAGCCAACAGTATGAATTCCTTTCCAAAGGAGTCTGCACATGGTGTGCCTCTCCTACCAGGGAACTACACTCTGGGCCTCAATCCTTCTCCCACAAGGCATCTCAATTGCACAGGTATGGTTGCTGCATGTGCAGAGGTGGGGACATAAAACTACATCTTGCTACAATAATGTTAGGGCATGGGCACATGCTTCACAGAGGCATGCAGGGGACCTGTGTCCTTCCCAACAACTTACAAGCCCACTAGTTCCTTTCAGACAAGCAAACCTGGCCCATTTGACCTTCTGTAGGTTTAGAACCTCATCTGGGACATAGTCTAGGGTTGAAGGTAATACTTGTAGCCTTGTGCAAAGAGACAATGTGCAGCAGGGCGTAATATCCATGTGTACCACTTCTGTGGGCACTAGTTGTGTAATACAGATATCAAAAGTGCACTTTACAGAGATTGATGCTGTATGATGCTAATGGCATTGAAGGTAGTCTCTGATACTAAGATCTTACTTTATCTGTACTGGGCCTACATATGATTTGTCTTCACATGCTCTATAAATCATGCAACCAGAATTGGCCCTCCAATGGACCTCACTCATCGCATTAAGGCGTAGGGACTCTGGAGTCTCACTACTGGTTAAGCAATGGGGACCAGGAATTGGTAACCAATCTATAAATTAGAGATACAATGTATGTACACTATTCTCAGAACAAGGCTGTAAATGTATAAAAATAACTTCAGGTAATCCAATTTTCCTGAAGAAGTTTAAATGGGCCGAAATCATATAGACCAGAAGTTCTGCAACCATGGTGCTAAATAACAAAACAAAACCTCTTGTACTGAAAATAACCTATGATTATCCCTGTTATACATCAATATCAGTAAAATAAGTACACCGTCTCTGAGAGAAAAACAATTATGATTTATGTAAGTATTGTATTAAATTCAGACACATCAATTAAACATCAGAATTTAGGAAATGTTGTCAGAATTTGACATCGTGGTAGCATAAAACAAAATTTCAATTACAGATTTAGAGAAATACTTCATAATCAATACAATCATTTTGTAGAGACAAATTATAAGCAAACCCTGTCAGAAAGGAATTTGAGTAAGCTGCAGTTTGGGCTAAAAAGCCATAGGAGGTTTGTTAAGCTAGAGTTTCTGCCACGAGCAAGGGCAGAAGACAGTTCTCTGAGCAAAGGCCATGGGATCTAGTTAAAAGGCAAGAGGAAATGAGGGTTCTAGCAAGCCTGCTAGTATAAGTTAAAAAGACAGCAGAGTCAAGAGACAACAACCGCTTGGGCAAGAAGAGCAGTAGCTAAGCTGTCAGGTTTAGCAAGTCCCGATAGTCCATAAGGAGATGCTCTTGATGCAGCGCTACTCCGGAAATGTCTTCATGAACCTCATCACCTTTCCCTGATAACCATGTTATCTACTCAGCAGTGGGGCCCATAACACTGTGAGTCACTAGTGCACACTTTCTTTCTACTTCATGGATCAGTGTGAATCAAAGGAGAGCTGCTAGATCATAGCGGAGTGTCTAACTTAAACTAAATACTTATAATATGTACATCTGCAGTTTAAATTGTTTTTACCATGGTTTATTCAAAAAGACATTCTATTCAGACACACCACCATTATTTGTCAATGGATATGCTAGTAAAAGATTAATCTAAGGATGAACAAGACCAGCTTAATTCTTCATTTATCTACTTTTTATTTAAAGTAAATCTCCTAGCATGATCAATATTTATTCATTTATTAATTTGTTTAATGCCAAATAAATGTAAGGAAAAGAAAGAATTTTAACTCATACATTTATAGTTCATTTAATTCAAAGCTTAGAAAATTAACACATTATTATTGAGATTATAGGACACGAATATTAGCACAGGGCATAATAGTTCCCAAAGTTAATCTTTCTATTCTCTCTAGCTATCAACCTCACCTAAAGACTCTGTACTCATTCAAATAAAGTTTAAGTTCAGAAAAATTCAAAGTTCTTATGCCTCAGGAAAGATTCAGCATTCCGGCAGCATGTCAGGAAGGATACACAGATGGAAATCCAAGAAGAGAGTTTTTTCTAAAGTCCGGACATACTCTTTTATACCCTTTTTCTCTACCTAATCTATCTACACAAGTAACTATCAGTGTCTTTAACAGTTCTGATTGGTCAATCCAAGGAGTGGATGAGGATAACCTCATCATCTTATTGTTTAATTTCCGCATGATTAGCGCTATGAAAAATGTCCCTTTGGCCTCTCGCATATCCGTCTCACTCGTGTCCTTAATTTGATATTCTTGCATTCGTTCCCACGTTTTTCAATACAAACGTCCATTTTGTTGGCACTCAGCTGGACTTTCAGGGCACGCTGTCCTTGACCCATTCTGCACAGGCACAAGCAGTTCATACTTGTCTGCAGATCTTTTCTCACTGCACATGCGTACAACGCTTCAATCTCGGAGTCACAGAAATGTCCATTTTGTTCTAGACCTCACAGGCCAGAACGGGAACTATTATAGAAACAAACACAATTAAACGTTAATTATAATCCTTCTGTTTACCTCCCCCTTACTAAGGTATCCCTGTTAGTTATTACATAGCAATTAAAGCAACATATATGCGTGATTTACTCACCAGTCTTCATGTTTTTGCCACAAATAAACAAACAGAAAGCACATTCATGCAGCTTTTGGTTCATGTATAGCTGCTGCATTAGTTTTTAAATGTAACAACATCACTTAGTTCGTCGATTATCGTTGCAAAATAAGCAAATTAGTTTCCCACGTGTATTTGTGTGTGCATTCTATTCTATGTTGATTAGTTTTCAAAACCACAGGAATAATTCAGGTTACTGTTATGAGAAAGTAACTTCACGAGGGGTATACAAAATGTTGTTTTTCCACCTCGCTCCATCAACTCCCTCCTTTGGTGATTTATCACCAAATATCTCCCAAAATTTAGCAAATTTTATCTTAACATGTTTCATGTTCTTTTGATTAGTATGAATTATACTCTAGTATCTTCTATTTTTCTACTGTCTTGACAGAGTTTCTCTTGAAACTCTTCCATTTCTATGTCCCCCTTTTCACGTTCTCTTTTTTGCTTTTCTTGAATCACCTTCTTTATTGACCTTTTACATTTCTTCTCTTTCTAATCATGCAACATAATCTTAATATCAAAATCACTATTATTATTACTGTCACTGGAATTAGTAATTTACCTATAATACCACTACCTATCTCATGTAACCAATGTTTAACTGCTGAAAACCTTCTGCCAAGTCGTTCATGGACACCATCAACCTCCAGTGGTTCAACGTCTTTGTGCAATTCTGTAAGTTTGTAATATATCTCTCAATGTTTTGACTTTTATCTGGAATGTAAGTGCAGCAGTGTTGAACTTTCAAAATTCCACAAACTCCTCCCTCTTTTGCCAAAATTATATCAAGAGCAAGACGATTTTGCATCACCATAGCTCTCATAACAAACAATTCAGTGGTTACCATTAAAAATCCACCTGCAGTGTCTGTTGACAAACAATCTACTATCGCTGACAATTTCCGAATTCTGTTTGCATTAAAAGATATTCCCACTGCTGGTATCAATGCTCCAAATACATCACCTATTATTTCTATTACACTCTCTCTTTTTTTACGAATTAAAAGATTTACCTATCTCATGAATCCCGTTAGTACCTCTATCTACATGGAACATTTTAGGAAAGGCCAGACCTACATAACAGGTTCCATACCAGTGATCGGGCAACTTGTAGTAAGCTTTGTTCCCAGAAATAAAATAAATTCCAGGGAAAACTGGGTCATTACCACCTTTAAATCCCCAACCCCCTATTATACGATAAGTGTCTTCACATTGACTCGCTCCCACAAAATAATTGTCATATACAGTATTATCTCTATGAATACAAAATGTTCCTAATAATGGACTATCTATACTTATAGCCACATTTACATTTCGTCCTTCAATATTTTCATCATTAAATTCTCAATATTTAGATTTAGCATGTTTCACTTTTTCATTTCTCTTATATACCATTCTCCTTTCTTCAACCATATCTAAAAATGCTTTTTCTTAATTTCTCATTTTACAAGTCAAATTATGTTTAAAAGCATAATCGTGAGTCAATTCTTGAGTCTCTAAGAAAATTTCTCCCATAACTTTCACAGGCTTAACTTTGTTCATTTCATTTATAACTTTCAAATTTGCAAAGACATCATCAGAATTTGAATAATAATATTCTAATTTTCCTGTTTTGTAAAACAAACTTGCTATTACACTACATGTAACTCCATATGTAAGTGGAAGGTGGTGGTAGGTCACCCCTTCTGAGACTGACGCTGGCAATTTCACACATACGTAGCAATCACTAGCATCCATAGTTCTAACATACTCAGATAGTAATCTTGAAAAAGTGTTCTTTGAGAAATCGCTAATCGATCTATCTTGGTGAATTTCTGGCTTATACACATGTACTTTATCAGTTTTCAATTCATTATTTCGTCCATTCATAGTCCCATTTGGTTTTAACTTCTCAAAATGTTCTCAAAAGGGAATAATAATAGCTAAAATCAACCACACTAACATTAATAGTCCAGTACATATTAACCACATTCTACACCATTTTCTAAAAATAGAACATTTCGTAGTTACATCATAAGTAGCCATTTTTTTTTTTTTACACAGCAATTTTCACAGTATTCTCTACTTGGATTTTTATCTCTGATAGTCTTTCGCTTTACGCTCATAGCGTTTTTCTTATACCAATCTTTCAAGTCTTGCTTTTATCTCTGATAGTCTATCGCTTTACGCTCATAGCGTTTTTCTTATACCAATCTTTCAAGTCTTGCTTTTGCTTTGCAATTTCAGATCAAATATTTATTTTCTTTCTTCGAGTCACAATTTTACTCACTTTCTTTCACCTCACCTGGGCAGTTCAGGTTCTCTTGGCTGATGTTTACTTCCTCAATATGAGGCAAAAACATGTAAGTCCATTCAGGTGATTTATATTTTTGGTTTGGTCTCCTCACTCTTTTTGGCCTTTGAACAACCTGTATTTTCTTTCCCAACAACTCTTTCTGACTTTTTATTTCATTTACTTGATCTTCTGGTTTTCTTGATTTGTGAACCAGCTTGAATTTCAGTCCATCATTTTCTCTAGGCCAATTATCTCCTTTACGAGCTTGTTTTGTCTTTGGCTCTGTAGTATTATCTTCCACTCTCCAAGCTCTTTTTCTTGAACTTTTTTTCAATTGAGTTTCATCTCCACTGTCATCAGTTTCACTTCCAGTATCTTCAGCAGTGGCATTTATGATGAACTTTATAATGTCTGATTCTTTTTCAGAGACTGTTTTCTCTTTACCCAGCACTTTCACTCTGTTAGGAACATCTCCATAACTGATACTTGGAATCTCATCCTTGTCGTGAGTTATTTCCTCTTATCCAGTGTCAGGATTTTGGTTCTTGCTTTCAGAGCTTTCTGACTGTTCTTCATTATTTTCTTGATTACCAGTTTTATTGGCACATTGCTCAATGTCTTTACTGGTATCAGTTCTCACCAAATCTTGACTTTCAAGTCTATCTTCAAAATTTGGTATTTCAACAGTTTCACCTTCTCCTTCAGATGCAGAGCTAGCATCCGATACCTCCAGATGTCGACGTTCTTGTCGAGCTTCAGTATCTGGATTTCTCTCTGGTTCTCCTTCCGAATCAGAATCAGTTGTGTTTTCACCTTCCTCATGTGGATTTTGAGACTCAGGCACACGGATGGTATGACTGGCATGCACCCATCTCTTTACTCCAGCACATTTACCTGCAGTCGTGCTGACCAAAATAACCTGTCTGGGTCTTTACCAGTGAGGCACTAAGCAGTTTCTTCTTTGGTGTACCTTTATTCGAACCCAATCTCCAGGAACTAGATCATGAGCTGGATGTTTTTCTTTCGTGTTTGACTCAGTTCCCACCTGATGGAACACAGAAGTTACCACGTCAGACAGATTTTTGCAGTAATCCAGTATGATGTCATCATTAATAGTTAACTGTTTATCAACTGGTACAAATGCTTGTCTCATCACTCCGCCCATCAAAATCTCATGTGGACTCAATCCAGTCTTTCTGTCTGGTATACTCCTTAAGGTTATCAGAACAAGTGGCAATGCGTCCGGCCATTTTAGTCCTGTTGCCAAACACATTTTTGCAATTCTGTTTTTTATTGTTCCATTCACTTGTTCAACTACCCCTGAAGCTTCTGGTCTATAAGGACAATGCAATTTCTGACGAATGTCTAGTGCTTCACAAATCATTTGTAATAGTTCATTCTGAAAGTGAGTTCCACGATCTGTCTCAATTAATACTGGAAAAACGTATTGTGGTATGATTTCACGCAAAAGCAGTTTTGCAACAGTTACTCCATCAGTTCTCCGGGTTGGGAAGGCTTCTACCCACAGAGAGAACAGACAAATGATTACCAGTACATATCTGAGTCTATTACAAGGTGGCAACTCAATGAAATCCAATTGCATTTTTGTGAATGGACCTGCCACCCGTCATATGGTTCCCAGGCTCACAACTGTTTTTCTTCTTAGATTAAATTGTTGACACACAAGACACCTCTGACACAGGCTTTCAGCAATCATCCTAAACTTAGCATTATACCATGTCTGTCTGAATAATCAAATCATGGGTCTCTCCCAACATGAGATTGACCATGGTTCATTTGGGCCACATTTGAAATCATGTTATCAGGCATTAGTGGTCTTTCATCTTTGTAAACCCAAATGTCATCTTCTTCCCATTGTCTACACCCTGCTTTTAGCCAGATGTTTTTCTCTTCCTCTCTAGCTTCTTCCTGCATCTGTCTCACTTCCTGCCAAGTCTCAACTACTGTGGTTAGCATTACGGGACTTGAAACATGTTCCTCTTTTCTGTCCCAATTTATGGATGCAAGATTTCTGGCACAGTATTTTGCAAGGAAATCAACATATCTGTTACCTCTAGTGATATAACGCTTTTTGTGAGCAGCACATTTTACCACTGCAATTTTATCAGGCAACTGAATAGCATCAATCAACATTTTTACAAATTCAGCGTTTCTGATGGGGGATCCTGCAGAAGTTAAATAACCTCTTTGGGACCACAATTGCCCGTAATCATGGACAACCCCAAATCCATACTGACTGTCAGTCACTATGGTAACTCTTATCTCTTTTCCTAGTTCACATGCTTGAATCAAAGCAATCAATTTTGCTATGTGAGCAGAACAAATACCTTTCAGACAAGATGCTTCCAGGACATCTGCCACTATACACATCAAAATACCCAGCACTCAAAGCACCCTCCTCTGTTCTCAAGCACAAACCATCAACAAACATCACATAATCAGATTCAGTCAGTTGTTCGTCTCTGATGTCAGCTCTTGGTTTGGTACAATATTCAAGAACATCTAAACATTTGTGATCAACCTCATTTCTTCTGCTTCCATAGCATCAGGTAACAATGTAGATGGATTTATATTCACACATCGTGAGATTGTCACATTATCTGCACCTAGAATTATTTTCTCATATTTTGTCATTCTGTTATTGGTAAGGTATTGTGTTTTTGTCCTAGTGAGGAGAATCTCCACAGAATGAGGTACATATACCCTCACAGGAAATCCCATCACTATTCCTTAACTCTGTTCCAAACTCACACTTGTAGCTGCTACTGCTTTCAGACAACCTGGTAAAGCTTTTGCAACTGGATCCAAAACAGCTGAGAAATACGCAATTGGTTTCCTCAGTTTTCCATGTCTTTGAATTAATACTGACGATGCACATCCTTCTCGTTCACTGCAATATAGCTCAAACTCCTTTTCATAGTCAGGCATTCCCAAAGCAGGAGTTTCACATAAACTTGTTTTTAGCTGTTCAAATGCTTCCATTTCAGTCTTATTCAGTACAATAGGGTCTCTGATGTCTGCTTTAGTTAATCTCTGCAAGGGTTTTGCTATTAGTGAGAATCCACTAATCCACTGTCTACAGTAACCCACCATTCCTAAGAACATTCTAACTTGTCTTTTTGTTTTTGGTGGTTGCATTCCTTGTATCATTTTGATTCTCTCTGCAGTGACTTGTCTAGTTCCTTTAGCAATCTTATGACCTAAGTACTGCACTTCTTTTTGACAAAATTGTAATTTTGATGGAGACACTTTATGTCCCTCTTCTGCCAAGTGGCTCAACAATGCCACAGTATCTGATATGCATTCATCTTTTGTCTTTGATGCCACTAACAGGTCATCAATATATTGAACCAATACAGTTCAATTCATGAAGCTTTATTCGGTACAAAAGAATTGACCATAAAAGCAGACATAAAAGGTACATACATAAATCATTGAAAATTAGAAAATAGGTTACAATACGATACAGACCAATGTACTAAAATATCATGCTTTTACGTGCATTGATAGATTTGATTAAAAACGTGGCAGTATAAAAACAAATGTCAGCAGATTTCATGTTAAAAATAAGACTCATTGCCTCATCCACTGTACGTACTCCATATTTAACAAATAAAGGTTTAAGGTACAAGATTCTATAATTCAGGTACAATTTACAAATCAGTAAAAAGTGCAGGGTGCTCTGTTTTGATGTACCATCACACTGGCACGGTCCTTTAGGATGCTGCTTTATGTTAGGCAAAGACACCAACTCATGTACAATTCCGAACCTAAGTCTGGTTAGGACAAATTTATGCGAAGACCTCGTTACCAGCACAAGGTACGGTGGAAAGCCTTCAGTGAGGGAGTATTTACTACAAAAGGTAACTGTCGTCATGGACCGACATGTATAAGCCCTCATCTTTGCCCTATTATCCAGAAAGATTGTTTTCAGTTCTGTTTTGGATATAGCCAGTGCAGCCCTAGGATCGGCCAGAACATCAAGATTGAATATTTGTGAATAACAGTCAGAGACATATTTTATCCATGGGATTTTTCTATACAGGTCCAGTGAGAGGCAATCTTCAATTATAGATCTGTTTAAAGTCTTTTCGTCCTGGAGCCATATAGAATGCCATAACATTAGTGGTCTTAAGGCTAAGAGATCATTCAGGTAATTAATGTCTAGCTCCCGATGGATCAATGCTGTGGCAGCAGATGAGGGCAGAAATAAAAGCTTTTTTTTAAAACAATTTTCCTCAAGCTGTAATTTATACACACAAATATGACCCCAAATAGCCGCCCCATATAATGTGATGCTGGCGCATTTCGCTTGGTAAATTAGCAGCATGTCTCTTGTTCGTCTATCCCCAATTTTTGCTGCGAATTTTAAAATACCATGGGCACTTTTCGCCATTTTATTTCTGACATTATCAAATTCATTAGACCATTTCCTATCATGAGAAAAAGTTATTCCAAGATAACAAAAGGAAGCGACAGATTGCACCTTATTACCATCAATGAAAAAGGCAGTAGATTTCTTATTTTTTGCCCCACAAGTCATTATATACGTCTTACCCCTATTGATGAGTAGTTTCCTGTCCCTAATGAACAAAGAAAATCTATCCATCAATCTTTGCAGCCCCAAAGGGGTCCTGGAAAGAAGCACGGCGTCATCAGCATATAATAACACCGGCGATGATACGCCTTTTTGACTGGGAGCATCTGCTTGAACTCCTTTTAAAATCCCATCAATTTCATTGATAAATAAAATAAACAATAACGGAGCTAAAACACAGCCTTGTCTTATGCCGCGTCGTACGCTAAATTTAGGTGTACATTCTCCCTTTGTCCCAAAACGCACGCACGTTTGCAGTTTTTGGTACAAACTAGCAAGGAAGAAAATAGTACCCTCTGGGGCGCCCATCCGCAACAAAGTAGGCCATAAAATTCCATGATCAACCATGTCAAAGGTGCTGCTTAGATCAGCAAAGCATAAATATAATGCGCCACCTTTGGATTCTACATATTTCCCCATTATAAGGTCAAGATGTAAACATTGGTCCAATGTGCCCCAGCCTTTCCTAAAACCAAACTGCCTTTCGGAAAGGATTGCCTTATCTTCAACCCACTCCTCCAGCCTAGCTAACATGACTCTGCTCATAACCTTTACAGAGGAGTCCAGAAGGAAAATGGGGTGATAGTTCTTTGCTTCAGACCGATTGCCTTTTTTGAAAATAGGGATAATAATAGATTCCCCCATGTGGTCGGAGCTTCTGTGCAAACAGCAGCATTAAAAATGTTTGCAAAGGAGGGGGCTCCAGATCTCCGGGACTGTTTTATAAACATCTATTGGGACCCCATCGGGTCCTTGGCCCTTCCCCCCCTTACTTGCACGAATTCCTAGCTCGACCTCCGCCACAGTAAAATTTAAAGGTAATACGGGCTAATTACATGAGGTAGTAGCTGGGACACAATTTGAATCAAATATGTTAGAAAAATGCGTTACCCAGCAATCACTAGAGACATTAGAGCTCAATACAGGGGTCTTATCGTCTCTGAGGAATGGGGAATTAACCGTAGCCCTGAATAAAGTGTTATTGTGTATCTCTGCAGCTAGGTTTAAAGATTCCCATGCCTCCTGCTGTAACTCTCTTTTCCTTTTTTTTAATGCTGATTGCCACGTGTTGGGGGTGTTTAAAGTTGACAATAACACAGTCACCCCGACATGTTTTATAGACGTACCTATCCAATCGACCCTTCTGGTAGTTAGAATTTGGCCTGAATAAGTCATTGGAAAGCCACAGTTATTGTGTAACCAAGAGACCATTTTGTTTTTTAACGAATCATGAGATTCAGGTTGGGCTCTAATGGGATCAGTCTCATAAGAAGGGACGTTGGTCAAGATGGCCACATAGGGTGCACAGGCCGGGGGTAGCTCCACCGGGCGTTTCCGTCTAGTTGGTATCGATGGGCCTCCCTCACTATTAGCTACCTTGCTCTGAAGGGATGTGGGGGGTTGGTTGATTAATGATGGAGCCGATATGGCTGCTTCCTTAACAGTTCCATCCCCGGTTGGTGGGCTTACGGGTACTTTGCGAAGACCTGGGTCAGTATTAATGGGTCTAGACTTTCCATCCTGAGCAATATGTGAGGCAAGTAGCCCACCTAATCTGTTTACTTCAGATGAGAGCTGTTCCAGTTTGTCCACCAAAGGCTTAATTAACTTATCAACCTTAGAGTCAATAATACTTATTAAAAGATCAAACTGTTCAACATTCATAGAGGGGGAAGCATTCTTAGCTATCAGATCTTCTGTCCCAGGGGAGATTTTAGATACCGTCTCACCTCTTTTTTTATTGCGTGTACGATACCCCCCTCGGGCAGTAGGTGCTTTCCTGCAAGTTCTTAAAGCTCTAGGAGCCAGTGCAGGCCATACTCTGGGGAATACAGTAAGAACAGCGGAAATATCAAGGCCAGTAGCAAACTCAACTGGGGTTTCAGTCGAAACATCAAGGTTGACGAGATCTAAGCGATCATTCGCATTTACTACTATATTTTGATCAGGCATAGTAGAGCAGTTAGGTGGAGCAGTCTCCTTCCCTAGCGACATTCTTCATTCCTTGTTAATTTGGCTAACTTTTTTGACTAGGTAATTATCCATAGTGGCCATTGCAGTTGAATTTTTGGGGACCTTTTGCTTAGACATAATGTATTTAAATGCACGAATTAACCAAATTAAAATACAAACAAATGAGAATATCAATAAAATAAAGCTTTCACGAACTCCAACAAGGCTGAATGAATTTAAATCAGCAATATAAAAACAATAAGTATAAAGAGGTCCACAATATACAGGGCAGGATGGTCACGAATCCAGAATGAGCACAGTTAGATAATACATCACCAGCAAGAGTCAAGGGGGAGGGCCCAGCTCAGCCTCGGTCAGTCCCGGACTGTCACAGACTGTCCCGCCCTTGTCCCGGGCTTCTCCCGGCAACTGCCCGCGCGCGTCATGCGGGGCGGGAGGCGTTCAATCGTCTTATGGCGCCTCCGGGCGCGTGGTGATGCGTCACGCCCTCCCTAGGGCTGCTGGGGGCAGTAGTCCGCTGGCCGGGACTACTGCGTGTGCTGGGCGCTGAAGCTGCAAGGAGCGAGCAAAAGGATGCACCCGGTGTCGTTTCCCTCACGGCGGCGTCAGACTCCAAGCTCCTGGCTCAGGTGAGTGACCCCCAATACAGATTATCCAGGCATGCTCAAATTTTCTAATGACTTCTTTAGCAATTGATTAACAATGGATGGACTCTCTGTATACTCCTGAGGAATTTGGCACCATGCCAAAATGTGACCTCTGAACTGGAACGCAAATATTTGCTGGCTTTCTGGGTGTAATTGAACCGTAAAGAACGCATTACATAAATCAATCAAGGTATACCATTCTGCATCATGTGGAATTTGATACAGAATAACTGCTGGATTTAGTACAATTGGACAACATGGGACAACAATCTTATTAACCTTTCTAAGATCTTGTACAATCCTAAATGTTCTGTTAGGCTTTTTCAATCCCATTATCTGTGAATTACAAGGACTGCTTTCTATTTCTCTTAAAATGCCTTGTTCAATCATCTTGTTTATTACTGGTGTTATTCCTTCAATTACTTCTGCTGTCATTTTATATTGGGGAATGTTTGGATAACTCACTCCTTCCTTTACAGAAACTTTCACAGGATCTACATCTTTCATTAATCCAATATCTTCTCCTGAAAAATCCCATACTTGCTCTTTTACTGTTTTGTTCAATTCAGTGGGTATCTTTTCTCGATCAAACACAGGAAACAATTCATTCTTTTCTGATTCTATCATTGACATGGTCATTAGCTGTCTTCATCTGGGGTTTGGAGCTCTATGCCATCTGGTGAACAATATATGGCACAGTTCATTTTACATAGAATGTCTCTGCCTAACAGATTAACAGGGCTACTATCACACACCACAAATCGGTGCATGTCTTCAAAATTTCCAATTTCAACTTCAACTGGTTTTGTTAAGGAGATTTTAATTTGTCTATTAGCTACACCTACAACTTGGATTTGTTCTCCCGAGAGAGGAAGGTTTTGAACTTCTACTGATCTAACAGTAGAACGGGTAGCACCAGTGTCAACTAGGAAAGTTACTTTACATCATTCACCTTTCCATTCACAAATGGACCAGACTGATGTACCTCGAGAGTGGCTCCAAGCACAAACTCTTCTTCCTCTCTCAGGCACCACCAGAAGCTATCATCCGACTCACTCCCGTCATCCTCTTGTAACCAATACTGAGGACTCACATTCACTCTGGGAGATCGGTTTACCTGTTCGCCTCTGCTGAATCCTGTCTCTGCATTGTATCTCTGCAGATTTACACTTTGTGGTAGTGGCGGTTGCGGCACCTGACCTTGCTGAGTAAATACCTGCTGCTGTTGCGATTGTTGTTGAATTGCCTCATTCTGCACCTGCTGATTCACTGGTGTATTTTCGGGATTAACTCTTGGTGGACACTTACACTCTTTCTTCCAATGCCCTATCCTACTGCAATTGTGACAAGGATATTTGTTCTTAAGCTCCTCTATATTTTCTCTACTAATTTAGGTTTATTGAAATTCCTCTTCAATTTTCCTTGACTCCTGTATGTACTTTTATTTTCCAGTTGTGCCACTTGATGTTCTGCTACCTTCACTTGTGCCCACATGGCTTTCTCTTTGAGCTTTCTCTGCTGAACTTCAATTTCATCACTACAGTATTTTGTCTCGTCCACTGAGCATGATTGCCATCCCATCAAATTATGCTTAATCATGTCTCCTATTTCTGGTCTTAATCCAAACACAAATCGATACACAAAATGACTCTTTTTTTTTTCATTTAGTTCTTCATATGCACTATATTGTTTAAACACTAACAACAGTCTCTCATAAAATGCATGTACAGATTCTTTCAGTTCTTGCAAAGTCCTGTCAATTTTTACCCAATCTGTCTCTTTCAGTGGAATTTTATTTTTCAAAAACACTATTACTTGTTCATATTTCCTCATCACTTCAGGTGAAGGAGCACATTTTACTTTGTCTCCGGGATATTCAGTTTTCCGCCAATTTCCTGTTATTCTTCACTCAGACCATAGGTTTGCTGGTACTACAATGTCAAATAATCCTTCCATATCTTCCCATAGTACTTTTGAAACCTTTACAAATCGATCCACCTGTCGGTACCATTCTACAGTTTTTTCTCTTAATCTGGGGAAATCATTAGTAAAGGATAATATGTCCTGTCTACTCCAAGGAACATGTACATATCCTCCTCCCGGTATTTCTCTCATAGTTAATTCATTTACTACTGTTTCTTTTTCTCTCACAGAGAATGCTAATGTAGATTTATCACTGGCTTCTTCTTTTTTCTTTGCTCCTTTTACTTTCCATTTATTCACATCTCCCCATCTTCTTAGTAAGACAATAAGGTCTTTTATTTGGGTTAATCTTCCTGCAGTATTCATATTTTCAATGTCTTTTCATTAAACTCTACACTGTAGAGTTTCTATAATGTTTTATTCGTTGCACAATCTACATCTAATTCACTAGCTAATCCTTCCAATTGGTCATGTATAGACTTTGCTTTCCAAGTAATACTTTTACACATAAACATCGTCCTGATATGTTTTCAGTCTATCTGTTCCGATTGTGCCAATAATTAATTCTTCCATGTAAACTTTTAGTCTAGCCACATCTAATACTTTAGGTTCATGTTCTTTAACTTTCAGAGTTTTAAGCCAATCACTTAATTCTTGTTCTGTTGGTCCTACTGGGGTTTGTGTTAAATCTATTTTCTCCACATTTCTTTAGGGTGTCGCAGAATCAGATTCTGCTCCAGTTGGAAACTTATATGGTAAGATCTGATTAAAAGTCAAGTCAGGTGCTGTCATGTTACTTGTTCGCCTAGTCTCAGACAAATCTGGATAAATCTTTTCTCTTACTTTTTACAAACTCCGGTTTAAAAGTATCGTTAAAGTTTATACTTTTATTTTCTGATTTTCGAACACTGGAATTACAGGACCTATTGTTTCTGGGACTGTTACAGCTTCTATATTTTTAGTAAGTTCTTGTATCTTTTTGGTTAATTCGTTTGTAGAACATATATATTCAGAAGTACTTCAATTTGGCTCTCTACTCTTGCTACACTTTTTCTGATTTCATCATTTTGCTTAGGAGTACCGGTAAGTCTAGTTTCTACCACTGGGGTTTTTGAATCATATCTCATTTCTACTCTTTCTGGAAGGTCTCTAAAAATCATTTTGGGGTTTCAGCAAACCTATCCTCTACTGGTGGGGCATTTGGAGTGGTCCATATAGAACCCGGTTGATATGGTGGTGGTCTCCTATTCAATATCTCCTCAAACACCGTATCCTCTGATTCGCCATCTCCATAATTTTTCCTTCCTGTATCCACATTATTCTTTTTTTCTGTGCATTTTCGTCTCACCGTTTCATCTACTAATCTAACCTGATACATTCCATCACACATGTCAGCATTTCTCCATCTTCGCATCCTACTCTTATGTGTTTCTCCTCATAATCCACATTATCTTCCTCTTCGTCCTCGATGATTTTCTAACCTTTGTCACTCTAACTCATGCATCTCATCTTCCCACTCAACTAGTGCTTCAAATTGAGTGGGTCTAGGTCTCGGTTCAAGCTTCATCATCTTTTCTCTCAAATTTCATAAAACTGCCAGATTAAACGATCCTACTTCTGGAAATGCTAGCGCACCATCATTTTTGGTATATCTAGCCCAATTCTCTAGCCAAATACAGGTATGATAGCCATATTTTGTCATCATGGAAGAAGCAGGCGTTTTTGGCGGAGTGAGTAATTTTCCCTCTCTTGTTACTATCGCCTTGTCTTTCTTGAATACATTTTTCAATTTCTTAAACCATGAAGGTTTCTCCTTTTCTTCTCCGTAATAAAACTCAATGTTTCAGAAAATGTCCTGTCTTTCAAAAGATTGCGCACTCTTCTGCAAACTGCTTTGTAACACCAGCCTATCACAGCGCGGTTCACACTATCGCACCAATTAGAACAAGATACGTTGTTTTAGTGCTTAACCAATAGTCTCGCTGCTTTACTGATGCACCAATTAGCACTTACTCTGTCTTGGTCACAAGGACCAACCCCTGCACAACACTTTTGCCGTCAGCTCTGCTCCGGCTTCTGCAGCTTCGACTGACCCCTCCTGTACAAGGTTTATCGAGAAGCGGTATTTACAATTTTATACAACTGAATCAGTTAGTAACTATATAAAACAACTGCATTTGTCTGTTTCGCTAAACCAAAGTGATAGTTTTCTCAATTGCACAAGTATTCTGTATTTCCAGTAGACAGCGCTTACCTCTTATCTACCACAGGATTTTAGACTCGCTGATAAAGTAGCACATCCCTCTACCGTACCCTTCTCTCAAGCTCGGGTTAAGCTCTATTACTCTCTCAGCAGTAAGTTTTAAATCAGGATACACAATGATTCCTGTACTTGAAGGCTACAATTTTATAGCCTGTCCTCGCTATGCATTTATCCTTTCACACGTAAAGTCCCTAAACTTGTGATATACGACGAAACCACTACTTTTTGAAACAGACTATGCGATGTGCAACTTCACTTTCCACACTTCCTCTGCCTGCAGACAGAGTAACCGGCTTCCCACACTTTCCGGAAGCCTTTTCCAGACTACATATAACGTAATACAAACTCAACAGTCATAATTCTGTACATCAGATCCTGTATACATCGCTTTATACATTATCCTTGCTAATTGTATAGCAACCAATGCTCTGCTACCAAGTTAATTATTGATGCATCGCTACTCCAGAAATGTCTTCATGAACCTCATCACCTTTCCCTGAAGTATTAAACCATATTATCTACTCATCAGTGGGGCCCATAACACTGTGAGTCACCAGGGCACACTTTCTTTCTACTTCATGGATCACTGTGAATCAAAGGAGAGCTGCTGGATCATAGCTGAGTGTCTCAATTAAACAAAATATTTATAATATGTACATCTTTACCATGGTTTATTCAAAAAGACAATCTATTCAGACACACCACCATTATTTGTCAATGGATCTGTAGTAAACAATTAGGCTAAGGATGAACAAGGCCAGCTTAATTCTTCATTTATCTAATTTTTATTTAAAGTAAATCTCCTAGCTTGATCGATATTTATTTATTTATTAATTTGTTTAATGCAAAATAGATTTAAGGAAAAGAAAGAATTTTAACTCATACATTTATATTTCATTTAATTCAAAGCTCAGAAAATGAACACATTATTATTGAGATTATAGGACATGAATATTAGCACAGGACATAATAGTTCCCAAAGCTCATCTCTCTATTCTCTCTAGCTATTAATCTCACCTAAAGACTCCGTATTCATTCAAATAAAGTTTAAGTTCAGAAAAATTCAAAGTTCTTACGCCTCAGGAAAGATTCAGCATTCCGACAGCATGTCAGGATACACAGATGGAAATCGAAGGAGAGAGTTTTTTCTTCAGTCCGGACATACTCTATTATACCCTTTTTCTCTACCTAATCTATCTACACAAGTAACTATCAGTGTCTTTAACAGTTCTGATTGGTCAATCCAAGGGGTGGATGAGCATAACCTCATCATCTTATTGTTTAATTTCATCATGATCAGCGCTATGAAATATGTCCCTTTGTCCTCTCACATATCCGTCTCACTCGTGTCCTTACTTTGATATTCTTGCATTCGTTCCCACGTTTTTAAATACGAACGTCCATTTTGTTGGCACTCAGCTAGACTTTCAGGGCACGCTGTCCTTGACCCATTCTGCACAGGTACAGGCAGCTCATACTTGTCTGCAGATCTTTTCTCCCAGCACATGCATACTTTGCTTCAATCTCGGAGTCACAGAAACGTCCATTTTGTTCTAGGCCTCACAGGCCAGAACGGGAACTATTATAGAAACAAACACAATTAAACGTTATTTTTTGAATTATAACCCTTCTGTTTACCTCCCCCTCACTAAGGTATCCCTGTTAGTTATTACCTAGCAAATAAAGCAACATATATGCGTGATTTACTCACCAGTCTTCATGTTTTTGCCACAAATAAACAAACAGAAAGCACATTCCTGCCGCTTTTGGTTAATTTATAGCTGCTTCTACGGGATCCAGTTGACGAGGGTAGAGGCAGGTTCCAAGAGGGTGCTTGGCATCGAGGGCGGTGTGCCAATTACGCCACCACCCCCCTCTCGTGATCCAAGATGTGCTTACTCCTCACCATACAAGTGCATTATTTTTGAGTCTCCCAAACGAGGAGTACTTTAGGAGGCTGGTCCTCCTTCCACTTGCACTTTTTTACACTTGTTTACTTTTATGTCCCCAGGTTAGGGTGGTCCTTAGCGCGTCCACACCGCCGGGGTTTAGTACACTTGTCCTGATGAATGCCTGGTAAATTGACACCATTTCAAGGCAGAAACATGTTGACTGACTATTTATAGTGGAAATAACCAATCAATTTATTTGCCCGTATTTTCCACACCTTAACTTTTAATATGTCTAAGTGATCAAACATTAAATCTTCTTTTTTGATACACCATAGACATTTTTAACATCACTATCACTCTAAAAGAACTCAATTTCACGTCTATTCACAAAAAACCTGCTCCGCAGTAGTTCTGGCGTTGTAGCACACTGGGGAGGCACTCGGCCTCTCCAGTGGGGCCCAATGATGAAGCATGTCACCTACCAGGTAGGTGAGTGAGGGCTTTTTATACAGACCTGAGTGGGGTCGTGTATTTATCCTATATAGGAGCTCCTTCTGTTACTTTTGAGTGACCTGGAACACTCTTACTTTGTTGAAATATATATAACCGGGGACTAAGAGTGTTTCTACATTCTCCCTACCTCTCTTTTTGTTGACCTAATTTATAGCTGCTGCATTAGTTTTTAAAAGTAACAACATCACTGAGTTAGTCGATTATAGTTGCAACATGAGAAAATTAGTTTCCCACGTGTATTTGTGTGTGCATTCTATTCTATGTTGATTAGTTTTCAAAACCACACAATTAATTCAGGTTACTGTTATGAGAAAGTGACTTCACGAGGGGTATACAAAATGTTGTTTTTCCACCTCGCGGCATCACTCTCCTCACATGCTCTGGTTGGGAAGTGTTGCCAAAAATCAGTCTGTGTAAGTTTTCTCAGAACGACAGAGAGACGGGACAACAAGAAGCAAGCCAAAGAGCTAAGGGTTAAAGGCTAAGGAGTAAGAACTAATTCCTCTGAAAGCGCTGTCAATATATTTTAGCAAGTCCAGAGATATTGTCAAAAATCACCTCATTATGGGACGACATTTCAAATGATGATCATCCTCTCACGAGGTGTAAAATAGCAAGTAAAGTATATAGTTCTAGTCAAGAATGCATGGGAACCAGTTATCTGTCCATGAAACACAGGTCATTGTATAATAGCCTATTGATCCATCAACTTTCTCATAGGAAAAGTGTGAAAGTTGTAGTCCCAGAGAAATGTCCTTCCTAAGTATACAAAAGTAACAGTTATCACAAGAATGTCCAAGGGAAAGGTACAAAAGTGTTACATGCGAGAAGCAGCATTGTCATCTTCTCCATGAGTCTGAGAAGAAGGTGTAAGCTTTGCATTTTAAAGCTAAAGCTTTTAAATCCGATTTCAAGTTACAAATACATGAGCGTACTTTCATAAATAAGTGACATAATCCAATTAATACATTACTTTAATAGTCACACATTGCACATGAGTCATGTACATGTTCATTGCTAATTGTGGCCTATTACCAAATTCAAATTCTAAATGTGCCAACTATAAGTAAACATATAGATAAGAAACTTGTTTTAGAAATTTAAGTCACCAGGTTTATAAAGAACATGTATGAACTTTTACATTCTTATCTCATAATTTGACAGAATTACACCAATACTTCAAACGATCAATGGTGCATAAAAATGAGAGTAAAATAATAGGCTTTCCGTCTTTACATGTTTGTCATATGTTTTAACACAATAATCAAAAGCATGTGTTATATTGCAGTAATACATTAACAATTCATTGCATTTATAAGTGGACAAAATACATTTTGATGAGTTATATGTTTTAATAAATTCATACCATTATGAATATGAACTGTTAGGAAGTTTGGCACACTCAAGTCAAGTCAAAGGTGCTTTATTCGGTTTGTAAAAAAAAATACAACCATATAGCAGCATACACACAAGAGAATTTTAACACCATACTAAATTAAACTATCTCAAAAATAATCATGCATAATAGCACTCATAATAAAAACATTTTAACAATATTAAAAATGCATAGTCATAGGGTCAACAAATTTGGCAAAAAAAAAACTTACCAATCCTACGATCTTTGGTTAGGTGCAAATATGCAAATTAAAGTGCTAAGTATTATCTCGAGATTAGTATATGTGCAAATTAACAATTCTAAAGTGCATATCCAATTAGCAGCACCTAAACTGATTATTGGCTTAAAATAATAATGAATAAACTGCAGGTAATAAAATAATCCTACACAAGAAAATATTGGTAGCAGCAATTAGTCCAACAACAATATATATGCAAAATACAATTATATGATTCAGCAGCATCAAATTCAAAGTGCACCATGGTTTTGTGCAAAATGCAAATACGTAGTTCAGCAGCATCAAGTTTAAAGTGCATAGTACAATTAACAACTAACAAAATTCATACAATAATTGATTTCCTTGCAGAGATGCATTTTAAAATATAAGTAGCCACATAAAAGCATACATCTGAAGACTCTAGATTAAATACTAGTGACATTGCTGTTTGTAGATGATGCGTATTATATTTTAAAAAGATGGGTTTCAAGTAATATTTCCTTACAAAAGTATAAAAAGTACAAGATAGTATAAAGTGACATGTGCTCTGCTTTGATTTACCATCACATGGGCATACACAAGTTCCAGGTTTTTTGGGCACGGGAAAGGCCACAAGATGATGCGCAATTCCTAGGCACACTCCATTTACTTCTATTTCTAAACTACAGTGCTTGTAATCTAATTTCTTTGTGTCTACATTAACTCTTTTCAATCTCTTGCAAAGTGCATGTGAGGTTTATGTATATTTTCATTTTCACATCCGGGATATGTTATGTTATTTTAATTGTTTTATTAAGCGCGTCTGTTACCCTTGGGTGTCCTGGCGCTGACTGCTGTCCTGGAGAGAGGAGAGGTTGAGGATATATATCAGCGTTTACGCTGTATCAAGGCTTCATGTTTCTCTCCATGCTCTGTTGAATCCGGATGAGGTACAGCATAGGACAATATGAATAAGTCAAGAAATGAAGAGAAACAGCATATGGGGAATGACTTTCGTGCAGAAGAAATTAGATAAATTAATACAAGTACATCACTTAGATCAATCATCAGGTAGCTAACACATATATTTGACTATGACAGTCAGTCAATAGATATGTAATGTAGATAAATCTTTCATGTCACCATAATCTAGTGCATTATGCAAACACGCATGAGATAGATTGAGTACAGCTGCACACCAAGCAACAGCATGTGTCTTTAGTCTCCAGCATCTATCCAACTGAAATCACAGACTGATTCAAAATGACACTGTTTCAACATTACATAATAAAGTATATGTGTGAAGTTTTGACTTGCAATCAAACGCCACTAATTAAAATGTTGTGGATTGGAAGGTTTTTCATGCCATACTTCACACAGTTAATTAAAATTAGTCTTATGTTAGAAATTAATCTGTGGTGCATCATTTCCACTGACTGAGTTTCATACTTGATGATGGACCAAACCTATCTTGCCATGTGAGACCATGAATTATTATTTTGAGCATGTAGAATATATTGTAGGTTGTTAGCAGAAAGGATCCTTAAAAGCACATCAGTGTCTTGCTCCTAAATGAGATAACTAGGGTTTTATAACTTAATGATGCTTTGAAGCCTTTCTTTTGTTTCTGCAGACATTGTCGGCTCATATTAACCCCTTCCATGCTCATGACGGAACGGTTCCGTCATGAGCGTCGGGTGAGCTGTGCTCATGACGGAACCGTTCCGTCATGAGCCCATAGGCTCATTAGAACCTTCAACACAGCGCGGAAATTCGCGCCGCGCTGAAGGGGTTAATAAGGGTCAGGTCATGTAGGCACATAATCATTGTCCTTTATAGATAGGAGGGGATTTGCTTTCCTAGATCTTAAAACATCTCAAGATAAGTGTAATTCAAACATTAAGGGCTTAATTACGAGTCTGGCAGAACACACACCGCCAGACTTGTCATGGCCTGGCGGCAGATGCCTCCCAAGTGCCCTATTATGGTAGGGTGCTAAGACCGCCATTGCCATACTGCAGCCACCACCAAACCACCGGGAGGCATCAATATGCTTGTCAGGACTGTGGTGGCCCCGCTAAGCATATTAGGTGTTTTCTCTCAACCAAGGTTTTCATGGCAGTTTCTCCACCATGAAAATCTTGGTGGGGAGGAAGCAAAGGTGCCTCTGTGCCCTGGTGTGCATGCAGGGTGGCACAACATGTGCCCCCCTTGAATGAATCCACCCCAGTCCCTACACAGCATGGAATTCTCAGCCCATGCCATGCAGGAACTGTTTTTTGGTGTATCCATTGCGGTACCCATTTTTGGAGGCAATGCTGTGGGAATGCCCAAAAAAGACTGCCAGACATGAGGAAACTCCTAATCTAGCAGGCAGCCCGACCACAGCTTTGGTAGTATGGTCCGGTATGCCCGCCACCACTTCCACCATCAATCCCAATGGTAGGAGACAGACACAGTTGTGAGCTTTTGGAAGGCAGGGGGGGCCTCACGACCCCCCCGGCCAATACCACGGAAGGAGACGGCCTTGATTAAAGCCGCGGACGATATTAGATCCATCCGTGATGCTGGAGGAACAGCAGTCTTAATACTGCTTGACTTATCGGCGGCTTTCGACACGGTCGATCACACCACCTTGATCGACCGTGTCGAAAGCATGAGTGTCCAACAAAATGCCAAGAAACTCCTGGCATCCTTTCTGGCGGATAGGACCCAGGTGGTCACTATGGGATCTTTTCACTCATCCTCCTTGTCACTGCCATGTGGAGTCCCTCAAGGCTCATCCCTTAGTCCGACACTATTTAACATTTATGTGTCGGACCTTGCCAACGTCATTCGTGCACATGGGATGAGCCTTACCTCCTATGCAGATGACACCCAGTTGGTTCTCGCCGTCAGGAACGATGGCCATAAAATAGCAAACGACTTCAATCTGGGTATGCTGGCCATAGGGAATTGGATGGCCTCCAATTGTCTGAAATTAAATTCCGACAAGTCGGAAGTAGTCATATTCTGACATCTGACCCCGGAATGGTCCTCCCTTTGGTGACCGCTCTCACTGGGTCCTCCTCCTGAACCGGTCAGTAAGGTGAGGAATTTGGGGGTCATGTTCGACGACCGCCTTACTTTCCTTCCTCACGCCAATCAGATTACTTCCTCCGCCTTTCATAAATTGCGACTGATCAAAAAAATTCTGCCATTCCTTCCTGAGACAGCTGGCAAAACCTTGGTTTCCTCCCTGGTATTGTCCACACTAAATTATTGCAACGCACTGTTTCTAAACGCCCAAGAAAGAGTACTAAACAAAATGCAAATTATCCAAAATGCAGCCGCTAGGCTTCTGGGAAGAATCCCCAAACACCAATCTGCGTCAGAAACCATCAGAAATTTACACTGACTTCCCATTAGAAACAGAATAAACAGAATAAAATTCAAAACTCTCTGCATAGTTTATAAGGCTCTGCTCAACTTGGGACCAGCCTTTCTCACCCAAAATCTTACCCCTTACTGTCCCCCCAGATCATTACGCTCCTCTAGTTCACATGATCTTGTGGTACCTCGTACCAAATCTGTTTTATGGGGAGACAGAAGATTTCTTGTGTCAGCGCCCAAACTATGGAACACCCTGCCGCACTCGATTAAAACAAGCCCCTCACTCTGGTCTTTCCGTAAACAACTTAAGACTTGGCTTTTTAATCAGTAAACTCAGTCTCCCCCTCTCTGGTTAATTACTGCAGATATCTTAGCGCCGAGATGCCCTTGGGCCTTCGTTCGCGCTCTAGAAATGCTGTTAATAAATAAATAAAATACATTTATTAAAATATGAAACAAAATTTAAAACTTTAAATAAACGTTTCATTTATCATGTACAAAATTCAACTTTCATTACACTTGATGAAGACAGGTATTGAGGCTAACCTTAACAAATCTCTAATACAAGGATTTCCTAGCCGAGTCTAACATCATGGCATCATGCATTGTATACGAACTTTGTACATCCCATCGTTAAGGGCCAACGGCAAGGTCTTAACCGGTGTCAGATCCCTATCACCAAATTCCGCCCTCTCGTAGTAGCGCATGCGCAGAGGGCTCTACCCTCATAGCTAACCGTAACTTCCCTTGTCATGGGGGCCCCTTTTCCACTCTGCGCCATCTTAAGGTCGTCCGAGTTCCCGTGCGGTGTAACCGTAAGAAGGACAGCGTAGACTCCCCCCCTTTCCCCGCACTCTCTTCCGCCGCAGCGGATATCCGGCCCCTGGGAAATTCGTGGGAGGGGCATATAGCCGTCTCCCCCTGGGAGGGGCCTATGGCCGTCTCCCCCTGGGCGATCCCATCCGTAATGGGCGCCGCCCCCCCATGGGAGGGGCCAATGGCCGCCTCCCCCCGGGCGCTCCCATCCACACTGGGTGGCGCCCCCACTAGGGACCTTGAAATCACTGCTCACCGATCATGACCTTACTGCCCGACCGAAGACTAATAAATACAACAGTTTAAGACCTACTAAAATGGAGAAAAAAGAAAAACCTATGCAATCTTTATATCAGAGCTAGGTATATTTTTCAACTGTTACCCCCGTCCTGTGGAGCGGAAGTCCCCAATCCTCTAGACATTGCTACAAAGGAGAAAAATGGTCCTATGATACAGTTTATTACAAATCTACAAAGGAAAAAAGGCCTATCGACAGGTAGTCAGTTGCATAGACAATCTCAGAATCAGTCTGGATACGACGTTCTCTGCATCCCAATCAATTGCTGATTCCACTTTGCTTAATCCCGAACTTCTGCATCAGGGGCTGGTGGGTGGGTCAAAAAACTGCTGCTTGTTCCCTTGAGGGCTCACGAGCGACGAGTGGTGCAACCTTCAAAGCGCGGGAACAAGAGGACGCCTGCTTGGGCCCCGCGCCTTTTAACCTTCCATCGGTAGGCGGGGCAGCATCCCCCTCCCGCCCACAAAGTGCACGGACTTCCGGGCGGGGGTTTAGGACAACCCTCTTATGCGGCGGGGGCGTGCTCCGGCCATACCACTGCGGGCATACCAGCCGGGGCTACGCCCCCGCCTGCAAAAGGTTTCCCGGGCGGGCGGGGCACCCGGCCATACGTTCGGGATGACCTAGAGGTCTCCCCTTTCCATATGGTCCGGTATGCCCGCCACCCCTTCCACCATCAATCCCAATGGTAGGAGACAGACACAGTTGTGAGCTTTTAGAAGGCAGGGGGGCCTCACGACCCCCCGGCCGTATTTATTAAAATATGAAACAAAATTTAAAACTTTAAATAAACGTTTCATTTATCATGTACAAAATTCAACTTTCATTACACTTGATGAAGACAGGTATTGAGGCTAACCTTAACAAATCTCTAATACAAAGATTTCCTAGCCGAGTCTAACATCATGGCATCATGCATTGTATACGAATTTTGTACATCCTATCGTTAAGGGCCAACGGCAAGGTCTTAACCGGTGTCAGATCCCTATCACCAAATTCCGCCCTCTCGTAGTGGCGCATGCTCAGAGGGCTCTACCCTCGTAGCCAACCGTAACTTCCCTTGTCATGGGGGCCCCTTTTCCACTCGGCGCCATCTTAAGGTCATCCGAGTTCCCGTGCGGGGTAACCGTAAGAAGGACAGCGTAGACTCCCCCCCCTTTCCCCGCACTCTCTTCCGCCACAGCGAATATCCGGCCCCCGGGAAATTCGTGGGGGGGGCATATAGCCGTCTCCCCCTGGGAGGGGCCTATGGCCATCTCCCCCTGGGCGATCCCATCCGTAATGGCCGCCGCCCCCAGTGGGAGGGGCCAATGGCCATCTCCCCCCGGGCGCTCCCATCCATACTGGGTGTCGCCCCCACTAGGGACCTTGAAATCACTGCTCACCGATCATGACCTTACCGCCACAGGCCAGATAGTTGACCGACTATCTGGCCCCCCCCACAACTCCTATAGGTCATGTCTCCTCAATCCCACTAGCCAGGCTAGGAAGTCTCCTATCAATATGTCATTCCCCGCCCTGGACAGGTGTACCCCATCGTGTGAATAACAGTGGTCCCCCCAGATGCAACCGTGATGTATACTGTGAAGGTGGGCAGATCGAAACAATTTCTCCATCTTATTGTTGACCCTCTTTACCGAATGGTTCAACGCAGTCGTGGACCACCCACCCCTCCATACCCTCCTCAGAATCATGTGTGACCAAGCTAAAGTGCACCCCGGGAGGGTCTTCGCTAACCAACTAACTGTTGAAAGTATGTGCTCGATTAAGGCCCGTCTGCCCAATCTAACCAAGTCATTGCCCCCAATGTGCACTATGACTACTGATGGCGGTGCCCTGTGCCGCCCTAACAATTCCTTGACAAAACATTGCAGTTGGTCAATGCCCAAACCGCCCGTCCATGGAAGGATACCCTAAAACCATATACCTCAGATGTGTGAATCGCATCACCTGCACTGAATATGTCCGCGGCCCGTCTCACGTATGAGTGGCCCACGACCCAGACCACTCGTCGTCCATTCCTTGCTCCTGACGTGGTGGATAACTGACACTGGGCCGGTCCCAGTTCCCGCCCTGCGTCACAGGCTCGTGAAACTGTAATCCAAACAAAAGACAACCAGCGTGAGTGCACATCTTCAATGAATCACAACATATGCAACCGCACGTACCGTTTAAAACAGTCCGAAGACCATCGCCCCAACTGTTTAACCTTGTCTGCCTGCAGACCCCCGGCCGTCGCTTCAGTAGCGGCCCCAATCCTGAATGAATGAGTCCCAAAATCCCTCGGGTTCAAGACCGCAGCTGCAATCGTTATTGCCAGCACCTTTTGGAACTGAAATTTTGTTAACGGGGTGCCATCCGTATGCCGCAGCAAGGCCCCCCCCCCACGTCGCCACCCTTTGCTGTAGGTAGGCCTCAACGTGCGCCACTGGACAACAGGGACTACCCGGAGCGCGCTGCAACACAATGCTACTCCCCTGGGCCTCCTGGTCTGTCTTGGACCTGGCAATCGTGATGAGCAGGGAATCCCCCCTCACTTGCATGTGGTCCCTACGCAGACCCCCCTCGGTATCCCTTTTATTGGCAGCCACTAGTTCGCCTACTCGCAGGGCACCATAGAATGCCAGCGCAAATGCTGCCCGGAATAAGACAACCTCACTAGGTGAGGAGCATGTCACCTCCAATGCGGCCAGCAAGGTGGTCAACCTGTCAAATCCTATCGGATGCCTGGTATCCTTCTTGCGCCCCTCTAGGCGCCGCCAGCCGCGCAGCGCCTTCCTGACTATGAAGGAGTCTGTTGGGTCCCGATCCCTTGAAGCTGGGCCATAAACGATATGGGAGCCTTATACCGACTGCCGGTTGCCGCCGACCGGCCTTCCTCATGAAGTGCCACTAAAAAATTGGGTAAAGGGGCCCTCCTGACCCCACCTATGCTCCCATATGGGGCCCAAAAAGGCGCAGTACGAGCAAAACGCCCCTTCATAAGCTTTCCTCGTCCTGGGCACTAGACTGGCTGCCACGAGGTCTTGTAATCCGGCGCGCCGATTTGCCACAGTGCTTCGGGAAATGGCGCTGCCGCTAGCTCCGCTGATGGTAAACAATCCCTGAATGCCTGCATTTTGAAACGAGAGAGCGCATCCGCTGCATTATTCAGTACTCCCGGCACATGTTTTGCCCTGAATTGCACATTTAGCTTCAAGCTCTGCAACAAAATTTCCTTCAACAATCGCAATATCCACTTGCAGCGTGCTGCCTGTTGGTTAATGCATTCCACTACAGTCATGTTATCAGACCAGAATATCACCGAGCTATTTCTGAACTCTTCTGGCCAGGCCAATAGTGCCACCCAAATCGGGAACAACTCCAGGAAACCAATGTTGCTCGTCAGGCCACTTGCCGCCCACCAAGCTGGCCACTTCTGGGCCGGCCAACGATTCCCAAGGATCGCGCCAAAACCCACACTGCCCGCTGAGTCCGTCCATAGACCCAACTCTGCTGATGAGGCCGGGGCCTTGGTCCAGACTACCCGGCCATTGAAATCCGCCAGGAATGCCAGCCAAATGAGCATGTCCTGACGAACCTCTGCCGACAGCCTTGTGTGATGGTGCCCTTCCTTGAGGCCCCCCATGGCCTGGGCAATGGATCGTGAGAAAGGGCAAGCCATCGGCATAACCCTTAGTGCAAAATTTAGCTGTCTCACTGTTTGCTGCAGTTGATGCAGTGTCACCTTGCCGTTCTTAAGACATTGCTGCAAGGAGGCCCTGAATTTGGCGACCTTTTCCGTCGGCAAACAGAAGCAACCTTCCACGGAGTCTAGTTCAATACCCAGAAACTCCAGGGAGGTAGGCGGCCCCACTGTCTTACCTGGTGCCAACGGAACCCCGAAACCCCGCATAAGCACGCAAAATTCCTGCAATGCCCGTGCACAGTCCCGAGAGCCAGCTGGGCCGAGAAACAGAAAATCATCAAGATAATGCATCACATGCTGATGCCCTGAGGCCCTTGCAAATGCCCACTCCAGAAAAGAGCTAAACATTTCAAAATAAGCACAGGAAATTGAACAACCCATCGGCATGCACATATCCATGTAGTACTTTCCCTGGAATGCGAAACCCAACAAATGTTGATCCTTGGGATGAACAGGCAGTAATCTAAATGCGGATTCAATATCCGATTTTGCTAACAGTGCCCCGGGACCTAGGCGATTCAACATGACCACTGCGTCATCGAACTATGCATACCTCACACTGCACATGCCTGGATCGATTGCCTCATTCACAGAAGCCCCTCTTGGTGCAGACAGATTATGTATGAGCCTGAACTAGCCCGGCTCCTTCTTGGGAACCACCCCTAATGGGGAACACACAAAATTGGCAGCCGGTACCTCACCAAACGGTCCAGCAACCCGCCCCAAGCGAACCTCCTTTGCAATTTTTGTGGCGACCACGGTCGTGTTGTGCGTAACGGACAATTGGTTCCTGCACAATGGGGGCCCCCGAAAGTCACCCGCCGGGATCCTGAAGCCACATGAGAAGCCATCCCGCAGGATCCCGGCGGACACTCGATCAGGGTATTTGTTCAGCCAGGGGGTCATAGCCAGAATATCCATGGGGAACTGCTTAATCATCAGTGCCACCATGTCAATCCTGCTTCGTACCACCTTTTCCCCTGCCAACACTGCCCCTGGATCGGCAGCTAGTTTCGGGGTGGGAGGTGTTGCCACAACCTGCGCAGGCATGCCTAAACCTGCATGTTCCCTGCGGCCTACTACATGTTCCCTTGTTGAAACCCCAACAAACCCCTCGCTTGTTTCCATTCCCACCCGCTCTCGACTGAGAGTCTCCCCAGTGGGCTGGCCGAAAGGGCTGTGTCTGTTTCTGTTGAACAGCCTTGAAACCATTTGCGCTCGACCCTGTTCCTACCGCTGAGCCTGGCGTGAACTGCCCATGCCAAGATACTGTGTCCAAACAATCCCAAGTCAATGACTCATTAAACTCTTTTGCTTTTCTAAAAGACACATCGTACCCTTTCCATGCGTCCCCACCATATTTCTCATGGTAGCCCACGATCCTGCTCTGGTTGCAAGCCAGGCCTCCCAACAACTCTGGTGTTCGCTCATTTATGATCGCCACAAACACAGAGAAGGCCCTAATCCAAACCGTAACAGACTCCTCCAACCTGAATTCTGCCATTTTGGCCCTCCATTCACTTGGGTGTAAGAATTCCTTTTGGGTTTTGGCATACTCAAATTCTCGATTGTCCATCAACAATAAAAACATATTAATATACTTGTCGGCCCAGACCATCTCCTTCGTGGCGATCGGGACATGTTGCGCTAAGTCTTCCCGCCTTGACGGTATAGCACCCTCCCCCATTATTGGGAGAGACCTCTTACCATTGCCCGCCGTATCTCCGGTCTTGTTCGTCGCCTTATTCTGACTCTTGACCGCGACCGGGCTCGCCACCTGAGGAGGAATAGAATGCATGTTCCCTTCCCCAGAGCCCCTTGCCTGCCTGAGCTCGTCAATAATTCGTCTGGCCTCTGCAGCTGGATCTTCCGCGTCCGCGGATCCCCCCGCTCCCTTCTTCAACCAAGGCAATACTGCTGCTAGATGCATCGCCAGCTCGGGGGTACCTGTTCTTTATCCAGTGGTGTGATAATCACAGGGATCGGCAATCCCCCGTCCGGTGCGGGCACCGGATCGGCCGCCGGGGTTACTGGGACCCGCGGGACCTCCATCTGAACCGGGGCCTCACTAGGAACCCCTTTCCCTCTCTTCTTTCTTCCCTTATTCCCACCCGGGGTAACATTTGGTAAGGCAGGACTCACAACCCCCTTACGTCTCCCTGCTGGCCCGGCCTGAGCTTCCACTTTTTTCTGCAGCGCCGCTAAGTTGCGATCCATTCGGTCCATTTTACCAAATTTTCTGTCCATCGCCGACACTCGATTTAGCAGTGTGCGAAGCATTCGTTCCATCTCGGAGCTCTTTCCATTCTTCTTTCCAGGCATATCCGACGTTCTGCTCTTCTTTCTGGCTCCTCGGATCCCAGAATACGCCCCGACAACTGAAACAGAAAAACCACAATTACCACGTTCAACAAAAAACTGCTGCTTGTTCCCTTGAGGGCTCACGAGCGACGAGTGGTGCAACCTTCAAAGCGCGGGAACAAGAGGACGCCTGCTTGGGCCCCGCGCCTTTAAACCTTCCATCGGTCTGCGGGGCGGCATCCCCCTCCCGCCCACAAAGTGCACGGACTTCCGGGCGGGGGTTTAGGAAAACCCTCTTATGCGGCGGGGGCGTGCTCCGGCCACACCACTTCGGGCATACCAGCCGGGGCTACGCCCCCTCCTGCAAAAGGTTTCCCGGGCGGGCATGGCACCTGGCCATACGTTCGGGATGACCTAGAGGTCTCCCCTTTCCATGCGGCAGCTGGGCGGACCCAGCGCTGCACCTTCAAAGTTATAATCAGGCCCTAAGAGAAGAGAGGCTTTTTAGGCTTTAGATCTGGCTACCAACATCACTTAACTTTCCCCCACTTAACTCTCACCCACGCATCAGTGTGAAGTGCTATGAACACTTTGAGCAATTCATGTTGAATCCACAAAAAGTCTGACAATGAGGTATATTAAAACTATCCAGTCAGTAAAATACTAAACACAAAAAATATATTGACATTTTATTATAAATATGAAATATCAAAGACTTGAAAATTGTGTGATCACATCTGTAAATATTTCTTATATTTTTTTCTTTTTTGTATAAAGAAATGTTTACAGATGTGATCACACAATATTCAAGTCTTTGATATTTCAAATATATAATAAAAATGACGATATATTTTTTGTGTTTTTCTTAAATGCTTAATACATGTGCAGTTCATTGCAAGATCGCTGTTTAAATCAGCAGTTTTTTCAGTTATTGCAGTATTATTGGCTCATTTTAGACTCCCATTGAGCGCTGTTATGACGGCAAGAGATTCCGCCTATTTAAATATCTTACAAGTAGCATAGTTTTCATATAAACGATTGTGCTATTTTCCCCTGATTAGCCAGCCTGGTAATCTTTATCTCAGGGGCCCTCTCTCTCCCGTATTTTCTTTTTAAATGGGGAGAGCTGTTTTACATAGGTGTATTCATACACTATAAACCAGTTTCCAGGATCAAGGGCCAGATGTAGGTAAATCATATTTACCGACTCTTAAATACCGAATTTTACCGATTCGGTATTTAAGAGTCGGTAAATATGAAGGGGGAGATGTAGGTAATTCCAGGTGTGGAATTACCGAATCGGTAATATTCGGTATTTACGGATTCGGTAAATACCGAATCGGTATTTCCTATTGATTCCTATGGGCTTCACAGCCCAAAGGAATCAATGGGAAATACCAATTCGGTAATTACCGAATCGGTAAATACCGAATTCTGCAAGGGTGCAGGGGGTGTCACGTTGACACCCTCTGGCACCCCAAAAATTGACATGTGCGCCATGTGGCACACAGACATGCCCTAAGGACATGTCTGTCTGTCACATGGCATAGGTGTGCATGCACACATGTGCATGCACACCTGATTTCGGTATTTTAACACCCAATTGGATTGGGTGGTAAAATATCGAATTTGAGGGCCTTTGGGACTCTGAAGAGTCCCACCTACATCTGAGATTTACCGAATCTGTAAAAATACCGATTCGGTATTTTACAGATTCGGTAAATTTACCGAATCGGTAAATTTACCGATTCTGTAAATATGTGCCCCTACATACCGAAAACCCATTTACCGGTCGGTAACGGCCGAAATCGGCCGTTACCGGTCGGTAAATGGCTCCTACATCTGGCCCCAAATCTTTGCTTCCAATGCTCAAATGGTTCTTTTATTCTCTTTGAAGTACTTCATTCTTAACTCCAGACATAATTTACCTCCTGTTTGGCGTGTCCTATCTCTTGAGGATCTACAAGCTCCTGAATCCTCTAAAGAAAATCTGGGGCGGATTATGATGTGCGTCGGAATGCCTCGGCCCTCAGGTTGGAAGCTTACCGACCGATATCTCCAGTTTCAATTCCGACCACCTAATAACAATGTAGGTGGTCGGAATTGAAACTGGCCGGTCTTTCTGGCTGGATGCCGATGGGTTTAAGGCCAGTTAGAGGCTTCAGTGTAGTCCCTGCGTCCGGCATTGCCGTAGTCTGGTTAGCAATGTCGGTTTTTGACAGGCTTTCCATGTTGTACTTTTCGACATGAAAAGCCTGTTAGAAAGCAAATTTGGTGGCCCCTGGCAGGGCCCTCATTCCTCCACAGCCTCCGGCTGGGGGCTGAGGGGGCACCTATGATGCCCCTTGTTAATCCATGCACAGCATGGAAGGCACATTGAGGTACCTGCCATGGGGTGCAGAGATTAACAGAATTTCTCATTTCTCCATGGGAGCTGGTGCTACCACCAATTTACGTCCGCAGCACAAGCTCCCATACTGAAATGGGAGTTTGTGACCCCACCATGTGCAGTTGCATTGTAATGGTGGTGTCTGGACCAATAACTGGAGGTCAGTTGGTCCCGAAACCGCAGCAACATCCGCCCAACATCGCAATCAGGCCCTAAATGTGCTATCTGTCATCCACCACCCTGATGGACTTCCACCTTTCATATTTAAAAACCACACCCAGTCCAGCAGTGATCTCTGGCCTTCGGAAGAACAGCTGACACTGCACGTTTAATGCTTGGATTGCAGAAAGAAACCTGGCACACATCAAACTTTTTAGTTTTGCAACAATAAACTCTCAAACTGATGTCCCAGACACCCTAGGA
Source organism: Lissotriton helveticus (assembly GCF_964261635.1). Lineage (NCBI taxonomy): Eukaryota > Metazoa > Chordata > Amphibia > Caudata > Salamandridae > Lissotriton > Lissotriton helveticus. The sequence goes on from NC_136068.1 coordinate 1,435,276,614, forward strand.
GATTTCTCGCAGGGTGTGTGTGACATGTTTGTTTTTTCCCTGTCTGGTCCCGCTAGGTTTTGCTTGGTGGTGACAGACAGACAAATTGTGTGCTCTAATTAGGGTTATGTGAATAATCTGTCGACCCATTGGAGTAAGCTTTCCGACAGTGGTGACAGTGGGTACAATGCCATCGAAAGATGATGAGCAGCCCAGCTCTAGCTACAAGTCGATATGTCCTTTTCTTCCTGGTTACCACAAATCAGGTTATTTTCTACCAACCATCACCCCAAAATGAATTTTTGTACAAATGTTCCTGCTTTTGTCAAGCAATAAGATTGATTGATATGCCAAATGCAATTGTATTAAAAAACAACTCGGAATCTTTACAGAATCATCATTTGTATTCTGCCATTTCAGGTTCGATATTTATGAATTTCAAAATGTTAATTTTATTTGTGTTTTTTATTAAATATTGCAGAAAACCTTTTTTACATAATGCTACGCTCTATTTTTAGTATTTACAATCCTACAATCTTTGTGATTCCATATTTCTGGTGTATATCTCGAATACAACTGACTATTTTCTGTCAATCTTTTTTTAACAGACATTAACGTTGAATTCACATCTCACTGGAGTGGATATAATGAGAAAGGAATATATGTGGAAACAACACACTTTGAAAGCGTGTTTGAAAATAAAGAGTTAGTTCGGAAATTGCGAGAGCCACATCTCAGCTATTTACAAGGTAAGTGCAATATTTATATTTCTCCTGACCTAACCCTGTCCTAGTGACACAGGTATTCGGACAGAATACTGAGTCAAAAATATTGCCTCACAGAAAATATATAGTTTTTATCACAGTGATTCATAAATATCGTAATGCAATATTATTTTTTACAAAAATATCAATTTTTAGAGTAATATTGTTGTAAAATATATCTGTGCTGATATCGTTTACAATGATATAGCTGTAAAACGTACTGTTTTTCAGTTATCTTTATGTATTTTATTTTACATTTTAATTGTATATTTTATAAATTGTTTCTATATTTTAATAATGTTTTGAAATACAGTTTGCAATGTTTAATTGATTTTTCAATTAATGTAATTGGTAATTGTAATATATAGTGTGGTTGCCGCTTGTAAGATTTGTAGAGGTACAGGGTAGGAAGTTAATTAATTATAATGAATTCATATTTTATTTAACATTGGTAGTAGCTATTTAATTGATACTTAATTATCAACATTGTGTAATTAATTTATTTTATAAGTTAAATCTCACGGGTAGGTTATTGTGTTTATTTGGGCAAAGGGTTGGAGGTTAACTAAGTATAATTAATGATTAGTTAATTATTGATTTATTCATTGTATAATTAATTATGTAAATATTTTATTTAAATATATATTTGAGGTGCGGGTTGTTAGGTGTCTAAGGGTAATGGGTTGGGAGTTAATTAAGTATAAACCTGAATATTACTGTATTATCAATTTTTTTCTTCATTACAAAAATGTATAAATTGAGTAAATATTGTATTTTTTAAGTTATAATTTAAGTGCAGGTTGTTGGGTTTTTAGAGGTACAGGGAGTGATGTTAGTTAAGAAATTATTTGTTGATAATTAATTGTTAATTTAATATTATTTTTTGTATTGATAGTTTAAGTGGGATTTTAAGTGTGGGTTGTTTAGGTTGTGAAGGAATTATTGAAATATTTAATCTATCGATAATTTTGAACATTTGTAAATAATTATATTTTTATGTTATATATTAGTTGTGTTTTGCTTTGTTGGGGAATAGAGTAGGACTTTATTTAAGTAATAATAGATTGAACATTATTAATTCATTTATTAATGATTGTTTTATTTATTATTAAATAATGTACATACTTTTGATATTCCAATTACATTGAAATTGTTGGCTATTATGTTTGTGGGAATATAGTGTGCCATTTTAATTAAATTAATAATGTTTGCTTTAATTGATAATAATTATTAAACATTGTAATTATGTAAATACATTACATATATATTAGAAATTTTATATTTTTGGTTCATTATTAGAGGTGTTAAAATATGTCTGTTTATGATTTGAAGTGAATTCTTCCCTCTCTACTGCTGCACAGTGGAGAATGATTCATAAAGGGGGTGGTGATGGACAGAGTATCTGAATTAAGCAGAACACTCCTACCCAGTCAAAAGATCAGGGCTTGATCCATCACCGTTTTTTAGCTCACTGCACCATCCCAGCTCAGAACCTGGCTACATGCAAATTAGTCTGACCCTGGCCCAGTGCATCATAGGAACAGGGCAGACCAAACTACCAAGCCAATTCTTTACTGGAAAGGAAACAAGCTTCCGGGGACCGGTTTCTGGCATTACAGCCGTCTTCGGCCCGGCTTGCTTGAATCCTGATGGTGCAGTGAGCAAGGGACTCACATCTGAGCATACCCTTCCACACTTGTGGTGGCCAAAACGATTCATAAAGGGGGTGGTGATGGACAGAGTATCTGAATTAAGCAGAACACTCCTACCCAGTCAAAAGATCAGGGCTTGATCCATCACCGTTTTTTAGCTCACTGCACCATCCAAGCTCAGAACCTGGCTACATGCAAATTAGTCTGACCCTGGCCCAGTGCATCATGGGAAAAGGGCAGACCAAACTACCAAGCCACTTCTTTACTGGAAAGGAAACAAGCTTCCGGGGATCGGTTTCTGGCATTACAGCCGTCTTCGGCCCAGCTTGCTTGAATCCTGATGGTGCAGTGAGCAAGGGACTCACATCTGAGTATACCCTTCCACACTTGTGGTGGCCAAAACGATTCATAAAGGGGGTGGTGATGGACAGAGTATCTGAATTAAGCTGAACACTCCTACCCAGTCAAAATATCAGGGCTTGATCCATCACCGTTTTTTAGCTCACTGCACCATCCCAGCTCAGAACCTGGCTACATGCAAATTGGTCTGACCCTGGCCCAGTGCATCATGGGAACAGGGCAGACCAAACTACCAAGCCAATTCTTTACTGGAAAGGAAACAAGCTTCCGGGGACCGGTTTCTGGCATTACAGCCGTCTTCGGCCCGGCTTGCTTGAATCCTGATGGTGCAGTGAGCAAGGGACTCACATCTGAGCATACCCTTCCACACTTGTGGTGGCCAAAACGATTCATAAAGGGGGTGGTGATGGACAGAGTATCTGAATTAGGCAGAACACTCCTACCCAGTCAAAAGATCAGGGCTTGATCCATCACCGTTTTTTAGCTCACTGCACCATCCCAGCTCAGAACCTGGCTACATGCAAATTAGTCTGACCCTGGCCCAGTGCATCATGGGAACAGGGCAGACAAACTACCAAGCCAATTCTTTACTGGAAAGGAAACAAGCTTCCGGGGACCGGTTTCTGGCATTACAGCCGTCTTCGGCCCGGCTTGCTTGAATCCTGATGGTGCAGTGAGCAAAGGACTCACATCTGAGCATACCCTTCCACACTTGTGGTGGCCAAAACGATTCATAAAGGGGGTGGTGATGGACAGAGTATCTGAATTAAGCAGAACACTCCTACCCAGTCAAAAGATCAGGGCTTGATCCTTCACCGTTTTTTAGCTCACTACACCATCCCAGCTCAGAACCTGGCTACATGCAAATTAGTCTGACCCTGGCCCAGTGCATCATGGGAACAGGGCAGACCAAACTACCAAGCCAATTCTTTACTGGAAAGGAAACAAGCTTCCGGGGACCGGTTTCTGGTATTACAGCCGTCTTCGGCCCGGCTTGCTTGAATCCTGATGGTGCAGTGAGCAAGGGACTCATGTCTGAGCATACCCTTCCACTCCTATAGTGGCCAAAACGATTCATAAAGGGGGTGGTGATGGACAGAGCATCTGAATTAAGCAGAACACTCCTACCCAGTCAAAAGATCAGGGCTTGATCCATCACCGTTTTTTAGCTCACTGCACCATCCCACCTCAGAACCTGGCTACATGCAAATTAGTCTGACCCTGGCCCAGTGCATCATGGGAACAGGGCAGACCAAACTAACAAGCCAATTCTTTACTGGAAAGGAAACAAGCTTCCGGGGACCGGTTTCTGGCATTACAGCCGTCTTCGGCCCGGCTTGCTTGAATCCTGATGGTGCAGTGAGCAAGGGACTCACATCTGAGAATACCCTTCCACACTTGTGGTGGCCAAAACGATTCATAAAGGGGGTGGTGATGGACAGAGTATCTGAATTAAGCAGAACACTCCTACCCAGTCAAAAGATCAGGGCTTGATCCATCACCGTTTTTTAGCTCACTGCACCATCCCAGCTCAGAACCTGGCTACATGCAAATTAGTCTGACCCTGGCCTAGTGCATCATGGGAACAGGGCAGACCAAACTACCATGCCACTTCTTTACTGGAAAGGAAACAAGCTTCCGGGGACCGGTTTCTGGCATTACAGCCGTCTTCGGCCCGGCTTGCTTGAATCCTGATGGTGCAGTGAGCAAGGGACTCACATCTGAGCATACCCTTCCACACTTCTGGTGGCCAAAACGATTCATAAAGGGGGTGGTGATGGACAGAGTATCTGAATTAGGCAGAACACTCCTACCCAGTCAAAAGATCAGGGCTTGATCCATCACCGTTTTTTAGCTCATGCACCATCCCAGCTCAGAACCTGGCTACATGCAAATTAGTCTGACCCTGGCCCAGTGCATCATGGGAACAGGGCAGACCAAACTACCAAGCCAATTCTTTACTGGAAAGGAAACAAGCTTCCGGGGACCGGTTTCTGGCATTACAGCCGTCTTCGGCCGGGCTTGCTTGAATCCTGATGGTGCAGTGAGCAAGGGACTCACATCTGAGCATACCCTTCCACACTTGTGGTGGCCAAAACGATTCATTAAGGGGGTGGTGATGGACAGAGTATCTGAATTAAGCAGAACACTCCTACCCAGTCAAAAGATCAGGGCTTGATCCATCACCGTTTTTTAGCTCACTGCACCATCCAAGCTCAGAACCTGGCTACATGCAAATTAGTCTGACCCTGGCCCACTGCATCATGGGAACAGGGCAGACCAAACTACCAAGCCAATTCTTTACTGGAAAGGAAACAATCTTCCGGGGACCGGTTTCTGGCATTACAGCGTCTTCGGCCCGGCTTGCTTGAATCCTGATGGTGCAGTGAGCAAGGGACTCACATCTGAGCATACCCTTCCACACTTGTGGTGGCCAAAACGATTCATAAAGGGGGTGGTGATGGACAAAGTATCTGAATTAAGCTGAACACTCCTACCCAGTCAAAATATCAGGGCTTGATCCATCACCGTTTTTTAGCTCACTGCACCATCCCAGCTCAGAACCTGGCTACATGCAAATTAGTCTGACCCTGGCCCAGTGCATCATGGGAACAGGGCAGACCAAACTACCAAGCCAATTCTTTACTGGAAAGGAAACAAGCTTCCGGGGACCGGTTTCTGGCATTACAGCCGTCTTCGGCCCGGCTTGCTTGAATCCTGATGGTGCAGTGAGCAAGGGACTCACATCTGAGCATACCCTTCCACACTTGTGGTGGCCAAAACGATTCATAAAGGGGGTGGTGATGGACAGAGTATCTGAATTAGGCAGAACACTCCTACCCAGTCAAAAGATCAGGGCTTGATCCATCACCATTTTTTAGCTCACTGCACCATCCCAGCTCAGAACCTGGCTACATGCAAATTAGTCTGACCCTGGCCCAGTGCATCATGGGAACAGGGCAGACAAACTACCAAGCCAATTCTTTACTGGAAAGGAAACAAGCTTCCGGGGACCGGTTTCTGGCATTACAGCCGTCTTCGGCCCGGCTTGCTTGAATCCTGATGGTGCAGTGAGCAAGGGACTCACATCTGAGCATACCCTTCCACACTTGTGGTGGCCAAAACGATTCATAAAGGGGGTGGTGATGGACAGAGTATCTGAATTAAGCTGAACACTCCTACCCAGTCAAAAGATCAGGGCTTGATCCATCACCGTTTTTTAGCTCACTGCACCATCCCAGCTCAGAACCTGGCTACATGCAAATTAGTCTGACCCTGGCCCAGTGCATCATGTGAACAGGGCAGACCAAACTACCAAGCCAATTCTTTACTGGAAAGGAAACAAGCTTCCGGGGACCGGTTTCTGGCATTACACCCGTCTTCGGCCCGGCTTGCTTGAATCCTGATGGTGCAGTGAGCAAGGGCCTCACATCTGAGCATACCCTTCCAAACTTGTGGTGGCCAAAACGATTCATAAAGGGGGTGGTGATGGACAGAGTATCTGAATTAAGCAGAACACTCCTACCCAGTCAAAAGATCAGGGCTTGATCCATCACTGTTTTTTAGCTCACTGCACCATCCCATCTCAGAACCTGGCTACATGCAAATTAGTCTGACCCTGGCCCAGTGCATCATGGGAACAGGTCAGACCAAACTACCAAGCCAATTCTTTACTGGAAAGGAAACAAGCTTCCGGGGACCGGTTTCTGGCATTACAGCCGTCTTCGGCCCGGCTTGCTTGAATCCTGATGGTGCAGTGAGCAAGGGACTCACATCTGAGCATACCCTTCCACACTTGTGGTGGCCAAAACGATTCATAAAGGGGGTGGTGGTGATGGACAGAGTATCTGAATTAAGCAGAACACTCCTACCCAGTCAAAAGATCAGGGCTTGATCCATCACCGTTTTTTAGCTCACTGCACCATCCCAGCTCAGAACCTGGCTACATGCAAATTAGTCTGACCCTGGCCCAGTGCATCATGGGAACAGGGCAGACCAAACTACCAAGCCAATTCTTTACTGGAAAGGAAACAAGCTTCCGGGGACCGGTTTCTGGCATTACAGCCGTCTTCGGCCCGGCTTGCTTGAATCCTGATGGTGCAGTGAGCAAGGGACTCACATCTGAGCATACCCTTCCACACTTGTGGTGGCCAAAACGATTCATAAAGGGGGTGGTGATGGACAGAGTATCTGAATTAAGCAGAACACTCCTACCCAGTCAAAAGATCAGGGCTTGATCCATCACCGTTTTTTAGCTCACTGCACCATCCCAGCTCAGAACCTGGCTACATGCAAATTAGTCTGACCCTGGCCTAGTGCATCATGGGAACAGGGCAGACCAAACTACCATGCCACTTCTTTACTGGAAAGGAAACAAGCTTCCGGGGACCGGTTTCTGGCATTACAGCCGTCTTCAGCCCGGCTTGCTTGAATCCTGATGGTGCAGTGAGCAAGGGACTCACATCTGAGCATACCCTTCCACACTTGTGGTGGCCAAAACGATTCATAAAGGGGGTGGTGATGGACAGAGTATCTGAATTAAGCAGAACACTCCTACCCAGTCAAAAGATCAGGGCTTGATCCATCACCGTTTTTTAGCTCACTGCACCATCCCAGCTCAGAACCTGGCTACATGCAAATTAGTCTGACCCTGGCCCAGTGCATCATGGGAACAGGGCAGACCAAACTACCAAGCCAATTCTTTACTGGAAAGGAAACAAGCTTCCGGGGACCAGTTTCTTGCATTACAGCCGTCTTCGGCCCGGCTTGCTTGAATCCTGATGGTGCAGTGAGCAAGGGACTCACATCTGAGCATACCCTTCCACACTTGTGGTGGCCAAAACGATTCATAAAGGGGGTGGTGATGGACAGAGTATCTGAATTAAGCTGAACACTCCTACCCAGTCAAAAGATCAGGGCTTGATCCATCACCGTTTTTTAGCTCACTGCACCATCCCAGCTCAGAACCTGGCTACATGCAAATTAGTCTGACCCTGGCCCAGTGCATCATGAGAACAGGGCAGACCAAACTACCAAGCCAATTCTTTACTGGAAAGGAAACAAGCTTCCGGGGACCGGTTTCTGGCATTACACCCGTCTTCGGCCCGGCTTGCTTGAATCCTGATGGTGCAGTGAGCAAGGGCCTCACATCTGAGCATACCCTTCCAAACTTGTGGTGGCCAAACCGATTCATAAAGGGGGTGGTGATGGACAGAGTATCTGAATTAAGCTGAACACTCCTACCCAGTCAAAAGATCAGGGCTTGATCCATCACCGTTTTTTAGCTCACTGCACCATCCCAGCTCAGAACCTGGCTACATGCAAATTAGTCTGACCCTGGCCCAGTGCATCATGGGAACAGGGCAGACCAAACTACCAAGCCAATTCTTTACTGGAAAGGAAACAAGCTTCCGGGGACCGGTTTCTGGCATTACACCCGTCTTCGGCCCGGCTTGCTTGAATCCTGATGGTGCAGTGAGCAAGGGCCTCACATCTGAGCATACCCTTCCAAACTTGTGGTGGCCAAAACGATTCATAAAGGGGGTGGTGATGGACAGAGTATCTGAATTAAGCAGAACACTCCTACCCAGTCAAAAGATCAGGGCTTGATCCATCACTGTTTTTTAGCTCACTGCACCATCCCATCTCAGAACCTGGCTACATGCAAATTAGTCTGACCATGGCCCAGTGCATCATGGGAACAGGGCAGACCAAACTACCAAGCCAATTCTTTACTGGAAAGGAAACAAGCTTCCGGGGACCGGTTTCTGGCATTACAGCCGTCTTCGGCCCGGCTTGCTTGAATCCTGATGGTGCAGTGAGCAAGGGACTCACATCTGAGCATACCCTTCCACACTTGTGGTGGCCAAAACGATTCATAAAGGGGGTGGTGATGGACAGAGTATCTGAATTAAGCAGAACACTCCTACCCAGTCAAAAGATCAGGGCTTGATCCATCACCGTTTTTTAGCTCACTGCACCATCCCAGCTCAGAACCTGGCTACATGCAAATTAGTCTGACCCTGGCCCAGTGCATCATGGGAACAGGGCAGACCAAACTACCAAGCCAATTCTTTACTGGAAAGGAAACAAGCTTCCGGGGACCGGTGTCTGGCATTAAAGCCGTCTTCGGCCCGGCTTGCTTGAATCCTGATGGTGCAGTGAGCAAGGGACTCACATCTGAGCATACCCTTCCACACTTGTGGTGGCCAAAACGATTCATAAAGGGGGTGGTGATGGACAGAGTATCTGAATTAAGCAGAACACTCCTACCCAGTCAAAAGATCAGGGCTTGATCCATCACCGTTTTTTAGCTCACTGCACCATCCCAGCTCAGAACCTGGCTACATGCAAATTAGTCTGACCCTGGCCCAGTGCATCATGGGAACAGGGCAGACCAAACTACCAAGCCAATTCTTTACTGGAAGGGAAACAAGCTTCCGGGGACCGGTTTCTGCCATTACAGCCGTCTTCGGCCCGGCTTGCTTGAATCCTGATGGTGCAGTGAGCAAGGGACTCACATCTGAGCATACCCTTGAACACTTGTGGTGGCCAAAACGATTCATAAAGGGGGTGGTGATGGACAGAGTATCTGAATTAAGCAGAACACTCCTACCCAGTCAAAAAATCAGGGCTTGATCCATCACCGTTTTTAGCTCACTGCACCATCCCAGCTCAGAACCTGGCTACATGCAAATTAGTCTGACCCTGGCCCAGTGCATCATGGGAACAGGGCAGACCAAACTACCAAGCCAATTCTTTACTGGAAGGGAAACAAGCTTCCGGGGACCGGTTTCTGCCATTACAGCCGTCTTCGGCCCGGCTTGCTTGAATCCTGATGGTGCAGTGAGCAAAGGACTCACATCTGAGCATAACCTTCCACACTTGTGGTGGCCAAAACGATTCATAAAGGGGGTGGTGATGGACAGAGTATCTGAATTAAGCAGAACACTCCTATCCAGTCAAAAGATCAGGGCTTGATCCTTCACCGTTTTTTAGCTCACTACACCATCCCAGCTCAGAACCTGGCTACATGCAAATTAGTCTGACCCTGGCCCAGTGCATCATGGGAACAGGGCAGACCAAACTACCAAGCCAATTCTTTACTGGAAAGGAAACAAGCTTCCGGGGACCGGTTTCTGGCATTACAGCCGTCTTCGGCCCGGCTTGCTTGAATCCTGATGGTGCAGTGAGCAAGGGACTCATGTCTGAGCATACCCTTCCACTCCTATAGTGGCCAAAACGATTCATAAAGGGGGTGGTGATGGACAGAGCATCTGAATAAGCAGAACACTCCTACCCAGTCAAAAGATCAGGGCTTGATCCAACACCGTTTTTTAGCTCACTGCACCATCCCAGTTCAGAACCTGGCTACATGCAAATTAGTCTGACCCTGGCCCAGTGCATCATGGGAACAGGGCAGACCAAACTACCAAGCCAATTCTTTACTGGAAAGGATACAAGCTTCCGGGGACCGGTTTCTGGCATTACAGCCGTCTTCGGCCCGGCTTGCTTGAATCCTGATGGTGCAGTGAGCAAGGGACTCACATCTGAGCATACCCTTCCACACTTGTGGTGGCCAAAACGATTCATAAATCCCCTTTATGAATCGTTTTGGCCACTATAGAAGTGGAAGGGTATGCTCAGACATGAGTCCCTTGCTCACTGCACCATCAGGATTCACGCAAGCTGGGTGGAAGACGGCTGTAATGCCAGAAACCGGTCCCCGGAAGCTTGTTTCCTTTCCAGTAAAGAATTGGCTTGGTAGTTTGGTCTGCCCTGTTCCCATGATGCACTGGGCCAGGGTCAGACTAATTTGCATGTAGCCAGGTTCTGAGCTGGGATGGTGCAGTGAGCTAAAAAACGGTGATGGATCAAGCCCTGATATTTTGACTGGGTAGGAGTGTTCTGCTTAATTCAGATACTCTGTCCATCACCACCCTCTTTATGAATCGTTTTGGCCACCACAAGTGTGGAAGGGTATGCTCAGATGTGAGTCCCTTGCTCACTGCACCATCAGGATTCAAGCAAGCCGGGCCGAAGACGGCTGTAATGCCAGAAACCGGTCCCCGGAAGCTTGTTTCCTTTACAGTAAAGAATTGGCTTGGTAGTTTGGTCTGCCTTGTACCAATGATGCACTGGGCCAGGGACAGACTAATTTGCATGTAGCCAGGTTCTGAACTAGAATGGTGCAGTGAGCTAAAGAATGGTGATGGATCAAGCCCTGATCTTTTGACTGGGTAGGAGTGTTCTGCTTAATTCAGATGCTCTTTCCATCACCACCCCCTTAATGAATCGTTTTGGCCACTATAGGAGTGGAAGGGTATGCTCAGACATGAGTCCCTTGCTCACTGCACCATCAGGATTCAAGCAAGCCGGGCCGAAGACGGCTGTAATGCCAGAAACCGGTCCCCGGAAGCTTGTTTCCTTTCCAGTAAAGAATTGGCTTGGTAGTTTGGTCTGCCCTGTTCCCATGATGCACTGGCCAGGGACAGATTAATTTGCATGTAGCCAGGTTCTGAACTGGGATGGTGCAGTGAGCTAAAAAACGGTGATGGATCAAGCCCTGATCTTTTGACTGGGTAGGAGTGTTCTGCTTAATTCAGATGCTCTGTCCATCACCACCCCCTTTATGAATCGTTTTGGCCACTATAGGAGTGGAAGGGTATGCTCAGACATGAGTCCCTTGCTCACTGCACCATCAGGATTCAAGCAAGCCGGGCCGAAGACGGCTGTAATGCCAGAAACCGGTCCCCGGAAGCTTGTTTCCTTTCCAGTAAAGAATTGGCTTGGTAGTTTGGTCTGCCCTGTTCCCATGATGCACTGGGCCAGGGTCAGACTAATTTGCATGTAGCCAGGTTCTGAGCTGGGATGGTGTAGTGAGCTAAAAAACGGTGAAGGATCAAGCCCTGATCTTTTGACTGGGTAGGAGTGTTCTGCTTAATTCAGATGCTCTGTCCATCACCACCCCCTTTATGAATCGTTTTGGCCACTATAGGAGTGGAAGGGTATGCTCATACATGAGTCCCTTGCTCACTGCACCATCAGGATTCAAGCAAGCCGGGCCGAAGACGGCTGTAATGCCAGAAACCGGTCCCCGGAAGCTTGTTTCCTTTCCAGTAAAGAATTGGCTTGGTAGTTTGGTCTGCCCTGTTCCCATGATGCACTGGGCCAGGGACAGACTAATTTGCATGTAGCCAGGTTCTGAACTGGGATGGTGCAGTGAGCTAAAAAACGGTGATGGATCAAGCCATGATCTTTTGACTGGGTAGGAGTGTTCTGCTTAATTCAGATGCTCTGTCCATCACCACCCCCTTTATGAATAGTTTTGGCCACTATAGGAGTGGAAGGGTATGCTCAGACATGAGTCCCTTGCTCACTGCACCATCAGGATTCAAGCAAGCCGGGCCGAAGACGGCTGTAATACCAGAAACCGGTCCACCGAAGTTTGTCTCCTTTCCAGTAAAGAATTGGCTTGGTAGTTTGGTCTGCCCTGTTCCCGTGATGCACTGGGCCAGGGACAGACTAATTTGCATGTAGCCAGGTTCTGAACTGGGATGGTGCAGTGAGCTAAAAAACGGTGATGGATCAAGCCCTGATCTTTTGACTGGGTAGGAGTGTTCTGCTTAATTCAGATGCTCTGTCCATCACCACCCCCTTTATGAATCGTTTTGGCCACTATAGGAGTGGAAGGGTATGCTCAGACATGAGTCCCTTGCTCACTGCACCATCAGGATTCAAGCAAGCCGGGCCGAAGATGGCTGTAATGCCAGAAACCAGTCCCCGGAAGCTTGTTTCCTTTCCAGTAAGGAATTGGCTTGGTAGTTTGGTCTGCCCTGTTCCCATGATGCACTGGGCCAGGGACAGACTAATTTGCATGTAGCCAGGTTCTGACTGGGATGGTGCAGTGAGCTAAAAAACGGTGTTGGATCAAGCCCTGATCTTTTGACTGGGTAGGAGTGTTCTGCTTATTCAGATGCTCTGTACATCACCACCCCCTTTATGAATCGTTTTGGCCACTATAGGAGTGGAAGGGTATGCTCAGACATGAGTCCCTTGCTCACTGCACCATCAGGATTCAAGCAAGCCGGGCCGAAGACGGCTGTAATGCCAGAAACCGGTCCCCGGAAGCTTGTTTCCTTTCCAGTAAAGAATTGGCTTGGTAGTTTGGTCTGCCTTGTTCCCATGATGCACTGGGCCAGGGACAGACTAATTTGCATGTAGCCAGGTTCTGAACTGGGATGGTGCAGTGAGCTAAAAAACGGTGATGGATCAAGCCCTGATCTTTTGACTGGGTAGGAGTGTTCTGCTTAATTCAGATGCTCTGTCCATCACCACCCCCTTTATGAATCGTTTTGGCCACGATAGGAGTGGAAGGGTATGCTCAGACATGAGTCCCTTGCTCACTGCACCATCAGGATTCAAGCAAGCCGGGCCGAAGACGGCTGTAATGCCAGAAACCGGTCCCCAGAAGCTTGTTTCCTTTCCAGTAAAAAATTGGCTTGGTAGTTTGGTCTGCCCTGTTCCCATGTAAACGTAAATGTAAATGTATTTCGATTTATATAGCGCACTAATCACCCAGGGGTCTCAAGGCGCTTGCTTAGGGAACCCGTCCTGGTATTCCCCTGTGGGATACCCCGGCAGGGTATTCACAAGGTGAAAGCCAGGCATCCCACCGCGAGGGGCCGTAGTGGAGATTAAGCAAGCTATTGCCCAGAGTCGCAGAGTGTGATCCCGTGAGTCGAGTAGGCACCGGAGCGAGAGAATTGTCGAGTCCGTGGAATTTTGGAGCCCGAGACCCGCTGAGGCGGGGAATTGAACCCTGGTCCACGGCTGATCTCGGCTTCCGGGTCTGCCGCCTCTAACCACTGAGCCACGCTTCTCCATGATGCACTGGCCGGGGACAGACTAATTTGCATGTAGCCAGGTTCTGAACTGGGATGGTGCAGTGAGCTAAAAAACGGTGATGGATCAAGCCCTGATCTTTTGACTGGGTAGGAGTGTTCTGCTTAATTCAGATGCTCTGTCCAACACCACCCCCTTTATGAATCGTTTTGGCCACTATAGGAGTGGAAGGGTATGCTCAGACATGAGTCCCTTGCTCACTACACCATCAGGATTCAAGCAAGCCGGGCCGAAGACGGCTGTAATGCCAGAAACCGGTCCCCGGAAGCTTGTTTCCTTTCCAGTAAAGAATTGGCTTGGTAGTTTGGTCTGCCCTGTTCCCATGATGCACTGGGCCAGGGACAGACTAATTTGCATGTAGCCAGGTTCTGAACTGGGATGGTGCAGTGAGCTAAAAAACGGTGATGGATCAAGCCCTGATCTTTTGACTGGGTAGGAGTGTTCTGCTTAATACAGATGCTCTGTCCATCACCACCCCCTTTATGAATCGTTTTGGCCACTACAGGAGTGGAAGGGTATGCTCAGACATGAGTCCCTTGCTCACTGCACCATCAGGATTCAAGCAAGCCGGGCCGAAGACGGCTGTAATGCCAGAAACCAGTCCCCGGAAGCTTGCTTCCTTTCCAGTAAAGAATTGGCTTGGTAGTTTGGTCTGCCCTGTTCCCATGATGCACTGGGCCAGGGACAGACTAATTTGCATGTAGCCAGGTTCTGAACTGGGATGGTGCAGTGTGCTAAAAAACGGTGATGGATCAAGCCCTGATCTTTTGACTGGGTAGGAGTGTTCTGCTTAATTCAGATGCTCTGTCCATCACCACCCCCTTTATGAATCGTTTTGGCCACTATAGGAGTGGAAGGGTATGCTCAGACATGAGTCCCTTGCTCACGTCACCATCAGGATTCAAGCAAGCCGGGCTGAAGACGGCTGTAATGCCAGAAACCGGTCCCCAGAAGCTTGTTTCCTTTCCAGTAAAGAATTGGCTTGGTAGTTTGGTCTGCCCTGTTCCCATGATGCACTGGCCAGGGACAGACTAATTTGCATGTAGCCAGGTTCTGAACTGGGATGGTGCAGTGAGCTAAAAAACGGTGATGGATCAAGCCCTGATCTTTTGACTGGGTAGGAGTGTTCTGCTTAATTCAGATGCTCTGTCCATCACCACCCCCTTTATGAATCGTTTTGGCCACTATAGGAGTGGAAGGGTATGCTCATACATGAGTCCCTTGCTCACTGCACCATCAGGATTCAAGCAAGCTGGGCCGAAGACGGCTGTAATGCCAGAAACCGGTCCCCGGAAGCTTGTTTCCTTTCCAGTAAAGAATTGACTTGGTAGTTTGGTCTGCCCTGTTCCCATGATGCACTGGGCCAGGGACAGACTAATTTGCATGTAGCCAGGTTCTGAACTGGGATGGTGCAGTGAGCTAAAAAACGGTGATGGATCAAGCCCTGATCTTTTGACTGGGTAGGAGTGTTCTGCTTAATTCAGATGCTCTGTCCATCACCACCCCCTTTATGAATCGTTTTGGCCACTATAGGAGTGGAAGGGTATGCTCAGACATGAGTCCCTTGCTCACTGCACCATCAGGATTCAAGCAAGCCGGGCCGAAGACGGCTGTAATGCCAGAAACCGGTCCCCGGAAGCTTGTTTCCTTTCCAGTAAAGAATTTCTCTTGGTAGTTTGGTCTGCCCTGTTCCCATGATGCACTGGGCCAGGGACAGACTAATTTGCATGTAGCCAGGTTCTGAACTGGGATGGTGCAGTGAGCTAAAAAACGGTGATGGATCAAGCCCTGATCTTTTGACTGGGTAGGAGTGTTCTGCTTAATTCAGATGCTCTGTCCATCACCACCCCCTTTATGAATCGCACAGTGGAGAATAGCAAGTGCTACCCCTCCGTAGTCCAATGATTTCTCTACTGTTGAACAGACTTCAGAGTCCAATGCTTTCCCTACTGTAATACAGATTGGAGTATGAATAGTGTTAGAACTGGGATATCTGGTTGGCTAAGGCTTGCGCCAAAGCCAGGCAGAAACCACCACTCTAGTCAGGGCAAGGGAATTACACGCCAAAGATAACCCCTGCTCACCCCCTTGGTAGCTTGGCTTGAGCAGTCAGGCTTATCCCGACTGCAATGTGAGAAGCATTTGCGCATGCACACAGCAACAACATCCCAGGCACACCACAAAACGAACTCCACACAAGGTTATATAAAATATAGATTTTGTATTCTCATAACACATTAGAATAGTAAACACATAACATACACTGTGCCAACTGGCACAGGCAATATTCACAAGAGATTATTTACACAGGACAGGGCCACGTGTGCCACTGTCAGAATCAGCACTTAGCAGATATTGGTAATAGTAAAAATAGATCATTAACATACAACCAGTACCTACTGGTAATCACTGTACTCCACCTCAACCTGTAACATAACCTACATTATACACAGTCACATCAGGCACGAATTACATCCTGCGCCAACCTCACCAGCATAAACACATTATGCAATCTCTCACTAGTCTAAACACATTAGACCCTACCTTCTAAGCATAACTCACATTAGGGGGCGTAAATCATGGAGTGAAACATAATCGCACTAGCATAAACCATAATATGCTACACAACCTCATAATCATAAACCGCAGAATAGAGGTATAAAACACAGGGTGCGCAAAACATACTAAATGCATTTCATTTCCTAGCACCACATTGCATGAGCACATCAATCACATGAGGGTCTTGCGCCCTATCCGTCTACCAGCCCCCTGGCCAACTGGCCATCACCAAAGGGGCTCAAATGCCCTGTTTCCAGAATGTCAAGGCGTGCTGCCAATGCAGCGCCAGTCAGGGGTGCGCCATCTGCGCAAACCTAAACGTTGCAGCTGCCCACTACTTGCTGGACAGCTAAGAACAATAATAGGGCCTAAACGCTGCAGCTGGCACTAAGTGCTTTGCCACTTCTGTCCCTCTCAATCGACTGGCAAAATGTTGGAGCCACCTGGGGCTCAGTAACTACTAATGCACCCCTGGGAGCCACCTGACTCTGTAAATACACAGGCAACACATTGGGGCCACCTAGGCAATGTAAATAAACATGCCCATCGTTGGAAACTGGGAGCGCACTGGCTCCCGAAACAAAACAGACCCCCGATGGTGGAGCCTCAGGGGCTCTGAAAGCCACTGTACAAATCGTTGGAGTGGCCCGCTACCTTCCAGGGACGCTCTAAATGCCACCACTATCCTGTGCCTTGGGCTCCCCACTGGGGCCCTTTAACAATTATGGCCAGGTTAGGGCCACACGGGGCTCTTCCAGAAGAGACTGTCCCCTAGGGATAGAATGGCCCTCTGCCATCCGGAGCTGCTTAGGGAATGAGACTGCCATACCCCCTTCCCAGCCCTCACTTAGCGGGCTCCGGCGCCGGGGGACTCTTCCTTGTGCCGGTACTTGACTTCCAGCAGGGCTCCCTCCCGATCTCGGGAGCCCTGCTCACCACGCTGCCTTCCTCGTCTGGGCAATGTTTTCACCCGGTCCCCCATCTCGGGACCGGGGCTTCAAGGGAGGAGCTATCGAGGCTCCATGCTGCAGCCTCCTCACTCCTCTTTGTGTGCGGTGGGGGCAGGCACCGGCGATGTGCCTCGGGCTACCCTCCGCCGCCATCAGCATACCTGCAGGGCTCTCCCAGCTCACGGGAGCCCAGCACCACCACCGCTTCAATTCCAGGCAGCTTCCTCTCTCGCTGGGCTTCTCTTCCGTCCGGGAAGCTCTGCCCATGTCCCAACCGAGGCTTGCCTGACTTCCGGGTCGCCCTAAGTGGGGGAAATCCTTTGTCGGCTTGGGCCGCAGCGGTGGGCATCCGCTCTAGACTTAATTAAGTTTACAACTGCGAAATGAGGGGTGGGCTCCCTCCAACTCGGGCTAATCAAGCAGGATGGGCTCCTGCTAGGTAAAATATACAACTAGCGTCCATAATGCAGGGTGGGCACCTGCAAAGTCTCCGCCATCTCGGGGGAATCCCTACGCCGGGGATTCCCTCTCTCTCCTTCAGCGGCGCTTTCAGCAGCGCGGCACTGCGCATCTCCAGCTCCTTGTCCTGGTGAAATCCAGAGGACACCGTGCACAGCGCTCCCAGGGCGCTGGGAGGTTGCCTCAAACCTTAACAAAGGGAAAGCCACAAGTAAAAGGTCCAATGAAAAGGGGGCAATGTGGGACCCAGGGGCCAGCACACAGGGCATGCCAGCAAGGAGGCATCCCCCATGGCGGTCGCTCCTGGGCCCCACCAGCAGCAGGCCCCCCTGTTAGGATCACAAAAGTAGAAAAAGGGTCCCAAAGAAGTCCTCCAGCAACCAGGGACAGGGAAAGGGAAGGGCCCAGGGAGGCAAGCCTTCCCCTGGGCCCCAGCAGCAGCACGCCCCTGGCAGATACAAGTCAGGAAGAAGAACATTTTCATGGGGTCACAGCTCCTCTTTTATACACACATTTCCTTTGTTTCCAAAGGTGCAGGCAAGGAGCGAACCAGATGCAACTGGTTCTTGAGCACTTTGTTTGGCTCAGCCCCTCTCCCTATTCGCAGGACAGGCCAGGGACATCAGACGCACCCCAGGGGGTGGAGCCAGCACTGTGGAGGGAAGGCCAAGCCCTATTCAGGTCCCAGGTGTAACTCCTCCCTGCCATCAACATGCAGATCTCCCTATTCACCACCGGGCAGACCCATCCTGACTCCTGGAGCCAGGCACACCAGCCAGCTACAGCCAATCACAAGCCAGACAGTCAATTCACATTTACTGCACAGACATCCCAACTTCTAAAAGTGGCACTTCTACACTAGACACATTAAATCTGCGTTGTCGCGCAGCATTTAAGCTCACGAGTTCGAACATACCAAACTCGCCCCTGCACTCCCCATACATCAGGAACTACCATGGACACACATATTGCCCATGCATTCCTAAGGGAGGGCAGGCCACTCTCACCCCACATACATAGAGATTGCACGCACTTTACACTGGACCACAGCGAAAAGTGTGCAGAGGCCTAAAATCACCAACACCAGGTTACAGAAACAGGCTAGGAAAATGATAAAAGTTTCGGGGTGAACCTGCAAAAAGGGCAAAGTCCAACAAATAGCAAATGTTAACCCTTCATAGTACAATGGTTTCCTACTGTTGCACAGACTGGACTGGGAATAGTTACATTTTACCCCTTTGGTATCCAATGCTTTCCCTACTGTTGCACAGACTGCAGTGGTAACAGTAAATTTTACCCCTCTTGTGTCTAACGCTGTCCCTACTGTTGCACAGACTGGAGTGGAAATCAAATACTAAATCATAA